>NC_132844.1:35255536-35855536 GCF_048164855.1 Canis lupus baileyi | reverse complement strand
TGCCTGAAGATCCCCCTGCTTGTGCTCTCTCTCTCTCTGAAAAATAAATAAGTAAAATCTTTAAAACAAACCAAAAAAAAAAAAAAAAAAACCCAGATTTTCTTTCTCTGTATTTTTTTCTTTCAGAATGAATTTCTTTCCTGAGACTTCCTGAGTATATCATAGGAGCTGAAAGAGATAGGAATGAAAGAAACAAAAACAATTGGAAGAAAGAAGAGAGAGCAAATAAACAAGCAAAAGCAAAACCAAGATTTTCTATTTTGCTCGAGTTTGATAAATGTGGCTGATTGGCAAATTACTGTATGCATATCTAGTGACAGAAGACAAAACCCATATAAATTCCCAGTATAATCTAGGGACTACATGATTTGCTTCTTACATCAATACAATCTCATTTTTCATGTTCAGTGAAACTTTGTTTTCACCAGCATTATCAGATTCCTGATATATCTGTTCCCTCCTGTTTATGCATATCTGCTTTATCTCCATATATTTTTAAATTCCACTAATTTATAAATGGTTTTTCTTTACAACATACAACATGTTATCAGGGCTTTAAAAAGTTGACTGGCAATAGCCTATGTTAAAGTAACATGTATGAGCTCATGTTCTCCATCATTATTTACTATAAATTTAGTTTGTAGGTTGTTAGAAAATAATTTTAATAAACTGGAGAGTATATCATAATGATTCAGAGTTTGGGCTCTGAATTAGATATTCCTGAATTCCAGTCCCAAATTTGTTGTTTACTAGCTCTGTGAACCTGAGTATATTACTTAATATGTTCAAATTTCTGTACATATATCCATTATATAATAGGTTACATATAGCAGTAGATTTGGAATAATAATAGTTGCTAAAAATATTCTTGAGCATTCAGTATGTGGCATGAACTGATCTAAGTGCTTTCCATGTATTAATTCATTTAATGCCTATTGTATGTTTGGCACCATAGTAATACATGATAAAACACCTGCTAAATATTTGCTATTATTAATCATGTTAATGAATCGATTTAATAATGTTAAATGTTGACAACTATTAAAAATCAGAATTAAAACAAGGGTCTATCACTTTCTATCACAATAAAGACTCCTTTAGCCTTTATAGAATGAAATCTTTCTACGTACTATTTGTCTTCCATTGACAAATGGTATAATGAGGCTACATTTTACAAAAGGTATTTGAATTTGCACCATGCCCAACAGTGATAAAAGAGAAGTTTTATTCTCTTTTTTGACTTAGCTCAAGTATAACCTTCTTCAAGAAAATCCCCCAACTGGGGATCCCTGGGTGGCGCAGTGGTTTGGCGCCTGCCTTTGGCCCAGGGCGCGATCCTGGAGACCCGAGATCGAATCCCACGTCGGGCTCCCGGTGCATGGAGCCTGCTTCTCCCTCTGCCTATGTTTCTGCCTCTCTCTCTCTCTCTCTCTCTCTCTCTCTGTGTGTGACTATCATAAATAAATAAAATTTAAAAAAAAAAAGAAAATCCCCCAACTGCCCCTCACCCACCCTGCTAATCTGGTTTGGCTGTTATCAAGTTCTCACACTCAATTTTAATAATTTCTTAAATAGATTTCACTGAAGAGTTAGTATACTGGTGCCTAGTCATTTTCAGTGCACTAGTGACCAAAGATTTATTGAGAAGTTGGGCCACCTTTTTAGGAAGTTTCTCCCTATCCACAAGTTCCAGGAAGAGACTTTGGATTTCACATGGAAAGTACTCAGTGGTTATGGCTGCCTGCCTGCAAGAATCAAAACCCCAAACAAAATCCATATGAAGCTTCTGTGTCCAGGATGTCTGAGTGCCCCCTGCCCCTCCCAGCTGCATGCCACAGTATATCAAAGGGTATTTTGACTCCTGGTTGACATATGTTATTATTTTTTATTCAGTTCTAAAAGAGTGGAATGTAGTCAGTATTTGAGGAGATGGCCAAGAGGCATTCATTCTGTTCACAAATAAATTATTAAGCTCTAAATTTGTTGATTTTCTGGACATACATTTTATTCATCTGCAGATCAGAATATTCACACATTGGTTATGTTGGAAGTCCAAGGAATAATTCAATCAACAATTCATTTAATGGCCAGCCCAATTTGAGCAAGCTCTCAAAATATTCAAGAAAAAGTCACCGTAAACAATTAGATTACATTCAGTTTGGATAGTAAATGTAATTAAACCCCTGGTGCCATTGTCTGAATTGATAGGTCTTCTAAGGTATTTCCACTAGTAACAATATCTATCATTTCTTGAACATGTGCTTCACTAACATGATAGTATCTTATTCTTATATCAATTCTAAAGATAGTAATTATCTTCACTTACAGTTCTTTAAATTTAAGATAGATTTCTGCTGAGAAATACGCCATGACAAAGATAATTCTGCTAAGTAGCTGATTAACTTGAGGACAGAAGAGGAATTTCCAGTCAGCCCCAGGTTAGACATAGTGTAAAGAATGCTTTTGAGAAAAGCTACATTTTTTTCTGATACATTCCCTCTGTTATAACAGCTTGCTGGTATCCCACTCATTATAATGAATGACAGAACATCCACATGGAAGTAATCCCTGTATCAAATATTGAAAAAACAATTCTACCCATTTGAGAATTTCCACTAGATTAAAAGTAAATTAGTACATATCATGTGTTTATACATGTGGTATCTCTAATACATCACAAGGGAGATACACTCATTTTATAGATTAGAAAAGTAAAGTTCAGAAAATTTGAGTTACTTTCCCAAAGCAGCTAGTAAATGGCAAAGTCCAGACTCACATCCAGGTCTTCCTAGCTCCAGAGCCTTTCTTTTTCCATGACTGCATTGCCAAGCCCTGGGTGAGTTGCTTTCCCTTCCTATTTTATTCTTAAAATGTAACTCTTGGCTCTACAGCCCAAGAACACAATGTTATTTAAGAAAGACATAATTCCAATACCTTAAAAAATTGTGAAACTCTCCTCATTAACAAATTCTGATAGAGATTTAAAAAAAAAATTGTTCCCAGAGTCTCCCTGTTTCATGCCGCCCTCCTATTTTCCTCCTCCACATTCTTCCATCTGGTTAAGTCAAGGCAGGGAGTGTTAAATTCCTGTGGTGTAAGATCTTTACTAAAACCTTTTACAATAGTTTTCACCATGATCCCTAAGCAGCACCAAGAAATGCAATCACTACATTAAGACCGATTTACTTGGTAGCCAGAGTGGGGAGAAAGACAGCATTTATTTTTAGTGGCCAATGTGCTAGGCATGTTCACATAATTCTCTCCTCTCACTAGATTGAGAAGAATATTGAAAATAAGGACCATAAGTTGTAAAAATGTAAAAGGAGAAATAGGTGTTGAAACTTCAAATAATGGAATGGAAACTGAAAGGAAAAAGAACTTTCATTTGGAAAGTGAGCTGAACAACTCTTGCATGAGCTGGGATAACTACTGGGGAACTCTCTAGTACCTTCTCACAGGATTTGTGTCTGGCCTAACTTTTTTATTTTTTAAAGAAATATTATTTATTTATTTATTTATTTATTTATTTATTTATTTATTTGATAGAGGGTGTGTGAGAGAGAGAGTGTGCGCACAAGTGGGAGATGGAGAAGCAGAGGGAGAAGCAGGCTCCCCACTGAGCAGAGAGCCTGATGCAGGACTCGATCCCAGGATCTGGGATCATGATCTGATCCAAAGGCAGACACTCAACCGACTGAGCCACCCAGGTGCCCCTGGCCTATTTTTCTAATATGGTCAGAAATATAACAAATATTGGTATCAATGTTCCCATAACTCTAGAGGTAGGCATAAGGCCCAAGTTTTCAGAACCCTGGAATCAGAGAGGTAAACCAACTTCTTCAGATAACGTGCAAGAAAGTACCCACACGATACTCAAACCCAGGTCTATCTGAGAGCAAAGTCTGCATTCTTAAATACATCCTGACTTATAGACAGAACTGTGCCAATACCACCACAGGTAAGGACAGTGTAGCATAGGAGAAAGGCATAGAGTGGATGCCTCCTCTCTTTTCTAAATGTATGACTCTTGGCAGTGGTTGAATTTTCTGAAAGTTTTTTCTCATTTGTACAATGGGAATGGTAATACTTTCAAGAGTGCCTAAGTGGAGGCACTTAGCATCATGCCAGACACAGAAGAGCTTACACGTCTGTCTTATTTCCTGTCTTTAAAACATCCATGGAAAATATTTTATAACTTTATTAGAAGTTCTCTTAAAATTAACTTAATATGTCCTTGCACCAATTACATTTTGGGTTCTGTTCTAAGATTAATATTGCTAGTTGAGAAACTAAGGAATGAGAGGCTGAGAAAAACAAAATATACATTATAAGAAAATGTAAAGGTAAATCAAAGCAAAATGTGTAAATTCTCTTTGTTAGTTGACCCTTAAACAAAATGGTTCAGTAGCTTTTGCTTTGAGGTATATAAACAGAAGAAATTTAAATTGATAACTATCTCATATTTGCTTTGATTTGGCAACCCTGGGAAATGTTCTGATTACAGTTATTTCCCACTTTACATGCTTGGTTCATCCCACTTGGGGTAACTTTAGCTACAGTAAAGAGCTCCAATGACTGACAGCAGTTCTCTCAACAAAACATCAATTCTATAACAAACACCATTGTCTAACTATCCTATGAGGTACTGGTCCTCAAGGGAGTGGTTTGGACAAAAGAGTTCTGTTTAATGAAAGAAGATAAAACATCCTTTCTTCTCTGTGGTATTTCCTGAGGACCTGAGGCTTTTTGCATCAATAACTCAGTGAGATTTTGGAACTACCTCTATTTCTCATTTCCAGTTGTCAACCTTGAAGAAAAAGAGAATATGAAATGTTTCCTACAATCTAACCGATTATCTACTCTTTATTATTCACATTGCCTCTAATTCACAAGTATAGGTGTTGGTTCAAAACATCAGGAGCTTCCCGGGTAAAATCTTAACCTGACCTCTATGCACAGAGGTCGAGGATAGCTAGCAAAGGAGACAGGCAGATCACTCCTGATTGGTAGGCAGCAGATTTCATAAGCAAGGGAACTTATTTCTAAGGTTTGTCTCAGGCAGCCCCAAAACAGGTAGATTTTTGCATTTTAGCATATGTTAAGTCCAGGACAATGTGGTTCACTCCTAGGACCATGGCCAAGGTATCTAAGATGGCGTCAATATTGGGCATAGCTACATGGATGGAGACTAACGCTTGGTGAATTCTTAGAGGTCCACAGTCTTCTGCCATGAGCCATCTGGTTTTTTACCAGCAATGCCAGGCTGTTGAAAGCACAATGGGCAGGGAGGGCAATACCCACTTGGTTCAGTTCTCCTATTTCCTTCTGCCCCCTGGGCAATTTATAGTATTCGATGGTTACTATTCTTACTGGTCCCAAGTTGGCATTTCTCCTTAACACTGGTTTGATTACTATAACCCAGAGGTAGAATTCACCTATACAGGTGTTTAAAGTTTGACCTCGTAAAATATCCATTCCCAATGTTTTCTCTGGTACTGAAGAAATAAAAGCCTTATGTTGTTATGGAAGGGAATGTCCAAATTGCATTGTCAAAGGGACCTTCCTAACCATAATTGTAACCGTCGATGGTACGAAGAGGGCCAAAAAACTTCTGAGGGTGACCACGAATTAGAATATATTCAGCTCTAGTATCAATGAGAGCCATCACCTTTTGTTTCTCTGTGGGGTACCAGTGAATAGTGAGCTCATAGTGAAGCCTCTGATTGCCCCCACAGCCCTTGCAGGCAGGCAGTCTTAGCCTGCATCCCGCCCCCGGGGTCTGGGTGGCACCCACCACTGATAGGACTGCATCCCTAAGGCCTCTGCTGGAGCTGATGGGGCATAAGGGATAGTAGGGACAGGTGGGACAGGTCTGAACCATTGTTCATTTTCAAAACTTTCCATAGGCTGGCCAAGACATTATTAGGTTCTCAGTCTGTCTTTTCATGTGAGATCTCAGCAGCAATAAGGTCAAGCCACATTTGCTTCTGGGTTACTTTTACCAGATCTTTTACAATTGATAAACTTTTGGCTTTTCAAGCTCCCTCCCTGTCTTGGGATTTTCCCACAGCCATACTGATTCCCAGATTTGTCAGTTTCCTCCAGATAAGCAGTGAATGGCTCAAATCATAAATGTCTTATCCCACAACAAGGCTCAGCATAGATATCAGCATCCATACCAGGTAAGGGGGCCACTGGAGTATCATGCCTTTCATTCCTACAGTGAATGTGACCCAATCAGGGCCTTCAAAGCCAGGGACACAAATGATCTGTCTCACTCCCTAATCCTTAAGAATTTATTGTACCTCCTCTAGAGATTTTCGGGTTCACACATGCCCAGGGAGAAGAGAAACCCCCTTCACTGAGCCGAGCCTCCCTGCAGATTAGAATAATCCAATCTATAAGGTACCGAATGCCTTGAACACCCTAAGCACAGGTACTGTTGGAGGGCATGGTGTGTTGTAAGATTGCTCATTTTCTTTGCTTCCTGCCAAGTCAGAAAAATGCCACTGTCTCCCCTTACACTCCCACCACTCCACCCCGCCCCCAACTGCTACTCCCCACTTCATAGCCACATTATGTCTGGATACTTTCCCCAGCATTTTGCTGGAACTTGGCAGCTGTATCAATAAGCTCAGTGGGAGTGTATTCTCTCACCATGAATGGTTCCTGAACTGAGGGCTGTCCTGCTGACTGGAGTTGTTATTGCCGTGCTTTTGCTTTCTTTTGTACCGGGAGTCATACACCATGGGCTGTTCATCCATTTCACTGTCAATCACTACAACATCCTCCTTTTTGTTCTCAATTTCCCAGGGATTCCACCTCTTTATGTCTCAATCAAGCTCTGTCACCAGTGTTCCACCTTCATCCACAGCACCCTACAACCTCCTAGTTTTGCAGAATGACATGCTAAGGTCGCCAACTTATTATCCTACTCTCTCACTTCATCTGTTAGCCCCCAAACCAACAGAATTGTAAATAACCTCACATCCTCTGATCTCAGCTCTTCTTCCAACTTTCTAGCTCAAGCTTTGGCTCTAACTGGGTATGAGTGTGTAACCGAACTGCCCGTAGTAGAGCCCAGCCACCTATGGAAGCCATGTGTTTTTCTGCTGTAGTTCCCCACCCCCACCACGCACAGTTCTTCCAACAAGTGCATCACACCAGCCAGCATTTACGGAGTATCCCTGCAGTCTCACACTACTGGCCACAACTATTTAACATATGGGCCATCCTTCCCCACATAGAGGTCAATGGTCAACACAGGATTTCCCTCATGGATGCCTCGTTCCCAACACCCATCTGTCCTGGCTGACTCACCAACTGTTGGTTCAAAACTTTGGGAGCTTCCCTGCTGAAATCTGAAACTGTCCCCTATACAAAGAGGACAAGGAGAAAACAAAGAGAGAGGCAGACCACTCCAGATTGGTAGGTGGCAGTTTTAATGAGCAAGAGAACTTACAAGGCTTGTGTTGGTTGTCTACAAGACAAATAGATAATCTAATTCACCCACTAGAATCTTTAAAAAGTAGGTCTTAACTGGTTTCAGTCATGTGTTCAGTCCAGATATTCCCAACCACACCTTACTCTCTCAAGGCTGTGCCCTTAAAACAACTCCTAGTGTGCAAATGGTGGGTGGAATGTACATTCCAAGGGCAGAGATGGGGAGAGCCTCCAACTGTCCAGGTCCATCCAGCTCCTTGGCCAATGGTGGTCATGTTCTCTTGATGTCCTCCTCCAACAGTAGGATAGTACCATGAAAAGAAGGATAACTATATAACAGCCCAAAGTAAGGAATAATCAAGACTTTTTTTCACTGGTGGATCCTACAAAGGGGGGTGGGAATCTACTGCCCTGCAACAAAGTAGACATGAAGAAGTTCAATTACACATGAATTATTTGATCTACATACAGTATTTTGATGTTTCCAATAAAATCTAGTGTGTCAAGGAAAATAGTTTCTTCCACCTGTAGTTATTCATTCAATAAATGTTTGTTGAATGCCACCTACATACTAGCACTTTGGTGGCTGCTAGAAACACAAGAGTGAACAAAACAAACATGGTGTCTGCCACACTGCAGGGATCTTGAACTTTGGAAGTGATAAGACAGTTATCCCAAAGTGATTATTTCAGCATCAAATTAAAGGATTAATGGGGGGGAGGGGCCACCTGGGTAGCTCAGTGGTTGAGTGTCTGCCTTTGGCTCAGGTTGTGTTCCCAGGGTCCTAGGATTGAGTCCCACCTCAGGTTCCCCTTGCCTATGTCTCTGCCTCTCTCTGTGTGTCTCTCATGAATAAATAAATAAAATCTTTCTTTTTAAAAAGAAAGGATTAATAGGATGTGACCAAATGAAGATAGCATGTTCCACAAAAGGAAATAACACCTGCAAAGGCTCAAAATACTGGAGGGGCAGAGCAGGAAGTCCAGTATAAATTGGAAAAACTCTAATGAGATAAATGAGGTATCATGATGTCAAAAAGTAGGAAGAGCCAAGTCCTTGATGACTAATGAGTATTGATAAGGTTTCTGAACTAGACACCACTAAAAGATTTTAAGAAATGTAGTGATATGACCAGACTTGTATTTTTAACAATCATTTTGGCTGCTAAGCTGCAAGAAAAATGATTTGGAGGGCAAGAAGAGTGGCTAGAATGAGACCACATAGATTCTAGGGAATCTGGACAAGTCAATGGGGCCTAGAGGGAGAGAATGGCAGTGGGCACACAGAGAGGTGAACTGTTGAAAGATGCTTAGGAGATAGAATCAAAAGGATTTAGTGATTGATGGGATGTACGATGTGAGGGAAAGAAAAGGCAGGTTAATTATTGAGTTTCTGAGTTAAGCAGAGAGAGTGTGAGAGAGTATCACTCACAAAGACAAGAAACTTGTAGAAAAAAACTGGTGTGGAAAAAGGGGTGAGGGATTTCACTTTGTTCATACTGAATTCAAAATGCCTGTAAAATGTCCAACTGGAGATGTACCAAGGCAGTTGGATGTATATGCCTAAAGGATCAAAAGAAAGGACTGGGCTAGAAAATACAGTTTTGGCATAAAAAGTATATCCAAAGCCAAAGACAGAAAGTCTAAAAATTTCCCATTCTGGCTGATCATTATGACTAAACTGAAGAATATATTTAAAATATATATATTCTTGGGTCTCCATTTCCAACATGCTGAATCACTCTGGAATCCGAAGACCTATTTGAGGGGGGTCAAAAGACACCCTTCCAGAGACCATTCTAAATCCCCAAGGGTCTAAAATTGAGTAGTAACAATTGAGTAGTAAGGATGACTCAGATATACGTAGAAGTTCAATCCCCTAGTCCTCACTGATTAGACGTGAGAAGTGAAGGAAGAAGGAGTTTAAGGTCATTTTCAAATTTCTAGCCCAAGGAACTTGATGGTAGGAGGGTGGAGAGACAATGGAGGAAATCAGATTTGGAGATTGTGTCAAAGACTGAGGCCTTAAGTTGACCGCCAGTCAACTAAAGAGTCCTTTCTCCTCTTACATAGCAATAGAGTAGCTGATTTTAGTTTGGCACATGGCCACCCAAAATAAAGGTAGCATTTCACACTTACAGCTAGATATAGCCAAGTGACTAAGTTCTGGATAATTATATGTAATATAAATTTATTGTAAGATATGTTTGCAACTTCTAGAAAGTATATTTAAATGGAAGGGTGGGGTGGTTGCTTGTTTTGTTTTGTTTTGTTTTGTCCTTTCTCCTTCCTGCAGGGGATGAGAGTCAGAGCTCTACTAACAATCTTGGATCACCAGTTTAACTGGGCTGTGGAAACCACAATTAGAAGAGCCACAATGTAGAAAGAGCCTGGGTCTTTGGCTTTTTAAAAATGAGAAATAAAGAAATTGCTAGTTGTTTAGCCTACTGTGATTTTGTGACTTTCTGTTAGTCACAGCTGAATTCTAATCATAATTATATCAAATGCTAATTTTGAGTTGTCTGTAGAACTTCAAGGAGGGATATACTGTTGGATGTACTGATACAGAACCAGGTAAGACATCAGCATTGGAGACAGAGTCTGTAAGTGACCACATGTAGGTCATTCCCTGAAAGCAAGTCCATGTGATTTTTTTCCAATAGCCTTCAGCAGCCAAATCTAAGAGTGAAAAAGTTAATAAATGTTCATTTAGACATTCACATTTAAATTCATTTTCTAACCACAACTATAGAGTGATTTGGGGATCAAAGTTACCTTCTATTTAAAAGATTGCCTTTGAAAATAAAAGATTTACCACAACTATTCTTTATATAATTGGCTACCACTCTTTATAAGGCACTCAGACCATAACAGGTTAGTATAATCAAAACCCCTTTTATCATGGAGAAATTATGACTAGAACCAAATGAGGATGTAACCTAATGTGCCAAATACAGTACAACATACATAAAAAATAAACACTTAGGAACAATTATATTTACCTTATTTTTACAAAAACTAAGTGCAAGCTTGAGCAACCCCATAGGCAGCATAATTCTTAACAGATTCAAAAATAGATGCTCAAAAATCTGAGAAAATATACATGTAGCCACCTGTTAAACTTACTAAAAGAATTGTTAATCCCACTGTACAAAATATTCTAATAAGAATACTCAGAGATTAGTAATCTATGTATGTGCTGTTTTTAAATTTTGAAACATTTCCCATGGTAGACTTCATTAGAAGATGCAATCCCTTCCCACTTTTCAGACTAGTTTTATAAGAGCCCTAGCTTCAAATATGAATTATAGAAAATGAATTTCTTATAACACTTCCAAATTTAAAGAGCTAGAAAGTGTTTTAGGTCGTGCTATGTTTCCTCCAAAGTAAGTCTGAATAAATAAACCAGCACGCACATGTCTTATTCTGTGAGGTTTTACCATTAGCTTTTAAACCTAGGCTACTTTGCCTCTTCTCCCTATCACTTGTCAGTTTTCTCTCAATTGAGTACTACAAAAATAATTTTAACATAAGATTCACCAAACTGAAGGAGACAATACACTATGAAAATAAAAATTACAACATATATCGCAGCTGGATATTAATTTGGTGTTATCTCCCCTGGTTAGAACTGCCTTGGCCACTCCCCCCCATCCCTGCAGACTAGAAGGTAGTTAAATCAGTACATCGCCAATTTCAAGAATCCAACAGGCATCTAACCAGTGAGAGAAGATGAATTCCTTTGTGGCTTGAATTCATGTGGTCTTGGGCCTTAGCTGGGTCAGTGACAAGGAATGGAAACTGTCTTCAATCTCCTGATACAGAAGCTCTTCATTAAGGAGCATCAGAAACCCAAATGAATCAGAAACTTAATCAGAATAAACTCCTAGAACTGTAAGGTTTGAAAGCTCCTACTCAGAGAGTAAGCATTCCCAGAAGGGGAGGAGGGAGATCCGGTAATAAAACTGGGTTAAGAACCACAAGACCTAGAGTTTTAGTCTTGTTCTGATACTAATTAGCTAAGTCTGTTTCCTTCTCCCTAAAGCAAAGGATTAAACTGGGATGATCTCAGTGGTCTCTTCTAACTTTAAAAATGTAAGTCCTGGGGATTACAGAATGCTATGACTTTAGCACTATTTGCTTGCAAACTCCTGAGCACAATGCACTCCTTCATTGTCCTTTCCTTTTGATCTTGGCCTCCAGGAAGCTTCTTTTTTAAGATTTTACTTATTTATTTAACAGAGAGGGAGAGAGCACAAGCAGGGTGACAGGCAGAAGCAGGCTCCCCACTGAGCCTGACCAGAAGCTCCATCCCAGGACCCTGGGATCATGACCTGAGCGGAAGGCGGATGCTTAACCAACTGCACCACTCAGGTGCCCCTCTGGGAAGTATCTAACTCAGATGGGGTTTTTTTTTGCTCTGTAGCAAATTGTTTCTCATTACCTCTCTCCTTCTATTGATATTGGTTCTTTCAAACCAATATTTACCTTGTTTTCTTCGCTATTTAGAATGGAGTTACCGAAGTCATCAATGTGCAAAAGGAAATTTTTACCTTTACGAACTTTTAGGAAATTTTTAAAACTAAATGTAAAAATTTCCATTAAGGAACTTTCCTTTTCGCATCACACATGTTACTGGGTAAAATATGGTATAGGAAAGTGATTAAATCAAAATCATGTGGGTTGTTAAAGATTATTTGGTTGTTTGGGGTCTCCTTGGATACCTCCTTGTTTTTCCACCAACCCACACATCCTCTACATTCCAAATAAAGCCTTTGGAATCTGCTGAGCTTTTTTAAGGCTCTCAACATTCTCTATGACTTCACCATATCATTAAAAATCTAAAGTTATTTAGCATAATTTAATAGTATTAGCAAGATTTGTAACCGTATCCACGGATATAAACTTGTTTGTTGTGACAACCACCCAAACACTCCTAAAGGCCATTCAAAGAAAAAGCATACCATGTCAAATTTTCAGTAGTTTTATTGAAAAATGCCTCTTTTGTTTCAGAAATAAATAATATAAGGCAGTGAAATTCACAATCTGCAGTTAAAATATAAAAGCAGCAATTCTATGTTCATAGTCTTGCAAACATTTTCCAACTGCTTTTGATAACTAAGAAACATTATGTTCTGAAAAAAAAAGTTCATACTAAATATACAACACAAACATGCAATTCCATCGCTGCAGAATAATCTGCAATTTGGCATAAATGTTAGTGTGTCTAAAACAAGGAGGTTTAAGGCAATATGGAACTGTATCCAGTTGATACAATAATTTCAGCTACATGGCTTAAGGTTTGTGGTTGTTAAAGGAGATGTAAAGAGCATTCTATGCCCTAATGTATAACAGAAGATAGAAGAGGAGGATAAACCATTGCAATGGAGTTGGTTTTATTCCCTCCTTTTCTGTTTGAGGAGGGGAATTACTTGAATCGTGGTGTAACTGAATCCCAAACAAGTATTGGAAAAGATGAACCGCCCTCTCGAAATAGACAGTAGTTCGGGCTTCCAGGACTTACTGCTTAACCTAAGAGTTTCACTGAGGCTGCCCTTTGTGCTAAGGAAAGGCACAAGGCACGTTCTCTCCTTGCAGCTTTTGCGAGCAAAGGATTTTGCAAGCATTTCAAGGGCAAAGGCAAAAAAAAAAAAAAAAAAAAAAAAAGTCTACAAGACTGCGTGCAGCGAGCTAGGTTTCCTGCAGAAACAAGGTTCTCTACAGCCAGAAAGCGTACTCTTGGATGAAGCAACGCCGGAAGAAACATCGCAGATGAGACGTGCACCGCTCCGTCTGACCTGTAAAGGAAAATCCCAACACCTCCCCCAGCGTGGCCGCGCTGCGCGGTCTCAGGTTCGCTGCCCGGGGCCGCGGGGCAGGGCGCGCCGCCAGCGCGCGTGGGGAGGGTGCTCGTCGCCAGGCTCGTCGGCGCCGTAGTCCTCGTACTCGTCGGGCGTCCGCTCGGGCTCCACCGGCACGATGAAGGGCTCGCGCTCGGGCAGGTAGGCCCCGCCCTCGGGCACGTACGGCTCTGTCCGATTCAACATTACAGTTATGGCATGATTTGGAAGGCACACAAACAGCAAAAGCTAAATCATCACCCGAGGTGATGGCACTCCAGTCTTAATCTCATCGCTATAAATAGATAAGTTACAATGTTCTGATTACGTCCGTTTGCAGAGAGAATTTGGTGATGATCAAATAATGGAATGACACGTTTTTTTTTTTTAACCTTCGCGGATCCAGCAGTAAATACAACCATTGCACAAATATACCTGGGAAGGGTCAGAGGCTGCGCCAAAGAACTGTAAAGGCAGAAACCTAGGCAGGATTTTCGCAAATTCCCAAGTAACTGTTCATGAGTTCACACTCCTCAATTCAAAGAACAATTTGGAAAGATGAGGAGGAAAGGGGAAGTTTTATTGGCTCCTAGAAACTGAACTGTGGAGGTGAGAATCAACTATCACCAGGTGATATACAGTACATGACATTTTCTGTGGCTGACTCTCCCACAGACTGAGTTACAGTCGGTGGGTAAGGAACACCAGTGACTACAGCGAAACAGGAAGGAAAAAAGTGATTATAAAACTTTGGTGTGAAAATTGCAATTACAAAACCCAAATGAGAGTACATGTACAAAAAATAATAATAATAAGACACATGCCCTGAATCAGACACATCGCTAACAAGCAAGAGATGAGGAGATTCCATTCGGTGTTATTCCGGCATAGAGCAAGCAGCAGGCTTTGATGCAGAAGCTTATTGTAGAATTGTTAAGTGATTTTAGTGGATAGGATCACATACAAATCATTTACAAGCCACAATTAGTTTATTATTTACATAAGACATTTCTCTTTAACCAGGTTAATTGTTTTTCTCAAAATGGCATAATCTCCGCTGGTTAGTAGTTTTATTATGTGCCTCTTTCAGAACTGAGGCTCATCATGGTTGTGGGTTTGAACTTTTTTTTAAATAATAGTTTTCTACATTATTACTGAAATGCATCAGGCTTATAAACTAACACCACTGCTTTTGTCTCATTCAAGTTAGTATAAAGAGTCTCCACCCTCCTTTATGATGTCCACCCGGTTCTTTAACCATATCTGTGGTGAAATTTCCATACAGACTCATTTCCTAATAAGCACGTGCGCAAACATCTCAGAAACAGGATTTTCATGTATTCAAACTGTAAGCAGCACTGGCGACTTAGAAAATTTGTTAGCCGGAACCTGAAACAGGTCAAAGATGATAGTTTTTAAAAGTTGAATTACTATGCAAAAAATATATATACACATCCATCTAAGTATGTAATGGTTAAAATATATATATATATATATCCATATATTTCCAGTTATTCACACATACCATAAGGCAGAGGTATTTAAAATTTATCTTATAAAGAATTAAATTGTAATTTTGTGAATGAGTTGCATGAGAAATTTGCATTAAAATTCATTATTACTTTTGGTCATATGTAAGTATACACATAAATATATAGATATATAGATATTTAGATATTCAACTACTCATGCACTATTTGCTAGTAGCCAACCATATCAAACAGCAGTATCATTTTTAAAACTTGCAAGATGCTTGAGGGTGCGCTGATGAAAAGGTCACCACTGACCACAGCATGAGTTTCTTATTTCCAGATCAACGTATCTCCCCTGTTCCCACATTCCTCAAAGGCGGGCATAAGAGACCTGGCCTCTATAATTGTCAAACACTAGATGTGCACTACCAATTCTTTGAAAAAATCAAGTCCCAGATTTTATGACCATTAATACTATGGACAGTGTGAGCCAGTAAATTATTTTCAGTTGTCTGCACCATGTTATCAAGTAGTTTGCCTGAACATTAGATTCCCAAAACAATTTTTAGTATGGATTCTTGACATTCTACAATTATATTCAACAAATCCCTGTTTCCAATCTTTAGGTTTAAGGAAAAAAAAAAGCATTTGATAGCATTCTCTGAACTCCCAAAAGAAATTAAGAAGAGGTTTATGATGCGATTTGGCAAATGTAGACATACAGGAAGGAAGAGCAAATAATTACTCACTCCTAACAATGAAGTAATGTTTTACGCTTTGAGAGAAAACAATGTGACTACATAATCGAAACACGTAACTGAAAGAGTCGATATCTTCAAGAAATCCTCAAATCAACCTTCCTTCAATCCTAAGGAACTTCATTTCCATAAAGGTTCTTAATTCAGGTCAATTGGGGTTCCTACACTGGCAACAACATACCTGGATAGCCTTGCCCATTGTATGGGATGCTGGCACACTGGGATGAGTCACAGTATCCAGGAGGACCTGGGGGGCCTCGGATACCTGAGTTTCCAGGACGACCCGGGGGGCCAGGGGGACCTCTTGAACCTGTGGACCCTGGTGGACCCGTTCTGGATTCTCCTTGAGGACCTAGTACGGGGTTAAAACAAAGATTTTCCCTTTTGTTAAATATATCTCCTGAGGCAATCAACAATTCTCAAGACTAGACGATTCACTAGGGTATGGTAAGAAAATATTTCCTTAAAAGATCACTGGTATGAAGCAGTGTGGAACTTTCTTACCAGTCATCATCCATCAAGAGTTAATGATAGATATACAACGACTTTAACGATTTTATCCAAAGAAAATTGGACTTGCCAAGAATTAAGCCAAACTAAAGATATCAATGAGTTCCCTGGATAGCTCCCACTCTTACAGAGATAAAGCTATCTGAAGGAAATGGCTATATTAACCACATGAGACTGCCAGGAAAACATGGGAGTGCCTGCTCCACACCTCCAGACTACGTGAAGTAATATTATTTCTGGATCAAGTTATACTTATTTATGGTTAACATAAATGTAAAGATTTAACCATACTTATTTATGGTTAACATAAATGTAAAGATTTAACCACGAAGGCTGACCTTGGTTACCAGGGTCTCGTGGATCTTAAAATGAAGAAAAACAAAAATCCATTTTCAATCTAGTAAATGAAATGCATAAAACAACTAGATGACTATTATTTCTCTACAAAACATCAATAAAGAAACTATGAATGAAATCTTGCAACATGTCAGGCTTTTAGCGAGGATATATTTTCTGTCTGCTAGCAACTTCTTGAAGAATATGAGAAGAAACAGGAAATAACACCATCTTTAAAGTCTATGTGGCCAAACAAAACAAAGAGGAATTCCATTAAAACAAAAACAGCAACCCTCTGTGTAACTAAAACTCCTACCCTCATATATTAAAGTTCTAGTAACTGCTTAATAGAACGTATTCAAACAGTTTTTTGAACAAAGAGAACATAAAAATGAGGAGGTTATACAAGCTGAACTTCTTGCTAAAATATATTCATGATGGCAGGCATGCCTGGAGCTAACAGGATGAGATGGTGAATCTCTTGAGGTTGTATCCTCTCTCAGTACTTGTGCTGTTTACTTATTTGATGTCCTGGCAAACATACCTGGGGGGCCAGGCAGCCCTCGAGGTCCTGGTGACCCAATACCCCTTTCGCCTTTCTCTCCTGGCAAACCTAAGCAAGGACAAAAAGAGAAAGCACAGGGAGAAAATGATCTGGACACACGTAGTTTTCATCTTAACTGGTAATGCTTAACTCAAGTAATCCACTTCTTTTAGTGAAAGCAGAACCTAATTTTTCACAGAAGTTCACTCCTGAAGCCAAATTCTTTCTAGACATTTGGGTAATTCCAGATTCATAGCCAAGAAACAAATCTGGCTACAAGTCAGGGGAAAAATTATTTGAAGAAAACAAACATGTCTAATATATATATATTTTAGAAACAGTAATTAAGAACAGGATCTTGAATAAATAGTTACAACTCATTGAGAAACACCTTAAAGGTATCTTATCTTTGGTAGCCCCATCATTGCATAGCATCCAAACCATCAGAATTACAGAAGCATCTAAGCCTTCTCCGGAACATGAACTGCTGCTTTAACAAAAGCAAACACCCAGAGTCCTGACACATCTGGAATCAAATAATCTTATTTTTCTTCTTTTCCTACAATGACACTTATCTACCATGAAATTAAAGCCAAACAAACACGTAAAACCAATGCCAGGCCCTGAATAAAGGAACCAAAAGAATTCGGAGCTAAAACTGTAGGGCTCTTTAGTACATTCAGTTGGTGCCCAACTCTTGCCAGTCACAATAATTAATCAGATTTTAACATCTGAGTGATTTTGCCAAAATACAGTTTCCTCCATCAACAATGACAGCAACAATCAGAGCATAGCATTATCTTTACTGAGATCTCCTGACAAAATCTTCCTGTGTTCTGTGATATGGATCTTGATGGCCTGGGGCTGCCTAAATAAAAAGACAGGTTCATGGACACACAGCTCTTCTGGGGCTGTCCAAACAAGAATAGTTAAAGCAGTTTGCCAAGTTCAGTCTTCCATGTGCTTTTCAACCTGTCCCAAATCCCACACTTGCAAACTCCTTCCTTTTCCCTGCATAGCAGCCGGAGACACCCACCTCGTTCACCTGGGGGTCCCTGCATCCCTGGAGTGCCGGGGAAGCCTGGTCGCCCCCCAGGTCCTGGTTCTCCTCTGGCTCCTGCGCTGCCAGGGGGGCCTGGGGGGCCTGGTGGGCCTGGTTGGTTGCGACTGGAGTGATAATCATTCGGAATCTGATTCAGCATCTGATTGAATCTGCTCATCTGACCTACAAACAGAAATAAGACTTGTTAATGAGAAACCCAGTAGGAAGGGATGAGATGGTGAAATCTTTTCTCTTAGTGCCTAGTGAAATCCATCTCTATTCCTCCCCCTCCAGGACACATTCTAATTAGAAGCCTAAAAATAAAATAAAACACTCCAGCTGTGCAGGACAAAATGATCCCTGATAAACAGTTGTCTCCACAAAATACTGACCAATAATACTGACAACATTACTATAAACCATAAAAGAGTTGTAAAAGTTTAATATGGCTCTGATATAAAGCCCTGTGGTTTGCCAGAAGATGTCACTCAAAAGAGAACCTTTCTCAAATTAAGGAATTATACCATTTTTGTGTGTACCTAAGAATGATAATCAGGCTGTAGTATAAATTGGAATCGCCTGTGGGAGCCATTGAAAAATACCGATTTCTGGGCCTCATCTCCAAAGATAATGATTCAATATGCTTAAGGTGTGGCCCAGGAACCCTCGTTTTCAACAAGGTGATTCTATTGCAGGTGTTCCTCAGGATCACACTTGAAGAAACACTATTAAGACTTCTGAAAGAGGGAACCTCAAGTTTAAGGCCATACTCAGTTCATGGGCACTGAGCTTTATTACATGGTAGGCTTCATTGAATAAGAAGGAAGAATATGTGAAAAATAAGAAGGCAATAAGAAGGTCCCCATTAAAATGTACTTTCTGTGATCAAATTAATCTTGATGGGCTTCCTTCTTTAAAGTCATAGAATAACTTAAAGTTTATAACTTTAAAAATCCAATGTTTGCTGCTTCTACATATACCCAGATGACGATCACTGAAAATCCTAATAAGGAAATTCGAAAGCCCTTTCAAAATATGATTTTGTATCAGATTTAGTATAGGAAAACAGACTATTATTTTACTTTGGATTCTTACTTTATCTAATGATGGTCATTAAAATATCAGTAGTTTTATTGAACCAGATACAAAACTCATAATATATAAAAATACAAAATGAAATGAAATGAAATGAAATGAAATGAAATGAAATGAAATGAAATGAAATGAAATGAAATAGAAGCATATATCTTAGGGACGCCTAGGTGGCTCAGCGGTTAAGTGGCTGCTTTCAGCTCAGGGTGAAGACCTGGGATCGAGTCCCACATCGGGGTCCCTGCATGGAGCCTGCTTCTCCCTCTGCCTGTGTGTGTCTCTGCCTCTCTCTCTGTGTCTCTCATGAATAAATAAATAAAATCTTAAAAAATAAAATAAATTTTAAAAAAGAACCATATATCTTAGAAACTTTATGACTCAAACTCTGCATTTTCCTGCAATAAATTTAAAAACCATTCATACATTAAAAATAAAAGAAATTTTACCACTTATCAATTGTTCACAGACTTGTCTTGCAACTGCTCGCATCATGTTCTGGGAAGCAATGTCTCCCTTGTTAATTAAATCAATGAGAATCATTAGCATATTATTTCTATAGTTTCAGACTTCAATGTTTAACACACAAAATAAATGTGAATCAGATTTTAAGAAATACATACTCTATCGCCTTTCTCTCCTTTCAATCCAGATGGACCCTGAAATGTAGGAATTTCATAGATGAGAAACTGACAAACATGATCTAAAATGATTCATGAAGGCAGGTGACAATGAAAGAGAGCAAGTTCTGCTTTCTAACAGATTAACAAAATGACACAACATATTTATATCCAGGTTACTCACATTTTGCTTGTCTGTAAAAGGGAATCTTTCTGCCTTTTTCTGTCTCTCTCTGTCTCAGAAGCAAATACCCTCCAAATTAGTACTGAGATGTAAATTTTATGATCACACATTTATAAATTATGTACTCTGCAGACATTTATGATGCTGTTCACAATTTAAGCCTGGAACTAAAATATGGATGAGAAATTGCCCTTGATACCTTTCCTTTACATCACCGTGGCTGGGTAGCTCAGCTTCTTATTGTACATCATCCATGAGGTTAATCTTGCTTCAGTTCTAATAAGAACCAGTGGGCTTTTGGTCAGTTTCCTAACTAAATATGTATCTCTAACTTCTTCCAATTAGTGTGTGTGTGTGTGTGTGTACATTGGGTATAAAAGGAATCGTGTCTCTCTTACTAAATAATTCAATTCAAATTGAGGTCCCACATCTAAACACAGCCACAGAATATTTGTCCCTACTCTGTCAAGCCTCTCACTGGCCATGAGAGGATCTCGAAAAAAGTCTTTTTTTTTTTTTTTTTCTAAAAAAGTCTTCTATAGTGCAAGTTTTTGTCCTTCCATAATGTGTTTCTGGACGGCCAACTGCTATGATGGAAGGAACATCTAAACCATTGACAAACCCGATGCTCAGGTAATACCCCAAACCAAACCACTTTTTACAGTCTCCAGAATTTTGACTGAACTCCAGTATCTTCCTCACTGGTCTTCTTGTTTTCCCATTTTGCCCCTAGGGAGTCTATTTTCCACCCAGAAGCCAGAGTGATATTTTTTAAAGGGAAATGAGATTCCGTCACTCCTTAGCCTCTAAGGGCTTCCCATAACACTTAGCATAAAATAAGAATTCCCTATCATCGGCTAGGTGGTCTACATGATCACCTTGCCCAGCTGTCTGACCTTGTCTATTAGCCCTCTCCCCCTCAACTCGCTCCACTTAGGGTATGCCGGCCTCTCTGCTGTTCCTTCACAAACCAGACTCATTCCTCACTAGAGGCTTTTGTTCCTACCTGGAATCTTCTCCCCACAGATCTTCAGACAGCTTCCTCCCTCACTTCACTACAGTGTCAGCTCCTCAGATGCGCTCCCTGACTACCAGGTCTAAAATAGTCACCTTCTCACTATCACAATTATTCCCCAACCCCTGACTCTGTTTCCTTTTTCTTCTTATCACTCAACACCACCAAAAACTGTATTGTTTATTTACACATTTTTGGTTTACATCCCCCAGGATCTCCATGAGGACCAAGACTTTGTCTTGTTCACACAAACTTTTTGTATCCCCAGACCCTGGAACACGGATTAGCACATTTAGGCACTAAACAAGCAGGTGTTGAGTAAATGGTCAGGAACATTCCACAAGCAGTTCCTTAAAACATCACCATACAACATCGTGTATTACAAGTTAACAAGATACCAAATGGTTACAATAGCTAATGACATGAGCTAACAGTGGGAGCCCAGCTCTTTGCTAAGACCGTTACACGCCCATCTGCTAGTTTTAGTTTTAGAAATTAAAGGTAAGACAAGAAAAGAAGGAGCAATTTTCCACCTTAGAAGGAGGAGGAAAATAAAGGGAGCAAGAGGGTAGGTAAAGTCCAAATCAACGTTACCAAATTGTAATAAGAAACTGAAGTTTGGTGCTCCCTTTGCCAAAAATACTAGATTCTTATCAAAACACTATTATTATTTATTTGGAGCCTTCTGTAAGTTGCAATGAATTTTTTCTCCTACATTTATTGCTACTTTGAGATTGTTCCTGGTGTGTGTGTGTGTGTGTGTGTGTGTGTTTTAATTTACTGCCACTCTGAGATTGTCGTAGTATAGATGATTTATAGAAACCATCTTTACTGCCAGTATCTAGAGATCACATTTCAAGTCAAAGAACCAGAAGTTTCTTTTAGGTTTCTAGCTCCAGTCATCAACTACATCAGGCATATTCTTATGTGGGACTCCATTTCAGTCAGACTCCAATGAAACAGAATTGTGAATGGGTAGAAAAGCTTCATGTGCTTTTAACTGCTCTTGTGAAGTTTCTGCCATGATTCATTGAGGAAAAGAGTAATAAATTCATGTGCTAGAGCACACACAGATTGTAAAGTATATCAGGAATCCTTTCATCTTTATGCTGCTTGCTTAATTTTATGTAAACATAGAAGGCAGGCCATGTCACATAAAGATTCGACCCTAAGTTTCTTTGACATGAAACAGCTTTTAAGCTTGGGTTTATATAACTTGGACAATACTTTAAAAAAAAAAAAAAAAAAAAAAAGAGGTCTGTCCAGAGAACAGCCCTGATGGATCTGTGTCATTGCTAATGTTTGGGCTTCATTATCTTCAAGGTAAATTTTTATCTTTTAGAATTCAACTCGGACAAATAAACTGCTGAAAATACTTTCACACTTCATCCGCAAATGAGAAAAAGGCTGTAAAGAAGAATATGATGCTCAACAGTCATTATAAATACTTCTGGATCTGTAATTTTCGGAACTTCAACTTCAGTTTTGGAGAGACTAACCTTAAAACCCCACACGCACATAATGCCATATAACTATTACTTTAACCAAACCATCTGACTGAAAGAAAGTTAAACTGTATGTAAGTTGGAGCAGGGGAGTATAAAAAAGTTAAGTAGTGGATTAGAAAAATCCTTTCAATACTAGGACTACTATTCTAGCATCCTCAATGAAAAAGAAATAAGTGAATGTGTGGCTGGCTGACCTTCAGGAAGGTTAGCATCTGCAAACTATGGCCGGAGGCGCCATGCACCACCATCATGTATTTTTTCTATCTTAAGCAGCATACCACTCCTAAATAAAAAGAATCATTCTGCTGACCCAGCCTTGAGTGTTTATACAGTGCAGAAATATGTGTCTTGGCTCAAAATCCCATTCTCCTTTTAAAGAAACCCTATGACCACAATTTTCAACCCAGAATATTATAACTCAGAGAGAAAAACTTTAGAACCAGTACCAAGTTAAATCCGTGGGTTTAGCATAGTTTCAACAAATGCTTCAAACCCATTACGGCAGAGACAACATAAATCGGCCAAAGCCTTGCAGCACCCTCGTTATTTATGACCACAGGAAAATGACTTTCCACACGCAATCTGTCCACTTACTGGTCTGCCATGGTCTCCGGGTTTTCCTGGTTTCCCACTTGGTCCTGTGACTCCTGGGGAGCCTGGGCTTCCCTGCAACACACAAGCCAGGCTGAGAAAGGGAATGAACAATGAAAAAAAAATCCCATCTAAAGTAAACTAACAAACGTGGCCAGCTTTAAAAGCCTTTCACAGAAGCAGCATATGATAGGGAAGAGCAAAACCAAATTTTAAGACAGCATGAAGAAAAAATACCTCAAAAATTCTTACTCTTATGGGGTGTCTAGTTCTAAAATATATTTTAAGACCGTTTGAAAAGAATCTATACATAGGATCAGTTTCACAATTCACAGACTTCGAGTCTAGCAAATTGGTTACAAAATGAATTTGCAGAAAGGAATCCCTGTTTTTTTAGTTTACTTCTATTACAAAACCAGAAAACCCAACCAAAGACAGGAGTGAAAACTTTGGTTGCGGAGTAGCTGGGTTTCTGCTGAATCGGGAGCCACTGTGGCAGTCTTCGCTTGTTTCGGGGAGTCCCTCTCACAGCCTAGAAATTCACTTTTTCTTTGGTGCTTTCTCTACATTTCCACTTTGTTCTATCATGTCAGCACTCTTCATCCCATCCAAACCAAAAGAATTTCTCCCTGTTGCTTTTAACACAGCTTTAAAAATCTCACCCATATTTTTCATAGAATATTTATAATAGCTACTAACCAATATTTTATGTTCTAAAGCCTAAAATTTCCTTAAAATGGAATCATCAAATTTTGTTATACAGTTAATCCTTTACTTTGTCAATTATACAAATATTAAGTAGACTCTGTGGTAAATAGAGCTTTAAAATGCAGGTTTACTATGCACATAACTTCTCCTCTACCTGAGAACATATCTATTGAGCATAAATAATAAAATTATTTTAACACATGCTCTCAAGTCTTCCTATTCTACCACAAGACATGAAGAGCATCCATCACCTCAAACAAGTTCATTATTATCTCACCTCAGATGCAAGTATATTGATGCCACTTTCCAAATCATTGGCTGAGTATTTTCCCCAAAGATCTTAATTAGAAGATCTACTTAGGGGATCCCTGGGTGGCACAGCAGTTTAGCGCCTGCCTTTGGCCCAGGGCGCGATCCTGGAGACCCGGGATCGAATCCCCTGTTGGGCTCCTGGTGCTTGGAGCCTGCTTCTCCCTCTGCCTATGTCTCTGCCTCTGTCTCTCTCTCTGTGACTATCATAAATAAATACAAATTTAAAAAAAAAAAACTTTAAAAAATTTTTAAAAAAATAGAAGATCTACTTAGGTGATGACTGATAGTGCTCAGTAATAAATATCCTTAAAATTGAAATATCACAAACCACCGATTCTTAAAATTTTAGAACAGAAAGTAACAAGTAGGTCTTAAAACCCTACCACTCAATGTGGTGTTGAAAGGATGGAGCACCTAACCAGCTAATGGTCAACTCAGTCAGGGATGTTTTTCTGTTTTTCAAATATAATTTGATGAAAAAGAAAGATTCTGCATTCTAACACAACAGTTTTCTGTAGCTCATTTTGATTTTGGAAAATAAAACACTCCCTGGACAGTGTACCCCACAGCACTGATGGAATGTCTCCCAAAGGCCAGGCTACTGGGCTTTTCCCTAGCAGATGGGGGAAGGGTTTGGGTGGGGGGAGACAACAATGGAACTCATTCATTTCTTACCGGTGGCCCAGGGGGGCCCCTGGGTCCCATTGCACCATCTTTTCCAGTAAAGCCCTATTGTAAACATAAAATTAATTATGGATTAGTGAAATAACAACTGAGTGAAAAGGAAAGACGCAAAAGATCTTGCTCAGAGTGAAGGGTCAAGTACACACTTGCAAGTAACCTTCCAATACGAAGACCAATATACCCCCCCCAAAAAATGCTTTCCAATTTACTTTATGCCTTTTAATGAATAATTTCCATACTTATTCATCTATATAGCTATATAGTAATAAATAAAGTCATTTTAAGAGTCAAACTAATCTTCTCCTAAGATGGTAGACTCCTCTATAAAGATGCTCGCTTTTGCTTTTGTACGAGTGTGAGGAAGCCTAGAGCAAGGCGAACCCTTTCTACTGAAAAGTCAATGTCCACAAACTAGCCCCAAAAGCATCAAAGTGGCAGGAAAAGAAATGTTGCTGACCAGAGCTCATGTATCATATTAGATGAAGGAGAGGCCAACTACCTGATTAAAAACTCCCTCGCTTCCTAAGCAATGGCCAGATAGCCAAGGGCAGGACTACTGGTGTCTCCACTCCTGGGGCATTTCTTCCCACATTCCAACCCCAGAAAAGTGGAAGTTCTCTTAAGTGCCTTCCACTCAAAAGAAAATCCTCAAATCCTCAGCTAATTGTTTTCAGTGTTTATCTTTCCTCATCTCACATGAAAGGTCAGATCCGCATGGGTGTCAGGTTGACTAGGAAGAGAGATGTGCCCCAGGAACACCATGCTTGGCTGTGTGGCCTTGCTCTGTGGCTCTCACGACCTACGTCTGTACGGTGCCAAATGACCTCTAACTAGAATGAGTCACTCTGCTACCCAGTTAGCACTCATTCCAACAGAGAGATCTCTGAAATTCAGCAGAGGATTTCTGAGTCAGGTCTTTTTTATAGTTCTTGCATTCCTCTGTCAAAGGAGATTTTTGTCTCAGTTTCTACAGGGAATAGGAGTGATAATTTCATCCATATTCTTGGATTCTAGCAAAAATCAAGAGCATTTGGATAACTGCCTGCATTAAATATCCATGGTTCCATTGATTTTACAACAGAGGAAGTTTAAATTATTTCTTTAAAATAGTGTTAGAAATATTCCACGGCCACCACCCCCTATTTTTTTTCCAGACACTTAAACAGATAAAGACTGTTTCTGGGAGATCCAGGCCTGCTTAACAAAAAACAGACTCCAAGTTCATCTGATGTTACATCAACACCGCTTCTGAGAGCCACTTGAGAAGCAAAAATGATCTTGGTAGAATTGCTTAGACAGCTTGAATTGCATTTCTTCCACCTAAATTTCTCCAATGTCTATATAGGTCACTCTTTGTTTATTTGTTAGTTTAGGTAAGCATTATATTTCTGAATAATCCTCCTTCAGTCAGCTTAAGAACTTTCTGATCAATCACTTTCTTTCCCCTCCCCCAGCTTTATTGAAGTATAATTGACAAATAAAAGCTGTATATACTTATGGTGCACAACATGGTGTTTTGATATACGTAGACTCTGTGAAATGATTACCACAACCAAGATAACTGACATATGCATTGCCTCATATAGTTATCATTTTTGAATGCAGTGAGAACATTTAAAGATCTACTCTATTGGCAAATTCCAAGTGTACTATATAGTATTATTAACTACAGTCGTCATGCTATGCATTAGATCTCCCAGGCTCATTCATCCTACATAACAACTGGAACTTTACACCTTTAACCATCTCTCTGTATCCCCCTCATCTCTGCCCATGGCAACCACCATTCTACTTTTTGTCTCCATGAGTTCAACTTTTCTTAGATCCCATACATAAGTGAGATCATGCAATATTTCTCTTTCAGAGCTTGGCTTATTTCACTTACTATAATGTCACCCAGGTTCAAGCTTAATCCATGCTGTTGTGAATGACAGGATTTCCTTCTTTTTTAGAGATTTCCTTCTTTTTTAATGTTTTATATATAAAAATTGTCCATCCATGAACATTTAGGTCTGGTCAACCATTTTATTTTAGAAGAAACATACATCTGAGTTGGGGTGAAGAGGATTTTATTCTGATGTCCACAGAAGGTCTGCCCACCGAGCTATCTGCAGAACTTTCTGCTATAATTTTATTTTATTCTCCTTTATCAAAGCTGGAGTGGTTATTGCTGCTTCCCCCTATGTGAGGCTGGCTGAGAAGACCTATGGTTGTTTTCAAAGATACACATGTATTCAATACCTATAGGTGCAGTTCTTTTGTTTTTTTCTAAAGGTCACCAAAGCCGTGCCTCATTTTGAAAATCATCTATGCTAAAGACAACCCATGCATCCAATTCCTACCAACTCCATCTTGGTAACAAGTCTTCTTCCTTCCTCACTGTGGTCCTTAGGCTTGGTCTCCTAAGCTTTCTTCTCTTCTCTTCCACCACAGAGTTCAAGTTTCTTTCTTTCCTTTATTTTTATTCTAGCCAAGATGCCTATACCAAAGTCTATCTAACTTGACAAAGTTGTTTATGTTCTATCAGCTGTGCACCCTATTTCAGCATTAATGGTAGGAAACAAAGTGGTAGGTAGGTGAATAAGGCTGGGTGGGCTGGGCAGCCTGGGTGGCTCAGCGGTTTGGAGCCTGCCTTAGGCCCAGGATGTGATCCTAGAGACCCAGGATCAAGTCCCACATCGGGCTCCCTGCATGGAGCCTGCTTCTCCCTTTGCCTCTCTCTCTCTCTCTCTCTCTCTCTCTCATGAATAAATAAACAAAATTTAAAAAAAAAAAAAGGCTAGGTGGGAAACAGCGGAATGATTTCCTGAGAAGTTATCTCACTCTCAGTCAGGGAGATCTGGGCGGCCTCACCACAAAGTTGGATTCACGGATTAGAGTTTGAGAGCAAAAAAGCAAAAAAGCATAGAACCTTCCCATTCTGTCATTTTTCAGAGAAGCAGTGATGATGCCAATGGTTGCCTGACCACTTCAGGGAGTGCCTGTTGATGGGACATCACTAGTGACCTACTGTATCTGCAGAAAGCCCACACTGGCTGGACATGATGAGTCCAACAAGACTTCCATAACAAGAACACCAAGTGCATCAGCCCATCATCACTTCTTGATTGCAGTGCCTTTGGTTTTGTTTGCTCACTGAAGAGACTGACTTGTTACCTCTGCAATCTTACTATTGTCTTTTATTGTAAAATAAGAATTCAAAAAAACTGAAGTGCCAGTCTCAAAAGAGTCAGAAGAATGTATTATATAAGTACCCCCTCCAAGTCATAGATTTCTAAAGATCACAGTTTTCTCTCTGACTTCTCTCTCCCCCAAACTCAGAAGTAGGCAAACAAAGTTCACTGGCATATCATCCACCATTTGGTATTATCTGGGCAGATATTTGCTCCAACTGAATTACCTTCCTCTTCTGCCCAATGTCTCAGAGGTATTTAAGTAAGCAAATGAGTGTCTTAGTGACAGCTATTCCAGTGCTAGCTCTCTCAGATCCTGCTGCTAATCACAAGGTTTAACTTGATTAGTCAGAATATAGACTACTCTTGGGCTGTTGTCTGAACCCTAAGATACTGAAAAGTCAATGACACTAACATCTCTTATTAAAGTATTCGTCATTTCCTATGAAACCAAATGTTTCTGTAAGGTAGAATAGAACACAGAAATTATGTTCACTGTGCTTCTCATTACTTATCCTAGAAAAGATAAGGTTTCCTGCACTGATCCCATCATAAATCAAGAGGGACCTGAAAGCTGCCACAAATGAGCAAAATTCCTATTAACCGCCAGTTGTCTAGCCCATCCTCAAGGTGTAAAAGTGGAATTTGAACTCTACATGTGTTAGGAAAGATGTTCTGACCTCATAGAAAATGCCATGGAAATTTTGACTACTCTCAGAGTTACAGAAAAGCTGCCTTATAAAAAAATTTATCTTAGAATTTAAAAGAATTTGTTCGGATTCTTGAATCTCTTTCCAATCAGCTAAAACTCCTCTTAAGAACTTTTTTCTAATAGGATATATTTTTTTTAATTCCCAAAATGAAAATTTCAAGGACCTGCCGAAAGTCCCACCATTTTGTTTCATAGACCTTGAGATTGATCTTGTGTTAGGGGGTCCACTGATACTAGTTTTTCAGCAAACTCCCACAAGATCTGTGAATCCTAAATTTCCAGCCATGCAAACTGAATTGTGGAGGGTTCTTAATTAATAGGCAATAATGTGGTATCATATCCAACATCAATAGAGTCTGCCCCAGAAAACTTACTCTATCTCCTGGAGGTCCCATTGGTCCTGGTGGGCCAGGTAATCCTGGGGTTCCCTACACAAAAGGAAGCAAACAAATGAAAAGCTGTAATATAGTTCCTATATGAGAAAAGATACGTCTTATTCTCCCAAATGTTTGAAAAAGTTTTCAAGGGTGGGGGCACCTGGGTGCCTCAGTCAGTTATGATCCCAGAGTCCCCAAATAGAGCCCCACATGGGGCTCCCTGCTCAGCAGGGAGCCTGCGCCTCTCCCTTCACTCCTCCTCCTGCTTGTGCATTCATGCATGCTCTGGCTCTCTCTCTCTCTCTCTCTCTCTCAAATAAATTAATAAAGTGTTTTAAAAAATATATCAGGGAGCTCTGAAAAGAAACAGAAACTAGAACAAAGTACAGTGCCAGCCATATAGTACAATCAT
Source organism: Canis lupus baileyi (assembly GCF_048164855.1). NCBI lineage: Eukaryota > Metazoa > Chordata > Mammalia > Carnivora > Canidae > Canis > Canis lupus. The sequence continues at coordinate 35,826,207 of NC_132844.1, read as the reverse complement.
GATTGTCAATAAGCTGACACCTGAATTGAACAGCACAAACGTGACAACTATAACCACAGAATGAAGTGGTCATTCATGGGAAGCACATAGGCTGGCTTCTGCTTTGCTGCTTCGCCTGGGTTCACCTTTTGGGGCACTTGGGGGACAACTTTTCAAATAGTCCTTGACAAGTGAAAGAAAAGACAACTTCAAGAACAACTCACTGTTCGGCCGGGAAGCCCTGGCTCTCCAGCATCACCTTTCATCCCCTGGCGACCCTAGGGCAGCAATGGGAAAACAGTCCTCAGGCATTTTACAGAGATTAAGTGAAAAGGGAAGACATGAGTCACTTCTGAAATCTCCATCACTTCATAAATCCAATGTAAACACGTTTTGGAAGGTAGATGAATAAATCATTTTTTGGATTGATGCTCACTTTTTAAACTATAAGTGCTGTGTTCTTATAATATTATAGGATAATTTTACATAATTATGGAATGGTATACCTACTTTAAAAGAACATAGTTTAACATAAGGGATTTTCATGGAAATAAAATTTGAAGGGAAAAAACTATTCTTTTTATTTAATATATTTAATTAGGTGCTAATTTTAATAGAAAGATTGTCAATGCACATTATGTTGTAACATAATTTTGGTTTTTATAACTACATGCTAGAAGACATTTGTTACAAAGGCAAAGTTGAATTAATTAAAACTGATAAATTTAATTTAATAATAGTAATAAGATAGGTAAAAGCTCCCAAACTCCTTTTGGACATAAGCAGCTAAAAGTAGATTCAGTCAAGCCTTTTGAGCGAGAAAGCCCTATCCCTCCACATGTCTCATTTCTAGCTATATCTGATATCTATTGTTTTCCTCTAAGCGTCAAAAAAATTTTATCTGTCCTCTATTAAGGTATCTTAGACGGGAGTTTAGACTTGATTTTAAGACTATGCAGGTATCAAATTCTTATTTATATACTATATTTTTTTGTTTATTTTAAGGTATAGAAAAAATGGTAGTAGTTAAATAAAATATCAGTCTTAAAGGGTAAAACACCTTTTATAACTTCAGATTCGCATTTGGAACAAAAGGTCAACATTTTATTTAAAAGGTTTTTTTAAGGACGTAATGACCTAGATAAACAATGCAAGCTTGCCTCAAGATTATCAATATTAGCCAAGGCCTACCAAGTCTGAAAGTAATTTCAAAGTTTACAGGATGCTGGAGGATATATGCATTACCTATGACTTTTTAAAGGTCAAGTTAGTGACAATAATTTTATCTACACATTTATAAGTTATTATATACACTATTTACATATCTGAAATTATAGCCATGGGAAGTTATCTCAACAAAAACCTTATTGAATTCTCAGAAAACATTTGAGTTTGGCAAAATACAGTAAAATATTCCAGTTTAACTTAATATTAATTCACCATCCTCACTGAAATACAGAAAGCCTTTGAGCTTACTTGTTCTCCGGGAATAGAGAGTCCGTTGGGTCCCTGGGGGCCTGGGGGTCCCTGAGGGCCTGGAGGACCTGTATCTCCACGAGGGCCAGGAGGCCCCTAAAACACATAAGAGAGAAACAACCACAAAGTCATGTAATGACCATCCAGTGCTAATAATACCCAATTAGAAGCCTATCATCATAACTTTAAGACATCAATCACTTCTGTATGCATTTTAGAAATCTACATACCTATAAAAGCACTTATTAATGCCATTCCTTTCCTCCTTCTATTACTCACTAAAGAACATTTGAAAAGGGCAATAAATTCTCAAAAGCACTTAAATTTCCAAAAGTCCCATTAGAAGTAGATTCTTAAGAGAAGTAAAACCACTGAATATGATATATTCATGTATTTATATTCATGAATTCATATGAGATCAAAGCTTGAATTTCAGTGGATTTGACTTAGTGTAAGCTAGTCTTGATTTCTCTTTGACTTGGGCTTATTTCTGGGACTAATGCATTTATAAATGAAGCAAGAAAACAGATATTCACTAAGAAGATGCTCTGTGCTGGAACTAGAGCTTCTTTGCAACATATCCAGGTGGAAAAGGTGCATACTTGAGAGTCAGGGACCTGAGATAGCATCCCAGCCTCACCCTTTCCTAAGTGGGTTAGCTTATCATTAGTAATATTATGACCAAAAGTACACATTATCTTCATAATAGACCTCCCTAATTAAACTTGAGTTGTTTTATGGAAGACCAGTATGGACCTGGTAGAAAGGTGGCATACGTGGCCACTCAGCTCTTTCTCTGAGACAGGTGAAAAAAAAGCAGCACAACTGCTCCTGAAGCTCTCCAGCTTTCCAGCAAGACTCAGCTCCCTGTGGGTCTTCCAACTGATGTCTGAGTTATGCTCTGTGGCTCCATGTTGCAGCAGAACCCTTAGGTTCTTGGGCAGATTTCCTACATTGTAATTCCTACAGGAGTGAGCTGCCTTGGACAATTCTTTCTCTGGCTGGTCTAATCCATCATTTTGACAACCAGAGACAAGACGTAAGTATTTATATTCCTAAAGCACACTACACTTGCACTAATTTGCTCAAGCTCACATATCCCATTAGTGGAAATTTTAACAATCAGACTTCAACATATACATGGAATTTTAAATGCACTCTAAAATATACTTACAACTGCCCCGCTGATTCCTCTTTCACCTCTGGGACCTTTAGCACCAGGTCCTCCCTAAAATACATAGTAACAACACATTTCAGGGTAAAAATAAGGAAAGTAGGGAGACATTGATATATAGAAATTACTTCAAGAAGCAGTGTATTCTCCAGGCAATCAATACTTCTTTAGTTACTTACAAAATATTCAAGTGAATATTACATGTCATACAAATATGGGGAAAGAGAATTTTGAACCCTAGTACATTTTAAGTATCTCACTTTTACATTCTGAACTTTTCTTAATCATTAGCAAGTTTTGAAGTCTATTTGAAATTGAGCTTTAACGGAAAAAACAAGCATTACTTAAATACAGTAAGGAGAAAATTCTGTTTTGGAATTATACGAACGCATTCTTCAGAGAAAATAACATGCAAAAAGTAGAGTATCTTGATTCTCTCAGAATTTCAGAATGTATACTTTAATAACAGGAATTCAGAGTTCACTGAACAAAAAGGAAATAAATATGACAGTGACATCCAATAATATTACCTTATAATTAGAAGGGGGAAAAATCCTTACTTCTCAAAAACATCTAAGTCATACCCAGGATATAATTTTATGATTACAAATATAAATAAGGTAAGTCACTGTTAATAAAAAATAAATAAATAAATGAAGGTAATTCCAGTGACATTTGATTCTGTACATGAGGAGCTAATTTGTAATTAACCTAAAATCAATTTACATTATTTGCTATGATACAAGTATGATAAAATTTGGTGTTCTGAGAATCTCTGAGCGTTTCCTACATTAATTAGCCATTTTCTTGAAGGAGGCTAGTAGACCTTAGAGGTACCCTTCCACTCCACAAAACCACCAGGTTAGATGCTAGATTGACACAATCAAGGGGTTCCACGCTGATAAATGAAGTCTATCACTGCAATCTACAATGGTGTGCCTTGCGCTTTCTTGGTCTCCCCTCCCCCATGAATAGACCTGGTCATAGACTTCTTCCTCAAATTATTCCAAACCCCTATATTTTCACCCAGAGTTTATAATATCATCACATATATAAATTTCCCTCCTTGCATGTTATTCTTATGATATGTCTACTATATAAGGTCTATATATCCTAGATTCTAAATAAGTTGTTCTGTATCAGCCTCTCAACCATGGCTCCATTACATACATACAAGAAGCTTTTAGGAGGTGTAAGAAATTTTCAAAATCATATGATTATAGATGGAAACCCAGATTCACATCTGTAAGAGCAAAGCTCTTGAATACTAGCCAGTATCATTCATTCCTACATGAAATGTGTTCAAATGTGTTTAAATTTTATTCTTGGTTTATTCCATTTTTTTGATCTTGAAACATACCATAAAAAAATGGTCTGCAATTTAGCTTGTTCTGTCCTAGAAAATACTGATGGCTGGAAACATTTTATCCACTATATATTGGCAAAACGATCCCTCCAGAGACCTATGGAAAAACTAGGACTATTGCAGTTCCCTTACCGCAGGGCCCGGTGGACCTGGAGGTCCAACGCTGTCCTGTGTACATGTGCAAGCATTTGGAAGAGCAGGGCATTTTGCTTCATCTCTCTGAAATTTTGAAAAAGAATATTTACCTATGAGTTGAGAGCAAAATGACTTCCAATCCTTCACCCCCCACTTACCTTACATACACAAGGAAATCTATTTCTCAACCTGAAGAAATAATTTGTATTTATTATTACAAATAGTCTTATGTTGAATCCTGTTAGAGAAACACTGAGTATTTCAGGTATCAATACCATTTCATTCGGAGTAAAATCTAAAATCCTTTCCATGGGCTACAAGGCCGTACATGTTCTGCAAATTAGCACCACCTTGTCCATCTCACTGCCTACCACTGCCACTCCCATTCATGTTGCTCCAGTCCCACTGACCTACCGAATATTTCTCAGATACTTAGGGCACTTTGTGACCTTAGGGCCTTTGCATGTACAGTCAGTCCCCTCTGACTGGAATGCTGTTTCTCTCTTATCCACATTGTCTGCACCTTCACTTCATCAGGCCTCGCTTACCCCACCTTATCCCTGAGGGCTGATGGGATTTACCTGGTTCTCTATCTCTTCACCCGGATTAGTTCTGCATCATAGAGCTTTCTACTTTGTATTGTAGTATGTATCTACTTGTTAATTCTTTTCTCCGCCACAACACACACACATACACACACACACACAACTTCCACTAAAATATTCACTTTTCACTTCTATAACCCAAACACATAAAATTCTATCTGGCTTATAATAAAGGTGCTCAATAAGGTGCTCATTTATTTGTTGAATAAATAACATACATTCATCATGGATGCATGCAGCTCATTGCTTGCCCAAAGCATCCAATCCATCATCACATTCAACTTTGTAACTATTACCACTTAAATAGATACAATGAGGGAAAACTATCATCTCACAAAGTAATATAGTTATGTCTACCATAAGCCCTAGGTATCCAGGAAAGTAATGGTTTTTATTCTGTACAATCCCGATATTTTACAAGCAGTAGGAGGGCTCTGTAATAAGTAGATCTATCAAACATGCTGACTCAGCAGGACTTTTCTAACTACACACAACCACTCTGGCCGTTAGGGAGAATTTCCAGATGTGGTTTTGTGTATTCCTGGCTTTCGAAGGTAGGGTCACTGGCCTGAGCTGTGGTAGCAGATGAGCATGTGCATAATGTGTGTCCCTTAGCTCCATCCTGGAGACTCAGTTGTTGAGTGATACTTCCTCTCCTTGACCATCTGCAACCACATCCCTTATTCTGGGAGGACTATTATGGCCACGACACAATTCCATTCCCTTTTACTTACCCTAGAGGGAATATCACAGCATCTGTCTCTACTGGTCCACACCGGACTGCAAACAATATCGAAACTCTGGATTTGGAACTGCAAACAACCAACAGCAAAATCAGCTAAAGACGCACGAAAAACATTTTATATTAACCTTTCCACATTTTAACCTTTGTCAATTTCTCACAAAGACTCTCTCAAGGGTTCAGACCCTTGAGAACAACGTGATCCTTACTTCATAAGGAAAGAATATAAAAACCTATGCCTAAGGGAAAGAGAAGTTAAAGCAAAATGCATATGTGAAATTCCCACATCTGATTCACTTCCGTAGCTAAAATAAAATGCTTGATTAGAGCTGTGGTTTTTTTAAAGAGAATATTAATTTCTTTAATTTAGGATTAAGACTTAATTTAATTAAGAATTTGAGGACTATACACATTTAAATCAACTTTTTAGAGTCCATCCTTGCAGAAAAATGCTTTAGAAATTCCTTATTTATTCTAAAGCTGATGCTTTTCTTTTCATAAATTCTTACCCGAGGGCTGGTTAGTAATTTTTATGATTACTCTCAGTTTAACTATTTCAATATAGTATATACTATCTTTCTACATTTTAAAAACAAAGCTCCTTTGATGAAAAGGAAAAGATTGCTTGAATATACCCATCATTTTATAAACCTATTATAATTATTCTTTAAAGAGCAAATGCAATCTTCAATAAAAAGTCTATGCATAAGCTTATTGAATCACTGTTGTACACCTAAAAGTAACATAACATTATGTGTTACCTATACTTCAATAAACAAAAAGGAACATGCAAAGTGCTGATAAATCTTAGTAATCATTATCATCACTATTAATTTATAGGATTAAACATACTAACTATTCTATTAATCTCTAAAAAAATTTTAAAAATTAATTAAATTAAAATTCCAGGTGTTAATCACAATTTTAAAGTTTGCAGTAATTATTTCTACATTGTGGAATAAAAATTTCACTTGTGAATCTAAGAGAAGAAAATCCTGTCCAGGGAAGAAAGGAAAATTAAGTAAATGCAATTAAAAAATAATAATAATAGAAGCCAAAGATGTTAATCTTGCTTTTAGAACAATATTATGATTGATTGATATTTAATAAGAACTTAATTAGCTTGATAAAGTGAAAATTCTACATTAAAATTTTTCTTACTACATAGCATTGTAAATATGGTTGGCATGCTCCTGCCTCAAGCTTGAGCTACTGCAAATTATGAGTAATATGGTCAGTCAGCTGGCTATCCCACTACACTGATCTTCCTTCTGAGGCAGACTCTTCTGTGAGAGAGCATAGGCTCTAGGACAACAGCCCGTGTCTGTGTCATTAGGTAATAAATGCTTAATGTCTTGATCGCAAAAATTTGTATTAACAATTGCTATCTTTGAAGAACAGAAAATGAGCAATTTTAGATTTCACTGATTATCCTGGCAATTATTTGTGTTGTACTCTCCAACTTGATCCTGTTTCAAGATGACTAAATGATGTTCTCTGGTGCTTTGACATCTTATTTTGTTTCTAGCAGTCAAGCACATTATTATGTTCTGTCAGTAGCATATTTCCTCAATGTAACTTTTTCAATGTTTCAGTCTAAGAAATTTGACAATTTAAAACTCACTGAGAATAACAAAAAAAAAAAAACAACAACTCATTGGTTATTTTTGAAATGCTATTTCAATCTTAACCCCAAGTATCAAGGAAAAAAATATGTTACTTACTGTGGCTGATTTTCTTTCCCCTTTAAGAAGTTTTCCAAGAATTTCATAACCATCAGTTGTAATATTTCCAGCTTCCTTGATATCTTTTTCTATAATTTCATAGCAGTCGATGTAAATCTTAACACTTTTTGAGGTCACTACGATATGAACCTAAAAAGATCATTTGTTCCCATTACAAAATTTCTACCCAGAAAAAATTTGGCTACCTTCTGCATATGTCAAATCACAGGTTAAAAAATATGTTCTTTATGTTATTCTTAACCCAAATCAAGTCCTAGACTAAAAATCCAAGCATTAGGCTGCAACATCAATGTCATTTATTAACAGCATCAAATTAAATGAGTCTTCATCCACATATACATGCATAATTTCCTATTTTCCCATGGGTACTCTTCCTGAGATGACTAAAGATGAGTAGTAGATGTGATGACTCCATTAACTATAAAGAACTATTCATATACAAGTTAAGAAATTATCAATATATTATACTCAGTAGAAAGAAGCCTCAAATGTTTTCCACTGATTTTGCTAAATTCCATTTTTAATTTGCTATTCCCTAATCTCAGTCAAAAAGAACTTGCACAGGGATGCCTGAGTGGCTCAGCAGTTGAGCATCTGCCTTTGGCTCAGGGCATGATCCCTGATTCCCGGCGTCGAGTCCCACATTGTGCTCCTTGCATGGAGCCTGCTTCTCCTACCACTGCCTGTGTCTCGGCCTCTCTTTCTGTGTCGCTCATGAATAAATTAATAAAATCTTAAAAAAAAAAAAAAGAACTTGCACATCATACAGATTCTTAACATAGTAAAGAATTAGCACACATCTTCTACAGAGATTCAGTTCTCGTAATCAATAGATACAAGATTCTATTTCCTTATAAGGAAAGAATCTTATGTTGATTTATTTCTTATCTGATATTGAGGACACTCAGCAATTTAAATCTATTAGATAGATGGTTAACAAAACATTTGTATTTCAACAATGTAAGGAATGGCTGCAGGTAATCTTTGAGTTATAGTCATGACATCGTTTCCACTTATCACAGCACAAATACTCAAGTAAGTACTTGATGATTACTATGAAAAGTTTGGCTCTAAGTTAAAAGGAACAGAAATTCTCTTAAACGTTTTGAGTCAATAAGGATAAAGATAATCTCTGGAAATGTCTTTAAACAGTAAATATTTTTCCCATATACAATCACCAGCAAAATGCTAATTTGGTACATCTCTAAGTTGTAAGTCTGAATTACATATGGATTGCTTTTATATAAAAATGATCATAGTTTACTAAAAATAAATTTTAAATTTTTCCAGAACAATCTTCTAATACTGAGTTCAAGAACATTACATATGCATTCCCAAGATATTTATTATCTAATAAGAACTAAAACTTGGGGGGCTTGGGTCACTCAATTGGTTAAGCATCCACTCTCTATCTCAGCTCAGGTCTTAATCTCAGGGTCTTGAGTTCAAGTCCTACATTGGGCTCCACATCCAGCTAAAAATAAAATAACTATTTGTTGGCTCCTGTATGAACAATCTCAGGGCCAAAAATTCACAAAGTATTTGAAAAATCATAGTACCTCCCAAAATTATTTCAAAATCAAAAAGTTTAATTTGTAACAAAACTATTGCAAATGTCAGTCAATAGTACCCATAAAGAAACTCATGCTAAAAACATAGTTTGCTACAATCTCTTCAATACGTTTCATCAATTTCAAAATCATGTATAAAACATTCAGAGTGGACTGTTCCAAGTACTTAGGGCCTATTTTCCAGCTGTGAAACATTTTTGGTCACAGAAAAGTACTAAACAATAGGAACACTCTTATCAACTCATCTCCCTTCCCAAGCTCTGCCATTCCCTAAATCTTTATTTTTCATCTAATCCATTTTTGCTTCTTCTTATAAACTTCTCACTTGGAACAGAAATGGAACAGAGACACAAAAGTTTGTCCTTAAGAGAATCTTTAAGGAGCAACAGCTGTCTTCTATTCCCTATTTAAGTTCTTTTAACCTATCCACCCTCTCTCCCAAGAGCCCCCTGCATGTCATTTTCATTAATTTCCTGCTATCAGGGTACCACTCCATCTTATCCAAAAGACTAAAGAAGTTTAGTTCCCAAATTAGATGGAAAATGAAAGAAAAGTGTTTGAATCTTTGGATCAGTAAAGAATGTAAAAAGACAATAGTGCCTGAACTTGGTTCTTGAACTGATGAGATCAATGAGAATAGGTTAAAAGAATGGGGTAGAGAAATGGAAGACGAAAAAGAGCATAGTGAAAAAGTAGAGGAGAAACTAAAAAAAGAAAGGTCTGATGAAAAAAGAAGGTAGAACTTTGAGGAAACAGAGCTTATCTGAAGGAAAAAGAAGAGGCATTACATAAAACCTAAAAACTTGTGTTCTATTTCTGGTGAGAAGTCCTTATTAATTGATTAATCAATTATGTTTTATCCAACAGAGATCTACATCCAAAGGGACTCCCTTCTTCAAGGCAAGCAAAGAAGGAAATGTCAAACAAATTGTCATGATTTGTAATTAATGACTGTCACTATAGACCTCTGCAAAATACTGCCTTTTTTCCCTTAAGTAAAATGAAGTATTTGATGAAAGTTGAAAATTTAAAAATAATAGTTTTTAAGTGGTTATCAGTTGGTTCACAGAAGACTTAGTCTCTAATATATTCAATGGTATAGAAGGAAAAATAAAATAGTTCTTTTTAGCAAGTACTCAAATATAAGTTTAATGGGTATATCAATGAGCCAAAAAAGTTCATGAGAATTTAGCCAAATTCAACATCTATTATCAGATAAGAAGCAGTTGAGGCTAATATTTGTCAAACTAGAATTTGCTTTCCCAGTGAGGCATTTATTTTACTGTACTTCATCATGGAAATCTGTAAACTGTTAAGTAGATATGCCATTATACTCAGAGACATTTGTTTTTCCTTCATTGTTTTTTTTTTTTTTTCTTCTCATTAATGTTCACATTGAAGCCGCTTTGAGCTCCATGAGGAGAGAGTCCCTTGCGATCCTTAGGAAGAATGATTGATCAATAAGAAAAACATTCTGGAAAGAAACCAAGATTCTCAGGAATAGAATCTACAAGAAATCTAGCTAAACTACTCAAGCACAGGAAAGTCTGATTTTCACTTGAGAATCAGACTGAACTGGAAATATTTGTCTTCTGTGCGCAGGGACTAATTTTCTGAGTGCCATACTGTTACCCAAATGGTATTCCTCCTGTTAATTCAATCCAATGGATGAAGGAATACCATTAGAAAGTCCATTCCTGAACTAGACAGTTCTTTTCATTTCTAAGCTCTCAACTTTAGTGCTTGTCAGTTAATCATTCTTTAGAAATGTGATATAAAGTTTGTGTTATCCTCCGATGTTGATTATACAAAAAATTAATGAAGATCAACAAGAATAAACAATCCCCTAAGAATGCATCTTAGAACTCCTAATAATTTTAGAGAATTTATGTGTGTTCATTGAAAAGTTAATCTTATAAATATTTATACTAATTATTAATAATCATAACTTTTGGACTAGCATGTTTGTAACTTGTCAACGAATAAGCAAGCAGAAGCAGCTTACTGTGCTCTGTAAAAGAATAATTTTATCAAATAAAATACAATCCACAAAAATTAAGCTTTTGAAATGAAAGGACATAAAGAAAATAAAATGGTAGGTAGAAAAAATAAGCATACAATACTATATATACTACATGACTCACATTTTGAAAAAATATAAGCATTGAAAATGTTGGTACCATTTATCTCTTTATTAGAATTATTGTTTTATTTTAAATATCTTGAAATTAATCAAATTCTCTAAAATAAGATTGTTTTTAAAAGACAGCTATGTTTCTACCAATTTAACATGACATTTTAACAAATAACAAATTGGTTTAAATTTTGAAGTCATATTTTTTCTATAAATAACCAGATAATTTTATGTTTTTACCTTGTGAAAACTTCCATAGAATAATGTCTTCACTTCATCTGTGTCAAATGTAACAGTTTGCACCTCACCTCTTATATCCTTGTTAAAGAATGACAATGTCTTGCTAGAAGCTGTAACCAACACATAATTGTTACTAAATCACAAGCATGGTATGCTTTATGTTGAAAGTATTAACAAATAATTCTTGTTAGAGAGATTTCTAAAATAGTCAATCATTTAGGTTGAGATAAAATGTAATTAGGATATTTACTGATATATTTTTAAAATTTTAAACACAAAAGTATATATCAAGTAAATATATATGTATATAGTCAGAAGGTTATTAAAAAGAAGTAAAGAGAAAACATAATCAAAAATATGTATGCATGTGCCTTAAAATAAGATAACAATCCTTACGATCTGCAATCACTCCAACTTGTGGTTTGTAGTCCCTATCTGTGATTTGCCAAATTGCAAAAGGGTCAGTGGGAGTTTCTGGGAGAAGTCTGAACAATAATATAATCGTGTATGAAGAAGGGAGTCCATTTGGATGTAGATCCCTGTTGGATAAAACATAATTGATTAATTAATTAATTAATAAGGACTTCTCACCAGAAATAGAGAATATTTTAAATCTTTGTACAATAATCTCATTATCAGTAGTATTAGAATCCATTCATAATAATCTGGCTGCATATGAGAAGAGAAAAAATTTGGGAAACATCAAAAGAACAAACACGAGATATCCATTATGTAAGTCCTTAACAGATTATTTACAATCTGCTAAGGGCACAAAAGTCTGAGAAATTGCCCAATGGTCTTTCATCCCATACTGTTAATAACTGTTAATATCCTAATTTTTTCTAAACACAAAGATGATTATAAAATTACATAATTTTATAGAGTGATAAACATTGTATCTATGAATGTAATTTAAAGAGAATGAATCTTACTAAATATACTTCATTTCCAATGTCAGGGGTATGAAATCATAAGTCATATGGTTTAAGGTTTTAATTTCTCCTTCCCTACTTCTAATAGTTTTTACACTTCCAAATTCCTCCCCTGAAATCAAATAAATCACATAATCTCCAGAAGCTTACATGTTCCCCCAAAATAAAACCAGTAATAAATGTTAAGGCCATGTACATGTGCAATCGTTTAGTGATGATAAAGGATGTGATTCAATTAAAAGGAAGTGTTTCTTGGCTCTGAGACTATTAGACTAAAAATGTGATCCCGTGTGTTCTTCCCGAGTTGAGTCAGTCATTGTTTTGGGGGAACCTTTGAAGCAGGATTAATGGTTTGCTGTCTGAGACCATTTAACAATACTTCATTCCTGAAGGTAGCGAAAAGGCTTTAATTATCAACTCTTGGACAGAAAAGAAGTTATTCCTCCACAAATTTTGACAGAAGGCACAGAATGTCTCTTGAGGTTTCACTTCTTGGTAGCACACCACTAGTGCATCTGGAATACAATGCTGCCCTGCTTCTTGCAACATATGTCTGGGCAAGCTGATGTGATGCCTTTTGTACTTGCAAAAACCTACTATTTTCATAATATTCCATGTTAAAAATGATATCTCCTCCATATTAATTCATCTCTCGCCCAGTCCGTTTCCCTCTTTCCTCAGTTAATGAGTGCTTATGAAAAAAAATTTAATTGTACCCATGCTTTTCTTTTAGCTTCTTTCAGCCACAAGTTCTGACTCTTAAGAACACAATAGGCTGTCATAAGTTAAAATGTAGGAATTCTATCTGGTGGTGACTGGAAGTTAAACACTGGGAATTAAGGTTCACTGACAAACCTAAAGCTGCGAACCAACATGGTTAACCATAAAAGAGTTAGGAACTTACAATGTGGTCAAACTACAACAGTATGATCTGTGCTTTCTTAAAAGAAATTAGCTTTGGTTTCAGTCTGGATTTTCCATCAGCTTTCCCAGAGCATTTCAAATTTCAGACATCATTTTCTGACCCTGCCCTAAGTTTCTAAAGGCTTTATTTCTTCTTGTTCTTTTTTCTCTATAAGCTGCCAAACACATATTTTCAACAGTAAAGTGTTTTAATTCTAATGAATTCAAAAATACATATTTTAGTTATGATACCCAGGTGCAAACTTTCATGAAGTAAAATAACAACAGCTAGAGCTGCCCAACAGATTGCCAGAACATTGGCCAATAAAAACTAACCACTGCCTGTCTGATCTTGGACAAGCAAAATGGCCACAATATTTCATCTTCTGGAGATCTGAAACACTAAAAAGAATGCTGACTCTCATTCTACCCTTACTCCATTCAGTCCTTTTGCACCACAGGGAGAAATGTGCAGAATAATTCATTTCCTGTTTAAATAGCCTCCTTTAGAAGAAGCCTTAAATCTACAATCCTAGCCTTAAATACTACAAGGTCTATAATCCGTAATACTACAGAACCAAGATAAGATTCTTGGGTCTGAGAATAGCAAGGCTTGAGTCCTAGTCCCTTGTGTGACCTGATGGAGGACATTTAACCCAGCTGTATTTAAGGAAACGAAACTAAATCATCGATAGGAGACCTCTGACAATTGTAAAGTTTCTACATTTTAAGAAGTGGGCAAAAATTCTAAGAACCTCAAAAAAGTGTCAGGTCCATTATAAGAGAAGGAACCTCCTAGTTGTCACACTTACGCTGTAGGCTGGTTCACAAAAGCATTCTTCTGAAGCTTGTAAGCTGAGTAGCTGGGGAAAGACCCTGACTCCAAAGAGACTCCTGGTACAGAAGCAAAATTCTTTTCTGTCAGGTTGTATGCTTCAAGCATCTTAAAACCTTTATATAAAAAAAGGCAAATATTAAAATGAGGTCATTTTAATAATTTTATTGCTTAAATCCTGAAATAAATGTGTCCAAGGGTATAAATGCTTACCTGGTGAGGTGTAGCCATCCAAATAAATGAGAGGACAACCTGCAATGTACAGTGTTCTTTAAGTATCATCAACATGATATACAAATATTATATACACACAAGAGCCAGTCATATCTGGGTGATGGACACTGAAGGGGGCACTTGACGGGATGAGCATTGGATATTATGCTATATGTTGGCAAATTGAACTCCAATAAAAAAAATTTTTTTAAAGAAGCCAGTCATGTACATATATCAAGTAATTTTTCATTCATTTATAAAAAATAACGCCAATCTAACCTTTTATAAGTTATTCTTTGTACACTTCCTTTGTGTAGGAGAAATTCTAAGACTGACTAGTATAATCAATGTTTTCTGAAATTTCTCCAGTACTAGTGGGAATTTTGCAATGTCCTTATGAATAGCAAAGTAGAATTAAAGGATTTTAATAAAGAATTTAATAAATCAAAATAGAATTTAAAAGAATTAAATATTCAGATGTTCTTCAATAGATTAAAGAAATTTTCTCCCAAGGGATTTTAAATTTATACAAAGGCATAATTTGCCAAGTCCAACAGTACTTCCAGACCCATGTCCACCAGCACAGCTCCATTCTGAGCTTTAGCTGTAAGTTCTCAGAGTAAACCACTGATATTTGTTTACTACTGCCACCTCTAACCACAGCTCTGAGTTTTTAGTAATGTTTAATAGGGGGAAACTATAACACTTGTAAAGCATAGCCCTCCATAGGATCGGGGGTCTATACTAGCCACAAAACTGTCTCCATAATATCCCAGGAATCGGCAGAAATGGATGGAGAAGAGGATACACTGATTTGAATAATTAATCTTTGGTCCTTCACTGTATTTTAAAAGCTGAAGTCTTGGCAAAAACAAAAATCTACACTCAAAAAGGCAAATGAGAACCAAATGGAGTGCACACGCAAAAGTCAGTGTTTTCATTGCTTCCTTGAAGCACGGATGTTGACAGAACAAATACCAATTGATTACTAATAGGGAAAACCTTCATCTCACAGAAGTACTTCTATAAATGCATTTCTAAGCTGAAGATTAATTTACTCAAATGTCATAGCATTGGGATGGTGGGAAAAGGATACATTAAAACATTTCATTTCCATACAAGGAATATTACATCATCAAAGCTAAAAGCAGACCTCTGACAAACACACATTTAGCATGATATCAATAGGAACAATGATTCATCAGGTTCCCAAGTGATTTCCCAGAATCTATTTATGCACAGACTTGATCCCATATAGGACAGACAGTTGTCCACTAAGTAGTTATCTTCCAAAACAGGGAAATTCTGGATCCATTTGGACCAGGACTTACTTGAAGTAGCAGTTTCACAGACAAATGTAATGAGGTTGTCCTCAATCTTCTCAAAAGATTCAAAGTCATCAACAATGAACACGTGCCGTTCGCTTGGTTTGCTGGCAATATTGGCAAGCTCATTGTAGTCAACGTCAGCCACTCCAACTACAAAGACACTGAACCCTGCAAAGCAGTGTTAGAGAGCAAATTACAGATCCCCTGTTCCATCCTTTATTGGGTAAGCAATTCAAAATAAAATCCTTTCAGAAATGATGCTATATTTTCTTAGTAGAGTATATGCGGCAAGCCCTTTCCATTGACATAAACTCTCTTTAATAAATATGTACTTTTTCCAGGTCTTCCTGTTTTCTGGCCTAGAAAACTCAATTAATTGGGGTTCCTAAAATAAAATCCTAACAATTAAGAGAAGCACATTTTAACAGCAGAAAGACTTAATGTGGTGCAAGTTTCCTTCCAGAGATCCACAGGCCTGATATGCCCACCCATTCTACAGCTCTCTTGGGCACCATTAACATTTTAAACGTATGCAATTCAGAAACGACTCATTTAAAATTTGAGTTCTTGAAACCAATATTCTTAACAAACTCAGGCTCAAAGGCAGCACTCTGGCCAATTTTAAAATGGAATCAACAATTCCCACTGGCAATAAACTTTCATTTATTTAGGCTAATACAAATAAACAAAGACTTCACTCCAAAAGCTTAATTTGAAAGTAGAAAAAATAGACTATATAAGAAATTAGTTCTCTAATGAGATACGCATAAGGTAACTTGAACAAGTATTGATAACTCCAAACTTAAATCAGCCAAAAGCCCAAAATATGTAGGTGTCTGCTTAAAGTGTATAACATAAAGGCAAAATTTTATTTAAAAAAAAAACAGTGCAGAGAACAATCTGTATTGAGAGAAGACAATATGACTTAGCACTAATCATGACTCATACTTTGGCCAAAGAATCAGTATGTGCAGATGACAAATTCCATATAACAAAGTATTTTGTAATTTAGTGCAGTAGATCATGCACAAAATAGAATTCTCTCCAAAATATGTTAACCTTGGACTCTGCCTGGCAGTTGGGATTCAGGAGTGTAGAGGGTGTGAATGCAAGTCAACTCTACTTCCCTCTCTAGTAATCCTAGAAAATGAACCCAAAGGACAGTGTTGCCAGGAGGTTCTGGAGATATTTGATTTTCGAGGTCTACCCCCAAAGATGTCTTTCTGAGGCCTCACTACACCTCCCTTCAGCAATGTACACTGGATCTGCACTGTCAAAGGACATGCTAAAGCTAAAGTCTTCCCTATGTTTCTCCTTGCACAGGGACTCAGCATCAAAATTCAGGAAGGAAGCCTGCTCTAGGCCCACTCTATTACTGCATTCTGTAGCCTTTCAGCCACTATGGGAAAATGCAGTTTGCTCTTTTATCTACCCCAAGCCACATCTTCAACAAAGATATACACCATGTCCTTTTTGAGTGATTGCTAAACTATCCATGATTAAACATAAACTAACATTTCAGGGGTATGGAGTACAGAGTAAAACAGGAACAATAAAGCCAAATCAGAAGTTGCATCTTTTGCCATCATTCCTGAACATGCAAAATTGTTAAGAAAGGGAGTGTAATCACTAGACTTTAAACTCATGCCTGTGCTTACCTGACTGCTGGATGACCAAAGCTGCCTTCTTGACCTCATCCTGTGACCGGCCATCTGTGACCACAACCAGCACCTTGGGGACATTCTTCCTCATGCCGCTCTCCCAGGTCAAGACCTTCTCCTTGATAAATGTGAGAGCCTTGCCTAGAGAGTGTTGCATGGAACATTTTAGTATCAGTTCAGTGAAAACTACCCAAGTGTCATTAGTCACACTCAACAGACAAGAATCTGAATATGAAAATATGATAATACACTCAGTTCCACCTCAGTACAAACGCTTTGGGGAGTGAAGATCTACATACACTTTGATTAACCGTACCTGTTCTTGTGTTTCCTCCTCTGTATCTAATATTCTGGAGGGCCCCCAGGGCTTGGGCCTTGTCGTTATATGTGTTCAACTTGAACTCAGACTTGACCTCATCACTGTACTGCACAAACGAGACCTGAAAGGAAACATGATTGGTGGTGAGGTTATGATGCCTCTTTTTATATTTTAATTTCCCAGTGGCTCCTCCTGCTGTTTAATGGGGAAAAGAAGTGTCTTGGATCTCACAGACTATTATAAACTCTTTATAGCTAGTATTATAGCACTGACTACTGTCATCTCATTCAATTCTCTCATTTCTAATCTTCAGTGAAATTGTCATTACTATCAACATTGTAAAAATGCTGTGTTCCAATGGTATTGGAAAATACCTAAATCCTTTTTCTAGGATTTAGGAAGGGTTGAGTAAAGCTAGGGAAGAATGAGGTCCCAGGATTAGAAATGAGAACACACCATCTTGAACTCAAATGCTGGCTAAGCAACTGGTTCTCAGCCAACTACTTCTCACTAACTGCATCCACTCTTCATGGTAATATTAAAGCGCTACGTATGTGATAATAATCATCACTCACCACAAAATTAGTAACAGTATGATTTACTGGAAAGAGTACAGGCTTCATAGTAAGAATTCAAGGGGTTCAAATCCTGGCTCTGCCAATTAGAATCTATGTGACACAGGACAAGTTCTCCACATCTCTGGGATTTTGTTTCCATATCAGTAAAATGGAGATGATTATACTTACTTTATAGAGTTGTTTTGAGGGCTGACAATCATGTATATAAAATAGCTGGCACATAGAAGTTAATAAAATACAGTACTTATTTTTTACTTTTTATTAGAAATCTCAATTTCTAAAATGATGA
This sequence comes from Canis lupus baileyi, assembly GCF_048164855.1. Lineage (NCBI taxonomy): Eukaryota > Metazoa > Chordata > Mammalia > Carnivora > Canidae > Canis > Canis lupus. Next base: position 35,807,982 of record NC_132844.1, on the reverse strand, counting down.
AAAATGGCTTAGCTACTAACAGATTAAATTAAGACTAATTAGCTTCACTTTTTTACTTTTCTCGGGCTGGAAAAGTGTTCACAGGATTATTTGGGGATTTGAAACTTAGTACATTCTATAAAAGAAGTGATTCGCTTATGAAATTATTTGTGGCTTATGTCAAAATCTCTTATTTTCATAATCTAAGATGCCACAATGGCCAAGTATGAAATGCCACACACCCACTCCAGTCACTATTCATCACTTAGTCCTCTAACTTAACAGGGTATGACAATCACAATCCAATGTTCTGTTTCCAGAACATTAGATGACCTTTTATGGAAATGTATCATTGTCGGAAGTCTTAAGCAGGAAGTCAGAGTAGGAATGCCCCAACGTCTCCAAAAAGAGTATCATCTAGGCAAGAGAATACCTAGAGGAGGTTTATTTCTCTATTTGTCATTTACACCCAACTCCTTCACACAAGTGAAAGAAAATAGTAAATAACAGAACTCAAAACATAGTTTATACTGAAAAGCTTTTCTACTCGAAAACAAATATTCAAAGGAAATAGCAAGACACTACGAATGAATAGCCACCTATGAAACAGTACCCACCTGAATTCCAGCAGGGCTAATTTCATCAAAGGCTCCCACAGTATTGAAGATGAATTTTACAACTTTGTTAAAATTATCATCCCCGATACTCCAGGAGGCATCAGTCAAGAATACAATATCTGCCTTGGCCCCTTTGCATACTGGGGGAAAAAAACAAAGAAACCCCAACTCTCGTGAATTTTTTCATTCAAATGAAATTACAAAACTGAGAAATGTAGCCTAACACCCCACTACTCAAAGTGTAGTTCAGCAGCAGCAGCATCTCCTGGGAGATTCTTAGAAATGCAGAATCCTGGGCACTACCCCAGACCTCCTGAATCAGATTAGCAACAACAAGATACCCAGACAAATTACATGCAAAACAAAGTTTGAGAAGCACTAGTCTAACTGTCCCTCAATTTCTGCTCTAAAATTACTCCATCTAAGCTTAGATCCATAATCCAAACATATGCTCTTTCCTCATGGAACTGTTTTGAGTGGCCTCAAGTAATAGATGAGGATGAAATCAAATGAAAACTAACGATGTTCAGAATTTAAGAAAAGCCATCAAAAAAAAAAAGCCATCAGTGGATCTGGAGATTTTGTATATAATTATCAACGATTTGGTGCAAATAAGGTGTCTTTTCATTTTAAATTAGGCCACTAGAATTATACAGATGGAGGAAAGGGAAGGAATAATGTCTTTGATTTGAATTTTCACACTTGGAGGGTTAAAAATAATTAAAATTTTAGTATATAAAAACTTAACATGCGAAATAAACAGCACCAACAGTGAACTGTTATGTCAACTGTGGACTGTGGATGAAAATGATCTGTCAATATAGGCTCATGAACTGTAGGAAATGCACCACTCTGGTGCTGGATATTGATGCTGGAGCAGGCTGTGGGGTAGGTTATATACGGTACTCCATGTATTTTCAGTTCAATTTTGCTGTGAGCCCAAGACTGCTTTAAAAAGTAGAATCTATTAAGAACAAATATTTAACATTTTTAAGCCAAGTTTATTTACTGAATTTCTTTCAATAGTCTAATTTAAAGAAATCCATGATTATTTTACCTTGTAATAATACTATTTGCCCTGCATAATATTATTTTGTCCTATAAGAATACAATTTGTATCTTTAATTTTATTTCATAAGTTTAATAAAGTTGTAGCATTCTAGAACTTCTAAGACAAAAGAAAAATAATTTTAAAATCTGAAATTCTAATTAAATTTAAATTTTAAAATGTTTTTTAGGGATCCCTGGGTGGCACAGCGGTTTAGCGCCTGCCTTTGGCCCAGGGCGCGATCCTGGAGACCCGGGATCGAATCCCACGTCGGGCTCCCGGTGCATGGAGCCTGCTTCTCCCTCTGCCTGTGTCTCTGCCTCTCTTTCTCTCTCTCTCTCTCTCTCTCTGTGTGACTATCATAAATTAAAAAAAAATAATAATAAATAAAATGTTTTTTAAAAAAAGAAAAAATCTGAAATTCTTTCAGTTAAATGCTGGAAACAGAATGTGAAGAAAGACTAAAACAGTAGCTAATTATCTGATAAAACACTGAAAATTGCCCCAGATTACTGAGAGACCTGTCCCATTAGCTCAGTATATCTTTTTGCCAGTTCACTACAAGTGACAATTATGTCTCAAACTTCAGTGAATGGACATTTTTTAGCTTCGTGCAATGCAGGGCAGAAGCCAGGAATTCCAAAGCCAAAGGCCCCAGGGGTAAGTTGAAGATACAGCCAAAATGGTACACAGTGCCTTTTGAGGCTAGCACCCAGGAGACAGAAGTGCCCACCATGTGACTATGGAATACGGAGAGTATCACTAAACATTAATCTGCAAAATTGAGGAAGCAGAGTTCCAAACAAAGAACTATTGTTTATGACTGATTTCATACACGCCAAATATGCCAAAACAATTACTGGCAATCTTTTTTGTTTTTTTAATCGAAAAACTCTTCAGCAAGAAGAGTACATCAAAAACACCCTGTATTAATTGGCAATAGTGTAGAGGCTCCATAAATCCCTATCAGCAGCTGCACTTACCATCCCGGGCTGGTGGGATTGTAGGAGGGGGAGGAGGTGTGGGTGGCTCCGTAGGGGCTTCTGTTGGTTTTACAGCTAGAATTTAAAAAATGGTAATTAGAAGAATATAACCTGTGCAAATTTCATATCATGGGAAGTACATTTTAAGAGCAATTTCAGTCCTAGATATCAAATCAAGTATCATTGGCCCTCATAGATTATATTATCCAAATTTGGTATCATTACTAATCATTCAAACATGGACTACAGCTGTGAAAAGCAAAACCACGATTCAAAGGATGGATGAAAGGCCTTCAAATAGGATCAAATGAGTAAAAGTCAACAGCGTGCATATTCACCTGCTTACTGCCAGCTAGAACCGTGTCTCCCTCCTGCACCTCTTTCCTTAAAAATAACACCAACTCTGTAACAGGGCCAGCATGGACTTGCCGTAGAAAAAGGTCCTGAACCAACCACAGGCTCCTTCTTCATGAATCTGCCATCATTATAATCATTACTGTGGAGAAGTGCCTACACAGGAGACACTTACATCTCCCACACCTAGAACATTCTATCCTGAAGCTTTACAGAGACTTTCAGATTACTCAAAAACTTACTGGTATGTTCCTTGACAGAGACTCCTGGTCCCTCGAGATTTGGTGTCTGCACAAAAACGGTGACGCCATAATCAGCGTCTGGTGAAAGACCAGTGAAGCAGTGACTGGTTTCTGATCCACGCACTGTAATTTCTTGTCCTCTGGTTCCTGATTATGACAACAAAGGAAAAGGCCAGTGTTACCATCAATTATACTTAAAGATATTTTTATATATCATTTCGTAGAGAGAAGGCATCTCCTTTACTGAAGTTTAAAATGTTGCTACTATGTGCTTCAGTTCTTACTATTTTTCATTTTTTAGGTTTTTTGTTTGTTTGTTTTTGTTTTTTGTTTTGTTTTGTTTTTTTGGGTTTTTTTTTTTTTTGGCACACATACCATCTGCGGGGCTTAGTTTTAGCCTGTAGGAGGTGGCTGCCCGGTGAGCTGACCATCTAACACAGAATGTATCCCACCCAATCTGGTAGGTTTTCAGATCTGTCACATTTAAATACACTACAAAATAAAGAAAAAAAGAAATAGATTTACTTCACAAATAAAGACAAAAAAGCATACTTTTAATCATAACACAAAACTGAAACTTCCACTGTGGCTGAAAATAAAAGCCTAAATTTTTAGTATGTCTCCTTGTAAGAAACACACAGGAAAGATACATGGAAATGTAGTACAGCTAAAACAGACCCCTTTGCTATCACTAATTTTCAAGGGAAAGAAATTCCACATAGTCCCACTGGACACTACAAATAACAAAGATGTCTCATGTAAAATTTTTCTAAAGCACTATCTTCTAAGTCCTTAAATAGCAATTCGGCACTTGGTGACAACAAAATCTATCTTTGGGCTGAGTCAATAATCATGGCATTTCTGTGAAAACTTTCAATTAAGTCAATGCACTTAGGTAATATATGTTTTAAGATCCTTTATCAAAGAAACTACACAGCATTCCAAAACTAATTTTACAGATAATTCATGGATAAAATCACACTTTTTATCTTTCAAAATTCAAACTATATTTTATGAGAAATAAAAATATCACATATATTTTTGTATACTCAGTTATATTACTTATATGTTTGTTTGGCTGAACAAGAAGAAAGAGCCACTTACTTAATGCTGAGGAAACATGCAAATGTTAAGAAGAAATAAAATTAAAACTGGTTGACTGACCTGGCAATTTGTACTACACTTTTTCTTACAACCATGAAAAGATATGTGACTCACATGTAGTGCCTTGATCCGTCAGGGGGACACTGAGTCCAGAATCATACTGAGCATAAACATTTACATCATAGGTGGTGCTAGGATTGAGATTGTGTAATGTATATGATGTCATTTCTCCAACAAAAGCTTCCATGGGCTCATTGGAACCTTTAATAACAATCACAAGAGAACATAGAAATATTCCACCACTGGTCTCAAATTTTCCTTAAAATCGAGTAACTTACACTCAAATGATAGTATGAACACCACTAATTCCACGGCCTATTAATGTACTTGCTCTCTGTAGCACATGTTCCACTATATGGCGAATACAAAACTATAAGCAGAGCCTGAATTCCTCAACTCTAATTTGCAAAGTATACATAGCACAGTACCTAGAATGCAGTAGATATGTAATCAATGTTCCTTTAATGAATAAATTCAATCACACAATCAACTACCCTAAACCCTCAAGCCTCTTCTCTAAGTCCCACTTTGGCAGCATGGTGCTTTACACATAGTAGGTACCCAATTAACATTTTTCCAATTTGTTGTAGAGATGACTTAAGAATTTCTGTCTTGGTCCTCATTCCATGAGTTCAGTTACTGAAGGTCCTCAGTTGCCAACACCTTCTTCTCCTTTCAGTTATCTCTCTTAAGGCCCATGTTTCCTTTCTCTTGTCCTCTCTCCCTTATCTTTTCCTAGCTCACACCCTTTTTGGGTGCATGGAAGATACCCTGGCACATTTGATACAAAGAATATTGTTCTTCCATTTTGCTAAGCATACAGACAGAACATAGAAACAAAGATAGCAAATCAGTTAATCAAGGTGATATCCATTTAGGTGTAAATGTCAATGGGAAGTTGAAAACAAGCCTGGCAAGGAATAAACTAACAAGGAATAAACTAAAATGCATATGCCCAAAATGGAATAACACCTTGACATAATGGGAAAATATAGAAATTTATATTGAGTAAATATGCATTATTTCACAATCATAGTAATATACAGAATGTCTGGACACAGATTCCATTTGTGTAATTTTATGAGGCGGGCCAAACTTTTTAATCATGCAATTTAATGAGTCTCATCTACACCCATAGTAACAATAACACTTCAGATTATTGGCTGAGAACATTATTTCCAAGAATATTGCCTCTAGTGAGAGGGGCTTCAACGTGACAACTGAACTACCAAGAGAATCTAATAATGGGGCATGCAATAAAAAGCTCCCTCACAAACAAATAACTCTCTAATGCATTTTTATGACAATAAAGATGTTTCCTTACCCACTGGCTTATACACAATTTTATATCCAAGAACCGGAGAAGGTGAAGGATCCCAGGATACCCTGAATCTTGTATACCATTCATCAGAGATGTGTATGTTTTGAGGTGGAAGCAGTCCCACTGCAAACAAATATTGGCACAGGTTGCTGATCTTTCATTGACACCAAGGAGAGCACAGAATTCTGTGAGTATACTGATAGTGTGGTCCCATGAGAACAATTTAATAAAATCCTAAAATGCCCTCATCCAGAAAATAATTTAAGAGTTTTGAAAAGTTCAGCAGAAAGCTTAGTGGTTTTCCAAATTCAAAGAGCAACTCAAGTTGGACTTAGGAACTGATGAATCCCAGGTTTTAAAATGCAGAATTACAGAAACTATAAGAGATCTCATACCATTTTTAGCATGTTATAGATTACAGATGGTTAGAGCCAAAAAGCAATTTAGAAACTGTCTAGTCTAACCACCTTATCACATAAAGAAGATTTGATTTGCCCAAGACCACATAGCTACTTAGTGACTAAAATGATGTTCATTCCCAGCACCCTGTTGTCCTCCCCCAGCATAACTTAGAGCAAATCTTCACGGCTCCAGAGGTACTGCCTCCACCTCCCTTCCCTGTAAACCAATGCTATTAGACAGCATGCTGAGTAATCACTGAGTTAATATATATATATATTATATATATATATAATATATATATATATGAATTCAACTTAAAAACTTTTTTGCAAAAAATAAATAAATAAATAAATAAATAAATAAATAAATAAATAAATAATAAATAAAAACTTTTTTGCAAGAGAAACTACAAAAGGCTTTGGCATATCCTGGAAATTTCAAGTCTGGTAAAGATCTTTTATGTATTATTTATATATTATATATTTTGATAAGCACAAAATTCTGAAACATGCCATTTCCCCCAGAAAAGTACCAAAATATATTCTAAAACCCAAGGGAATGTGAAAAATTAAAAGTTGTTAAATTTAAATCATCTTGAATCACTAAATTGAGTCCCCATTGACTCAGTCTTGTAGATAAAGAGTATCAGTAAATATGTAAATTCTTGGCCTGGAGAGACCGCTAAAACAACTCTCATCATGCTTTTCTCTTGAGAGCTTTCAAATGTCACCTTTCCCATATTTTGTAATGTCAAGATTGTTTAAGCACCAAAAGTTTTGGGGAACCGAATGTAGCCAGGAACCTGACATCATTTACATAAGTGGATTTTTGCAAAATGAAGTGGAAAGAGGAATGCCAGTATTGGCCAGTAACAGAACTCAGACCTATAGCCCAGCCTGACTTTCTGCTAAACCATTGGCTTTCAATCTCGGCTGTACACTAGAACATAAGTGGATCCAGGCTATATCTCAGACCAGTTCCACTAGTATCTCTGAGGGTGGTACCCCAGCATAAATACGTTTCAAAGCTCTTCAGATTATTTCAATGAGCAAAAAACTTGGAGAACTTTTGGTCTAAACAATAAGAAATTGACACCAGTGTAAGGTAGAAAGGGGCCCGAACACTGATAATTTTCTGTAAATTACTTGGTACACTAGAAAAAAATGGATAAATTTGTAAAGACAGAAGATGATTGATAATCATCTTGCTTCTTTATTTATGACTTGAGATTCTTTCAGGATAGTGGTTTTTACTGATACTACGTTGACTGAGTTAGCAACTACATCGTTTACTGATACCACACAAAACTGAACCATTATTCAGAGAATATGCAATGGTTTTCCAAAGGAGAAACAAAAATCATCTCAAGCAAAGCAAAATATGCAGATTTTTGTCCCCTTTCTCTCCTTTCAGTGGATGTTTGGAAAGTTAAAATACAAATTCTTTTCCCATATCATTTCGCCAAAATTCAAAATTCAATGTTTAATGTAAATGTTAATGCAGTATTGATATAGTATTTGGGATGCGTTGGTAAACGCAAAACTTAAAGATTATAAAAGGGAAAGATATTTACCGGTTCTTCCATTCCCTATAAGATGGCCTCCATCTCCATCTTCATAAACAGCAATAACAGTAATCTTATATGGAGTATCAGGTTGCAGGGGCTGCAGCATCACATTATTCCTTCTGCCTGGGACCGTGGTCTGTAGGGAAATTACAAATTACCGATCAGCTAGAGAGCTTCCAGATCAAAAGACAACATTGTTTTATATATTTTTATAAACAGACAACATTGTTTTATATATTTCTATAAACAGCAATGGTTTCTTAATGTTTTGTTTCTGGTGCACAATGCTCATGTCAAGGTCTACACTGCCTCTGTGTAGCACAGGAGAATGGTTTGAGAGTCAGAGAGATCTGAGCTTGAATCCTGGTCAGCCATCTACCACCTTTGTGACTTAGTGTCTCTGGAGGAAACTGTGAGGATGACAGCTAAGAACATGCCTGACACCTCGGTGCACATTACTGATTACTGCAGCATGCAGCCCTATGTTTTTCTCCATCTCCCATTTATGTGTTACATTTTCATGCATCCCTGCAAAAAAATGTGCACCATGCAAGCCACTGTGGGCCAGGCATGGTGATAGCTGCTGGGAATGCACTGGTGAGCAAACATGGACTCCGAGCCTACTCTCAGGAATAACAGCCTGGCTAATGCTACTAGGTCGAAAAGATGAAAAACAGGAAATGGGAAATACAGTCAACTACCTCCATGAAGAGGAAGTAAACCAGATAAATCTCTCAATCTCTCTTCCAACCCTATGCTTTACTTCTACAAACGATGTACCTCACTTGTGCCAGTGATTTCCAGCATAAAGTCCCCTGACTACAAATGGTGAACCGGGGGAAGAAATTATATTTTTAATGTTTTCAGAAAATGGGAGGATATTGAGTACTCATTCGTGGAAAGGCTGAATAAACTCTAAGCATGAGCTTCTTTGCTTTGGCAAACTAAATGTGGTAATATTGCTTATCTCATTTTGATGAGAAACTCTAAATGACAATTACATGTGTTTCTGATGAATAGGAAATAGGAGTTTGAATTAGAGTTTAACATATCAAGTTCAAATAGATTAAATATAACATGAGGATAACAAAGGGGGAATGATCCAAGAGGGTTTGTGACAAAATGGTTGTAAACCACAGACCTAACTGCTTTACCATCGACATTTTGTGTAACATTCTACTGACCTATCACTTCAATTAATCACTATACTTTTTAAAGAGTGGTGAGTTTTTCCATCCATAACAAATGGATATGCCTGGTGAGGGCTATTAGGAAGCTACAAGAAACCTAACTCTGATTCTGGAGAGATAGTGTGACACACAAAAAGTTTGAAGCTAATATGAGACTATGCATATTCCAATACCAAAGTGTAATGAAAAATGTTAAATTTAAAGAAAAGAAACATCAGTTAGCACTTGAATACTTAAGGGGTATCTTGTAGAGAAATTAGATTTAAAGAAAGGATAGGATTTGGATGGTCACATCTTTTGAACATTAGTTTAAGTGGCTCAGAATATTATCATGTCTCACTACGCTTAGTTCCTATGAATAGAATTAGGTGGCTTGAAATATGCATTTCATGCAATAAGACAATTTTTCAATCTGTCTTTAGAACGGAAACGACCCTAAAGACATTGATTCTCTGTAACGTGGGAGGCCACATCAGATACACCTGGATGGTCACAATATCCTGTCAGAGGATGTCATATAAAATGTGACTGTCACACAAGAATCAAGGACTCAACTGTAATCACAGTACACTCCCAAAGAAAAAAGCTAAAAAAGCTTAATTTCATCTTCCAACCAGGTAAGAGATTACAAAACGTCCAACTAGATGAGAACCGGACTCACATATTCATCAATTGGATCGCCAACAGTGGGAGAATAAATGATCCTGTATTGCTGAACTGGCCCATCGGCATGATCCCAGGCTACAGAGAGGCTGTTGGTTGTTTCCCCAAAGACTCTCATATTTCTTGGTCCACTTCGTGGCACTAAATACATCAAAACACAATAAAGTTAGTTGCCAGCCTGTGAGCATGGTGGACATGGGGGAAGCGGGAAGGGCATAAAAGAATTTTACTTGGGTCAGAATAAGGAAGTTACTTGTGGGAGTTTCACATTCGCTAGGATGTTTACTCCCTTATGGTAAAATAAACACTTCCTACGGTTTTAATGTGAAACCATAAATAGTAGAAAGTGCTACACTTTTGGAGCTACGATTACGTGCTAAATTTTCAGTGACATGGAGCTAGGTTTGAACCTAAATATACAGTCTGGGAGAGAAAGGGATTATTTTAAAGTACAATAACCACCTCCGGTTTAATGAAACCTAGAGGCCGAGCCCTCACATTTCTAAAGTGCCCAGTTGGTACAGGGCAGAAGAAGAGAAAAACCCCTCCTTACGTCTCAGGTGAGAAAATGTCTGAATGAAGATCATTCGGCAGAGATGGCAGTCATGGGCCTTTCGCCTGGAATCCAACCGTGGGGATGCCCAGGCAAAAACCCCACGCCCGGACCTACCCTCGCCTGTGCAGAGGTGGAGAAAGCTCTCACCACCTCACTCACCACCCATCTCCCACTTCTCCCTGGCTCAGAGAAGCCCTGCCAAAGGAGTTACAAGGGAATGGGGTGGAGAAAGGATTTCTGCCTCACGCGTTCGGCCCTGGCCAGGGCTGGGATTCCCCTCTCCATCCGAGTAGAGAGCTACGATGTTCACAGAGTAGGGTGTGTCGGGAATCAGCCGCTCCAGGTGCACTGTGCGCGTGTTTCCTGGCACCACAATCTGGAGGGGAAGAAATGCCAGATTCTGCTTGACAACAACTCAAATGCTTATCAAGTCTTTTATTAGTCAACATAGTGACATTTATAATAAAAAGCTGAGCCCGGACACGTCAGAAGCCAACTACTCTGCTTCCTCATGAGATCTGACAAAGTCATACTGTTAGATGCAATTTATCCTCAGAAATTCCCCCTCCAAAAAAAAGTTAGTTCATACTCACTAAGCTGATCAACATACTAAGCTATCCTTAGTAGCTTCACTTATCTCTCATTTATGTTTACTGTAAGGATTCTCAAATACAACATCCAGGGTTCATGATAGTTAGACACACATAAGAGAAGGGATCCCCCATATATGCTAGTAGGGAAGAGATATTGTGTTAAAATAGAGAACCACTCCATAAATGAGGAAGGGTAACATTGTCTGAGTAAATCCTACCACACACAGGGATACACAAATCATTTGTTTATCTTTGTTCACCACCATTGTCCATTTTTATAAAGACATAAATCAGCCTATCAATTTACTTTCCCTTAGATGTTCTGATTCTGATACTATTCTTATTCAAATGAGCAATTTCTGATTCTTACATTATCAATCTACCTATAAAATTGGATGATACTATGAATTGAAAATAAATTGGACTATTTGTAAGAGCCAGTGAAGGCAAACGTTATAGTTTCATAACGAAGACATTTCTATGTTACAACAAAGCTCATATCAACAAGGTTTATCAATAATTTGCATTTACTACTATGGTTTCTTAACTCAAATAGCTAATTTAGATTTTCCCAAAACTCACTTTTGCTAACTAACCCTATAGGTAGTATATCTGCCTTAAATCATCAGGAGCAACCATGTAAACATTATTCATTGTCATGTTTGCAGGTGGCATTATCACAGGTCAGAAACGAGACACAAACACAAGACGGTGTTCATCAGGAAAGGAAGTTTCCATGAGACTCAGGGCCACACTGACAACTGACTTATTCTGGCCCAGCAGCCATGGCAAGAGATGCAGGGGAATCTATACAATTCTTTCACTGAACTCTAAGAGGACAAAATTGCTTACAGATTCCGAAGGTCTTGTGCCAGCCACAGGAGAATACACGATCCGATACTGCTGCACAGGCCCAGGCGCAGGGTCCCAGCGGACATCTAGGCTATTTGGCGTCGGATTGTACACTTGGACATTCCTTGCCAGCCCTCTCACCACTGAGGAAAGAAAAGCCAATACATATTTTCTTAAATCTTTTTATATATGTCTAGCTTTCGTTATCACTTCCCTAGGACTTACATTCTGTAACAGGATAAAATACTGTCCTCCTTCATTTTTCTAATTATCTACACACAAAAACAGATTAAAACCCTCTAACTCCAAATTTAGTCTAAGTTAGCCAATTATGGCCTTTGTCTATATGGGAGCAAAGTTGTTGCCAATAAAAATAAGCTAGTAAAAGAAGTAGTACTGGGTTGGCCATAAAAAGGACAAGGGATAAGGGACAAGAAACTGGAAAAGAAGCTTTGGTTTTCCAACATAGATAATGGAGAGATAGAGAAAAGTAATTTTATAGTGTCTGCCTTCTAAGTGCAAACTGACAACAGTTATGAAGCCCATTTAATCCAGTCAGCTGGTTTCAATCATTCATTCTTTCATTCATTCCTTCTTCATTCAAGAAATAGCTACTGATGTGTTCTGTGATTAAAAGAAAAGGCAAAAGGAGGGAAAAATAGAAGACATATTCAGTTCTCAATTAACTGCCCCAAATGGGACTTAGAAAAATATACAAATTAAATCCACGTATTAACCCGAAAGTCTACTTGAGCCAATAACATCATCTTTCTAGAGCATTAATCTTTTACCAAAAGAAGCCACCCATACTTGCTTTCTTTTAGCCATCAACAAGTATATCTTTAAAGCCAAAGAAATTATTTATTAGCATGCACAAAAGCCTGTAAGCAATACTACAAAGGACAGTAAAACCACTATAAACTGGTTTCTCTAGATGTTAACAGCAAATGAAAGCACACGGAATTTTGATGGTCAAAAGCACTTCATCAGCAAACCAGAGAAATGTGCAATCAAGTAATGTGATAAACAATTCACACTATGAAAGCCAATTACAAAGCACTGCTTCACACAAATTTATAAAGCACAAAGCAAAGCAAAATGAACTTTTGTCAGAGAAAGAGAATGACTGAAATAGCATACTGATGATCATATGCACATTCATAAATCCTGATGGTATCATTTCAGAAGAAGAATGCCATCATAAATTTGTTACGTCCTACACCAAAATGTTACCAGTTGGTGGTGTTTGGAAGATAAACCATGGGTAATTGTTATATATTTAGTTTATCATTCTGAAATTCCCAAATTCTCTTAATGGGCCTATGTAGCCTTTATAATGAAAAGCAAAATTCATAAAGAAAAGCTATATTTTTCTTCCTTCTCAACTTACATGTCCTTCCAGTATCTGATGTGCGTCCTCCATCACCTTCAGTATAAACAGGAACTACTGTAACGGTGTACGGGGTATCTGGCTGCAGATTCCTAAGAATGGCATAATTGGTATTCCCAGGGATTGGTACCTAAAGATTTTAATAAGCATAAAACACTCGATTGGAACAAATTATAAAAGAAATCATACCTCAAACAATATAAAACTCAAAATATTAACTCAAGACCAAGTCCAGAAGCAAGTTCTGTAATATTGGGGTATAAAGATGTGCTCCATACACACTGTTAGAAGAGGTTATAAAGACTTCTCTAGACCCCTACACTCACTCTAGGATCTCCCTTTGGAACTTCCCGAAATGATTACTTCCCCCCAGCTCAATCCCCAACACACCCAGGCACTAAGGCAACAATATTTTACCCTTTATCAAGTTCTAGTAAATGAATACGAACTTCTTCAGCCCTAAAGCAAATCAGCTAGCATTTTTATCTCGACTTTTAAATCATTCAGCTATAGTTTAAGTAAACATGCATTTTTCACTACAGGACATAATTACCAGTTCCTCTGGACCACCTGCTGTTGGTGCATAGAAGAGCTTGTACTGACGAGGGTTTCCCTCTGCATGGTCCCAGCGAACATTCAAGGTGCTGGTAGAAGGGTCATACACTCTGAGGTTCCTCACAGTATTCAGAGGTTCTGCAATGCACAGAAGGCCACATGACAGTGTGATCATGACAATCCAGCACACTCAAAATGCAAGTTCCTTGATATTTCTCAGGCACCTCGAACATGGCAGGGACCCCATAATGGGCACCCTACAAATATTTGTTGAAGTAGTGAATAAATCAAAGAATGCCTATGGTAATCTGGTACACATATCTCCTCTCCACAAGGTATTTTGGCCACAGAGTTGGGTTTTTTTTTTCTTTTTTCATGCTGGAAAGTAAGAACTGTCTTTCTCCATAAACAGAGACAGATAACTCCAAGATATGAAGAGCAATTAATATCATTTTTAGATGCATTAAAATTTGATTAGCACAACCATGTCACCCCATTGTTTCCAGGAACAGATGTGATTCTGTGGTAGCTACTAAAGAAGCTAAAGGAGCCTGGTACTTACTGGTCTTGCCTCTTCCTGTCATCCGACCTCCTTCACCATCAGGATACAGGGAGGACACAGTGATCGTGTAAGGGGTGTCGGGCTTCAGTTTCTGTAGGACAACACTGTTCTGCCTTCCCCCTATTGTGGTCTTGAGGAAAACAGGAATAAATGTTAGCCTTGTTCTCTGCATCTCACTGATCTGTTAGAGAAAGCTCTTTCTACAAGGGAGCTGAGACCCTGGCCAAAATCTGGAAACATATACCACAGTGAAGGTTCAAAATATATCTTATGGTATAATTTTAAATGCAAAATATGCACCTTAAATCATAAAAAGCATTCTAAGCCTTAAACCGGTGACCTCAAGAAGATACTTCAACTTGCTTGCCACCAGCACAGCAAAATTTCATCCAAAACACACTTCACAGATCTCTTCCCCAAAAAGGCATTCATCATAAATGAGCTATGAAGGAGCTCTGAGATAGCAAAGAATTGCCTAATATTACAAGCTCTACATCATTTGCTATTATTTTTGCTTTTTTACAGAGGTTTTTGTTTGCTTTAGAAATAACCTTAAAATGACTCAGCAAAAGATCTAAAACTTTGATGTTTCCCTCCCCCCCAAAACTGCCATCCTAACAACTTTAGCTGTGCAAACTATATGACTGGACCCTTTGCCAGACCACACTCAGGCTGGGGTTCCCAGCCATCTCTGTGATACCAGCCTTGTGGTATGAAGCTTTTCAATTTTCTCCAATTACATAGAGTTTGAATTTTTTTATTCATTGCTTATGGCCCTCTAGCTATCTTGTTGAAAGAAAAACTTGTATGATTTGTTAACAATCTACCGAATTCAAATACTTACGTGATACTAATTAAAATCGCATGAAAATGGCCCACTGCCCACAGAGTGCACATCTGGATGGCTGGATGAGTTAGTACAGTCCAGATGTTTCCAGCTTACCGCACATCAATTCTTTGAGTTCCAGAGAAAGCTTCAGTGAAACACTGTACTGATCCTCAATATGAGCAAATTTAAATACAGTGGCTAATTTTACTTAATTGAATATTTGACATTATGAAAGAAGAGTATCAATATCCATATGGGCTATTTAATATTTAACAAATCTGAAGGCTTCCACTTAGCAGAACAAGTCCTATGAGTAAGCAAAGGGGTGTCCACCTACTTCTCCTGTCCAACTCTCCAAATAATTCTAGTATCAGTGATTCATTACTTTATTTCATGGACTAGCAGAAAAATGCAAACATCCCTAAAAATAACAGACCTCGAGGGATTTTCAGCTAATACTTTCCAGAGGGTGAGTTTGTGAGACTCTCAAATTATAACAAACCTCTACGAGACAAGTAAAGAGACTGCAGATGGCAGCTGGAGAGTCACTATCACCAAGAAGGGAAACAAGAAGGACAAGCTTCACCTGCTTTATGGCTTTACCTATATCTGGTCTGGCATAGACAAAAGAAGTTCTGTTTCTGACATGAAAATATCAGTTCCTCAAATGTCTTATTTCCTACAAAAGCCAGTTGACTACAGTTGGTTCTTAGTGTATTATTGATAATCTATTTAATTAGACAAAATTTCTACCCAAAAATACTACCTAAGACGAATTGTATGGAAACCTCAAAAGATGAACTCGAAAGTCAATCAGCTCTTGAGAAGGGAAAGTTTCCAAGTAGCTAAACCCACTTACTATACAATCAGAAACCTAATAACCACTGCCAGCATCCACCTCTGCTAATATCCCTAGACTAAAACCCATTTGCTGGAGCTCGGCAAGTCAGGTGACTAATTGATAATAATTCATCTCTCTCTTTCTGAGGGTATGTGAGGAAATATTATGGCCCAAAGAATGTCAACAAAATAGTGGACAGGCTATTTATAGTCATACCATCTTTCTCAGAAATCTCCATTTGGAGAAATATAAAAATGATAAAGAGTATGAAATAGGTGAACAGCCACCTAGATCTGGAAACTCCAGATATAAGAGATACCTTACAACATGCAAAAACTGGAAAATTATAATAACAGAAATTTGGCAAACTTTCAGTATTTGATTAAATTAGGGTGAGATGGATTAAAAAATCTAAAGACTAAAAAAACATCTAGAGATCTTCATAGATAATCCACCTTTAAGAGTTTTTAAGGGAAATGTGCATGCATGAGGCACATGCCTGAAGCTGTGGGGCTACCCTACTATGAGAAGCAACTTTCATCTCCCGTGAGTTTCCATAAGGAATGGAGTCAAATAACTCCATTCAGTGTGGTAAATTTTGCCTCACTCAAAATAGCATGACTAACTACACATTGGGGGTGAAAGGAATTTGAAGAAATAAGGTAGAATTTGTCCAGGTTTTTTTTTCAACAAAATTACCGTTTGCTCATTGCCTTCTCCTGTTGAAGGCTGGTAAGTGATTCTGTATTTCTGCACACGACCACTGGCGGGATCCCACTTAACAGTCAAGCTGTTAGAAGTTGCGTTGTACACCTGAAGGTTTCGTGGGCCACTTTTTGGAGCTGAAAAAGATTGTTGAGAAACAGGGTAAGGTCATAGAATGAGGCCTCCTCCCAAAATAAGTAAACAGAAAAAAAAAAAAGAAAAAAAAATCAGTAAACTTTTAGGTTTAGGACTAAATTTGACCTTATGATAAATGATGGTCATGGACTCTTAAATGACTCTTTAACAAATGGCAGTAAAGCAAGGTTTTTCAGGGAAGGTTTTTAAAAAAGGTCCCAATAGATGCCTTATAATTTAAAAGCAGAAAACCACTGAGTGAAGTAAGTCAATCGGAGAAGGACAAACAGTGTATGTTCTCATTCATTTGGGGAATATAAATAATAGTGAAAGGGAATATAAGGGAAGGGAGAAGAAATGTGTGGGAAATATCAGAAAGGGAGACAGAACATAAAGACTCCTAACTCTGGGAAATGAACTAGGGGTGTTGGGAGGGGAGGAGGGCGGGGGGTGGGGGTGAATGGGTGACGGGCACTGAGGGGGACACTTGACGGGATGAGCACTGGGTGTTATTCTGTATGTTAGTAAATTGAACACCACTAAAAAGTTAATTTATTAAAAAAAATAAAATAAAATAATAAACAGTTCATTTCCTGATTTTCCCCCAAAAAATAAATAAATAAAAGCAGAAAACCTGTTTGCAATGGATTTTGTGGTATTTTACATTCACTCATTTGTTCATTCATTCATTCACTCATTCATTCATTATTTGGTTATTCATACAATTCAGCAAATTTAACTCTTACCTTGTGTTGTTAAGGGTATCAAACGAGCTAAAATTAAAAAAAAAACAGAATTGGGGGAATATTACTAATATAGCTCTATTTTTTAAATTAACTTTAAAATTACAATGTCCTATTTGAAAGTGGAACACCTACGTGTGCGCTCACTGCCAGTCAGGTCATCGCTTTCTGACTCATCAGGATAAATGGCAGTAACAGAAACTTCATAGAGTGTGTTCGGGTTCAGGTTTTCAAACACCAAAGTATTTTCATCTCCATTTAAGATGGTCTGAGTGAAAGAGAAAAAAGAAAAAAATCCACACAAAATTAAGTCACTATGTATACCACACTCTCAATAGCAGTTTATTGATATTATTTAGCCTGATGTTCTTCTAGCTTTGATGCATGCCAGGAGGTCAGATGTCACTATAGGAAAGGATGCTTTTCAGGCAACAGAGGTAATACATATTTCAAACAAAATTCCTTATAATGAAATAAGATGTTTAAAAAAAGAAATAAAGGAAGGAGGGAAGGAGGAAGGGAAGGAGGAAGGGAGGGAAAGAAGGAAGGGAGGGAGAGAGGGAGGAAGGGAAGGAAGGGAGGGAGGGAGGGAGGGAGGGAGGGAGGGAGGGAGGGAGGGATGGAGGGAGGGAATTAATACTACCTCCATCTTATCTGAGCTTCCAAATGGTGCCCAAGTTATTCTGTAGAGGGACACATCTGAAGCTCCATGATCCCAAGTCCCTCGGAAACTCTCTGGTGTTACTTCAGTTATCTTCAGGTTTGTTGGGGCTGGCACAGTGCCTATCATTAGATAAAGCAGGACTAAGTTTCTGAATGTAATCTACAAACAATACAATAAAACCACCCTGTTTTATTTTCATGGACATGAGGAATCAGGCTGAAAACATTGTTTAGAACCAAGTATTTTACCAATTCAGTTCACTTGGAAGATAAGTATAAGAGAAAGCTCCAAAAACTACAAACACCGTATGGATATAATGAGTTACTATTTGCATTTCATGAAAATGGTGATTTTTTTTAAAAAGTACCTCTTAGCAAGACTCTTCTAACCCAGTGGTTCTTAATCACTCTGTGTCTTGAACTTTTTTTTTCAATGTCATATTTGAAAGCTGAACATCTACATGTGAAAACCATGGACTTGTTCACACAGCAATACACATAAGCACAAACTTTGGTATTAATTATTAGAGAGTGCATGGGTCATCATGGTCTATGAAATATGATCTAAGTAATCCATGCGTGAGGTTTTCCTATAGAACATTAATGTTAAACACAAGTGAAGCAGGCTGCACTGTGTCCAGAGATAGGAATAACCCTAGAGTGCTGATGACTGCTGAAACCCAATTAAAAGCCCCTCCATTGGCCAGACACTCTAGTTAATTTGCAGCACAAGGAATCTGGAATGTCTGCCACCCCCTGCCCCCTGGTTCTGAGCTTTCATTGTCAATTATTTCTCTACCCACTACTGACCAAAGCCAACTACACAAAATCCAGAGCCATCAAAAATGTATTTCTAGTAATTACAATGAAAAGGCCCATTGAGATAAAATGAGTACCAACCACTAAGGATGCAATTTGGCTATACCTGAAAGTTATTAGGAAACCTTGAGGATTAAAAACACATATTGAAAGTATTGATTTAGTATACTAAATTAGCTGCTTTCACTAGTCTTTTTTCCTGACTTTTTTTCTCTACTACACCTGTTATGCTTGTGCAAAACTGTATCAATTTTCACGTCCAACACTACCCTTACCAGTAAGAACTGATGCCAAGAAGGGAAGAGGGATCACGTGGTAAGAAAGTACCAGATGTAGATTCTGTCCTATGTTAAGGAGCAGGCTGTCACATTTGGCAAGAGGCCCTGATCATGTATAAACAGCTAGGTATGAAAGGAGAAGCTTTTGAGCCTCTAGTGAGGGAGTTACAGGACAGGAAGTAAAAATTCCAGATTTGTATTGATCCCACCAATAGCTTATTAGATGAGGTGGGGCAAGTCATTTAAATTCTCTAGATCTGTGCTGTCTATTCTCAGAGTCACTAGCCATATACAGCCACTGAGTACTTGAAATGTGGTTCGTCCAAATTGAGATATGCCATAAGTATAAAGTTAACACACATTGGATTTCAAATAAATATTATGGAAAAAATCATGTGAAATATCCTAATAATTATTCTACTGATATATGTTGAAATGATAATATTTTTGACATAATGGATTGAATATAATACATTATTAAAATTAGTTTCACCTCCTTTTACTTTTTCAAATGTGGCTACTAGAAAATTTTGAATTATGTAAGTAGCTCCCATTATATTTCTTCGGAACACTGTTGGCTCCAGACCTCAACTTCTTAACAACTATTTGATTAGGAAATTATGTGCTGAGCACTGTGCCAGGCACTGGAGATGCAAAGCTGTACAAAGTAAGTGTGTCTCTGCCTTCATCTGGGGTGGGGAGAGCAAAGGGAATGCAGAATAGACAGGAAAAAAACAAGAGGTAATCATAATTGAGTTAAATACTATGCAAGTACCACAAGAAGGAAAGAAACAGACATCTTTGTAAGCAGCAACAAGATAGAATGGATGAGGAGGAGCCTAGGTAGGGGGTTGTGCTCCCCTGCCTTTCCACCGTGTAAGCTTCCCCTTCATCTGAAATCTGACAGTGTACAATCTGAGTTTCACTCACCTCACCTTCCCTACACAATCCCATGTATTGTCAATTAAATTAATTTTTATTATTTCTACAGTGAAATCATGAACTAGTAAGAGCAAAGATACTTTTTTTGTTACCTCTGATAGCACTTTACATATAGTAAGATCTAAAAAATATTTGATAAGCAATACAACTTTCCCAGAGAAAATGTCCAACATACATCAGGAATATACTTCCTCCTCATCCTCCCACACACACTCACATGCATGTGCACACCCACACACACACAAAACATACACATACACCAGTTAAGTATCTGGAAGATGAATTAATGACAGTGGCTGAAAGAATAATAGTAGGATAAGAATTATCATAAAAGGGATAGACATGTTCAATCACTATATTGTATACCTGAAACTAATGTAACACCATATGTTAACTATACTGGAATCAGAATAAAAAACTTAATTGAAAAATAAAAAAAAATAAGTAAATAAAAAGAATGGATATGAAGGTAGAAGAGGGAAGAAAATAAGTGAAAAGCAATCTGTGAGTTCAAACATTAAATACTCAAAAAAATAGCACCAAGAAACAAAATGACCAAATAAGTTCAGCTATACAGTCATGTAATGTCATTTCTCAATTATCAGGAAGCATAATCACAACTTACGGGTAGTTTCTTGAGCAGTCACTGGGGGAGACTCCCCCTCATCATATATGGCAGAAACGTCTACTGTGTACAGGGTTTGTGAGAAGAGGTCTCTGAGAGGGGTGCTGGTCCGCGACCTGTCTACCTCCACCTGTAATAGAGCAGTGGAACAATTTTTACAAAGGGTCTGGTTTTAATATCACTGTTGTTTACTGTACCTCTTAGCACAAGAGTGTAAGAATTGTGTTAGAAAAAAATAACAATGTTTTCCAATATGCAGAAGAATCCGGGAACTAGAGATAATTTAAATGCTTCCAAAGTGGAAAATGTATTACTAAAGCTGTATCTGAGCACTGAGGTTCAGTAATTAATGGTTGCCTACAGATTCAAACCACCTAATCATTTTTCACCAAGTCTCTCTGTTTCCCTTTGTATTACTGCCTTATTTCTCTCAGAAATGTTCTCCTGTGCATTATCTCATCTGCTGTGTGCAAGAACCCTGTGAGACCTGCTGGTCACTGTGCCTCTTCTGAAATTGAAACCCAGGATGAAACGAATGTGTGCATATGTATAAATTAGCTTTAGTATAATCCAAACAACCAGCAGAGTCAAGAACTAGGGTCTTGCCAAAACTATTTCTATCTGCCAAAACTGTCTCTGAGATTTTGACATTAATGAGCCCCTAAGCACACATAAGTTTTAAACCTATTCTGTAGTATGAAAGCCCTCAATTTGCTCCCATTTTGAATTAGGTTGTCATGGAAACAGATCTCTGCCTGAACATCATCTCAAAAACACTTGCAACCAATGGCACACTCCTCTAAGAATCTGTTTACCCTTTCTCTCAGTCCTACTCCATTGTCCTACCTTCCTATTATCTGACAAACTCCCCTCTTCTTTCCTGGACCCCTGACTAGCTTTTATTTTTAGACACATTATCATATTTTTTTTAGTAATTCATAGACTGCCAAGCACCATAAAAGACATCTGGACAAGAAGAAAGTACCATCTACATTCTCTAACTCTTTGTCCATGACTTTGGGACGATGACTTTGAGATTCATATCACAGAAGAAAAAATTTCTAAACTAAATACAACACAATCCATTATATTATCAATATTCAAAAATTGCTCTACTAATATAACAAGTCTTCAACCCCATGTTAATACAGTGACAAGTATGCAAAACAGGCTTTTCTCTGTACTTGTTTGGGTACTTTTGTTAAACTTACTAGAAAACAAATATTCCCAACTCCATTCTAACCTTCAACCTACCTCTTTGACATCCTCTTCTGGTGTTTTGTAGCGAACGATGTATTTACGCACTTTTCCAGGTGCAGGTTCCCATAAAACGTTCATGGTACTGTGAGTCACATCTCTGAGTCTCAGATCTCGAGGTTTGGGTAAAGGCACTGGAGATGCATGAGAAATGAGGTCCAGATGTGGCTCTCAACCACAAAGCTCTCAAGCATTCACATAAGCTTTCAAGGTGTTTTGAAGAAAATTTAACAGTGTGCAGCAAAATAACCTTAAACAAATATCCTGATGATCAAAGTACTGTGATTGTACCAGATAGCACTCAATTCCTCTTAAGAAGGATTTTTTCAAATATGATAAGTTGACATTTTTATTACAATTCTAATTTCTCTTTTATACATAAACTTCTTTCTACTCTATTTTCATAAGCTCTTACTCAGCTACAGTAAATCATAATTCACCACCAATGTATAGCTCACGTTTTTTTCTCAGATATTTAAATCAGTTAAGACAGAAAATAAATCGAGGGCAGCCCAGGTGGCTCAGCAGTTTAGCACCACCATCAGGCTCCCTGCATGAAGCCTGCTTCTCCCTCTGCCTGTGTCTCTGCCCCCCCCCCTCTGTTTCTCATGAATAAATAAATAAAATCTTTAAAAAAAAAAGAAAGAAAATAAAATCGAAAGAGTTATGCTCTCTTAAGAATAAAAAATGGGGACACCTGGGTGGCTCAGTGGTTGAGCATCTGCCTTCAGTTTAGGGCGTGATCTCAGGGTCCTGGGATCAAGTCTCACATCAGGCTCCCTGGTGCGGGGCGGGGGGCTGCTTCTCCCTCTGTCTATGTCTCTGATTCTCTCATTGTCTCTCATGAATAAGGAAATAAAATTTTTTTAAAGAATAGAAAATTATAGAAAAATAAATGGTTATGAGAGTGAAGAATGAAGATGGGCCAAAATTAAGCACCCAATAAGCTTATAAGAAAATCCACAGAGGCCTAAACGGTTACAAGAAAAT
Source organism: Canis lupus baileyi (assembly GCF_048164855.1). Taxonomy (NCBI): domain Eukaryota; kingdom Metazoa; phylum Chordata; class Mammalia; order Carnivora; family Canidae; genus Canis; species Canis lupus. The sequence goes on along the minus strand of NC_132844.1, from coordinate 35,785,117 downwards.
CCAAATGAGGGGTGCCTGGGTGGCTCAGTGTGATTGAGCATCTGCCTGTGGCTCAGTCTGTGATCTCGGGGTCCTGGGATCAAGTCCTGCATTGCCCTCACCGCAGGGAGCCTGCTTCTCCCTCTGCCTATATCTCTGCCTCTCTCTCTTTATCTCTCATGAATAAATAAATAAAATCTTTTTTTAAAAAAGGTGATTATTTGTTGTCAATGAATTTATACTGTCCCACTATTCAGGGGCTCCTTCTCTCTGCTGCCTTACCATGTTTTTCAGTCCCTCTTCTCCCTTAAAAATTCCCTCCATCCTCTTAATTTCCTTAGAAATGTGGGCTAACCTCAAATTTAAGCCAATTCATCTATTGCATCATGACCTCAACAAGCCTGAAACAAAAGTTTCAGCCAGAAAAGGCAAAGGCCCTGAGTGTAATCCTTGTCACTTTTCAAGAAAAAGCTCCTAAATGCTAGTGAAACAAACCAAAAACACAGGACTGATCAACAAGCAGGAGAAGTGCAAATCACAAAGGAGTCCACAGGTTCTATGCTGCCTGATATCACCTGGTGGTACATTCCCAATACCGAGCATAGGGCCTGAAGCATAACAGATGATCAATATGTTTTTGGATTGAGTAAACTGATTAACTCACTTAATTGAGACAGACTTTTCTATATGTGCCATTAAGTTCTTACTTCAGTAAGAACTTGGAACATCTTAATATTAAATCTAGTGTCTTCCTCCAAAATTGCACTCACCAACACTCCCTTCTCACCAGCTCTGTACCCTACTTAGTGGATCTACAACATCAGCTTTAAGATGCACCATTATTTTATGTTCTATGCCCTGCTTGACACTTGGCCAAAAGTACATGTAAGACCCCATTGATGGTAAGAAACATTTCAATATCAGCTATATTAAACATGAAAAAAGTACATCCTAGAATCAGTTTAAAATGCTGCTATAAGTCTAGAATTAATTTTAATTCTCAAATTTGACTGCCATAGGAATAACCCTATAACTTATGCATAAATTATCAAATTATTGATAGCATCATTGAGTGAAAGAAAATTGAACATTATGTTTAGAGCAATAAGGAAAGAAGGAACACTGGCAATATCTTACATGTAACTTCCCGAGCCGTGACAGGTTCACTGGTGAGGTCATGCAAAGCAGCCTGGACTGTGACTGCATATTCCGTGTTGGGGGAAAGATCAGTCAGCTGCACGTCATTCACTGTCGGCCCCACACGCATCTGCACATGGACACACCAAAATGAAATAAGACATTCAAATCAAATGTTCTCACTTACTGGGGATAGACAATTACCCCTATTTGTAACTGCTAGGTTATAATACAACTTTTCTTTTTTGTCTCTCCAAAATGAATTTCCTTCTTCATGTTAATATTTTTTAAAATGTGTCATGGGCCTTGAGTCTAATTTTCTATTTTTCTGTTTCACATATAAACTTATAAATGAATTCATAAGTAACTTCAGTTTAATGTGGACTCTTAAAAAGTCTCAGGAAGATGGGGCATTTGGGTGGCTTAAGTCCCACATCAGGCTCCCCACAGGGAGCCTGCTTCTCTCTCTGTCTATGTCTCTGCCTCTCTCTCTCTGTCTCTCATGAATAAATAAATAAAATCTTTAAAAAAAAAAAAAAACGGTCTCAGGATGACCTAATGATAAAGAAACAAATGTCTCCCACCTCTTTGGGCTTTGTTGGTTCTGTGCCATTGATGGGTTCATAGGACAAGGTATAGCCAGTAGCTCCTCCCACCGGCTGCCACTGCACATGCATGGTGGTAGGGCTAATATCATAAATATTCATGCTGACCACAGGGACCGGTACTGTTGGAATGTAAAGGCAGATATCAGTCTAATTCTTGTCATTCTACTCATTTCTTAATTGTTGTTTCCTACTTAATAACTGATATTTATATATGCCAAATAGAGAATGGGTAAGAAGTCAGTGAGAGTCAATGGAATCTTTCTTCTCTCCTGCAAAATACAATCTCATTGTTCATTGCCATCTCATACTCAGGACTGCAAGTTACAACTATTTCATAGAGGAAGAAAGTTTAAATTTCAACTGGCATTCCAATGAATCTATATGGAAGCCAAAATTCCTGAGATTTCAATCTCTTTTTCTGGAACATCTTTAAGTTGACTCTTTTCAGTCTTCAATCATAGATTTCATACAGAAGTAACCAGCACAGTATTTTAATTAAAAAACAAAATTAAGTTCCAGTTCCCTGGAACTCAGGGGATTCGTGAGCTTTTTGAAGACAGGCTCATGAGGCACAGTAAAAGATTTACAGTCTCTCTTCATTTAATTCCCATATAGCTTTATCCAAAGATTGAGTTTAAAGTTTTAAGGAATTATCAGATTAATCCTGCCTATTATGAAATACATTATTTCCTACTTCTTGTGGTGTAATATGAAGAGCAGTAAGAGAAAGGATGGAGGATGGCTTCAAGATCGCAGCATAAGACTGAAATCATCTCCTCCCATGAATACAATAAGTTTATAGCCACATATAAAATAACATCCTCTGAAGAGGACCTAAGAACTAGATGAGTCGTGCCTCCATAACAAAGATGAAAGAGCTATATCAAGCAGGTAGGAGAGGCAGAAACTCAGCCTTGCCCAGGACCCCACCCCAAGCATGGCAACCCACAACTGGAAAATTTTCAGCAGAAATTTTACAGGCCAGAAGGGAGGATTGTGCATATTCAAAGTGCTGAAAGGAAAAATTTTCTAACCAAGAATTCTCTATCCAGAAAGATTATCATTCAGGATTAAAGGAGAGATTAAAATTTTTCCAGATAAGCAAAAGCTAACGTAGTTAGCTAAACTGACCTTACAAGAAATGTTAAAGGGATTTCTCTACACCGAAAAGAAAAGACAATAATTAATAAGACAAAAATATATGAAAGTAATAATCTCACTGGAAAGGAACAGATAGTAAAAGCAGTAGATCAATCACTGATGATGCAAGTATGAAGGTCAAAAGACAAAAATAGTAAAATTAACTAAAAGAATAATAATTAGCTAAAGGACACACACATAAAAAGACATAAAATATGTCAACAAAAATATAAAACATGGGGATAAAAATGTAAAGGCTTGGAATGTGTTCCAATGTAAGTTGCTATCAACTTAGAAGAGACTGTTATATACATAGGATGCTACATGTGAACCTCACAGTAACTGCAAAGAAAAGCTTATACTAAATATATTTTTTAAAACAATAAGAAAGAATCTAAGCATAACACTAAATAAAACCAACAAACCACAAGGGAAGAGAGAAAGAGGGGAGGAAAGGACAGAGAAGAATTTCAAAACAGCCAGAAAACAACAAAATGGAAATAAGTACATACCTATTGATAATTGCTTCAAATATACATGAACTAAATGTACCAATCAAAAGCCACAGTGTGGCTAAATAGATTTTAAAAAGAAGAACTGTCCATATGTTACCTAACAAAAGACTCACTTCAGAAGTAAGTACCCATACAGACTGTGAAAGGATGGGAAAATTTATTCTATGCACATGGAAATGAAAAGAAACCTGGCCTAACTATACTCATATCTGAAAAAATACACTTTAAGACAAACACTATACTAAAAGACAAAAAAGAGCACCACATAACAATAATGGGATCAATCCAGCCAGAAGATACATTTATAAATAAGTGTTTACTTATAAACACCCAACAAAAGAGCACTAAAATATATAAAACAAATATTTGAAAACCTAAAAATAAATTGAAAACAAAATAAAAATAGTAGGGCACCTTAACACCTCACTTACAGCAATGAGTAGATCATGAGACAGAATATCATTAAGGAAATATTGGCCTCAATTGACACATTAGATCACATGGACATAATGGATATATACGTAATAGATATATACAGAACATTCCATCCAAAAGCCACAGAATGTACATTCTTCTCAAGTGCACATGGATCATTCTCCAAGATAGATTACATGTTGGGCCACAAAATAAGTCTCAATAAATTCAAGAAGATTTAAATCATATCAAGCATCTTCTCTGACAACAATAGCAAGAAATTAGAAATCAATTAAAATAACAAAACTGGAAAAATACAAAAACATGAAAATCAAACAACATACAACTAAACAACCATGGAGCCATTGAAGAAATCAAAGGAGAAGTCAGGAAATACCTAGAGAAAACTGAAAGAAATATAGCATGCCAAAAATCTATGAGATGCAGCAAAAGCAGTTCTCAGATGGAAGTTCATAGCAATATAGGCCTACCTCAAGACTAGCAAGGTCTCAAATAAACAATCTAACCTGAAGAAACTAGAAAAAGAAAAACAAATGAAGCCCAAAGTTAGTAGAAGGAAGGAAATAATAAACATCAGTGGCAGATATGTTAGAGACTAAAATGAAAATAGAAAAGATAAATGAAATGAACAGCTCATTCTTCCAAAAGATAAACAAAATTAATTAAATCTTTAGCTAAAAAAAAGACCCAATAAATAAAACCAGAAATGAAAGAAAAGTTACAACTGACACCACAGAAATACAAAGGATAAGACACTACTACAAACCATAATATACCAACAAACTAGACAACCTAAAAGAAAAGGGTAAATTCTTAGAAATATACGATATTTCAAGACGAATCAGGAAGAAATAGAAAACCTGAATAGACTGATTACTAGCAAGAAGATTGAATCAGTAATCAAAAATCTCCCAATAAACAGAAGTTTAGGACCAAACAGCTTCATTGGTGAACTCTTCCAAACAGCCAATAAGATTTAATACCTATCCTTCTCAAACTATTCCAAAAATTAAAGAGGAGGGAATGCTTCCAAATACATTTTAGAAGGCCAACACTACCCTGATACTAAAACCAAATAAGGATGACACAAAAAGAAAATTATGGGTCAATATCCTTGACAAACATAGATGTAAAAATCCTCAACAAAATATCAGCAAACCAAATTCAACAACACATTAAAAACATCATACATTATGATCAAGTGGGATTTATTCCAGAGATGCAAGAATGGCTCAAATTCACAAATCAATGTGATACATAATAATATTAACAAAATGAAGGATAAAAGTCACCTATCATCTCAATAGATGCAGAAAAAACACTCAATAAAATTCAACGTCCATTTAGATAAAACTCTTAACAAAATGGCTATAGAGGAAATGTACCTCATATAAAGAGGCCATATATGACAAACCCAGATAACATCACTTTCAGTAGGAAAAAGCTATAAGTTCAAAACAAGACAAGGATGCCCACTTTCACCACATATATTCAACATAGTATTGAAAGTCCTAAACATGGCAACTAGGCAAGAAAGAAAAGGTATTCAAATCAGAAAGGAAGAAGTAAAAACTGTCACTATTTGCAAATGATGATACTATATATAGAAAACAGAAAACCCTAAAGACTCCACAAAAAAACTGCTAGACCTAATAAATGAATTCAGCAAAATCACAGGATATAAAATCAATATACAGAGACTTATGGTGTTTCCAAATGCTAATAACAAACTATCAAAAAGACAAATTAAGAAAACAATTTCATTTATGATTGCATCAAAAAGTATAAAATATCTAGAAATTAATTTAACCAAGGAGGTGAAAGATCTGTATTCTGAAAACAATACAACGCTGATAAAAGAAATAGAAGATATTTAAGATACACAAATACATGGAAAGATACACTGTGCTCATAGATCGGAAAAATTAATATTGTTAAAATATCCATAGTATCCACAGAAATCTACAGATTCAATACAATTCTTGTCAAAATTACAATGGCATATTTCACAAAATTAAAACAAATAATGCAAAAATGTGTATGAAACCACAAAAGATCCTAAATAGCCAAAATAATCACAGGGAAAGAACAAAGTTGAAGGTATTACATAACCTGATTTCAAAGTATACTACAAAGATATGTTAATCAAAACAGTATGGCACCAGCACAAGAACACACACACATATCAATGGAACAGAATTGAGAGTCCAGAAATAAACCCACACATATAAGGACAATTAATTTATGACAGAGAAGCCAAGAACATGCAATGGAATAAAAACAGTCTCTTCAATTAGTGGTATTGGGAAACTGGTTGGCCACAGACAAAAGAATGAAACTGGGCCACTATCTTACACCACACACAAAAATTAATTCAAAATGGGTTAAAGACATAAATGTAAGACCCAAAACTGCAAAACTCCTAACATCAAAACATAAATGGTAAGCTCCATGATATCAGTCTTGGTGATGTTTTTGTGGCTCAGACTCCAAAAGCAAGGAAAACAAGAGTAAAAACAGATAAAAGAGACCACATCAAACTACAGAACTTCTACACAGCAAGGGAAACCATGATCAAAACAAAAAGGAAAAAAAAAAAAAAAAAGGCAACCTACTGAATGGGAGAAGATATTTGCAAATCATAACTCCAATAAGGAGTTAATATAGAAAATGTATAAAGAACTGATACAATTTAACAGCAACAAGAACAACAAAACAACTCAGTTAAAAAATGGGCAGAAGATGTAAATAAACATTTTGCCAAAGAATACATACAGATGGCTAACAGGTATATGCAAAGGTTCAACATCACTAATTACTAGGGAAATGCAAATCAAAACTACAATTAGATATCACCTCATACATGTTAGAATGATTCTTATCAAAAACAAACTTTAATAAGTGCTGGCAAGGATGTGGAGAAAAGAGAACTGTCACACACTATTGGTAAGGTTGCAAATTGGTGCAGCCACTATAGAAAATGGAGATTCTGCAAAAAAAGATTAAGAATAGCACTATCATATGACTCAGCTATTCTACTACTGGTTATTTATTCAAACACAAAACCACTAATTCAAACATATATGCACCTCTATGTTCATTTCAGCATTATTACAATAGCCAAGATATGGAAATGACCTGCATGTGCATTAATGGATAAATGGATAAAGAAAGGGTGAAATATACACACACGCAATATGAATATAATGAAATATATGTAAAATGGAATACTTCTCAGCCATAAAAAAGAATGAAATCTTGCTATTTGTGATGGGCCTTCGGGGTATCATGCTAAGTGAAATAAGCCAAGAGAAAGAAAAAAAGCATCTGATTTCACTTATATGTGGAGTCTAAAAACAAACAAACAAAAACCAAACAAACGACCAAACGAAACCAAACTCATAGATAGAGAGACCAAATCGGTGGTTACCAGAGAGGATCAGGGTTGGAGGGTGGGTGAAAGGGGTAGAGGATCAAGTGTAGAATGATGGATGGTAATAGACTTGGGGGGGTGATTACTTTGTAGTGTATACTGATGTTGACTTACAATGTTCTAAACCTAAAACGTATATAGTAAAGAGAGAGAGAAGAAATAAAGACTTATGGAACTGAAGAGTAAATATAGTCAACTCTTGCCTTGGAGAGATCAAGCCCACTCCTTTGTCTTATTAATGGCCTCCCTGCCCCTGGAGTCCAGCCAAGAAGATGGGAGAAGGAAAGCATATTTTCGTATGGCCTCAGGAACTTTACCAGGCCTCAGAAACTCTACCAAGAATAGGAGCAAGGAACTTCTCTGCCAAAAGCTCTACTCAAAGTCAAAGCCATTAGAGCTCCTCTAGTAAAGGTCAAGAGGCAAAGGCCAGAAGAAAGGGGTAATCTCATTGACAGCAGGAAGATCTGGTCACCTGCAAAACTGAAATAAGTCACCTCTGCACAGCTGCTCTTCCTAATCTGAGTCCCATTCCCCACATAATATCTTTCTTAAGAAGTGAATAATTCTTATGAAAGGTAAATTATCCCTCTAAGTTATCTATGCCCATGACTACCCATTCCTCCAGTGGCATCTTCTGATGGTAAGAACAGCCAGTAAGAGCAGTCGAGTATTTATTGAGCACCTTTTTCAAAAACACATTCAGTAAATATTTGTTGAATGGTTACTTCATAAAGGAATGATTTGGAAGGCTGCCAAAAATCCCACACAGAATGCCACCTGATTATCTTTAAAAAAAACACAACAGGGAGGAGGTTTTTTTTTTTTTTTAATCTGACTTACAGGTTTTTTCTGTGCCCTTCAGAGGTTCACTATATTCATCTTCCACCACAGAATACACATTAACAACATACTCAGTTTCAGGCTTCAGATCTTTCAGTACTGTACTACTTTCCAGTCGGCTCACATAAAACTAGGGGAAAAAAATTTTTTTAATAATTTATGTTGTAATCGCTTCCCTCTTTTCAACTATAATTACAAAGTAGTAAACTGCCATGAGGTTAGAAATTACATTTCAATGAAGCCATTGTCTTTTGATTTCGGAAATTACCAGATTAATATGAGATATTAGATAATTCATATAATTTGTTCTCCCAGCTGTTGTTTCCTTATTTGTAAAATGAGTGGGTAAAACTAGATCATCTTTAATGTTTCCTTCCAACTCCATGACTCTAGTGTAAGTTCACAAATAAATCAAACAGCTTTTAATTAAAAATCATACTGATGGTCTGCAATTCATAGAAACCATAAGAATTTACACAAAGCTCCTTTCCTTTAATTAAGCTCAAATGGAAGTACTTGCCCAGCAAGGACTAGAAAGCACCACTGCTGACTTAGTTCTGCCCCACTCTCCATCCTTTTTGCTTCATACCCAGCATTTTTCTGAGCCTTAATGCATAGGACTCAATCTCACTATCAAGAAGAAGTGGGTTGGAGGTATTGCCTACTCACTTCTTGACGTTTCCCTCCAGAAACTGGGTAGTATTCCACCTTATACCTATCCACACTGTCAGAAGGAGGTGTCCAGCTCACTCTGAGAGAACGATGGGTTCGTTCAGAAATAACTAAGTTGGAAGGTGCTTCCAAGTCACCTGCACACAGAAATAAAATACATACACTTTTTTCATTATGACAGCAAGGTGATGAAATCTGAAATTAGAATGAAATAGTATTACTTCTCATATTTCAAACTTGTACACACATCCTGATATACTGATATACAGCTTTTCAGTCCAGAGTCTCATTGCTAGTAAGACCTCCCTGAATAGGTTGGGAAAGGATTCTTCTGTCCCAGAAAAGTCAAGCCTGGGCTCATTGTCTTTCATTAAAACTTGATCTCACTCTTCCTTGTGGCATCACCAGTTTACCAGTCTCCTACCTCAAAAACCTCTGAGTCATTCTTGAATACTTCCTTCTTTCTCTAACCTTATACATATAATTAACGAAGAAGGATTTGGGTTCTGACAATTCCATTGTTTCTATTACTGTTGGTACCACCCAAGTTCATCATTCTCGTTATCATTTGATTATTTATATTCATATCTTATCTTCTTCTCTATAGGTTATGCTCTGTGAGGACAGAATTGGTTTCTTATTTATGTTTAGTTCCCCTACTTCAGTAGTAAGTAGGACCTACTTCAGTAGTAAGAGAAGCTAACCACATTCCTCAAGAAAAAAGAAAAACAACCAAGTCTTTTAAACTTTAGGGATACCCTACTGCCTGTGAGTGTGCTCTCTGTGGGTAGATAAAGTGAAATAACCAATGAACAACAGAATGACTACAGAATGGTATCTAGAATTAACATCAATGAAAATAGAAATATTAAGCTCACTATGACCATTAGAAAGATGTCTCCAATAATAATTTAAAGATAATTAATCCAATGACTTCACTGGCATGGCAATCATTCTCATAGAAACTCTTTCAACTGTCTTTGTAAAGCTGGGGAAAGCATTTCCATTCTTAGTACTCTAACCTTTATTATAGTTGGGTCATAACCAAGCCTACAAAATTATCAAGCAATTTTACTGTCTGGGAAATTAGAATGAATACAACTATTACATAGTTGATAAAAAAAATTAAGGAAAATAGATAAAAGATGTTTTCATCCCCACTCAAAGTCCTCTCCAACTAAATAAAACTACAACTCTCTCAGCAAATCCAGAGCCAGAAGCCTACAAATTCTGGCTTCCTGGCTGATCTATTTCTCCAGGGAAAAGGTCAGTCTGTTGTTCAAAATCCAAAAAGAAAATCTGTAAATGTTTGGAGAGAAAAAATTCAAGAATAAAAAGTCAAATAAATGTATCCTCAATACCCAAAGTATATGAACCATTTCTACCACATTATTTATCTTCAAATAAGCTACAGGTCATTTCTAGTTTGCTGCCATCAGAAACAAATTAGAGAAAAAATCAGGAACTAAACTAATGATTCTCAACTAAAGGCATTATTTTCCCCAGCAAACATTTGGCAACTTTAAAGATATTTTTAGTTGTCACAACTCAGGGGATGCTACTGGCATCCAGTGGGCAGAGCCAAGGGATGCTGCTAAACACCTCCCAATACACAAAAGGGTCCCTTTCCTCCATCCCAAAAACAATTATCTGCCCCAAATATCAAGGGCGCTAAGGGTGAGAAATCCTGGGCTAATCTTACCTGGACCTTTGACACTATTACATAAGTTAATAGTGAGGTCATCTACAATCTTAGAGAGTGACTCAAAATCTGCCACGTTGTATGCATGGGTATCATCAGGATCTGTTGCAATCATCTTTAATTCATCCTCATCAGCATTTTTAATACCTTGAGGAAAAAGGATATATTCAAATTAAAAGCATTGGTATTTTCAATGTTAAGTAGAACATATATGTGATTTTCTGCAATAATAAAATGATAATAGTTACAAAATAGAAACAAATAAAAAATATAAACTAGAAACTATTCTGAATTAGCTTCTTCTAAATGCTTCTAACACCAATTTCCCACCAAAAACAGTGTCTCTTGAATGTTTTTTCTGGAAAGTAAAATAATGGCTATCAAAAATAAACATGGCACTGTGGAAAACCAAACAGGAATTTTCCTGAATCCTATTAATAGTACATTTGTCCTCTTAATCATTACTTTCTGCCAAGAAGCCATGTAGATCTATCTCATTACAAGGGGAAAAGAAGAAAATGAGTTAACTTCTTGGCATATCATTTTGATAAGTTATGTGATTGGGAAAATATGTTTGTTTTCTTGTGCTTCAAAAATATTTTTAACTACAAAAATATCCTCTGTTTTTGTTTTTGTTTTTAAGATTTTATTTATTTATTCAAGAGACAGAGAGAGAGAGGCAGAGACATAGGCAGAAGGAGAAGCAGGCTCCCTGCGGGGTGACTGATGCAGGACTCGATCTCAGGACCCCACAATCATGACCTGAGCCAAAGGTAGACACTCAACCACTGAACCACCCAGGTGACCCTATCCTTCACTTTTGTAACCCTAGAGGCACTGCTAGCCCTTTGAGTGCTTACCAATAGCAAACAGCTCCACGCCTTCATCCTTGAGTTTCTTTGAAGGTGCCTCAACGTCATCTTGTGATTTTCCATCAGTGATGAGAACACCAATTTTTCGAGCTCGAGGCCTCATGCCAGCTTGGGTTCTGAAGTTTTGTTGCCGAATGAAATTCAAAGCCATGCCTAGTGGGATTTTTAAAAGAGAATCAGTCACATCATTACTCAGTCACAAGTCGTGAGTAAAAGCAAGAGCTAAAAGCACACAACTCCATCTTTACTCACCTGTGAGAGTATTGCCTCCTTTGTATGGTAAGTTTGCCACAGCTTGCAACAAGCTCTTCTTGTCTCTGTGAGCATTTAGCTGCCACTCTGTTCTGGGGTCCCCACTATACTGAGCAAGGGCTAAAAGAACACCATCAGCATTAGCATCTATAAAAGAGCATGATGAAGATGTCTAAAGGTCTTCAAGATTGCCAGACCTACCAATCTGTACTCTTTTGGGACCAATCTCAAAGACTTCCACAATGCGAGAGATGAAACTCCTCACGGTCCTAAAGTTCGCCCGGCCAATGCTCCATGATCCATCCACCAGCAACACAATATCTGCTTCTGCTCTGGTGAGACACTCCATCCCTGACATGGCAATCATGAGACAGTACAGGGTAAGGAGCAAATTCTTATCAGGGTTACTTCCTAGCCATGCGTCTGCCATCCCTGGATGCTCAATATTGCCTAGCTGCTTCATTTCTGTAGTTTAGCTTTGTGATTTGGAGGTCAACTCTGAACATATGTCTGTATGATTTATTAACTTCAAATGACATTCATAAGAATCACCAATTCCTCCAATGATTCTTTCAATGACAAATCTTTCCTTCATCTTTGACTATGTTTCCTGGCCACGGTCATAGACCCTGGAGACTGAAATTAAACCATCAATTGTGTAAACGTGAATGGGCTTACAAGCCCAAGAGCTAAAATAAATGAATGAAAATGTATAGCCATCTAACTATAAGGCATTAATAATTTTAATAAAATTTCAATGTGATCTAAAGATTAGATGCTGCATTTTTCTATAAGATGTAATGGTCATTAGCAGACAAGTATGAAATGAACTAGTAAAATGTGTGAGCTAAGAAAGGTTTTAGTGAGCTAAAAACTTCTTTTAAAATAATTAAGCTTCCGGGTAATTATTACATATCTTACAAAGGATTGGACACATTATTCTTAAAATCAAACCTTTTTGAAGTAAAAATATCTTGTTTTGAAATCTGATAGCTATTGTATTATTGAGTTATTGGCTGCCTAACTTTATCATCTAATAAGTATAACAATCAGGTAAACACAGATGGTGAAGTCTGCACATTTAAAAAACCAAGAAAGAAGGAAGACAATTTAGAAAAAGTATGCAAACAAATATACAAATTGAGAGCTGTAGAGACAATAAGCACAAACACTGATACAAAGCTAGGGTGCTTTGGAAAGAGAGAAAAATCCCAATATCCTCAGTGCACAAGCTACAAAATAAAAATATAAGTCAGTTAATATCATCATAACAAAAACAATAGAACATTCATGCAAAACAGCAGGATTTGACACTTTCATTTATTTTATCCACACCTTATTTTTTAAATGTCCTCTTTCCTAGGAGGTTACATTACCAACTATGACTTTTCCAACTTCTTGCCATGTTAGCATCTGAACTTTATATTGTTTTAAAAAGCTCATTGAAAAAAATTAAATGATGCTCACCACACTATAAAGCTCTCCTTCGCATATAGTACCGTCTATCAAGATTGAGGTCTCCCAGACACCACCTTAAACATCTAAGCCTGTGCAAGCCTTCCCCTACCCTGCCCAGATCTACTCTTTTTTTATCAAATATTGGAAAAATATTTGAAAGTAAATTCTACCCACTACTTCCACCTCAAAGAATGTTCAAAGCTAACTTCACGCATATCAAGGCTATAATTGTGGCAGCAGCAGAAAAATCTAAAGGGTTTAAATTACCATGCTGCTTCCCAAGTCATGCTTGTCCACCTAGTTATATAACCCAATTCTTTTGCTTGCTCGGCCCAGATAAATCATTTCTGCAACTACATTAACACAATAAATTTGCATCTTAGTCTCTAAAAAGAGAGAAAATGTATGTTACCTACCCATTACAAAACCTCATCTTTAAATAATACAGCACTATGTAACCAATGCAATGCTGACAAGACAGGCCTTAAAAAATACTGTCAAAGATATGTTTAGCTGGGTGTTTGAAGATATGTTTTTTAGCATGTAAATTTTTTAAATATATTGTAGTATAAAATGTTTATAGTTGTTTTTCTCTGTGTGATTAACCAAATAGTTCACATTTGAAATAGTTTCATAATATTAAGTTTTCCTAGGGAAATGTAATGAGTTGCATTTCTTACCAGAGGATAAAATTGGCATTACAGTTGTGTCAGAAAGGGTTGTCATTTCTTGTCCAACGAGTGGCGAACTTTCTCCTCCATCAAACATTCCAAAAACATTTACTTTATAGGTGGTACCTGCCCTGAAATGTTAAAATATATAGTCTATATGTATATTGGCTCAAGTGGTAGCATATTTGGCTTTATTAAAGACATTCATCTTGATTTACAAACATTCACTTAAAGCAAGTTATAATGTACTGCTTCCAAGCAATGGGCTTTAAGAAAATAATTTAAATGTTTTATCTTGCAAGGTAACAGAAAGCGTCTGGCACATAGTGGGCTCAGTAAATTTCATCCTCTCTACACTGATAAAAGTTAAGAGTGAGCATTTATATAGATTTCAATATTGTTAAATGAATGATTGAGATAAACAAACTTTCCAAAAGCCAGCACACAGTAGTCCATTCTTCCTACTGTAATGAATGTAGGGTGCTGTTCAAACTCAAACTTCCTTGTTTTCCACTGCACAGCCTGAAGCAAGACCTTTAATCAGCCCACCCTTTCCCAATGCTGCCAGCTGGCACCCACCACAAAGTCCTGTTTCTCTCTCCCATGGCCCACCCTGGAAGAGGATTCATACTCAGCGTCTCAGCGTGAGTCACCTGGACCTTTCCAGAAAGCACAAGAAGCCTCACATCTCCACAGGCCTGGCTAGGGACCAGCTGCTTTTGGTGAAATTGTATAATATGGACATGAATTTTTAAAAAGTAGACTTTATTGGAAAAAATGCCATTCCTGATCACTTAATAACAAAAATCATCAAAACATTATAAAAACTTCTGCTAGCCTCTGAATCCTAACCTCAACTTCAGCAAGTCCAAGAATGAGAAGGCAACTTCCACTGATTTTAAACACCTCACTAGCAAACAGACATATAAGTGATTATCTGGGTAAGGCCTACTAATTTACGTAAATTATTCAACCTTCTAACAAAAACTGAATATAGTTCATTCCTACCTAAGTTCCTCCAAAACAACTGTATTGTCATATGGTCCAACCACTAACTCCCCCAGCCTTCTGTCGTCCCCTGTAGGGTGGAAGGTGACTTTATAACCCTTTACTTCCCCAGGGGCAGGCTCCCAGGTCACTCGGAAACTTGACATGGTTGGGTCAGATGTTTTGAGATTTCTGGGTGACTTAAATCGAGAAGCTGTAAAGATAAAAAGATTTTAAAATATTACTCATAAGAGTAAGCTTTGGGTTTTTTATTCCCCTTGCAATAAGAAGTTGAATTAGAAATATCTAAGTGATATTATATATCACTTGTATAGAAATCATCACATACTTAACACTTGAAATTGTATATTCATAAAAATGGTTAAGTCTGGTAGCACAGAATTTACTACCCAATAAAAATCCTGATAATGAAGTGCTACCCAAGTGGACATATAAATAATTCTCACAATTCAGAAGATTAGAATAACGTTAGAACATTACTATGTAGAATCATTTTACCAAGAGCTAGAGTGGTAAAAATAGAATGTTAATTAGGCATCCTTTCAAATTATTCTAACGTATTATAGAATTAGTTTTAGACATTTACAAATCAAGTAGATGTATTAAAGCCTTCCTTTAAAATATTACACCTTCCCCCCGCAAAAAAATTATTTTATACCTGTTGTTCCCGATCCTTGCCTAAGCTTTCCTTCTCCTGTCTTATACATTGGGAGAACTGTAATGTCATATGTAGTCTGGGGTTGAAGTCGCTTTAACACTGTTGAGGTGACTGTGGGTGGCACTTTGGCCACCATTTGTCTCCCACCCCCACGGGGGCGATACACAACCCGGTAGTTGATGACTTTCCCGGGTGCTGGTTTCCAGGTAACTCGCATTGTGTTTTCTGTTTCTTCATCCACTTTCAAGGTTTTTGAATCTTGGGATACTGTGAGATAAAAGGAAAATTACAATGTATACTATATTGAAAGAAAATACACATGTCTACTTTCCTATTTACGTGAAAAGAAATTGTGGTTTGTTACGTAAGTACACGGGGCTCTTGCTTAGCACTATGATCTCTCATAAACTTATGATGGCGTGTGAGCCTAATCTCAGTGAGACCATGGTAAGATGTTTTCTCTTTATCTAGCTAATAACTAAAAAATGGGAGTTCTTATTGCACGGATTTCCTTTTGCATTCTAGAGACTTTAGTAAAGAAAACATCCATTTCCGGAGATGAGCTTTTAGAATTTTTATTGTACTTCCATCTGTAAATAATTCTTGTGGCAATCATGCTGTGGGGGATACTAAAAATTAGTATTGGGGGTCAGATATATTATTTGGGTCTTTTCAGAAAAAGGTACAGTCCATAAATGACCAGCCAGAGTTGACTATCGTTAACACTATTCTTTGTGATTGCCACAGACATGCAAAACTATGAACACAAAAGAAGAGGAAACTCTAACACATAAAAATATCTCAAGGGCTCTAAAGATAAATTGACATACACTGAGTGTTTTAGAAAAAACTATATATAAAAAGTGTTTCATAAATATATAATCAATATTATATACTAAATAATCTTTTACTAACATTTCATAATTATTAATAGCTGAATTAGAAACAGATCACCCAACATCCACAAACAGCGAACATACATCTCTTTTCTTTTACATGATTAGAGTTTATAAGCAAGATCATTTCACTAAGCTAAATAATCTTAGCATTTTCAACACAAAGACACTAAACTGAAGGAAACATTGCAAAGACTCTTGATCTTATGAAAAATTTTCATGTTCATATAGGCAAGGACCACTTGAAATAATTAGAAAATCTGAATAAACTAAGTATGTATATTGAGCAACATTTTTCAAACATTGGACATCAGGCAATGTAGGACAGTGATCCCTGAGAGATAGAAAGAAATGAAAGTGATTGTCCTGGCTTATTGCTTAGAGAGAATTCCCAGCCCCAGTTCAGGAAGAGAGAAACCAGATGGAGCCTGATGATCTCACTTAATTGAGGAGATGGTTTTGTGCGTCAGGGGAGTCCAAGGCATCTAGAATTGCAGAGCAGAGTACTGAAGAGGAGATGGTGTAACAGAGGGAAAAGCTCCAAAAATCTGCAAAAGGTCCTCCTGGAGTCTTCAGCTCAGTACTAATCAGTGCATGTGTATGAGGAAACCACCCAAAACTAGGGAAAGAACCACCCAAAAGGAGCAGATGGAACAATTAATTCCTAGAGTTCATGCAGGTCCCCAGTAATGCCCCAGTAATGGGGCAAAGTTATCCCTAAACTAAAGGATCTGCTGGTCTAGTTCTAACACAACTTAAATGAAAGCTTGAGAAAAATTAAACTACTTCCAAGTAACTTGCTTGGAAGTAACTTTGCTTTCCAGAGCAAAGCTTAAGGATATTTATAAGAATGTAAAAATATCTGGCACTCGACAAAGTAAAATTCTCTAAGTCTGGCATCTAATAAATATTACCAAGCATGCAAAGAAGGAAAAAAATACGACTTATGTTATAGACTGAATGATTGTGTCTCCTCAAAATTCACTTGTTAAAGCCTTAACCTCTGTGATAGTATTTGGAGATGGGACCTTGGAGAAGAAACCAGGACTAAATGAGGTCATAAGAGCAGGGTACTAATCTGATGGGAATGAAATCCTTATAAAATGAAGAGGAGACACCAGAGTGTGCTCTCACCACCCCCTCCAGCCCCCCACATGCAGAGAAGAGGAAAGGCCATGTGAGGACATAGTAAGAAGATGGCCTCTGCTAGTCAGGAGCAGAGTTCTCACCAGAAATCAAATTCTGTGAGAACTTTGCTCTTGGACTTCCAGCCTCTAGAAAATAAATTTCTGTTGCTTAAGCCATGAGTTCATGACATTTTGTTATGACTGTTGGAGCTAAGACAACCCGTAAGAAGAAGAAAATTCATATATATAGAAACATAACCAGAAATGGCATATATGACATAATTATTCAAAAGGTGTGAAACTCCAGTGATAATGGTGAAAATTAACAAGACCGGAAACAACAAATGTTGGAGAGGATGTGGAGAAAAGGAAATCCTCTTGCACTGTTGGTGGGAATGTGAGCTGATGCAGCCACTCTGGAAAACTGTGTGGAGGTTCCTCAAAGAGGTAAAAATAGACCTGCCCTACGACCCAGCAATTGCACTGCTGGGGATTTACCCCAAAGATACAGATGCAGTGAAATGGCAGGACACCTGCACCCCAATGTTTATAGCAGCAATGTCCACAATAGCCAAACTATGGAAGGAGCCTCAGTGTCCATCGAAAGATGAATGGATAAAGAAGCTGTGGTCTATGTATACAATGGAATATTACTCAGCCATTAGAAATGACAAATACCCACCATTTGCTTTGACGTGGATGAAACTGAAGGGTATTATGCTGAGTGAAATAAGTAAATCAGAGAAGGACAATCATCATATGGTCTCATTCATTTGGGGAACATAAAAAATAGTGAAAGGGAATAAAGGGGAAAGGAGAGAAAATGAGCGGGAAATATCAGTGCGGGTGACAGACATGAGAGACTCCTAACTGGGAAACCAACAAGGGGTAGTGGAAAGGGAAGTGGGCGGGGGTTTGGGGTGACTGGGTGACGGGCACCGAGGGGGACACTTGACAGGATGAGCACTGGGTGTTATGCTATATGTTAGTAAATTGAATTCCAATAAAAATATATACAAAAAAATAGGTGTGAAACAACTATGACAACTATATGCCAGAGGCTAGTCATGGTAGAAGAAATATTAGGCATGTTACCTAAAGACACAGAACATACAAGAGACTCTAACAGAACTTCTAGAGATGAAAGATACAATGTCTTAGATGAAAGATACATAAGATGGTATTGACAGCAGATTTGAAATTGCAGAAGGAAAATTAGTGAACCTGTTGATATGATAATATAAACTATCTGAAATTAAACATTGGGAAAAAAGATTGAAAAACTGAACAGCACAATTAGTCTGTTTGAAGTAAGTGTGATAACTTCAAACAGACTAATACATGTACAATTGGCACACTTAAAGAGAGTGGGGTGTGATAAAGTATTTTAAAAAATACAATGGTCTAAATATTTTCAAATTTTTTAAAACTATAAACTCACAGATCCAAGAAACTCAATGAATCCTACGCACAAGAAGCATGAATAAAACTATATCACGACACATCAGCAGCAAACTGCTTCAAATCAGTGATAAAAAGAAAAGCTTAAAAGCAGCTGTGTAAGTTAAAGATATATTATATAGAGAGGACAAAGATAAAAATGACAAAATAGATAAAGAAATTCAATATACAGTTATGAATTATGTTTCTGGGAGATGCAAAAGTATACGTTAAACTAAGAGTAAATTGGTTGCAATTTTTTATCTTAGGGTTTAAAGACACTAAGAATTCTCGGCAAAGTCCATTACTTTCTATAAATATTAAAATTTATTTAGATTAATTCTCAATTCCCTATTACTATTCTCCAAGTAAGCAAACTATTTTGCTTCTCCTCTTTTTTTTTTTTTAGTCCTCCACATTCCCCTCTTTAATATGGCATTTTTCACTATATACATTAATGAAAATTTGAAACAAACAAAAAGAACTTTAGTCAAACTTCCCTTCCTCCTCCAGCTTTATTGGATAGTTTTAAATTACATTTCTATTTTCTAGGACTTCAGTTGCTTTTTCCATCTGACTTTTAAAAACTGATTACAGCAAATGAAACACAGTTGTCTAAGTGATATAGTATACAAAAATAACATCTTGATTTCTGTGAAAATGCATTTCTCCACAATTCCTGAATAACTCCAAATTATGCTAACTCTGAGCATAGATGTTTACTCTGGGTTTTAGATTTAGACTTTGAAAAAAATGTGTTCTAAACCTTTGCCATCACCTTATGCATATCTAGCATCAACGCTGTGATGAAGTTGTTCCTGTTTAGGCCTTAGCAAACTATTTTGCTTTCCTGGAGAATAGTAATAGAGAATTGAGAATTAATCTAAATAAATAAATATATATATATATACACACACACACACACACACAAAGCATTTTGAAAATAGTATGGGAGAGAATATTATATAGAATAACAATGTGTTTGGATCATTATTACTATCAATTGTCATGAATATTTAATAAGTTTATATGTGTCTAACACTTTCCTAGAAAGGGCTGTGCTAAAATGTTTTCTGACTTCTTGTTTCTACAGCTTAAATTTTTATTCAGCATAACAAGGCATCTCTTGCAGAAAATTTCCAGACCAATTTCTTACAACTCAGAATTGAGAAAAATGAACAGTTAAATCTTACAAGTATTGGTCTAGAAAGAAACCTATGTTTCCCAAAAAATGAGATCCTAAACTTTAAAACAGCCTCAAATTTAAATATGCTAATAACAGTCTAATATTGTATGTCATACCCTTGAAATGCTTCAAGGATCTCAATTATATTCCTGTCTTTTATTTATTTTTTTTAATATTTTTTTTTAATTTTTATTTATTTATGATAGTTACAGAGAGAGAGAGAGGCAGAGACACAGGCAGAGGGAGAAGCAGGCTCCATGCACCGGGAGCCCGATGTGGGATTCGATCCTGGGTCTCCAGGATCACGACCTGGGCCAAAGGCAGGCGCCAAACCGCTGCGCCACCCAGGGATCCCTATTCCTGTCTTTTAATTAATTCTTTAGAATAAAAGAATTGAGGTGAAATAAGGTACAACATATCTTACCCTAGTCTTAATGGAAAACTTTGGATTTTAGGGAGAAAAAAATAACATGAGATTTCATTTACTACGATGGAAACCAATCGTGTATATCTGAGAAATATGCCTTATCACATATTTAAATTTCCAATAAGGAGGTTTTTTTAATCTGGTTAATTTTAATGCAAATTTAAACGTAGACACATCCTACTGAGTTTGCCAGTGATTAAAAAAGAGAGAAATGAGTTCTTCAGACTACTCAGATCAAAAGAGTCTAATTTTTTTTTAATTTTTATTTACTTATGATAGGCACACAGTGAGAGAGAGAGAGGCAGAGACACAGGCAGAGGGAGAAGCAGGCTCCATGCACCAGGAGCCCGACGTGGGACTCGATCCCGGGTCCCCAGGATCACGCCCTGGGCCAAAGGCAGGCGCTAAACCGCTACGCCACCCAGGGATCCCAAAAGAGTCTAATTTAAGGACTACTTAAAATCAGGATATGGGACTTATCTCAGATAAGTGCTAATCACTTCCTTCTCCCCTCCTTTACCAAAAAAATCCCTCAACTTCTCCACTTCTTTCTAAGAAAAGGAAATGCAAAAATGTCCCATTCTTTCCCCTTTTCCTAAAATCTTCCCAGAATAAAGGGAATAAACTTTTCTCCTGTAAATTCTTAGAAATGCCTTTGTTTAACACATGGCTTCTTAGGGAAGAGAATTAAGGAATGTTGGCACACTTTTCAACTAGCTGATAATAAATGATGATAGGTCATTCAAAATTATTCACCAGAAAGAATATTAATAACATTAAGATAAATCTGACCCACCAGAAAATTGAGTGGACTTTTGATTTAACCTTACCAAATGCAAGAGTGAGAAAGTAAAGACTCTAGGATTAGTCTTGGGGACATAATAATCATAGCCTCAACAGCCATTCTCATACTCATATATCAATCATCTCTAAGTGCCTAGGCACTATGCTTGGTGCTTTGCACGTTGCTATTTCATTTAATCCTCAAGACAACTCTGAGAGACTGTAATCTATAGACTAAAAGACTCAAGAAGGTTAAGTAATTTGCCCAAAGTCATATAGCTATAAATGTGCCTGCATTCTGTGTCTCCATAGCTCCTGATCTTTTCACTAGTTGAGTTTCTTATCTAGTTGACCATCCTATCAGGAAAAAAAAAAGACAGAGAGTGACAAAGATAGATAGTTGACAGGATTCAATATTTCAAAATGTAATATAATTTTCATACTAGGTGAACTAAACAAACCTGAATTTAAACCACAGTCTTTAAAGGTCTTAATTTTTCATCCCCATTTATCATATAATGAAATATAAAGGCAAGTGGCTAAACTGCCACTTGAGCTAATAGCTATTAGGAAGCATCAACCAACACCCAAACACACTCATGATGTTACTTACATTCAGTTGTGGCTTCTCCGTTCAAAGGTTCTCCTTCTCCACTGCTGTAAACTGCAAAGACTGAAACCTTATATTTGGTCTCTGGCTGAAGATTTTCTATCACGGTATGAATTGCATCTCCGGGAAGACTTTTCTCTCCAGTCTCAATATCATCATAAAGTGATTTCCATGAGACCCTGTAACCTCGAACCATTCCTGGAGCTGATGTCCAATAAGCCCCAATTGATGTGTCTGTGATATCTTTAGTAACCAAATCCTTGGGTGAACCACGTTCTAGAATAGAAATCAAAGGAGAATCATTTTTTAATGTCAACTAGATATGTAAATATTCCTTCAACAGGTGGACATCCAAACTTGCTGGACTCAAACTCAGTTTGTCTAAAGTTGCCCATTTCTTCTTTCTGAGCTGTCTGTCCTATTCTGTCAGTGGAGCAGATTGATGGAATAAAACTTTAGAATATTATCTGATTCCGAACTATCACCTTGGTCCCCAAATGCTCAGTTGGATCATGAGGCCCTTCAGGATAAGGATGACATCCAAATATGAAAGAGTATGCACCTAAAAGAATTTTTCTCCAAGGGAAAAAAATGCATTGAAATCCCCAAATTTTACTCCTTTGCAGTCTACTTTATGACATAGCCAATTGTTCACAATGATCTTTCTTTCTTTACCATCATTTGTTCTCTGTGATGTAATTTAAATAAGTGCAGTTCCAATGTCTGACTTATAATAATTTCAACAATTTCATATAGTTTGCAAATATTAATTCCAGCAATCATTTTTTGGTGAAAACTCTCTTTGTTCATACAATTTAAAAGTAGAAGTGTAAACTCCAATATAGCTTAACTCTAATGAAACTAAAAACCACCAATTCTTCTGGAAAACTTTAAAGTGATTAGTCATCAAAATAAAACACTTGTTCTAGCTGATCGAAAATATCTGCTACCAAATTTTGGCTCTTTCAATTCAAAAAAGAAAAAAAGTACAACCCAAATGGAAAAATATGGAAACCTCAACTTAATAGGAGGCACAGATGTCTTAAAATAAAACCCTCACTTTCCATAATTTAAATGTAAGATAAATATACAGATCACTTTATATTGGCTACCTTTACTAGGGTTTATGCCACAGCATGACATAAATATAAAACTATCTGCTTCTACAGCATACATTTCACTAGTAATTGTTGTATATTCAAGCAAATGATATATAATACTATTACAAGAATTTTGAAGACTATTGCTTTACTTGAATCAAAGAGTAAAAATGAGTATCTTAAAAATGCTCATAATTAAACAACTAAATTTCAACACAAAGAGTAAAGATAACAATAAGGAAAAGAAGAAATCTGGGTAGACAGGAACTTATCATACTGTAGAATTTAGAGGGAAAAATAAATACAACAGGAGCTGGGCATCCTACCAGACCCCAAGCACAAATGGAAAATTCTAACTTCATTATGAATAACTTTAACTGCTGACAGGACATCTCATCTCTGGAGGGAAATTAGTTACATATTTCACTAAAACCAAGAATACTTATTTTCAAGAACATATTGACTTTTCTCCCTCAGTACTTGAGGCTAATTCTCACTCGAAGGCCTTCTTTCACTGCATGGGCTAATTCTTAAATGGCCATGTATCTTTATATTTTCTCTACTTACGGGAATATAAACAAAATGTTCCTTTGATTTAGTTTGGTTGTTGTTTTTTATGTTTTATTTTGTTTTGATCATTGATATCTCAGCAACTGGTCCCTAAGTTTTAAATGTGCAACAATGTTTCCTTTGCTTGATATACACCTTTTTTTTCACATGTGCCTCTTCTAAATTGCCTAAGTTGTGGTTAGGAATTGCAGCCACTGTAAAATCGTTGTACTTAAAAGTGACTGAACTTGAATCCACTAAAAATGGCATTAATGACATTCCAAAAAAGTAGAAGACAAATAAGTTAGCTAGAATGAAGGAATTATCTTCCAAATTAACACTGGAGTAGTTTACAAACAATCATTTCAGCTTCTCGTCTGCTCCAAGGTTGTGTTTCTCAGCCTGTTTTCCTCCCTACTTTGTATAGCACTGAGTTTGTGACATTATTTATTTCCATGACAACAAATATCAATCTCACAAACACAGGCTAATGATTTCACTGTGAGAAAATAATAGGAAAAGAATTGTGGTTGAAGCAAAAATACATTCACAAGGATATTTCTGGGCTACAAACAAAAGGAGCCTAGTTCACTAGACATGCATTCCCATGGATTTTAATCAACTGTTGTAACACTCTCAGAACTTTGTAAAGCTGGAACAAAATACAAGTGAAATTGCAATAAAGACCTTTGCAATGTTTATCGGGGTCCTGAAAAGAGTCTATAAAAGCACTTTTTTTGAAAAATACAAATGAAATATTAACTAAAAAACATTCTCAAGTTGTAACTAATGGCATGACAGCACTAATTTCACTGAGCACTGAGTAAATTCTCAATTACAGTAAACAATCCACAAAAAAACTATAGTATCTGCCTGTGACTCCCAAAGGCATTATATACAGACACTGGCATCACAACATGTCACGTCAGTAACAAAGAAATACGGAATCCAAAGAAAGAAGAAAGACACATCAGTCCAGAAGCCAAAATTGAACAGATAAACTGCTTCAACAGGCTTCTCATATGTCATCAGTTTGATAAGAATATTCCTAAGTATTAAATTTATACTGTTGCCAAACATATTGATAAACTTTTTTTCTAATAAAAAAAGTGAGAGGGTTGAGTATCCTAGCTACTGCATTATACCCAAGAATTTTGAGAATATGATGTACTCATGACAAGTATATTTTATCAGACCTATAACCTTTCAAAAAAATTTTTACATGGAATCTTGGCTTAGACAAATATTGGATTAAAAAAATGAAGCAATTGAGTTTTACCCTGTGATACAATTGGCAGGCTGTCAAGTGGCCAAGCTGGTCTTAAGACCTAATGTACAACCAGCTGAAAAGGCCACCAGCAGGCTATGTCACTTCCTGGGGCCTGGAGCAAAATAAATAGACCAGATTTGATAGGATACATAGAATCACCTGGGATGCCAAAGAGTGGGCCATGCCAAAATCAATTAAATTGGAATATCTAGAGATATCCCTAAGCACTGATACTTCCTTTAAAAACCTTTTAAATATTATTCTTATTCCCCTACAATTCTTTATTCTTTTCTCATTTCTTTCTTTCCTCTTCTTTCTGCTATTCCTCTCTGAGACCTAAGGAGACATTTATTTGGAAGATGTGATTGGTCAGTGCAGGAAGAAACCTTCACACCTGCTTTCACTCTGAAATGAGCCTCCTTCAAAATAGACAGGCGTGGTAAGGGCAAAATTCATCAAAATTGTTGGGCCCCGTGATGCAGTACAGGGTTGTTCAATGGTTTATACATTGTGTGGACTTATGACCACACACAGCAAATTGCCCTTTAGGTAGTAGAATCTCTCAAGGCTGACCCTCAGAGAACTGAGAAGCTGACTGGATCTTCTCATCACGTCCTTTCCACCCCATGACACACATGGGATGTTCACTGCTCTCTCCTCCCCTTCATTCTGATTCCAAAGGAAATGGCTCTCAAGACATGCTTCTTATTCAAGCATTGATCACATTTTCCTGTGAACAAGATTTAATTTAAGCCAGGCATTTACTTTGGTTTAAAATACTGAATTGTAGGTTTTGTCCTCAATCTAAGGAACTTTGGACATCAATAACTACTGGAAGAGATTATTTCGCTTGGTTTGGTTAGAGTGGGTTTGGGAGTCTCTTTTTTAGAAAACATGGGAAGGAAAAGGAAAGAGAGAGGAATAAGAAAGGAAAGATGTCAGAAGACCAGACTCTAGCCTTTCTGCAGGAGGCATTACTGTATGTCAACAGGAGAAGCCATAGAAAGGTCCAGTAAATAGGAACCAAATCTAGTAGTCTTGCCCCTTTGTCATTATGCTTCTCAGAACCTGGATCCAGTTCTGCTCCAGCAAAGGTTCCCTACTTCCTCAAGTTTTCTCTTTTTGCTCTTCCCTAAGACTTACAAATATTTGTTTTATGTGTTTTAGTTTGTTCAGGATTTCACATATGTGGCATTGTTTCCAATAATATTTAGTCTCATGGTACCTGCCATTCTGGTGTATGTGCCTATGCTTTGTATATTACTTTTATTTCTGGTAATAGAATTTCTGGTAGTTGTTTCAAATAAATCCTCTCCTATAATGATGGTAGGCCTTCAACTTTATCCTTCTCAGTAGTTATCCCAGCTACTCTCTTCTCCCCTGTACAGTACCAGTATAAGTTATAAGGAATAACATGTTTTTCTGTCATACATTTAAACACGTAAAATTTATCAATTTTTTGAAATTCTGATACTCAGCATTTCTGCTCTGACTACAAACATATTTAGATATATTCAAAAGACATTTTTTCTCATGCCTACTCGCATGTGTCTCCAACCTACTACTGTGGGAAGTAATTTAGACAGGTGCATTTCTCATGATCCGAACATCCACAAGGGGTTGATTCCTACTTTTTTCCACACATAAGGCCAAAGAACTAATGCCTCATTTAAGTAACTTTCCTACATTCCCTTAGCCCTTTTCCATTTGCTTTCTGAAAAGCAAATCACCATCCAATTCAAATATAATTATAACACAAATTAGCCAATGATGATAACTGAAAAATTAATCATAATGAAATGAAACTGTATAAATTGTTCCAGTCAGCTTTCATTGAGTTTCACATACCACTTTCAAAAATAGAAGTTAAATTGAAAATGTAATGTAAATCCCCTTCTAAATCAATTTGTCTTTTCCGTTAGCGCTCAACTCAAAAGTCATCCAACTTTCCACAGCAGAATACAGAAAACCTGCTTCCACGTTTATGTGGAAACACACTTGATTTACAACCTCAGTGAATTAGAGCCACCATTCTAAAGTACAAAGTTCACTATTGATAAGCTAACAGCTACATTAAGCAATACATAGTTCTTGAAAACCTCTTAACACTTAAATCACCCTTCAACCTCAAAACTTATCTGAGATTTCTTCCATAAATGTTATGTCTCCAATGTGATTTAGATATTTTTCTGATGAGCCATTAGTGTGCAGGAAAGGAAATACAAATTGCTGTTTGGTTATTGTGCTAAAGTTCCCTGGAACCCCCAGCATTATTATACCCAGAATACATGATTTTTCAAATTATGAGATAGCAGTAAATCTAGGGAAATATAGAGGTCCTATTTAGTCCGTCTTGGAGAGAGGCCCCATGTTACTCAACATCAAGCGGAGGAGTTCCTATGATGTGCTAAAAACCTCCTTGTAACAAAATGTCAGCTGAGTGAGCTTGGTTTGATATACAGGAAGCTGTCCATGTCTAGGGCATTGGCAGGTTGCTATAGCAACTAAAACAAAGGAAATTTTGAAAAGTCATCTTTTCCATAGCCAAAAACCAACACTCAAAAACAAAAAGAACCGTATTATTCCTAAACTGAAACTTTCATTCATTTGTAGTAAATCTCTGAATTAAAATGAGCATTATTCATTTCAAGTTTATAAGAGCAGATTTTCCTCTCTCTACACATTAACAATGAGAACTGAAAGTTCTAGCAATGCACATTTACTTGTACAACAGTGCTGTAGTAATTACATTAAATCTACTTTAACAACAACAGGTGGGAAAAAAAACAACATAAATCAAGCCTAATAGTTTGTTCTCAGATTCCTCTAAAGTTTGGATCTGAAATAGTAATAAACACTGCCTTTGTGATTCCATTTCATACAGTACTAGAGCAAACCATGAACTTCCCCGATGCCAATGTTAATAAATCTCTCTTCCAGGGACAGGGGAATTTTCTGATCATTGGCTACATTTCAACAAACTAGGAAACAGATTCAAGTTAGGGACAGTTGTAGACCACACTAGATATTTTTTAAATATTTTTTGAATTGAATAGAATTCACTTCAAGCAATCTATAAAATTTCCAACCTACAGAATGCTCTTGCCGGCCGAGCCATGCCTCTGGATGGAAGAAACATTCCTCCAAGGTCTGCTCTTACCACCTTCTCTCCCAAGAGAAAAACAGATTAGAAAAACAGTGGCCCTCAAAAGCAGTTGCCTGGCTCTGTTTCTGGCTTTCCATTCCCTGCATTTACCATCATATCCTATTCCTGTATATGGTATGTGGATTTGGCTGAGTTAATACAATAAAATGAAATGGAATAACCAGGGGCAAAAATCTTCTACTATTTTAATTTAGTCACAACTATGCTTTCACATATTTGTCAAGTTTACCACACATAATGCAATGGGATAAATATGTTCATAAAATCAGGCTGGCAATATTTTATGTAATCCTTCACTGTAGTAAAGAGCTTTGGCGTAAATGGAAAAAATGTATTATTACAACTTAGTTATCAATTAACTATAGTTAATCATCTCACTTCCCTCCTCAAGAAATGGAAAATAGTAATTTTTAAGATTTATTTTACTACCCGTGTATCACCCTTAGAGGTAACTTCTGATCAAATAAGTGGGGGGGGGGGGCACATACTCACACATGCATACAAGTTGGTAGATTTTCTATACTACTTTTACAAAGCTATAAAATCATAAACAATTCTGCTATACACCTGACCCAGGAAAATCACAGCCTAATAGAATGTATGCTGTTAAATTAAAATGTGTACTTTGCTTTCTAAAGATTGTTAATATATTTTCTTAGCAAAAATGCCCAATTTTTAACTCCCAGAATATCTTGACTGAGTATGAATACATTGTTTTAAAATAAGAAAATGCAGAAGAATATCAGAAGGTTAAATGGTACAAGAAGAATAAAACTATTAAAGTATTTCCAAAATATTCCTTATAAGGGAGAAACTTCCACAAACATGGATAATCTACAATCATTCTGGAAAAAACAAAAGCTCAAAAGTTTATCCTTTGAAAAGTCCTATAAACAATCTATGTTGAAAGCCTTTGGGAAGCACATGAGAAAGAGAACTTCAGAAGATCAAAACAGAAAAACAAACTTGTCAGAAATTCTGGATGTTGCTCCAGATACAAAGATCACATGCTTTACTATTTCGGTTAAGTCTCTGTAATTAAGGCAATTTCCATTTTCTACCTCTTACTATTTTCAAAACTTTAGTGTAGCTAATCAATATCTCTGAAATACATACAAAAGCTGTATTTTTAGATATCATCTAAAGTGAATATCATTTCCTCCTGATGATTATACATATACAATTCATGCCTACTCGCATGCATCTCCAACCTACTACTGTGGGAAGTAATTTAGACAGGTGCATTTCTCATAATCCGAACATCAACGAGGAGTTGATTCCTACTTTTTTTCCACACACAAGGCCAAAGAACTAATGCCTCATTTCAGTAACTTTCCTACATTCCCTTAGCCCTTTTCCGTTTCCATATATATATATGATATTTTACAGTTCCCCAGAAGTTTCACTTAGAGTCTCCCATTTGATCTCCACAGTAAATCTGGGATGCAGGGGGACTGATGAGTAAACTGAGGCTCAGAAGGGTTAAGGGACCATTTCAAGGTTACATGATTGAGTACCCAAACCAGGACTCTTCTGGTAATCAGTATTTTACACACTGGTATTTAATCTTTCATTTAAATTCTTTTTTAAAAATAAATTTCATGGACTATTAAAATTAGGCTCTTGATTACTACTAGAGATAGAATTGATTAGAATATTTTTTGTTTATTTTTAATTCTTGACTAAATCTTGTAGTTTTAATGAATATTGCCTAATGTGGGCTTTGTCCTGTTAATTATAATATCTACAATCCCCCAAACTCCTGGATCCCCCAAATTTGACAGATATTTTACCAAAAGTCACCGTGACTTCACATCACAAAAGACGCTTTGGATTCATTTTCTTCCTATAATTATGTTAAGTGAAGCATATAAAAGATGGTGATGACAAGAAAGAATCAAGGGCCTGACTTCTCACTTAGGCCCCCAACTATGGTTCTGACTCATTATTGTAACCATCCATTGATATTTCTTTTGAACATCAAAACATTCTTACTGCGGTTAGGTTAAATTTGTATTTTCTCTCTCTTACTCAACTTACGTTGCAGTTGTGGTGAGTTAAATGTAAGCCACCATTATATTTCAAAGGATTCTAAGAAATATGAAGCCCTCTGACAATGAAGTCTAGAAACCAAGGACATACCTCCAGTTCTGTTAACTTCAAACTTCTACACAGAACTGAATTTTAGAGGTCATTTAGAAAACAAACAAAGCAGAAACCTGGATCCTCATATTTCTCAAGCTAAATGCTTTTTTGCATAATGAATGAGAAGAGACTCAGAGTCTGCAAATGGTTCCTGTCTGCTCTTAAGTAATGAAAGTGGTTTCATTACCCAAATCCTTTTTCATCCCACAGATGTTTGCCAACGTCCTTTGTCACTCTGAATATCACACACCTTTTCTCCACTTACCCAGCCCATGGCATTAAGAACATAGTTGTATGCCCTTATACACTCAGCTCCCCGTACACCTTTTCCTGATCAAATTTAGTTTTTTTTACAGTTGCTTATATTCTACATTTCTGAATAAGAGGCACTTTTATAGTTACTTACTTTTCAGTACAAGTTTCTTTTAGGAGGAAGGATAGCACATTTCTAGATTTGATTCTCTGCAAACATCTTCATCTTCCTAAATGCAATCACAAACTTAGGGATTTCTAGAAAACATGACAGTAATTACCTTCGAGGGTCATTCCTTCGCCATAAAGGGCATCTCCAGCCCCGGATGCATACAAGGCCGTCACAGATAAGGCGTATTGTGTCCCTTCATTTAATCCTCTCAGCACAGTACTGGTTGTATCTCCTCTCACAGTGACCTCTTGAGTTTCACCCCCTGCCGCTGGGATGTATGTGACGAGATACTGTTTCACTTTCCCTGGTGCTCGAGTCCAAGATAATTTCATAGTTGATGTTGTAGGGTCAGAAACTCTTAAGTCTCTTGGGGTCCCTCTAACTTCATTAAAAAAACAATAACATCAAAATTCATTATTTAATAAAATAATTTGAAAAACACTTTATTGCTTTTCAGTGTGTGTGTGTGTGGATATGTGTGTATGCATGCTGCATCAAATTAATATCCTGAGTGATATTACAGCAATTGTAGACAAGCCAACAGAGCTTCAGCATTTCTAAACTAAGCCTCATGTGTTAGTAGAAACAAAGCAAAAGGTACTCAATTCCTCTTCAGTGTTTACACAGTATCTTCCGTGTTACTATCTTTGACATTAAAAACTATAATCTTCTCCGAAAGTGGAACAAAGCACTATGAATTGAAAATATGCTGATCAGTATCACAATGTAGGTTTTAATACCTCTGAGAAATGAAAAGAAATCCTCAATAAAAAGGATTTGTTGGCCTAATGCTATGAAGTTCTAAATGTAATAGCCAGGAAATACACTGATGTGATAAAAGTGATAAATGATCAAATGCTATCCCTAGAAAAAAACTTAAGAGAGGAAACAGCACTAATGAGGCCTTGTCTTGGGTGAAACTCAGGGGCTATCTATCCCTTTGCAACTATGATGTTTAGCATTTCATAACTTCCCTGGTAGAATGGTCATGTCATCTCTGGGGTGGGGAGGGTCCCAAGGCACCTAAACCTGCGATACTCTCCACTGGACACACAACAGCTAGCCACTTTTACTCTAGAAAACAGAAAGATGAAGAGCCCCTGAAAAGAGTCTTTTTATGGAACAAAAGGCCTTAGACCCCCAACTAGAAAGAGAAAGAGGAAGGCAGTGATTTCCCAAAGAGCAGAGAGGAGGAATAAAGCAGATGGAAAGAGAAAGGGTCTCCGCAGGAAAGGCTATTTAGCTAGGTTCCCCTGGGAGGGTCGTAGTGATGCAGGTGGAGCTGGGATGGATATTCCTTATGAGTGTCTGCCTCAGATTCACTGCTTATCAGCAACATGACTTGGAGCTATTAATGAGGTGAATGACGTGGGCATCATTGATTTCCTTATAAAGAGGGATAATAATACTAACAATTCCCTTGAATCTATGCATGGATTAAATGAGATAAGCTCTTTGAACAAACCTGACAGAAATAAGTCCTCGATAATTGTTCATTACTGCTAATATGTTGTTGTGGTTGTTGTTGTTTTTATTTTTTTTTTTAACTTACAAGATAGGGAGTAAAATTAAAATTAGGAATGCCTTAGTTTTTCTCAATGAAATAAATATTAAACATTAGTAATTTGCAACAAATATCGGAATGTATCCTGGGAGCCTAACCATCCCACATAAATAAAAAAAGGTTAATATTTTAAAATCTTCCTGAAGTAATAATTAATCTGTTTCAACGGTGCATAGCAGTTTGATTTTTAATCCCTAGTCTTCCTTCAATTTATATGAGAGCATTTAATAATATTATTTTAAAAGAATATTTAGACCGTATAACAGCATTTGAGTTCTATTGACACAAATGCTATCATAAGCAAGTTAAAAATTTGAGTAACTCAAGTCTAAAAGGACTATAATCTAAGATACTCAGATAATTGGGACTAAGTGTCTCATGGCCTGTAGTGTCTGGATAGCTGACTACAGTATCCCTTGAGGTCTAAGATTTGGGTTGTTACCATATGGTCAGCATATTTCCTCTACCTTCTTCAGTGGCTGCATTTCCAGTCAACGGGGAGCCAGGTCCTGAGAAATATTCAGGAATTACAGATACTTCATATTTTGTGTCTGGAGTCAGGTTCTCGAGCGTTATCCTCCTCTGATTGGCAGGGGTGGTAACTTCTTTGCTTTCTCCACTAGCAACTGGTTTATATATAATTCGGTACCTTAAAACTCTCCCTGGAGCTTGAGTCCAGGTGATTTTAAAGCTGTCTGTAGTTTCATCTGTCACTTTTAGGTTTCGAGGTGCTCCTTTTACTGAAATTTTTTTTAAAAAAGGTTAATTTTACATTAAAAAAGGCAAAACTAAGCTTTTGATCACTAAATTATAGCATTTCTCTAAACAAATTCAAAAGCAGTTGTTTGTCAAACATCCTGGTACAGTATTCTCTCAGCCAGATATTAACTAGATGCTGCAACAACAATAATCCACCAATGTACAGAAAGAAACTATGTATGGTTAATTTTTTAATCAAGTAAAGAGGCACATAATAGTAAACTTTTAAGATCATAAATACCCTATTAAATGGTAAATTCATACTGACATAAAATTCAAGAATAAAAATAATTCATTTCTCGAAATATAGGTAGCCAAAGTTTTCTCTCTAACTAGATTTTCTCAGGAAAGCAGGAAAATAATACCCAGTTCTACCATATTTACCCACTTGAATGAACTGTTTTATCCAGTCAGTTCCATGTTTAACTTTTCTATCTATGTAGTCATTTGACTTGGAAAATAATTAGACCATACATGTGTTGGACCAAATACATCATATTTAATGAATGCTAGCTGGATCTAAATCTTGAGGTCAAATTGCAATGTGGGTAATGTCCATAGACTCACAATCTTAAATGGGATTTTCATTAAGCCTATATGAGAATGTCATTTGGCTTTATAGTTAATAAACATGTTTAAATTACTTATTCATTTAAGGGGCAAATTGTCTGTTTGGCCTACACATTCAAGAAAGATGAGCTAATGGTCTTTTCAATCCACTGGAGTGAAAGCACTGTGCAGTTCATCTGCACTTATCTCACATATAATTAGAAGTTTATCTAAATGGCCAACACATCAGTAGATCACTTCAGGGAGAAGGAAACTGTATCCCTTAAGGCAAGCAATGGGAGTTGGCGGACTGACACTCATGACTCATTTTAGATGGCAAGAAAAAAGACAAAACTAGCCAGAACAAATGAGGCAGATAAACTGATGAGTTTGAATACGGTAGTTCCCTCCAGCCCCCACCCCTGTGTATCCACAGGGGTTACATTCCAGGATGTCCAGAGGATGCCTGAAACCATGAATAGCACTGACCCTGAAATACACTATGTTTTTCCTATACATACCTATAAAGAAGCCTAATTGATAAATTAAACTTGTTAAGAGATTAACAATACCTAATAAAAATAGAATAATTATAACAATATACTATAACAAACAAACATTATGTGAATATGGTCTCTCTCTTTCTCTCTCTCTCAAAATATTTTATTGTACTGTACTCACCTTTCTCATTATGATGTAATATGATACAATGCCTATGTGATGAGATAAAATGAGGTGAATGACGTGGGCATCATAAGCTTTGCGTTAGGCTACCATTGACCTTCTAACAATAGTCAGAAGGAAAATCATCTGCTCCTGGACTGTGGTTG
Organism: Canis lupus baileyi; assembly: GCF_048164855.1. Taxonomy (NCBI): domain Eukaryota; kingdom Metazoa; phylum Chordata; class Mammalia; order Carnivora; family Canidae; genus Canis; species Canis lupus. Next base: position 35,750,912 of record NC_132844.1, on the reverse strand, counting down.
ATGGTGGGCAATGGAAACCATGGAAAGTGAAGCCGCAAATCAAAGGGATCTACTATACTTGTTTTGAAGCTGCATGTGTAATTTTGAGCCTCAGATTACCCAACAGAAAAAAAAATTACAATCTGTAGGATTATTGAGGTTGTTAAAAAAAGATAATCCATGGAAAACAATTATCATACTACCTGACACATAAGCTAGAGCTCAGTAATTGGTAGTTTTTGTTTTGTTTTTAGATTTTATTTATTTATCCATGACAGACAGAGAGAAAGGCAGAGGGAGAAGCAGGCTCCACACAAAGAGCCGAATATGGGACTCAATCTCAGGACAACGGGATCATGCCCTGAGCCAAAGTCTGACGCTCAACCGCTGAGCCACCCAGGTGTCCCAGTAATTGGTAGTTTAACAAAGGTACTGAAATCCGAAACATCCTTATTGACTAAAGAAAGTTAAGGTCACAGATTTCACTCAGACAATAGAATTGGAAATGTATTAGCAAATTTTGTTGTTGAAATGCAATGAGCAAAAACTAGAGCATATATGAATGCAGTTGGCTCTACTCAAAAACGCTCTGGACTCAAATTTCTTCTTGAAACATATATCCATCTGCCATCCCAAAGCACTGAAGGAATAGGGCCAGGCTCATTAGGCAACAATAGGGGCATGATAGAGAAAGCTTCAGGAAATCAGAAATACTGGGGCGCCTGAGTGGCTCAGTCAGTTAAGCATCTGACTCTTGGTTTCCGCTCAGGTCTGATCTCAGGGTCTTGAGATCAAGCCCTTCATTGGGCTCTGCACTCAGCTGGGAGTCTGCTTGAAGATTCTCTACCTCTGTCCCACCTTCCACTCAAATAGATAAATAAATCTCTCAAATAAATAAATAAATCTTTAAAAAAAAGAAAAAAATCAGAAATATCAAAGTATGGACTTCTAAGTTATTCAACACAAAAATTCTAAGAAAAGAAGTCAACTTGGGCCATTATTTTATTTGCTGGCCTTCAGGTAGAAATATACCCAAACCATGCACAAAAAGAAAAGATCCATCTTACTTAAAAACTTTTTCAGAGAAAAAAAGATTCTCTAGCTTTTATGACCAAGATATACCAATATATGCCTTCTCTGTTAACAAATACTTCTTTGTAACTATCTTAATTTCCTAGTGCATCTGTTTCAGCTTCTTCACCTATCCCCTGTAAAAATAGGAAACAACTGACATGTCTTTTACTATTTGCGATATTTATCTTGAAGAGTAATTGCCTTCTCATAATCAAGTTCCTTGGTATCCTTTTTTTTTTTTAAGATTTTTATTTATTTGTTCATGAGAGACACAGAGAGAGGCAGAGACACAGGCAGAGGGAGAAGCAGGCTCCATGCAAGGAGCCCAATGTGGGACTTGATCCCAGAACTCCAGGATCACGCCCTGAGATAAAGGTAGACGCTCAATGGCTGAGCCACCCAGGCATCCCTCCTTGGTACGCTTTAAATGTCAAATGTATTGAAATGTATCAGAAAATACTCCATTCTATCCGGTAAAGAGGACATATCTAAAAAATTCTGTTTAAAACATTTGGCAAAATTTGTATACTCATGTTCTCAACAGCATTATTTATAATAGCAAAGAGGTGGAAGCAACCTAAGTGTCTGTCCATGGGTGAGTGGATAATCAAAATATGGCATATACATGTAATGGAATATCTTTCAGCCATAAGGAAAAAGGATATTCTGACACATGCTACAACATGAATGAACCTTGAGGACATTATGCTAAGTGAAATAAGCCAGATACAAAAGGTCAAGTACAATATGATTCTACTTCTATGAGGTGCCTAGAGTAGTCAAATTCATAGACACAGAAAATAGAATGGTGGCTACCAGGAGCAGTAGGGAGAGTAATAGAAAGTTATTCTTAATGAGTATAGTTTCAGTTTTGCAAGATGAAAAATGTTTTGGAGACAGATGGTGTAAATGGTAGCAAAATAATATGAATGTATTAAATGCCACTGAAATGTATACTTAAAATGGTTGAAATGGTAATTTTATGTTATGTGTTTTTTACTACAATTTTTAAAAAGAAAAACATTATGGTACGCCTGCGTGGCTCAGCAGTTGAGCATCTGCCTTCAGTTCAGGGCATGATCCTGGAGTTCCAGGATTGAGTTCCACATCAGGCTCTCTGCATGGAGCCTGCTTCTCCCTCTGCCTATGTTTCTGCCTCTCTCTTTCTGTCTCTCACATGAATAAATAAATAAAATAGTTTAAAATTTTTGATAATATATTTGCCATCAAATCCGTAGATAAAGTAAACAAAGTTCAGAAGTATCTGAACATAACACTGCTGAAATATGGGACAGAAAAATCTGGTTAAGCAGTATTCCGAGTTAATTCCATAATTATTAACAGTTCTTTTATCTCTAAATCTCACATTCATCAAAATAAACCCAAGGTTTTTTGTATAAAAGTTTTTTCACTCTTTAAAAAGATGTATGAATAGCTGTAATTTACAGGTGCTGAATCTTACAAAGGTATTTACCATCTCTATAGAAGAGATGGTTATTTCAAACTGTTACTTGTTTCTACAATTAATTTCCAGTTTTTAGAAAACAGGATCAGAAACCCCATCTCACCTTCCACAGTGGTCTCCTCTCCAGTTAAGGGAACACTGAAGCCATCCTCATACTCTGCAGTCACATTAACTAAGTACAGGGTCTCTGGCTTCAGGTTGTTGAGAACAACACTAGTACTTGACGCTGGCTCTACCACCGTGACCTCATCATCTCCAGTAGCTTCCTTGTAGGTGATGTGGTATGAGAAAACATTTTCTCCAGCAGGAGACCAGTTAGCTTTGAAACTGTAAGAAGTTGTCTCAGAAAAACTAAGATCCTTTGGAGGCACATAAGCTATTTAAAAAAAAAAAAAGGATAGAGTTAAAAATTGTTAACTCTATAAAGCAAAAATGGACCTAATGACCACGTTTCTGAAATGGCTTATGTTCACTGGGGGAATAGTTAATGAGACAAATACACTGAGCAAGTATTCCACACATGACCACTGAGAGAAGGCCTCTCACCTCCGAGGAGGTCCTGATCATTTGGCTTGACCATTCATAATACTGTTACACTGTTTAAATTACTAATTAAAATGAATTTGAATTGGGTTTCTAAACAAAAAGCAGTAATGGAATGGTCCTGCCCACAACTGGAATATTTAAACAGTAACAGAACTAAAATGAACAGCAATATAATCCTTAGCAATCAGATATTAATTTTTGGTGGTAGACAGATATTTCAAAGTAATGATTAAGGAATTCTTCCTAACAAAAGAATATTCACTAGCTGAATCATAGGAAGAAGCAATGTTCAAGGCACACTGCTCTTCTCAATGAACAAATGATCAAATTGGAAAGACAAGAGTGTAACATTATTAACAAACTAGAGTGGTACCTATGAACTCCAGACAACTAGAAGTGATAGTAAGTGTTACGGCACTAGAACAGTTAAAGAAGACTTGGGTGAAAGAGATAGGACTTTTAACTGAATGTTGACAAATAGAATTTGAACAAATGAAGAAAAGAGTTAGGTAAGGAATTCTAGCTGTGAGGAATGATACCCAAAATTGGTCCAGGGAAGGGAATGCATAAGAAGAATTCAATGGTCTAGGACTATGTTCTCATCACCTTCAATTCAAAGGACTTAGCTCACCATCTAGCACATAGTAAACACTCAACTAGAGGTCACTGAATTGAATACAACAAATAGGTGTGATAAAGCTGGTGCTCAGCCCTGCTTAAGGATCTAGGATCAAAAACATCTCATGACTCATGGTGAATAGCTTTTTCACCAATAAATACATGACCCATACCCAGGAGAAAGTCATATCTCAGAGCTAAATAAACCAAGCTCAATAGATTTCTATAAGACAGAAAAATTGCTTTTTCCTGTATGCAAAAAAGAATTGGAAAAGCATGTTATCCACAATTTTAGAACCAAAATTGAACACTTTGTTCATTAAGAGATCATTTTGGCTCTACAAAGTCTACTAACCTTTTTTCTTTATAGCTGCCAATTCTTGCTCAATTCTAAGGCAGATAGACTGTGTGAGTTCAAAAGATATTCTCTGAAAAGCATCAAAATCTTCCACTGTGAACACATGGGTCTCAGCAGGAGGAGAGGCAATAGCTTCTAACTCTGAGCGAACAGCATCCTTCACACCAACTGCAAAGATTTCCACATCTGAATTCCTTAGTTTTATAGCAGGATCTCTGAAAGCATCTGAAGATTTCCCGTCAGTGATAAGAATCATGACCTTTGGTACGTTGCCTCTTGAACCCTTGCTAGGCACAAATATTTTCTCTCTGACATAAGTCATTGCTTTCCCAGTGTTTGTAGATCCTCCTCTGTAGGGGAAGGTGTTTATTGCTTCAATTATATCTTCCACTTTGGTGAATTTTTTCAAAGTGAACTCAGTATGAGGATCCCGGCTGTACTGGACAAGACTTATCTGTACCCTATTTGGTGAAATCTCAAAACTTTTTACGAGAACTTCCAGAAAGGCTCTAACTTTAACAAAGTTTGCAATCCCGATGCTATAGGAACCATCAACCAAAAACACAATATCGGCTTTTATATCCACACCACGTGAGCATTCTGTTAAAAGAAGAAAAGCCCATTAAAGTTCAACAAATATAAATTAATCATTAAAATACAGATATCTGGTTTTCTTAGTAACCATGCTTATTTAAAAGAAAACTAATCCAAATATTTTGTTTATTTTTTTTTAAGATTTTATTTATTTATTCATGATAGACATAGAGAGAGAGAGATAGAGAGGCAGAGACACAGGCAGAGGGAGAAGCAGGCACCATGCCTGGATGGAGCCTGACGTGGGACTTGATCCGGGGACTCCAGGATCACGCCCTGGGCCAAAGGCAGGCGCCAAACCACCCAGGGATCCCCCAAATATTTTGTTTAAAACTAAACCTGAACCAGTGAGGCATACTGTCAAATGGATAGACCTATTATTTACTTACCCACTTGAACTTTCATGGGCTGAGTCTTCTCCATTATTGAAACAGGTTCACTGGATGTGAGTCCCTTCATAGCAGAAATACTGATCTGGTATTCTGTGTCTGCTGAGAGGTCACGAACACTGAGTGTGGTGGTCTGAGGCCCCACACTAAGAGCATGCTGTCGGCTTCCAGCGGTCATTGGTGTAAGGAGGACTTTATAACCAGTTACTGAGCTAGGAGATGGACTCCAACTTAGCTTAATATATTTTGATGAGACTTCCGTAGCAACCAAATTTGAAGGAGGTTCAATAACTACAAAGTAACAGCAGAACAGTGATTAAAAACAATGAGATGCAGGGGTGCCTGGCCAGCTCAGTTGGAGGAGCATGTGACTCTTGATCTCAGGGTCATGTTCCAGCCCCACATTGGGTGTAGGTATTAAATAAATAAATAAATAAATGAATAAATAAATAAATAAACTATTAAAAAAAAAACAATGAGATGCAACCCTTAGGTTTGGACATTCAATTTTCCTCAAATTAATCATAAATTAATCAAGAAGAGTTGCCTAATCCTAGCTCTCCACTTCTACCCTTACCTATCCAAAACCAAAGAGACTCAGTGCCTGATTTTTAGGCAGGGAGCTGAGAAAATTAGGGGAAATTAAAGTCATTGGAGGAAATTAATAATAAGATGTCTAATGCCTAATTCTCTGAGACCAAGATTTCCATTCTGGTTTGGTATTTTACTCATTGTCTTTATTCTCAGGTACCAAAGTAGGCACTTGATAAATGTTTGTTAAACCAATGACTTACTCAATTCTTTTTCTCTTTTAATATTATGAAGACTAAAATATAATTTTTAAAGGACCCTTTATAATGCATAAAGAAAGATAAAGGATTCAGCAGTTCTTAACAATTCTTATAATTTTAGACGATCTTATTCCTACTTATTTCAAGCCAAGAAAAAAATTTTCAACTATGTTCATAATGCCACCAGGAGTGACACAATGTTTTACAACATGTATACTGGCATGGAAATATCGATCATCTAAAACATTTCTGGTTTTTTTTTAAGATTTTATTTACTTATTCATGATAGAGAAGAGAGGGAGAGAGAGAGAGAGAGGCAGAGACACAGGCAGAGGGAGAAGCAGGCTCCATGCTGGGAGTCTAACGTGGGACTCAATCCCGGGACTCCAGGACTAGCCCCAGGCCAAAGGCAGGTGCCAAACCGCTGAGCCACCCAGGGATCCCCAACATTTCTATTCTTACGCAATGTAGAATATAATCATGTACTTATCAGAAAACATAAAGTATTTTAAGATATTTCAGATCAAATTTTCACACTTTAACATTTGTCAGTGGGATCAACTTCCCAGAATAAAAAGTTCCATTTTATTTTAATCTCATCCTGCAAGAAGTGGATGATAAAACAGGCACAAGTTTCCTCATGGCCTCCTCAAAAAGGCAATCATATATAGTGCATAAAAATGATGTCTAAAAGTAAGAAGTAGTGGGGGACAGGGGGAAGCAACACATGTACCAACTGGATCTTTGGTCAAACTTTTGAGTGATGCAAAGACACTACAGAGACTACCAATCCCAGGCTGTGCCAGTAAGAAAGAGAGGCCCTGAGAAACAGCATGAACGCCTGCAATGCAGCCCCGAGCATCATACAAACAGAGTTCACACAGTGGCAGGACGGACGTTTGGTCTCCCCTCACATGTGCACCAGGGAAGACAGGTAAGCATTAGAAACTTTAAAAGACTAAGTAATGAGAGGTTAATCAGGGAAAGGTGGGGTAAGGAGATCAATTTTGTAATAACACAGAGCAAAAGAATCAGACATTAGGCAGTAAAACAAAGAGAAAACCTTGGAGCCCATGAAGTAATGAGAAGGGGTTCTGAAACAGAATCAGAGCCAGTGAACATTGCCAAAATACTTGGGGTTTGGAGATTAAAGAGTTTATATGACTGAAGATGCAGCTATTTAGAACTTATCTTTAATCACTCGTCAAATCTCAGACTAAGAGGAGAACAATCATGGAAATTGTGACTTCTTAATACCCAAAAGGATGTTTATGAAATGTTTTCTGAAATGTCTTTTCCTTCTTCCAAGTATTTAGAAGCAATAATTGATAAAAATGGGAAAATTTTCCATATGTGGAAGGATCAAACTGTCTGATCTTGGAAATATTCTTTAAAGTTTTGAGGACATGCAGAGAATGATGATAGAAAACCCTTTTGCTTCACCATTTAATAGAAGTAGTGTTCTTACTAGTTTACGTGGCCGAATGCTAGAAGACATGTCTCCCCAGCCTATCAGTGTTTACATTGGAGTGTAAGATCATCAAAGCCAGTGCCTGAGTAGCCTAATTATGGACACTCAACAGGCATAAGATGGTCATAGAGAGAAAGAACAAGTCAAACTTCCCCCATAGAAGATTTTTAAGAAATATACAATGATATAAATATTTTCCTTCATGTTCCTCTGGGGGAGGGGGAACCATACAAATGGCACCAACCAGTTGAGTTACTGAAAATATACAACTGCAGAACCACTGGAAGATGTGTTTGAGTAAATACATCTACTCTTAGAGTTCCTGTAAAGCTTTAAGTGCTATCAAATAATGGAAAAGCCTAACACAGGGAAACGCTGAACAATTCCCTCACCTTCTTCTCCACTAACCAATTCACCCAGTTGTTCATCTACACCGGAGCACACCTGGGAGATTATCTCATTCTGAATATCCACAATTGCATCAAAGTTGGCCACATTGAAGACATGGTTTAATGAAGGTGTGGAGGCGATTTGTTTGAGTTCTTTTGCATCTGCAGCTTTAATGCCTTAAAAAACAAAAGGACAGATATATTGAAAAGAAAAATGTGCTGAATTAGAGAAGTTCTTTGTTTTCTCAATCTTCAAAGTGAAGACATTGGTAAATCCCTATTTAGTTATTATCCGGAATTGCTTTGCTTCATAACGAATGTGCGACTGTTCAAATGACAAAGGCATTTTATAATTTCACAGAAAGTGGCCAGCCAAAAAGGAAAATGAATGGTTAGTAAAACAGAGCAGGCTCTCATCCCAACCATGCCATCATTTGTCCCTGCCATCTGTAAAGATAATACTTTTTTCTTCCAGAGTCCTGAATGAGCTGGAACCCTCCGAATTCTTCAAGTATTACATAATATAGGAAACACATAAAAAAAAACTTAATGATAATACAAGGAGGATCTTTATTAGAATCATTGGCCTAGCATTTTTGAAAAGTAGAGGGCTGGCAAAAATATGAATACCACCTCACAACGCATAGGCTAAGGGAGTTAGAGAGATACATAAGCAGAATTTTAACTTGAAGATGACATGGTTTAACACTACACTATAAAATGCACCAAACACTTGTAATAGCATCCCTCCTTAAAGAATTCACTTTTCCTCTTTCTAAACATTAAGTATTGAAGGAAGTCTAAAGTGAGAATACTTAACTAAATGTGACCTACCCAAAGAGAAAACTTCAACCCCTATATTTCGAAGCTCTCTTGCTGGAATTTCCACTTCATCCTGGGATTTGCCATCAGTAATAATAATTGCCACTTTAGGAAAGCCAACTCTTGCTCCAGCAGATTCCGTGAAAGTATTTTTAATTAAGTAATCAATGGCATCCCCTGAAGTGAAAAAGAAACATGTTCATTCACTCCTTACCCCACAACTTTGCCAAAATCAAAAACTTTTTGATTAATTTCAAAATTATTTAACATAAGAAAATTGTGCAAACAGGTATTTCATTCATTGTCAACAAGAACAAAACTTGTAAAACATACCCGTCATTGTGTTGCCACCTTTGTATGGAATTTTTTTAATTGCAGCAAGAAGCTCATCTGTTCGGTAGTACTGATTTAAGTTAAATTCGGTCCTGGTATCAGAGCTGTACTGAACAACTCCAACCCTTGTCTTTTCTTCTCCAATGTCAAAAGCAGACACAAGAGCACCAATAAAGTCTAAAATATACTTAAAATTATTTCTTCCCACACTCCATGAGCCATCCACGAGAAACACTAGATCAGTCCAGGCACTGACAGAGCATTCTGAAATACATTTGATATATTTTTAAATGATGTATTCTTAACTCTACCCATCCTTAAAGAACAAATTAACATTGAAAAACTTAAAGAATACAAATTAACATTGTAACAACATTAAGTTCTCTACTTAAGTCATTTTGTTGATCAGAATATATTCACATTGTTCACCTACAACTGACATGCACAAAAGAACATTTTATTAATATACACAGAAGCACTTTCGGTGACTTTATTAAGATGCATTTATGGAACTATATGGCTCTAAATTACTATATATGACATTGAGCAAGAGAGATAAATAGATACATGACCTACTCTCCAAGAGCATATGACCAAAATATTCATGCTATTAACCTATTTTTATAAACGACATCCTTCCTCTTTTCTCCAAGTACAAATTACACAAAACATCTGGGAAACACAAAATGAGTGTGAGCAGTGTCTTCATTACTTGGTATCTTGCAATAAATACAAAACAATTGCTGTCCTATTCAAGCAGATGTAATTAAGTGGAAGAAAAGAGAAAATCTTTTAAAATTCTCCTGCATTTTACAATGTAATTGTCTAAAGTTTGCAGTTGGTTAGTCTAGAGGGTTAATAGAGTCTAACAGAAGCATAGGGGCACCTGGGTGGCTCAGTCGGTTAAGGTTAAGTGTCTGCCTTTGGCTCAGGTCATGATTTGGGGTTCCTAGGATCAAGCGCTGCATTGGGCTCCCTACTCAGCCAGAACCCTGCTTCCCCCTCCCCCTCTGCCCCTCTCCAAATCCACCCCCGCCCCTGCTGAGCTCTCTCTCTCTCTCAAGTAAATAAATAAAATCTTTTTTTTAAAAAGAAGCATAAATATGATGCAAGATAGTCAAAATATTTTATTGTCCTAATTATCAGTGTATTTAAGTTTGACAATTTAAAACCCACTTTTACAAAACAAGGAGTAGAAAAACATTTCAATTCAAATGTAAATAATGCACATTATACCCTTAAATTTTTGAAATATAATGATTGGCTTTTATAAATGAACATCATATCTTTCCTTTTCTCTGCAGTCAGAAGGAAAACAGGCTGATTTTCACGAAAATCTGTATTCAAAAGACAACACTAAGTGAATTTTTTGAAGATGTTTTTATCCTTATAAGTCAGTTGGTGAATAATAAAAGAAGTATTTGGCTAGGAAGAGAAGGAAAGGGTCCTGGAAAATTTTGCAAGCTAAGTATAAGTTGCATGTCTAAATAATTTTTGCACACCATTTAATGGGCCCATTTAAGTCTATTGACTAGTCAATATTTGGTATAATGCTTTGACTTAGAATAAATATCGATGGTTCAAGGAAAATATTAGCATTATAATTGCATACTATAAAGTTCATTTCAGATTATTAGACATTAGAAAGAATGATAAACAGGCATTTGTAGAGGAAAACTCCTGATAAAAGACAGTTTGTATTCAAATCCTTTTATAGTCATCCTGGGTCACAAATCCAACTTTTATAAGGTGGCAAATTAAAATCCAAGAATCCCTGTAAGTGTCCACCCCATAAGTCAGACCAAGCAATAGAAGACATAGGAGGCTAGAAATTACAAAACCTAGTCCGAATAAAATTCCTTTTGTTTGGTTACAAGTGCATCAAGGATCATTGTGTAACTTATTTTGTTTGGGGTTGGGTTCTTACTTACATATTATAAAGAACTTGGTAAACAGTGTTTTTCATACCTTTTTTCTTTTCTAATTTGCCTCTATGACTGTGGGGATGGAATAATAATAGAGGTAGTGCGAGAATGTATTAGAATGACCAGGGACATCGTTTCAAACTGCATAAGACTCCACTCCCATCTCTCATCCCACTGATTCACAGTCGCCACCTCCCAAACATCATCCTTGGAAAATGTGTACTATTCTTTAGATGTGTTAAGACCAACTTATTACCAGAGATGTCTTAAACAGACACTGAAAATGGTGACACTGCCATCAATGAAAGGTATATAAATACCCAGAGATGGGCATAATTAACATATCCATAGATTTAGAAATAGATTTTTATGGCAAGAGTTTCTTCAAACACAAGGAGGGCATCTCTCTTGTGTTCCAGCTTTATATCCCTCATATACCCCTATTTCTATTGGTCTTTGAGAAATGAGTTAAGTCTAGAGATGAGCTGTTTTTCACCTACTCCCAAAATCTTGCAAAAAAAAAAAAAAGTGGACACACACCAATTCAGTTTACTCCCAGTAAAATGAATATTTAGTAAATAGAATGAAAAATTGACTAGAATCCCAGAATGTAGGTAGTATAACTGTTTAGTCATATATTACTATTATTTTTCTATATTCCTTCTAGACAACACCTATAGAAATTAACAGGGAATAAAGTCAAAGTATGCGTATAGTTGGAACATTTCCTTTATATTACATTTATGAGTTCTATAAAGCCAAGCAAAAATATTAAGAGAAATACTTACTTTGTATCTCTGGTTTTCCAGGTTTCTTCTCCCCTGGCTTTGTGGGACCACCTGTTTGAACTGAGTCAAAACCCTATTATTACAAAAATAAATGAACTCATACAAATACTTCTTTAAAAAATATATATATATATATATTGTTTTCCACCACTGTCTTTCAAATGTATGATCCATGCCCAGCTGCTCAGAGAATACTTCCAAATAATCTATGCCTTGCAAATAAATTATTGTTAATGATATTTTAGATATATTTCAAAAAGACATTGACATTGTTGCTTAGTAAAGTTTAATATTTTTGATAGTTTTCACTCATAACTTTCCTGCTGCTTCCAGAGACTACGGTTATAAATCGAGAATGAATTAACATCCACTAATGACTAGGATCATAGGAAGGAATAGTTTATACTGATACAAAGTAACTCTGCATAACAGATTAAATCTGAAAGTTGGAGAAATCTTCTGCGAAATAAAAGGCAGAAAAGTACTTTATATGTGTGCTTACTTGTTAATTGTCCTATAACTGGAACACTCTCTTCTACTTCATCATATGAAGTGATTGTTACCACATACTCTATTTCAGGTATAAGGTCTGATAATAAAGTTTCAGTGGTACTAGCTGCAAGGGTAAATTCTTTAGTGGGCCCATCTGGAAATATAGAAAGGAAAATATGAATGCAATAAAATATCTTTCACATATAACGTAACACATTATAATGAAATTCCCAGATATACTCAAAATCTAAAAAATTAAATATATATACATTTCTACAGAACATCTAAACATTATCTTCTTTTATCTTCTAAAACCAAAACTTTGAAATGCAGTAAGTGGACTGGCATAACCTTTACTTATGATAATAATATTCAATATTTGTTCCAGGACTCAAGGATTCCTCTGGAATAAAGATACACCAGAATATCAAGCCCAAATCTCCCATTGTTTCTCAAGGTGAATGGTAGATAGCAAAATTATTTCACAAATAAGACTTAAAACAGAAAATAATTTAACTTTAAATTATGTGCTGGAGGAGAGCGAAGAAAGGGAGGATGAAAATCAACTCAAGAACAAACACCATAGGTTAAAGTTAAGCTATAGTGGGAAGCGGTCTGTGTGGAAGCAATGCATTTTCCATTCTCAAATGGTGGCATACAATAATGGGTAATCATAGTCCTCTGACATGACTTAACTAGATACCAAGTATTTCAAAACACACTGTCCTGAGTATATACTTATATATTGACAGTTATGTACTCCCTTCTAGATTATGTTCATTAATTCAATTAGGAAACAATAGTTCCTAGGGAGTAAGTGCCTGCTAGGATTTTTAATTATACTAAATTTTCATCAAAACAGAAATAATCAGGAAAGATAACAGGTAGTAAAATAGAACCCTGAGAAACATTCCCAGTTTTTGTGTGGAGCATGCAGAATCAACAAAGGCCCCCACAGGACAAGACACCAGGGCTCTATTGGGTACCAGTTTGGGGAGTACAGGAGTCAGGAATTCCAACATATGGAAACTGATAGAACTATTTTCCAACAGCTTCTTTGCTTTGTGATGAATGAATTAGTTAACTGCAAGTACATTTGGGGAGAAAAGATTCAAAGAAGAAAAAGTAAATTCTTGACCCTTAAGTTCCCAGATCATATTGAAAAATTTCTTCCCAACTCCTTGAGAAATTAGTATTTAAAATCATTAGTATTTTTGGAGGCTATAAATATTTAAACAGAGCTGTAGTGGAAAATTATATTGACATCATCCCTCTCTACTATCGGCCAGATGAGATATCTTCCTACCACCTGACCAGCGCTAGTAGAAATGGTAATTTTCCCATTCCATGTTAAAACTGAAAGTTAATCAACAGAGATTAGTTCTCCACACTTGAGCAACTACATAAACACCAAAGATAACTCCTGAGAACAACCAAAACAAGATGGGGTTTTGTGTTGTGTTTCAAAGATTCTTAGCCTAGGATCTGTGGAATCACCTAGCCAAAGTAAATTCTTGTCTTCCACCATGGCAGCTCACCATTATTCCAGAATAATGCTTCCTGAGTACTGAAATGTGTAGGACATTGGGTAAGGCATAACAACTCACTTCGTCACCTGACACTTTAAATATTAAAAAGAATATAATTCTTTTTAATTCAAGAATATCAAGAAGCGAGAATATCAAGAAGCGAGAATTCTATCTTGTAAAATCAAAGATTACCAGCAATATTCTGATCAGACAAAAAAAGTCCACTTTTAATAGCACCAGCTTAGCACAGCAAACCATTTTAATAAAGTTCAATACTACAAAAATAGTGAGTACTAGGCTGCAAATCTGGAGACCTGCATTCACCAAATATCTGACATTGTCTAAATTCCTAAGGTTTTCTAAATTTCAGCTTTCTCATAATGAAATGGGAGGAGAGAACACTGAGCTCTATCATCTTTGGTGTCTCCATTTTAAAACCCCAACATCTCAAAACTTACCTGTTGTAGGGTCCACTGTTATTCTGTAACCCACAATTGGATCAGCTGGTCTTGCCCATGACATATGAACAGTATTTTCATCTATTATTTTAAAATTCAAGTCTGAAGGTGGGTCAACTGCAAAAGAGAGAGTTGATATCAATTACATTTTCCGATGTCACAAAATGGTCAATTTAATCAATAAAGAATTGTGTTGAGCAAAGCTTACTAAAATTGTCTTTGCATAAATTTGTTTCCAACAAATATAGAAGATATCTTGTTGGATAAGAATAAAATTAAAAGCTGACAAGATATGACAAAACATTAGAGAGTATACATATTACAGAGGACAGCACAAAACACTTTTGATTCTTGAGTTGCTAGGTCATCCAAGAATGGCCAGCAAAATCAAGCATAATAGAAACATATTTGGATACAAATACATACAAATACAATGAAATCACAGATAATAACCACATATGCAAACAATTCACATAACAATTAAAGGGATCGCAATACATGCTGAGAGCATTTTGAATAAGCATGCCAAATCACAACCTGCTTATAACCATAGAAGTTAATTTAGAACATTGACATAGTACTTTTTTTCCCATCATGCAGAAAAGAATCAATGATATTTTTGGTTCATTCTCTGCATCATTGTCTTGCTATTAATTTTTGTTTGATAAATCTCAATCTGTGCAGAGATGAAATACGAAAGTTAATGAAAGGGAGAAATCATGGGAAATTTAGCACTGTTACGTTGCACAAGGAAATATACATTTAAATGTATATTCACATTGACATAGACAATATTCAAAAATAGTAATAGGGGATGTTATAATAATTTATAAATATATAAAAAATATATCCCAGATGTTTATAAAACTATCATTCTGCCTGTTTACACCAATATGCTGTATGTTTGCAAGGTGTAAACCAACACTATTATTTTCTCCTTTGCAGCAGGTATACTCCATACTAGAAGTGGCATTTTAAACTAAAATGCCAGTATGGTCCTTTACAAAACAATGGTTAATTATGAAAAGACAACATCAAACCATATATTCATGGACATTTATTTACAGAACTTAAAGAAAACAGCGAAGAAGGATCAGCGATCTGAAGACATGACTGTGCATAAAAACTTGGAGAAGTCAATGACAGGAATAATTGAAAAGTACAGAAAGAAATAGTTTACATACAAAACTATACAGCTTCATGCATGTGTCAATGAAATGTTGACTTGTTTTTAGTTTCCCACAATGAACGAAAGCCTCCATGTACAATAGTCATTACACAAAGACGTTTCAGAAATATTTTATAATGATATTCTCTCTGCAATGTTCATGCCTCATCATGCAGCATTGTACTGACTCACTGTCAGTGCATGGTCAATGCATTATAAATCACTACACTTGAAGTAGGTCAACAAAGCAAGATGACTTTCAGCCATACTCTCTCTTAATAGAGTATTTAAGTCTGAAAGTATTCCTTGTGAGTCAGATTCTTTGCATCTCTTTTGAGGGATTACAATCTTCTTTTAGGTTTTCACAGAGGTCAATTGAAATACAGTAGTAGCTTTGAAACATGAGTCACACAATTTAACTGGGGTTAGGGATTGATGTAATATTAACAGCACATTTTAATGAAAATAAAACAAATTAAGCAAACATTTGCTTTGATGAACTGCTGCTTCCAACTATAGGAGATGGCTTTTTATTTTCATTGGATATACTAGCAAAGGAATGAATGTTATTTTCTTACTATCCATACACAGGCAGTGAGATTAGACTATTAATCTACATGCATAGCTTAATTATTCCACATTCTGCTGTCTGTAATCATATTGCAATGTTTAGCTGTAGTCATCACTTAGTATAACAAGCATGCAACAAATGTTAATAGAACAAGAGGTATTAAGAATATCATTATAAAATATTGTTCTAGTAGCAATGGCTCAGGACAAATTTAATGCAAAGGCAGACGCAACTGGCCTGAGCATGCTTTTAAAAAAAAAATCAGTACATGGAAAAACAGTACCACCAACCTTGCAAGGAAATTGACCTGAAGCAGCAGACATTAGGTTAAAACTGCTGAAGGGCAGCAGCGGCCCACCTTGTTGGTTTCCAAATGACCAGGATTCCAGAAAAACTGAAAAATTGACTGTTGGGAAAAGTCTTTAACATTTCAGAGGATTTTAAGGTGTTCATAGAAACTCAGATGTGGTACTTGGGAATCAAAAGAAGGAAAGAATGGCCAACTAGCATGTGTACAACAGAGAGCCCACTCCACTTTTCTTCCTGCCACTTATAGCGCATGTCAAATCTTTCAGGCTGGCCACTCCATGTATACATTTTTGTTTGTTTGTTTCATGAAAAAGATAACAAAGCAGGAGTGAGTATGGACCCATGTCAACTTGAATCGATGCAAAACGTAATTCTCATTAATTTTGAAAATCTTTTCTTTTGTATAAAAATCATTCACAACTGCCATTGCATTGTCACAAGCAGTGTCTATGTTCCCTGAAACAATTAAGATGCCAGAATATTTCAATATGACCTATCTATAATGGATTATAATTGCAAGGAGCCATAGTTGCATAGAATGAGAATCTGAACCAAGAGAAGTAGAACTCAAATTATAAAGAAATAATAAAACAATCAGATATATATTCAAAAAACCTGAACCTGAATACTGAAAATGAAATGACTAAAATTTTAAGCACTCATAACTCTAGTAGTTTTAATTTCCCACTTAGGAATAATGCTTTTTCTTGTCAATAAGCTATGCTATGCTATGAAAACTGCATTCTGGTGATACTTTTGTCACATAAATTGGCAGGATCTGGGACTTTCTGAAATGATAATTACAGCTAGCATTTTCTGAGTGTCTACTATACAATAGGCAGAGTACGAGTCACTTTATATAATCTCTTTTTCTTCTCGTAACAATCCCGCATAATGTACCCTGTTACCCCTGTTCCACACATGAGTCAATGAAATTCAGAGTGGTTACCACAGAAAATAAGCATCAAAACTTTGATCCCATAGTCAGACTCCAGAGCATACAATGTAAAGAAGAAACATCTGAGTGAATGACTAACTTTAGAAAGCAATATTTGTACATAAGTGTCTATTAATATATACCTATATATTTTCTACTCTATAAAAAAACATTATTTGATGCCTGTTAAATAATAAATACATGGTATTCAGATATTTCCAGTTCAGATACAGATAGAATTTAACAAATTAACTTTACATGCTTTGTTTAAAACTAAAGTATCTATCTTGGTATATATTTTGTAAAACAATTTTTTTCATTATGGCAACCAAAAGCAAGTCTGCCAACTGTGCAGAGATAATGGATGGATGAAAAGATGGACATATGGGAGAATAGTCTAATAAGTTTTGGTAACTTATAAACTATGTTAAAGATAAAGCAAAACATACTACCAAAATACCATCTTGATGAACTAGTAAGATCTTTTAGTCTGATCTCTGTGATAACAACACTGAAAAGGATACTACTCTAACATCAGAAACTTATAAAAGTATGCAAAGAGTGGTTTTATTCTATGCAATTGGTATTCATTTATATCTTACATCCAAAGCTAGTGTAAGTTGAATGATCTTTGCCATGACATATTCATTTCATTTGTGTTTGCAAGATACCAAAAATAAATAGTGGAAACAAGTAATGGATCAATGTGTTCTTTCATGGTTGACCAGTTTTCAAGCAAGAAAGAAGCACAGTGTAGGTAAACTACCACTAAATCAGGACAAGAAAACCTGGGTTTCATCTGTAACTTGTTCTGAAGTAATCACATTAGTTGACTGAGTTATTCAGGCTATCTTCCTCATTTTCCCATTTGGAAATGAGAAAATCAGAATAGATGATCCACAAGTTTCCCTATAGTCCAAAATTTCTATTATGACACAGTATTAACAGGTAAACATAGACACTGAATTAAAATTAAAACCCTGTTTTTCACAAGACATGTTCATCTTGAATTCTAGAATTTCTATGCTATGGCTAAAAATTACAAACACTGAAGGCAAAAAAAATCATTTCACCCTAATTTCCATAAGACAAAAATACTATATTATAAAAAATAAAGTTCCTTGTCTAAGCAGATAAAAGGAAAACCACAGGAAAGGAAAATCACAAGATGAGGGTGGTACCACTGTAAAAAAAAAAAAATGAAGATGCAAAAAGTGTATGCCAAATCCTTTTAATTAGTATCATAAAAGGTACTGTTTTCAACATATAAAAATTAAGTAAATAGAAATTGGTTGGAAAACAGTATAAATATAAGAGTTCAAGCATGATGTTGTAAAAGGGAAAGAGAAGTAACTATTACCATTTTACAACTAAGTTCCAAATGACATAGCAGGAAACAAGGGTGACTGTGGAAAGATTGAAATGCCCCCCAAAATTTCCAAGAAAACTTCTTTCTAGCCATTGTCCCCAGGAAGGTCTTGGCCACAAATTTTGTTAGCCCTTCACAAGTTCTTGGGACCGCTTAGTTGGTAGTTAACACCCAAGCTGTGCCGTCCAATACAGGAGCCACCAGTCACAGGTGGCTCTCAAGCACTTCAAATGGGGCCAGTTCAAAATACACTGCAAGTGGAAAATACATACCCAGTTTCAAAGACTTAGTACAGAATTGTAAAATAGCTCACTAAAAAAATTTTATATTGATTACATGTTGAGGTGATAATACTGTGGATATAGTAGGCTAAGTTAAATATACTATAAAGAATAATTTCTCCTGTTTCTTTTTCCTTTTTTAATGTGGCAACCAGAAAATTTTAAGTTACACATGTGGCTTGCTTTTGTGGCTTATAATATATTTCTACTCGACAGTACCAAACTAGAGAGCTAAGCCCCCCAAAAATGAATCCCATTAAAATAAAATTATTAAATGCTGACCTAAGGAGGTGGGAGACAAGAAAGTCACAGTTTAAGAAAGCCAGAGTAAGAACTATACCAGACTGAAAAGATAAAATGTGAGAAATACGGAAATAATCAATAATATAGACAGTAAAATGTTCTCTCTTTTTTTATTATTTCTGTATAGTTGACACACCATGTTAAAATGTTCTTTTTAAGAGCACTTTGCTAACCAGCCCATTATCCAATTGAGAATTGATTTTTTCCACTTACATCATTTCCAACCTAATTCTTTTCCTAAGAATTCTCAAATCTTTCTGATTTTCAAATAACTATTTTCTTAACGAGCAATAAATGGGCCACTTCAGTGAATTATCTAAAAATATCTTTGGTAGGGCTTCCAGAAGTTCCTCAAATAAAATTCCTTCCTACCAACGACATAGAATTAAAGGCAACCTCATCTGAGTATTACTTCACAGAGGCCACTCTGAAAAGCCTCTACATTCACACAGTATTGCTCAGATAAGAAGAGCAGGAAATTTCTAACTTTTCTAAGCAGGCCACACATTTTGGAACTTCTGTGTTTTCTCCTAATCTGAATTTTTTTTTTTTTTGTACCTGCAGTTCTGAAATGGAAAATCAAACACAACAGAAAGTTTTAAAAAATCTCAATGCTGTCATGAGACAACTCTACTTTCCCACAGCCTCTAAAAAAGTGCGACCCACCCTGGAACTCCCACAGCTGCCCCATGCCTTTCTTTTCTCCCTTAACTCCATCAGGAGCATTTTTTATTGAAGAAAAAAAAATTTAAGATGTCTGTTATGGTATTACCTGATTTACCTTGCAGAACAATAATTCTAGTTTGTCAGGTCTCTAATGATACTGGAAGCCACACAGCAGCTCTCACTAGGTTACTACACAGAAATAACTTTTTAAATAAACACTGAAGAATTAGGGCATCAAGTGCACACAACAAAAAGGATATAAAGTGAGGTTGAAAATCTAGCAAAGATCCTTCATTTTCTCCAGGTCAGAGTCGTTTTTGCAGACCTGGGGACCACAACACCATGTCCCTGCCCCTGAAGGCCTCCGCTCGGGTCCTATGCATAGAGGTAAGAGGGGAGGCCCGGAGAGCCTGGCTTGCCCGGCGCCCCTTTGCTTCCTGGGTTGGAAACTTTGGCGCAGACGCACGCAACCTGTCTGCACGGGGCTGGGTCTGAGCCACGTTCCTCTGAGCCCCGCAAACCAAACAGGGACAGCAGCAGTGACCCTGGGCCAGGAGAACACATTCTGGGTCCGGATCTCTGCCTGCCACCCACCCCCTTGGCGGCCTGGCTGCCACCTCATTTGCCTGCACCGTCCGCCTCAACTGCTGAGTCCCCCCACAAAACACACAGAGGCGCAGAGCCGGCACTGTGGCAGTCCTTTATTTCATGCTGTCACCGAGGTCGCAGCCCCGAGCCAGGTGGTGGGGACACCCACGCGAGCGAGCGCGCCCGCGCTCCGGGGCTCCAGGGTAGCAGCACCACGAGGCGGGAGTCCCGTGCGCAGAGCTGGGTGCAGCTGTCGCCCCCTCCCGGACGGCAGGTCCTCTCGGAAGGCAGAGGGGTAGGTGGCAGTGTGGACAGCACACCGCAGGGACAAGCGCAAGGAGACCACACAGCACTGCACGGGATGGATTAAGCAGAATACGAAAGAGCTGGACCTGAGAGCCGGACCACGGACAGACCTCGGAAGGGGGCGTTTCTCGTAGAGGAGAGAAACATCCGGAGAAAACACGAAGTACAGGGAAAACAGAACAAGCAATAGTGGCAAGATTTTTTTTTTTTTTTTCCTTTCTAGAATGCTGCATTGTCGCTGAGGGAGGGGGAAGGAGGAGCATTTTACCTTCTGCCTCGATGGAAGACAGGAGCAGGGCCGCGCCCAGGGCGGCAAGCGCTGGGGGAAGCCCGGTCCGCATGCTCGGCCTCCGGCCTCCGGCTCACAGCCGCATGAAGGGATCTGCGGGAGGAAGCGATGACGGTGTCAGAACCGGGTCCGGGCAGGCCTGGGACCAGGTTAGGACTGGAGCCTGGGCCCGGGCCAGGACCCGAGCAGATCTGCCTTAATAACCGCAGGGCCCGGCCTCGCATATAATGGGCCTATTGTGGAGCTGTGGAAGTCAAGTTCATCCACTGCAGTTCAATCATGGCACTAAGAGGGATTTCAAGTTTAAAGAGGGTCCTGTTTTCCCCGAGGTTGGTCCTGCTTAGCATCCCCGGGTGACGGCCTCACTAGGCCCCACATGACTTCATCCTGCCTTGGTGATGGCTAATTCAGAGGTCATTTTATCCCTGACTCAACTAAATGTCTCTTCCAGCTGGGGATTTTATTTGGCCGGCAGCTTTTTCCTAGCTGCTGAACTCTTTAGGTAACTGTACTTTAGTGGTCTCGGGGTAATTTGGAAAAGTATAATAAACCTCTTTTACTCTTTTTTTTTTTTCATTTTGTTCTGCCTACAAATATGCAGCTCTTTAAGGTCTGAAATGGATTATACAGAAATATGTAAGGCCCAAATGAAACCTGATCCTACTGCTAGCAGCTTTCTCCTCACATCTGATAAATCCTTTATCCAAGATGAGGGGAAAACAACTCTAAAATACCTAACAAAAAAAAAAAAAAAAGGACAAGCAATAGAAGAGACAAGACACTCATGTCTGTTTTCCCAAGATATTTTTTTATAAAAATTCTCGGTAATAATTAATATTTTCATTTAACTTATTTTCACTTCACTTATTCCAGAAGATTATAGGTATATATGCTCCATAGGAGAATTGTTCCGTTCTGATTTTTCCTGATTCTGTAACTAGGTTATTAATTCCCTAAAGACAAAGAGTCTTATTCATCTTTTGCGACTCCCAGCACACAGTAGGTGCTTAATCTATGTTAGCAGAAGGGAATCTTCTAAAACATTCTAAGGTCCAATCCAGAGACAAAAGCTACTAGCAATGAACTGAACTGGGAAGCTGCCAGAGGCAAAACATAAAAAGAGAGTTGACTGTGAAGTACATAAATTATTGTAAGGCAACAGACGAAGCCGCTTGAAAAACGAAGTCCTGCTTGGGAATCCAAAAATGAGCCAAAGGTCGAGCCCTCTTTGAGAAAAGAAACTGACAAGCTCCAACCATGCCCTTCCAAATTATTGGCACAATGTATTAGGGCATCTTTCCTCGGCCTGAGTGTAAATTGCATTTTAAATGTCTGATGAGCAGGCGTGCCAAATTGCCCGGAGCTCCTTTTTATGAAGCCAAGATTAAAATGTTGGCGCTGCTCTGAAGATTCAAGGGCTCCAGCGATTTCTTTCTTCCTAATTAACAGCTGTTTGACATTTCTAACCCTCTTCCACCATCGGTGAAAAGCAGGAGGTGAGACTGGCCCATTGTTCCCATCAGCTGGCCTTAACTTTGCTACAATAATTTCCAAGTCAGTTGGCAGTCGTGCTCGCGAAAAGTTAAAGGCTGACAATCGACCCATCAAAATGCTGCGTGCAGACTTTTTTTTTTTTTTTTTGTAAAACTCTGAACTCTTCACAAAAACCTTAACAGCGCAACTGCTTTTGTCTGGGTCTAGAGCGCCACCTATTGGCTGCCTGACTCAGCGGCACGGATGAATCCCGATGCGCCCGGAGCATCGGAACGTAGTTCTCTACCAGCCTGCCAGTCATTCCCTCCATATGTTTCATTAAAAAAAAAAAAAAAAAAAAAAAGTTTTCTCTCCTTTTAGCCAAACCATTTATGTGAATGCTTAGATCAGTGCTTCATTGAGCATTCTCAGACATAAATGTCTGAAAGCGGCCACCCCTACATGTCCGCAAGGATTTCCTTACATCACCCTCGTGAATGAAGTGAGCCAGTTGCGGGGGGAGGTCTTAAGGGACGGGTCTCCTTCCACCAACGTGCCTCCTCCCCCTCCCCGCTGGAAAAGACCAATTCTTTAACTCCTGGGTCCAGTTAAAAAATAAAATGACACCTCCTCCCACCCCGCGGGGTTCCTCTAGATCCCGAGCGCATCACCTAACCTCCTCTTTTACCCACTGCGACCTTGACCTTACGTAGCCAAGGGCGAGTTTGGCGCTCATTTCCTTTCCTGCACGGTGCCTCCCCAGTACTCCACATATGTGACAGTGGGGTTACAAAGTCCAGGCTGAGGCAGAAGCAGGGGGGAGGGAGGGGGCTCTGGGACGCCTCGAAAGGGTCACCTTTCCCTAAGGACACTCGGTTTGAGGTACCTCTTTTGCTCCCTGGCTTCGCGGCTCGCTCCATAAATGATCCCGGCGCCCCCTGATCTTTATACTATGTAGGATTTGCGATGGAAACTACTTTCAGGGTCCCACGGACCCGGAGTAGAGAGAGCCCCGACCAATGCACTCGGGACGAGGTCGGGAGGGGGGAGCTTTCTCCAGAAGTTGGGAAAGTCGGCCAAGGCTGAGTCCCCTGAGAGCTGGATTCACCCACCATCTCAGATGTTTTGAAAAGCAAAGGAGCCAGAACAGTCGACTAGGAATCTGCCTCAAGATGCCACACACACCCGCGCAGCTCCGATGAGCCGCAGAGCGCTCGGCCGTTCCTCCAAAGAATTCCGCACCCTGCGTCACTAACATACCTTCCCAGCGCCGGGGCTGCACTACAGCACCCCGGGGAAGCTGCGGCCAAGAGACGACGAGGTGGCCGCAGAACCCGGGCACCCTTCGCTGAAATCCGCGGCATCTATGGATGAAGGCCCCCTCCCACCCTGAACAGGGTGCTTCACGCACCCCCAGCCGCCCTGACGTCCGCCGGTCTGAAAAGCTATAGTTCTTTCTCCCCCAAAGACACAATGAATCCCAGAACCCCCAGGACACCCGGCAAATCTCGGGCACGGCTCCACTCTTGCGAGTCCGAACGGTTCTGGCCCGCGCGATCTTTGAAAGGGCTTGGGGCGAAGCAGGGAACGGACTAGGTGCACGTTCCCCTGGTTACCTCGGCGAGGTGTGCGGAGAGGCACAGGGCTAGAAGCCGGACCAACCTGAGGCGGTGGGCACCGAGGCAGCGGCGGCGGCAGCGGCTTCCCGGCGTCGACCCCCGCCCCGCGCACGCCCGGCGGTCGGCCGCCGCGCTCCTGCAGCACCTGGCGGCGGCCGGGAGGTGCGCGGCCGCAGGGCCGCCCGGGAGGCGCAGAGGCTGAGGATCCCGGGACGAGCGGCGGAGGCTGCCCGCGCGCGGACGCGTCTGCGACGGCTCGCCTGGGCCGAGTGGGAAGAGGCTCCGCGCCGCGGGCTACTTAATAGAGGGCTGTTCCCCGCTCTCAGTTTACTCGGTTACGAAACGCCTGAGAAGGTGGACGGCTGCCACGGGGTGATGTATGCTCCTCCGGCGGTGAAGGAGGTCTACTTTTGGGAACGTGTGCATACTTCCAGCATTCCTTCGGCGTGAGGTGGCGAGCCCCGTAGTAGCAGTGCCCCGCCGGGGAGGGGGAGGGGGAGGGGGGACGGGGACGGGGAGGGGGCGGGGAGGGATGCAGCGAGGGGGAGGAGGAAGCGAGGAGGGGGACAGCCGCGGTCGGGTTCGCTGCCAGGGGAAGCCGCGCGCTCCTCTGCTTGGGGCGGGCTGGGGAGCTCGGGTTTCCCTATCCTTGAGATTTTCTTTAATGAATTTATTTTCTTTCTAAATTAAGAACAGTAGGAGGGAGGGAAGCGACTCTTCTATTCAGAACTGCAAAAATGTGTGACCGACCCCCACCCACCCTTGCCCCATCCCCCATCATCACCACCTACACTTCCCTCCGCCACCCCACCCCCCGCTCCCTCTCCGTCCTGGGTGCACTTAAAACCGATTTACAGGGTTTCCATTAACTAACTGTCTGTGCACGCGGCGCGCCTTCTGTCTTTTTCAATCTCGGAGCGGCGATTGGAAACCCGAAGAGCAGCCCGCGCGGGCGCCGCGACCGGATGGCTTTCCCAGTCCTGTCTCGCTTCTCTGATGCTTTGGGACGGAACTGGGAGGCTTAATTTGAGCCAAGAGAGAGGGCGAGGGACGCAGGGAAACAGACCTAGGGATCTTCAGAACAAGAAGCCGCTCGAAACCAAGTTGCAATCACCGTGGAGACCCTGAGCATAACCGGGCCCCCCCGGGGGGGGGGGAGCTTGGACCAAAATCTTTGCCCTTAAAACCCCGCGGGGTCAAGGAGAAGAATGAAGTTAAGTTTCCCCCAACTGCCGAAGAGATGGAGGCTAAATGCGGGCAGACATTCCGCCAGCATCTTCTCCTGCCTACGGCCCCCCCACCGGCTCCACCCCGTTGGCCCCGAGCTGGGAGCCTGGCACTCGGGGTTGCCAAACGGTGCTGGGCGCACGGGAGGAAGGCGGGGCTCCTACACGGTGGCGTCGGGAAAGCGCCCCGGGAGAGGTTCCGATTCCCCACGACGGCGCCCTCGGCGCAAGCGCTGCACTTTTGGCCTCTAGACGTGCAGAGGTTAACCCTGCAAGGCTGTGCAACCCGGATGGAGGCGGGGGCTCGCGGGCGAACGCAGGAGCTAGGCTGGAATTGACCTCCCCGAAATAGTAAAAGCAGAGATTTTGTCACTAATGTGAATCTCTCTCCCTATTTGATCTGACGTCTGCAAATCTGGCCTTCCCTCCACCAGGCGCGATACCCTCTGAACTTGCCTTGAGAACGACAAGAACTTGCTGAGCGCCCTCGCTCCCGCCCCACCCCACACCCCCCCCCCCGCCACCCCTGCCCCACTCACCGCTGCCTCCAGCGAAAGCCAGAGAAGACTGGGGTGGGGGGGAGAATGGGGGGGATGGGAATCTCCACCTCTGCACATTCCCTGAGTACACACGACCCACTCGAAGTCCAGCTGGGCTGCTCTCACAAAGAGCCCACACACGCGCACAGGGCGCAGCCTCTTCCCCCTTCAAACTCTCACAACCCGGGTTTCTGGCACAAGCCCCCAAGGCGGGAGCGCATCCCGGGCGTGCATAACCCGACGTGCACGACGCAGAGCGAGGTCACGAGCCCTTAACCCCAACCCGGGGAGAGCCGGCCTTCCCGCGGGCCAGCCCTCTACCCGCACCCTCACTCAGATTCCTTCCAACGGACGCCCGTGGGCTGGTGGCGGGCTCAGAGCCGAGGGGCAGAGATGTCCCGGCAGCCGCCCGCTGGACACCGGGTCGCGCTGAGACGCGCCCCGCAGACGCCCTGGCCTGCTAAGTGGCCTGGAGCCGCCAGGGACGCCCTTTGGGAAGCCGCCCCCCACTGTCTAGAAAAAGGAAAATTGCTGCCTTGCACGCCAGCCAAGGTTGCCTGGGGTTTGCATTTCGCCCAGGTGGTGTGTGTGTGTGTGTGTGTGTGCGCGCGCGCGCGCGCCTATGCTTTTCTTTATGTACTTTTGTTGTTTTTAATTTGTGATGGCAAAGTTGTTGAGTGGGGAGCAATGTAACCTGGGCGTTGTTATTACATGTTTTAAAAGAGTTCTCTCCTGTGCTTTCACTCAGAGCTGCACTTGTATTTCTTAGCGGTCAGTCTCCCGCCAGGGAGCCATGGGGGTACCTCTTTCCTGTTTCTATGGCTTTATGGAGTGGGGAGGGGGCCTCCAAGAGCGCTCACTTTGGGCCACTCTCCAGCCCAGACTGGCGTCCAGAGGACCCCCGTGGCCATCCTCTATTAAGGCATTCTCTTGCTCAAAGACAGATTAAATGCATTAAAATAGTTGCTGCAAAGGTCTGTAACAAAACCACTGGCCTCAAAACACCCTCTGTCCCTCCAAAAAAGGATCTCTGGGCAATGCTTCCAAAGTAGGATGAGAGGAAGAGGCAGAGACACATCCACAAGCTAATCCAAGCACACCCATTCCCAAGGGACAGAAGAGCAACTCAAGGGTGTCCTAAGGGGTTCCTCAGGGGCCTTCCAGTGCGATGTCTGCACGGTTTGCCCGCCCCCCCCCACACACACACACACACGGGGGGCCCTTGTGCAAGCTAGCCTTCTACCATGGTTAAGTGAACAAATGGGTTAAAACACACACACTCACACGCCAAAAAAAAAAAACATGTAAACCCTCTTCCAATCTGCCCCCTTTTGTAGAGCGTCCAGTTCTTGACACCCCTTGGAATCCGTTAATGTTTGCAACAAACTGATATTTATACATTGAGTCAGAGCTGGTTGAATTTATTCAGTTTGGTTGTTTCTATGGCTTTTAGCCCCGAGGCTATCCCCGGGGGTCTCCCTCTCCTCACTCTCCCAGTGTTCTGCTCCCACCTCTTCTCCCTCCGACTCCTGGGTTCCCGGCGGGTCCCGAGCTTCAGATTCCTTGTCCGACAGCGCGATCTAGCGGTCAGCGCGAGCGCCGGCGCCGGAGGGCAAAGGCCCACACTGTAGCGCCACAGAGTTTTAAGTGAGTTTTTGAAAAATGTGTCATTCATCTGATTCCCAGGAATGGCTGAGAGCCGACAAGACTGCAGAACAACTTAGGAGGTGGCGTAAACTTTCTTTGTGGTTAACTAACCGCCTGTGGAAATTCTTGCCTGAAGCCTGCAGCAAGGTTTGGGTCAGGGGTGAACAAAGGAAGAGGTGCTACTTTCAGGAAGGAGTTCAGATTACAGGGTCATCCCTAGTTTATAAAAAGGCAAAAGCGGCCTCCTCGTTGGCTTGCTTGGGGTTAACCTAGCAAGCTTTCCTGGAGCGGGTGAGGGTGCTTCCCCCACAAGTTCTTGCTGAGAGATCTAGTGGGGAAGAGAAGGGGGCCCCAGGCTGAATGTGCATTGTTTGTCCAGTTCTGGGGGCTGTGTGTGGGCTGTACCTGGAGTGGACTCTAAGGGTCCTTGGTAAAGAATGTGTTCACAAGGTAAGAGTGTGAAGAGAAGAGGCAGTACTCTATCTACACTGATTCTCCGGGGTAGAGAGGCAGTGTATCTGAAGAGTCAAGAAGTCACATCAAAAATGGTGTATCTGGGAGGAGCAAGGTCGCGGAGGGGAGCACGCGGGGTGTTGCCGTTCCTGCCGTCTCGGGGCTCGCGGCTCTCGCAGGACCTTCAGCGGCGCTATGTTGGGACAGAGCATCCGGAGGTTCACGACCTCTGTGGTCCGTAGGAGCCACTATGAGGAGGGCCCCGGGAAGAATTTGCCATTTTCAGTGGAAAACAAGTGGAGGCTACTACTTATGATGACTTTGTATTTTGGATCTGGATTTGCTGCACCTTTTTTTATAGTAAGACACCAACTGCTTAAGAAATAAGGATGTTTTAATTGATCCACTAAACAGATGTGAAAAGGAACATTTTAAGAGGTGCAGTCTCTGAAAAATGGATCAAACTCTTGAATTCAACATACTCAACATGTTTGTAAATAAACTTATGGCATGAATCTTTAATGCCTCTTCGCTGAAACATGGAATGTAATGATTGTGCTTTTTTATTTGGGAAATATTTAGGATTAGTTTGTTTGGTCAGAATATGTGTGTGATTGTGCCTGTTTCTTGTTTTTAGATTTGAGGTTTTTGATTTTTGATTACTAGGTCAAGACCTTGTTGGTAATCTATGTTATTAAAAAGGCAAACTTTGTTGTCACATAGTAATCTTTTAGTTGAAAAAGAAGTGTACTTTTATTTGCCTTTACTAAATAAGCAGTAAAATTGGTTTTCTTCATGAGTGACATTTAGTCATGAGGAAAAGCACTAGTGTATACAGAGTGAAGCCCCAAGGGTTCTCCAGACCTGTGATCTAAAACTAAAATTTTCCTGTGATAAATTTGCTATTGACCAATACTAGTCGTTTTTAGACTAAGTAAAAGTAGAATACTTGAAATGTAATAGCTTGTAAAACCATATGGAAATATTCCAAGTTTATTCTGGAATTTTAGTAGAAATGGACTAAAAGATGGCTCTGATTAGTAATTTATATCAGTAAATCAAATTTATGTTGATAGTGAAATGCTGCTAGCTACATAAAATGTAGTGACTTAGTTCCTAGGGCTTTGTATTGGGGCAGGAAAACAGTTCTTCAATGTTTAATCCTCGTTTAGTCACTTTTGGAATACCACACTGATGTTAGAAAAATGCCGTAAAGCAGAGATTGTAAACTGGTGCTCCATTTGAGCTCTAGACTTTTTGGTTGAATAGGGGTGCTGTACTTTTTAAACCATTATTTAAAAACGAGAATAGTTAGAAGAAAGTCTCTTTGGGTTCTTGAAAAATTGCTGAGTGGTTCTACATCCTTTCATAGAACAAAACCGCTGCCTAAATCAGTCCTGACAACATTAGATTATCTGTGTACCCCTAATGTTGAACTACTCATTTGGTGGAACCTTAAAAAACTTTATGGTTTGACTGGGCCTATCATCACGATCTCCAATAATCCTGCAATAATTACTTAAATATGGATATAATTAAATCTTTATGACTGCCTAACTTAAAAAAAAAAAAAAAAAAAAAAAAAAAAAAAAAAAAACAAAAATGGTGTATCTGAATCCTCTCCTTTAGAACCCTGTGCACTAAGTCAAAATGCACTTACTGTGCACCTTCCATGTGCCTGTACAATGACAAGCTCTGAGCTTGTCATTAAGATAATTAAGAGGAAAAAAAAAAGATAATTAAGAGGAGGCCTTGCCCTGGAAATTGTGCCAAAGAAGATCTGGGCCACTTGACACAACTTCACTGGCCCCCTCACAGCTCTGAAGAGTTTATGGCTTCAGAATGGATTAACATTAAAAATGAGAAGCAGTGGACAACTGCCCTCTGTGCTAGCAAAGCTGAAGAATCCAGAGACCAAAGCCATCGCTCAAGGAAGGAGGAGAGAAGGTACTGCACTCCTGCCTTCTTGACAGGTTCTGCTGCTTCAACAAAGAACTATTTCTGTGAAGTCTACAGGCTTTGTGCACACCTCATCCAGACCTCTCACTTGTCCTGAAACAATCTCTCCCTGTCAGAGTGTCAGCAACTTAGAGCAGAAAATGATAACTACATCATATGTATCCTCCTCCCCACGGTGGCTAGCTCAAAGCTCATGTGACCTCAAAAAGTGGTGGTTGCATGGAAAGCTATGAAGCCTAAAAAACAAAATAAAAAAACATCTGCATCCTAATACAGTATTTTCTTAGGATGAACCATTCAAATTTAATACAAGTCCAGTGATGATGGGAACTGATTATTCAGTTGGCTCTGACCTCCTTGAACAAACTGAAAGATACAAGGAAATAAATTCACTTAAGAATTAAGAAAGCAACCCTTTGTTACTTCATTTCCATCAGCTTCAATACTGGTCGAGTCATCCTTACCACCTCGGGGCTTGGAATCTATTTATTTTATAACCATCAAAGTAGCACAAGGTCCGGGATCAGTGAAGACCGCTGCTCTGTGTGTGGACAGTTGGTATGTCCGAACTGATATAAACTTTCAGGTTGCTGGAAACTACAAAAAAATCATAGGAAGTAATCTTTTAAGAATTGGTATTGGCCTTCAAATTCCCTATTAGGAAAGTGAAATTCGACAGTGATGAAATCACAGAAATTTCATTGGCCCCAGTTGGAGCTCCTGTGTAGGATAAAGTGTAACCAGACTAAGGCTTCATTGAGAAAGCATTTTTATACACTTTCTCCTTCATTCAGCTACATTTATGAAGCACAGTCACCCAGGTACTCAAAGCAGACTCAATCCCTGTCTTTGAAATGTTCTTAAATCCAACATGAAATGGGATGCGCCCTCTGGTGGAAAAGAGGGAAAGGATGGCCCTTATCTGATAGACTCCTTTAATCATTGGTCTTTTGAGCATTCATTCAGCAAACGCTGTTACTCTAATCATGGTCGCTAGAAACTGCTGGGAATTTTTTTTAAGGCAGATCAAAAGAGGTCCTATCCATAAAAAACATAAATGTAGTAACAAAGGCCAGAAATAAACATAAAAGTCCAATGATTCAAGAGAGGTCTGGAGACAGTGTGTAATTGGAAGCTGACAGACCAACATGAAAAGTAATTTGGGGGGAAATCATGGTATACAGAAACAAGACAAATGACATCGCAGGAAGCAATCAACTCAACTCGTGATTCAGAACATTCTGCAGAAAAAAGCAATTTCTCCACAAACCAGTTGCTCTATAAATCAGTCTCTCCCAAACCCATGACAAGAAAAAAAGAGAGGAAAGAGTAGATTGTTACGAAAAAAAATATTTAGGAACCATAGCAACCAAATAATAACAATAATAGTTGTCAAGAACTATTCTAGGATCGGAAATTATATCTTACTTGCAAGCTAACAAGTTAACATACTACAGTTTCACACATGCTGGGAGAACACACAAGGAACCAGACCCAAAGGACTGTGTGGCTGACGGCAAGACCAGCAGCCAGCGTATCATCGTTTGTACGGGTTTTCCAGACCCCAGTTCCCGCAGGCTAGTGCAAAGAAGGCCCGGTGACCCTTCCATACACAGTGGGTTGCATTACGGGAAGAGGACCGGGCTTGGGGACACCATGCCTTTTCTGAGGGCAGTAAGCCTGCCTGACTTTTGCCCTGAAAGGAGGCATTATCTTTGTTACACTAGACAGTAAACAAACTTGCCCTTTGCTCTGCACAGAGAAATTACCTCTGAATTCTCAGGCCGCTGGAAGTGATCCTCAGCAAGTGCCCTGCTCCAAAGACATGCAGAAGCATGAGGGACCCCACGGAGAGATAAGGCAAGGCAGACCTGACAATAAGAACTGCTGCAAGTTCATGGAGGGGAGAAAGCAGGGTATGCCAAAGTGGTCCCTGAAGAATTTCTGGAGGAGGAGGACTTTAAAGGACTAGCAGTTAACATTCCGAGCACAAGATTCAAAACGAGATGTTGAAAAAATAGCAAAGGGACAGGAAATGTCTTGGGCAATAAATAAAGCAGAGCTGTTCTAGCAGAAAGTTTGTGAGCACGATGGAATAGCATTGGATCTTGGAAGTGGCTGAGGTTCTGGAATTTACTCCTTTAAAAATAATAATAACTGAGCAAATAATTGACAGGGTGTATTCCAGACACTGCACGAAACATTTTACATATAGTCAGTCCATGATACTTAATTCTAATCTCTATGCTATAGATAAGGAATTAATGCTCCGAGGACTCAAGTTACTTACTAGTTAATTTTGGAACTCACATCTGTGCTCAGCTCTCTGATATCTGAATTCATGGTCTTTTTTGGTATATTAAAATGAATGCATGTTACACAAAAGAATGATAAAAATCTTGTGTAAAAATGAATTTGGCAGTGGGGTTCACAGTGACTTGCTGAGAAAACAGCCAGCAGGCAAGGTGGGGGCAGCATCCAGGTAAGAGACTCAGAGGGTCCTGTGCTCAGAGCAGTGGCGTGCAAAGAGGAAGCTGACTGGTGTTAGGAAGTCAGGATGGGAAAATGTCTTCAAATGACAGAGCAAAGGGACGCCTTGGTGGCTCAGTGGTTGAGCGTCTGCCTTCAGCTCAGGTCGAGGTCCTGGAATCGAGTTCCACATGAGGCTCACTGCGAAGAGTCTGCTTCTCCCTCTGCCTAGTCTCTGCCTCTCTCTGTGTGGCTCTCATGAATAAATAAATAAAAATCTTTAAAAAAGAAAGGGGGGGTGGTACTGAGCAAAGTCAGATGACTGAAAGAATGATGCGCCATGGGAGAAATTAAGGAAATGCAACAGGCAAGCTAGTTTTAAGAGATGACAAAATGGCCTTACATATGACCAAAATCCTTAGAGGTTTGTTTTCCCCCCTAACCAAGAAAGTGTGGGGGAACTTTCTACTACATTTTATTAATATGTTTATATAAAATATAAATAATATCTCAGATTTCAATACAGATTTTTCTAAAAAGAGAAATCCTTCTCTATTTTTTGCCAGAATTTTGCAAAGTGTGAAAAACTACTGAAGAGTCACATTTGCACTCTGTGTGACAGGCAGTTGGTTATTCAAAGGGAAAACGATGGCATTGTTGTTCCTTGGCTCTCCTGCAAGCACGTTCATGGGTGGCTGAATACATAACACTGCATGTGATGCAAAAAGCATCTGGGAAATGCTTAAACAATTTTCTCCATCCTCCCCCTGTCTATGCTGCCCAAGTGCTAGACTCATCAGGCTGAAAGTACATAAAGTCCTCGCTCATTGTTTAAATTGAGAAAATCATTTCAAACTTTCACACATGGTCTAGGTTTTTTTTAAGTGTACTTTTATTTATTGAATGGCTTCTTTTCTTATATGTTTGGGTTTTTTCTGGGAGGCAATAACTTTGAGCAGAACCACTAACTACCCCCAAAATAAAATATTCTGATCTCCAATGTTAGGAACATTTAAGGCTGTGCTCACAACACAGAAGTAGGAAACTAAGTATTGAGATTATGTTTTCATTGGCACTCTCGAAATGAAGTCTTGTGCCTTTACTATTTTTATTGCTACCTACAAAGATGAAGTTGAAAGGTCTGGTCTTGCATTTTCTAATGGTGGTTGATGCTCATTCCCATTTGTCCACTGGAGCTAAGGTGAAGGTGAAGATTTCAGCAAATAATGGACTTTCACAATATGGCTATTGTGTGGGCTTTGTGATTGGAAATTCCTCCCCCTTTTGCCCCACTGCTCTACCATGGGGCTTGAGGTGACTATAGGAGATCTAAGCCAATGGATCTCAAGCCTACCTTCACAAAATAATCACTCAAGGAGTCTAAAAAAACTCCTGTACTGATGTCTGAGCATCACCCTTGGACCAATGAAATCTGTTCTTCATGGTAGGGCCTGGGCATCTGTACATTTTTGAAGCTGTCAGATAATTCTGATGGCCTGTGAGACTTGACACATGCCTATATAAGACAAGCCCCCTTTGCTATTCATGAAGTCGGTGCTAAAGCAGGCCGAGACCCCAACTACTATTTGGAAGATTAAGGGGAATCATCTAGTACCTGCAGGTCAGGATTGCCAATCACCTGTAGTGCTGGTCCCCAAATCAGTGCTCCAAGGAAGTGTTTAAATTTGGGTTCAGTGTTGCCAGCAGAAGTTAGAAAATTATTTTGACAAAACCAGCAAAATGAGGGACAGTTGACTGGCCAGGGTCATAGGGCTGGTGGTGCCACGGCCAGAACCAAACCCATCCCCACTTGCTTCCCAAGCCTCCACAACTCCTCTTTCATGTGACACTTGGAGAGAATCTGCTTCATTGTTGTCATTGGTTTTAAAGATTAAATCAGGCAAAAACATGGTCCAGTTTCATTTGCCAAAGGACACTCAAAATGATATTTATTTCTTGTTCTTACTAATGTAAAACCAAAGATGAGGAAAAATTTGGTTTATTTCCTCCATTTCCAATGAAAAGACTATAATGTATTTTACTGTATGTGTATTAAACAGGTGAGTTGAATACTTTTAGAGATAGAAATAAAATTGTACGGTAGGCCTCATCTATCTAATGATGTTAGAAATTATCAGAATGATAACAGAACTCTGATGATCTATTATAATGGAAGAAAGAGCAAAGGGGATAATGAGGAAAAACCAGCAGAATGTAAGAGCAATAGGGGTCTTAGAGTCATGTAACCTGCTGTGCCATTTCACATTTACAAAACCTGAGAGCAGAGCAGTTCAGTAGCTTGCTCGATGTCATGTTTCTATCATTGGTGCCAGGACTAGAATCCAGGTGCCAACTGCCTGGTTGGTCTTCTTTCCATTATTCTGCGTACCCTATTCTTGGGCATGTCATTAATTTTGCAAAACATGTTGGAACTCATTGCCTCACTACCTCAAGAACAGCGTTGGACTAGAGCAGTGGAAGCCTGCCACCTGTCACAGTATCTGTGCATCTGAAATCTTTTAAAGTTAAAGCAAAACAAAATTACCACCAATAAGCAGTGATATATGCATCTAGATATGCCTGGCCCACCCAGCACTTACCAGAACAGTAGGCAGAGCTGCTAATAAGGAGACCAGGTGCCTCGGAGCTGTGAGTTCCTGCTCCAGAGCAGGCAAGAAGGGAGGTAGCTTCGGTGCCTACTTGCTGCAGATATTGAAGCAGCACCAGAACAGTTGCACTGTGTTGGACTCGTGTCCTATGACAGGCAGTGTCTGCTTCCTTCCTGAGACCACCTTTGGGAATCCATGAGAACATTGGCACACCCACTTTTAATCTCTCCTCTCCTCTCCTCAAAGTGTCCACAGTTGGAGTTCTATTGCATCCAGAAGGGTTCTAATAGGGTGCCTGGGTGGCGCCGTCAGTTGAGCATCATGGCCATGATCCCAGGGTCCTGGGATTGCGCCCGGCATTGGCCTTCCTGCTCAGTGAAGAGCCTGCTTCGCCCTCTCCCTCTGCTGCTCCTCCTGCTTATGCTCTCTCTGTCAAATAAATGAATAAAATCTGAAGAAAAAGATGAAGGAGGAGGAGGAGGAGGAAGGTTCTGCTGCTAGCAACAGGGGACAGAAACTAAAACAGTCATGGAAGTCAAGAGATGGGCAGTCCACAGCTCAGACCATCACTTGGTCCATGAAGTCCTCAGACATGCAGGTTCTATCATTTTAATACTCCACGGATGAGGCTTTTATTTCAAGGTACTACATGGTCCATGTTCTGATTTAAGGTATGTCATACAAATTTTAGGCAAACGGAAAAAAGAAAAAGCAAAGGACAAAAAGAAAAATGGGGAGCAGGGGTCACACAGTAATCTTTATTGTCTTCGGAGAAAGATTCCCACAAGCTGCTCTTTGATGATTGTGATTATATTTCTTTGGTCAGAACTTAGTCACATGGCCACATCTAGCTGCAAAGGAGGCTTGACAACATAGTTTATTCTGGCCACCCAGGTACCCATCTAAAATTCAGAGGTTCCATTATTATAGAAGAAAGAGAGAAGGGAAAATAGGAAATGATCAGTAGACTCTACCACTCATAATAGCAATGCGGTGGTAAATACCCACTTCTGCAGACATCTGAGCTGGGCTGGGCACTTGGTAGCTAAAAAGTCAGCTCAGCCAATCCCTATCCAAGGTGCCAAATAGTCCTGGTTACTGACATCAGATTTAATAAAACCTTAATCAGAATTTTGACTCCTTCCACTCAGTCTGGAGAAATAGCTGCCAAGAACAGAGGAATCTTCTTTGCACTATTGTCTTCAGAAATTCCTTAACTCCTATTTACTTCTGGCCCTCACACTTAGCCTAATTTTGAGGTTGGCTTTACTTGAAAGCAAAACCATCCTGTGAGCTAGACGGCCTATGGAAACAGCAGGTCCCCAGAGAACAAAGGGGCCATGGAATCATCAGTGATGACATCATGGCATAGACATGTGTTTTCCCTAGCGAGTCATTTACTCCATTAAAACTTCATTTCATCTTTCCTATCATAGAGGGCATTGCAAGGATTACATGACATCTTTTTTATAAACAAACATTATGCTGGAACACAAAAAAAGGCAAAACAAATGTAGTTATAAATAGAAAGGGAATATAGGAGAATTTCCAGGAAAATGTAGGCGTTTTATAAATGACTATGTCTGAACTTCTCCTGTGAAAAGATGGTGGAAGAGTCACAGAAGGATCTCTACACCCCCTCAAATGCTGAGAAGGCTCCTAGCATCTCAGATTGATTTGAATTCTACTTCAAGTCCATGGCAAGGTAATTTGAGTAGGCTTTGACATCTCACACAATCACATCTAAATACAATTTTGTCCTCTGGGTCTGAGACAGACTGTGGTAGGAAGAAATTTATGAAAGTACCACAGACTACTATTCTAAAGCATGTAGGGTGTCCTCAAGGAGCAGGAACAGAGATTAAATGAATTTGAGAAAGAGGACCATTGGCAGGGTCATTATAGAGTGAAAGCCAAAAGAAGGTTCAACAGATGAGAATTTTTAGGAGGGAAAGCAGTTTTTTAAAGTAACCAGTTAAAAGACACTCATGAAGCATATGTTGCACTTACCGGCTCATCTCAGTACAATGCCCACAACAATTATTTGAGGCACTATTATTTCCTCAGATCTCAGATGGAAGAGAAAAAAAAAATCTGACATGTAATAAAGGTTACAGGATTTGCTAAAGCCATGTGACTAGAAAGTGGCACAACTTGTTCTCAAACCCCAATCTGCCGCCACAGCTAGCACAGCAGTAGAACAGCTGGCCAGCTCCAGTCTCCTTCCAGCCTGGTTGTTGGCCATTTGCTGTGTGTCTCTTCATCCTGGAACTCTGCTCTTCTAGTCTTTGGCTCGTCCCCAGATTCTCCGTACTCGGAATGGCTCTCCCACTCGACTCGTATCATCCTGATAAATCTTAATGAAGTGATCCTATCAGATCAGCTTCCTGAGGACTTTGAGTTCTAACAAAGTTTTGGGGGGACATGACATGGCAAGGAAGGAATTTCAAGTATTGCTAATTAAAACAGCAGAGGAATTATTTGGGAGGAATGGGTCTTATTCAACATTTTTCTACTCTGGCAACCAGAAAAAGCTAGACATCAGTACATTTATCCATTTATTTTTACACATTTTTAGTAACCTGGTAATATCTGACAACTATAAAACCAGAAAGATACTCATTTTAAAAGCACTTATGAGGAGCACCTGGGTTAAGCATCTGCCTTTCTCTCAGGGTGTGATCCCGGTGTCCTGGGATCAAGCCCCACATTGGGCTCCCTGATCAGCAGAGAGTCTGCTTCTCCCTCTTCCCCTGCCTCTCCCCCTGCTTGTGCTCATGCTCTCTCTCTCTCACTCTCTCTATATATAAATAAAATCTTTTAAAGGAAATTTTAAAAAATAAAATCGCTGTTAACTGAAAGCCGCAAATACTACTGATAGAAGTAAAAATTGGTACGATTGCTTTGTAGGCTAGTATTTTATTATGAACTTAAACACACACTTACCATACAACCCAGAAATCCCAAACTTATATATTTATCCAAGAGAAATGAAAACCTATATCCATATAAATATCTACATGTGATTTTTTAGCACTGTTATCCCTAATAGTAAAAAAACTGGAAACAATTATAGCATCAAGTGGATAAACATATTTAGACGATGCATAAGATGGGTACTGCTTAGACATGGAAAGGAATAAACTGCTGATAGATATAACATGGGTGGATCTCACAGGTCATGTCCAGTGAAAAAAGTCAAACACAGAGGAATGCAGACAGACACACACTGGAGATGTTATGGGTTTGGTTCTAGACCAACCACAATCAAGTGAATATTGCAATATAGTGAGTCAACTGAATTTTTTGGTTTCCCAGCATGTATAAAAGTTATCTTTACACTAAACTGTAGTCTATTAAGTGTGCAATAGCATTATGTCTAAAACAACAATGTACGTACCCTAATTTAAAAACTTTATTGCTAAAAATGCTAACCATCATTTGAGCTTTCTGCAAGTCATAATCTTTTTGCTGGTGGAAGGTCTTGCCTTAGTTTTAATGACTGCTGACTGATCGTTGTGGTGGTTGCTGAAGGTGGGAGGAGCTGTGGCAATTTCTTAAAATAAGACAACAACGAAGGTTGCCACCTCTATTAACTTTTCCTTTCATTTGAATACTTTCAGGCCATCATAAGGTTATTAATGGGCCTAATTTCAATATTGTTGTGTCTCAGGGAGTAGGAGGCCTGACGAGAGATAGAGACGGGCAACGGGAAGAAGACACACAATATTTATCAAGTAAGTTCATTGTCTAATGGGGCACAATTTGTGGCACCCTGAAACAAATACAATAGTAACATCAAAGATCACCGACCACAGATCACTATAACAAATATAATAATAATAGTAAAGTCTGAAATATTGCAGAATCACCAAAATGTGACACAGAGTCATACATGAGCAAATGCTGTGGAAAAATGGTACCAATGGACTTGCTTAACACAGGGTTGCCACAAATCTTCAATTTGTAAAAGCACAATATTTGTGAAGTACAATAAATCAAGTGCAATAAAATGTATGCCCACACATGCTGCATATCATCCTATTTTATTTGTTAATATAGCACTAGCAAAACTGTGGAGACAGAAGTCAAAGCAGTGGTTTCCAAGGGCAGGAGATGCGATAGAGGATTGACTACAGAGGAGCAAATGGAACTTTTAGAGGTGGTGGAAATGGTCTAAATCACAGTTGTGGTGTGGTTACAAGATCATATACATTTGGCAAAGTTCATCAACCTGTACAATTTTAAATGTGAATTTTATTGTATGTGAATTACTCCTCAATAAATTTAACTTTTAAAGTGTATTAAAGAAAAACATGTTTGAGATATTTGGAATCTCAGAGCTAAGAAAAAAAATTTTTAGAGAAGAATTTGTTGTAGATTTGCTATAAGACAAGCACTTTACTGAGATCTAGGAATACAGAGATGAAAGACAGTCCATTATTTTAAGGAGTTTATAGTCCAGTGGAGAAGAAAAGAGCAAACAAAGCTACAACATTGAGTACTAACTGCATTGGTGGAGATAGGCTAGGTGGGCCAGAGCACACAGTGGGGTACCTACACCAGGTTTCTAGAAACAAAGGACTCCCTAAAGAGAGATGATGCTTGAGCTTGAGCCAGGATGCTGTAGGAGTTAGTCAGCCAGATAAGAAAAGGATGTCCTTAACAAAGGAAGTATAAAGTACAAAAACAGAGAGAGAGAGAGAGAGAGAGAGAGAGAGAGAGATGAGGTTTTCATGGATCAGCTCTAGTCTCGAAAATTTCCAAAATGAAGAAGGTAATGAATGAGTAGGAGAAAAGTTAGACATGTCAGAAAGTATGTTCCATGCAGTGAGATGTATTAAAATGTGAGCTGTTCTTTCCCAAGTAAGTAGTAGATGATCTGGAGAATCCTGAAAACCAAGTCCATAAGATAAAACGAGACGTTATATGCTAAGAACAAGATCTCTTTGCTTTAGCATGGTGACCTATTAATTCTTCAGTGACTCAAGGATCAACACAGACTTTACTGGTCTGTTCCATTTCTAACATTTACTACTTTGTGTCCTATCTACTTACAAAAGAAATTAATGTAATAGCTTGACTTTCAATTTTGTTCTTCGTACAGTTTCATCTTTTAAAAAAAAGCCTAGCACACAAAAATCTGGCTGGCTGCCATGCTGTATCATCGCAAGACATCCAGAAATCATTTAGCCTGATCTGTTACTTCATGGTATGAAAGTCCCTTCCCAAAGAGGCAGCAAAAACAGTACAATATGATGAGCCACCTAAAGCATACACATAGTCTCATAAAAGAGGTTCCTGCATGTTCCCTCACAATGCTTCTATTTCTGTTCTGTTGGCCAGACCTTAGTCATGAGCCATACCTAACTGGAAGGGAGCAAGAAGCACACAGTCTTTATTCCAGTTGGTCATGTGCTAGCTGCTAGAAATGGGAAGAATGGGTAGTGTAGGACAAGCAGGAGTCTCTGAATCAAGGATGAGGTTTCCCTTATCCTTCTGAATACTGGGGCTGTAGAGATCATGCATTTTCTTTTTAAACCATAACCTCGAGAATTTTATCGTCAAAATTTTCCTCAAATTTGGAGCTATTTGTTTTTTCATTCTGTGTAACCCTGGAGCCTCACAGGTTACTTTACTAAGGACAGTGGCTGGCTATAGGGTAAGTGCTAGAGAAATACTATCATCGGTCATTGCGTCTTTACCGTGAAGCCATAGAACTTAGAGCTCCAAAAAAGAAAATTTAGTCTAATCTCTGCCCCCTCTTCCACTCCTCACTCAGATGTTCATTTATGGTCCTGGTAACCTTCCTAAAATAAGGGGATGAATTTGGTAGAATAGTGCCATACAAAAGCAAATAGCATTTAGTAATATATTTATAAAATGAAAAAAAAGTCTTACAGAATTGTGTCTTCTTTTTTTTATGATTTTATTTATTTTTCATAAAACACACACACACAGAGAGACAGAGACAGAGAGAGAGATTGGCAGAAGCAGTCCCGATTCAGGGAGCCTGATGTGGGACTCGATCCAGGGACTCCAGGATCATGCCCTGGGCTGAAGGCAGGCGCTAAACCGCTGAGCCACCCAAGGACCACCCCCCCCCCACTTGTGTCTTCTTTTAAAAAGATTTTTTTACTGCATCAAATTCCATCTCTATAGGCCTTCCTTAAAGCTTCCATGGCAGGTAGCTTGTCAAAGATGCCTAGTTGGTCCTGCCCCAATTAACAGCAACTGTTAGTGTGAATTCTTTTCTCACTATGAAGAGTAAAATTTGTGTTCCTGTAGATGATAGTGCCAAAACTTTCCAAACAAAAGGTTCCATTCGTATATATTTATTTTTTTAGTTATTGATTATTGACTTATGATAATCAGTCACCTTTTCTAACAAATTGACATTCTTAGTAACAAAAGTGAACAAAATTACAGTTGCCTTTTCCAGTTTTTATTCCATAGCCATTGAGGACCTTTCTCAAATTTGCACATCAGTATATCAAAGAGAATTGGCTTCTTTTTTATAAGTCAGGCTTTTATTTCCAACAATGTCACTGAAAACTGGGCAAGAGAATATTAAAATTTTTCAGCTCTCTTGTATCTTTTGCTGTGAGCCACAGTTCAAGAAATAACCATTTTGTCATATATACTAGTGTTATATTTTGGTATATTTCCTGATGGCTAAATTTGCAAGACAGACCTGAAAAAACCTAGATAAGATTGTCGATCTATTACTTTTATTTTATTAGAAAGCATCCTGGGTAATTTCCATAGCATCAAAATGACCTGCGGGAAAAAGAGCAATAACTATCTTTTCCCATTAATTGCAGTATAATAACAAATAAATACTAGTGAGGACATTTCCATTAGATTTTCTTTTTTAGAAAATTAAATAAAAACAGCGTTGCAATTTACTTAGGAACAAACTGTTTTGAGAACTGAATTTATAAATAGGCCAAAAGACTAATCACATGAATTATTATTACACAAAGGAAACAAATTTGCCTCCAAACA
Source organism: Canis lupus baileyi (assembly GCF_048164855.1). NCBI lineage: Eukaryota > Metazoa > Chordata > Mammalia > Carnivora > Canidae > Canis > Canis lupus. Next base: position 35,709,102 of record NC_132844.1, on the reverse strand, counting down.
ACCTTATATAAAGAAGTCAGTTGAAGAGATCTCAGATCTTATTCTTTAGGAAACTAATTCATCCTTTGAGAATTCTGAGCAAAAATAAAATATTTTAAATGTTTCCTTATCCACTAATAAGTGTAAAATATTAATAATGTCTCTAACATTTTTGTCTCATAGCTATCCAGTGAGTCAAATCAATGAGTCAAATTTTATTCCCTCTTTTCCTTCATATACACCTCATTGTCAAAAGAAGTGGCTCCAAGTCCTTTATTCTTTCGAGGTTAGATTCAGACCAGTGAGCAAACTTGACAGCCTGATGATTTAATGTCACCTTCAAACCAGAATCCGTGAGGCATCTGGGTAGTTCAGTGGTTGGGTGTCTGCCTTTGGCTCAGGTCGTGATCCCAGGGTCCTGGGATCAAGTCCCACATCAGGCTTCCCTCAGAAAGCCTGCTTCTCCCTCTGCCTTGTCTCTGTGTCTTTCATGAATAAATGAATAAAGTCTTTAAAAAAAAGAACCAGAATCCGTAAACATTTACTCAACATACAGTGCAGGTGGGATGAAACTGATTACGTATTAATAAAAATTGTATGCCCCTTCCAAAGAAGTGGCGCTGGATATACTTTTGTATTTTGACCTATTTGCAAATGTCTCTTGCAGTTTTTCATCCCTTCCCTTATGAGTGATGAAATGAAGGGACGAAAACTGTACCCTTCATCACCATAAGTCAAATGGCATATGTCTGTCGCATTCAATCACTAGGGCTTTCATAACAAAATACCGCAGGCTGGTGGCTTAAATAATAGAAATGTATTTTCTCATTATTCTAGAGGCTGTAAGTCCAAGATCAAAGTAGTGACAGGCTTGATTTCTCCTGAGGCCTCTCTCTTTGGCTGCACCCAGCTGCCCTCCCGCTGTGTGTTCACACGTGCTTCACCTGGTACAGCGTGTGGCTGCTTCCTCTGCACTGATCTCCTCTTCTTACAAGGACATCAGGCATATTGGGTTAGGGCTCAGCCTAACAAGCCCACTTTAACTTACTTACCTCTTTAAAGCCCTATTTCCAAAAGAAGGTCACATTCTGCGATTCCTGGGAGGCCTTAAATAGATGAATTTGGGGAAGATGTAACTCAGCCTGTAACAGCTGGCCATCCTAGAATGTTAAAATCAGACAGGGAAGGACTTTATTTCAACCCCTGACAGCCTATGATTACAAAATCCTAAGACGTACTATCTTACAAGGCATTCCACATTTCACTTTGGGATTCCAAATCATTTTCTACACAAGAAAATTTGCAGAAACAGAAGAAATAAAAACAGATTCATGTCCTAACTTCCTTCTACTTGCTAAAGGAGGGTTGGCATCCTGAAAGGGGAAGAAAACAGCAAAATTGTCCCTGTTTTTATTACGTGCAAATTCTCTCTTCAGCTTCCTTTTGTGACTTTTGAAGCTGGAAAACCTCTTGGAAGATATACTAAAAGATTTAAAATTTAGAAGTTTTTTTTAAAAAGATTATTTTATTTATTTGAGAAAGAGAGTGCGAGTGCAAGTGAGGCAGGGAGGATAGGGAGAAGGAGAATCTCAAACAGACTCCCTGCTGAGCAGGAAACCCACTTGGGGCTTGATCCCAGGACACCTAGATCCTGACCTGAGCAGAAATCAAGAGTCAGACGCTTAACCAACTGAGCCACCCAGGCTCCACTCGAACTTTTTTTTTAATTACTCATTCCTGGGAAGCCACATCATTTCAAATATATATTATGTTTTGAACCACAAATAATAGGATATCATTTTATCAGAAGGGCAATTATTTTCTAACAGTGGCCAGCAGTTCAGGTTGGCAAGTTCAGCACCAAAATGAAGATGAAACTGCAGGGTCCTTGTTCCCCCACCCCTAGGCTTGAGGCCTGGAAGGGAAGTCTTCATCCTCTTGAATCTCTTTTTATCCAGGAAGAAAGCTTTGCCCAGAAGAGAAGCAGAATATGCCACCCCAAAATATGATTGTAGGAGTCTAGGACATACCACTTCCAAATATGCCACTTTGGTACATTGATTGTTTAGAGCTGTAGGCACTTTAAAAACAGGGGATGCAGGGAGATGCTTTCTCTGAACTCCCTTTTTTGCCCTAGGGACACATGGTCCAAAAGGAACTCAATTGTCATAAATCTTCTCCTTGGGAGTATCCACAACCAGGGAAGACTGATAAAATTGGACACTACACCCAGACAGACTTTGTTACAAACTATCATACCTCCCCTCTATTCTTCAAAGTGCCCATTAATCTTTCCTAGAAATGATTTCCTCTCCCTCAAGAGGCCTGCATTCCTCCTCTTTCCCTATTAAAATGGTATTTAAGCCTGAATCCTAAACCACCTCAGGGAGTTACTCATTTTTCCCTAGGTATTTTCCATATGCACATGAGGTATACATGTTAATCAACTTCTGTATGTTTTTCTCTGTCATTTATTACAGGGATCTCAGCCAAGAACTCAGAAGGGTGGAGGAAAATGATTTTTCCTCCCCTTTAGTCCCAACCTCCCCTAAGCCATCCCTCATACAGAGAAGTGGAATTTACTCCATTGCTTTTCACACAAATACACAACAGAGATGAGCACAAGCTGGAGAGAAGTGCTTTTTTAACCAATTTTCTCTCAAGGGCAACATCCATTTCAGCAGAAGTGGAGTCTATTTGCATTTCACCAGAATTTTTGAGAACTTAAGTTTATCAGCATTTTTCTGTTTTAGTGCCTTGCTTCAATGATCTATGCTACATTAAAAGTTACCCCCACACATGGCTTAAACATAATATTAATTTATTTTGCTCACTGATTTTGGGCTGAGTGGACTCAGCTAAGCAGTTCTCACTCAATTCTCTGTGCAGGTACCATCAGACAGTGAGGGCTTAGGATCATCATCCTGAAGGCTTCTTCATGCATGACTGACACCTTGGGCCAAAGCCACTCAAACAGCTATAGGCTAGCACAGTTGGGGCTCCTTCTCCATCTTCCTCCCTGGGAAGCCTTCCCCCATGGAGACCTCATAGACATTTCACATGGCGGTGGAGGCTGCATAAGTGAGCATCCTGAGAGAAACTATCAGAAAGCTGTGTGGACTTTTTTAATTGAGCTTTGGAAGTCACACAGTGTCATTTCAGCCACATTGATTCATCAAGGCAGCCACAGACCACCCAGGTTCAAGGGGAGGGAATAGAGACTCTATGTCTTGAAAGGAGAAGACGCAAGAATTGGTGGACATATTTTATTTTATTTTTTTAAGATTTTTATTTATTTATTAATGAGAGACAGACAGACAGAGAGAGGGGCAGAGACACAGGTAGAGGGAGAAGCAGGTTCCATGCAGGGAGCCTGACTTGGGACTCGATCCTGGGTCTCCAGGATGCGCCCTGGGCGAAGGCGTCACTAAACCGCTGAGCCACCCAGGCTGCCCAGTGGACATATTTTAAATACCTCCACACACCCCTTAAAGTAGACCTTTTGTCATCTACTCAGCTGGACCACCCTTAGTTCTACCTCTGAGTCCACAGAACCTACTTTCATTTACACTTCTACACCTCATTTCTTATCACTCTCCTTGGAGATAATTCCCACTTTCACTCCACATACCCCCTTTCCCAGGACAGACTGTTTAGAAAGAGAGAGTACATGGTCTTTGTGAAAAGGGACCAGGACTTCTGGTTAAGCCCCAGTTATTTTGATAAAACCAAAATCAACCTAAGACAAAGACTCTCATAACCACTGTTTCAAAGTAATAAATTTTAGGCCTTATTTCCTTTCATGATGTTTGGTCTCCAAGGAAGAAACAAAATATAGAGATAGCCAACCAGCAGTAGGGAAGGTTCTCCTACACCAGCTGGGCCCAAGACTACCGGCTGTCCAATGGACATAAACAGAGAAACTCAAAGCAGCAGGCCAGTGCAGATGCCTGCCTGCCTGCCCTCCTACCCCTCTGAAGGTGGACTGCTTGTATTTTGCCCACTGAAGCAGAAAGGATGAACATCTGGGATCTCAGCTCCTTCTCCCTTGAAGGATTCTCTGCTCGGTCTCAATCAAGCTGACCCACCTTTCCTTGAAAAAAAAAAAATTCAAGTGAGAGCCTGGAGTAATGAGTATTCCTCAAAAACAATTTCATCAAGAAAAATTAGATGAAATTTCTGGTGACAGTTTAACCATTTAGAAAGGAAAAGAACCTTATATAATTTACACATATTGGTAAGAGCAAAGGAAAGGAATTCAGTGATGCTCAATGTAGGACAGGGAGTTCAGTGTGTGGAAATAAATTACTCAAGATGCCAAATATCTTTGATTCAGTTTTAATTTATATTAAAGTTATCATGTTTGTTCATTTGCTTGTTTGCTTTGTTTTAAGCAGGAAACACTGAGGGAAATGTTAGGAAGCTGTTTCTATGAGCACATTTGAGAATGCAAACCACAAGGTTTACAACAGGCTTTGTTTGGATAAAATAGAACTGAGCATATATACATACAGGTTACCATAAAATATAAGTAAAATTTATACTTGTTCTGTATTTTGTCATCACAAAATTGAGTTTCTGCGTAACTCTATGACTAAGATAAGGAAAGAGTTTCCTTATAATCTTCAAAAATTTATCTTACTAGTTTTTAGGACTTCTACTTGTAACCTTGATGTTATAAATATTTGTTTTAGAAACTACGTTTATTAAAGTGTTGCAGGAAACTGTTCACGGAGAGTTACAAACTCTGTTTGCCAAGGAAGGTTGATTTTATCCACCAACCTTGAGCAACTGGTCCACTGATTTCTGACCTTGCTCAGTAGTTTAAAGTGCACACACACACACACACACACACACACACAAACACACGTCAAAACCCAAACAAACAAAACACACTATGAACAGTTTCTTAAAATTAGGAACACCGCCAAAAGCATTCTTACTTGAAAAGTGTATTATAAAAAAAAAAGTGTATTATACAAAATAACTTTAACGAGCCAACTTTAAAACACAATGTAGAATCTTGATTTGTGATAACCTTAGCATGGAGCCCTAGTAGAATGCCCTGCCTCTTTGATTTTCTGACATTCCACCTGATAGATGTCAAATTCTGAATAAGGAGCACATTTGGAGGATTTTTGGAGGATCAATCTCAAAGGGAAAAATTGTGCATGAAAACCTCAGAAACATGATAATATAGGGAGTGAAATATGTCACAATTCTATTTTTTGTGTATGTGACAGCATAAAATTTACATCAATATTAAAACTGAATACAAAGGAAATCATGTCTCACAAAGATTCCTAACACCACCCTGGCAGAGGGTGCTCCCCACTTCTAACCCCAAGCACCATAGTTACAATGAAGTTCCAGTTTATGGGTGTTAGGAATATTTGATAAAACAACTGACCTAATGTCTTCACAGATTGAAGAAAAAAGTAAAGAGGAATGTCATTCTGACTTATAAGAGCCTTAGGACATAACGAAAAAATACAGTATATGATCTTTGATAAAAGCCTGACTTGAAAAAAACATATAAAGGACACTTTGGGGTCAGTTGAGGCAAATGAATATAGTCAATATATTAGGAAATAATCATCCATTCATTAGGAGTGATAATGGTACCATGTGATATAAGATTATATGCTGACATATTTTGGACTGAAACTTCATATAGTCTACTATTTTAAAATTTTTTTTAATTTTTATTTATTTATGATAGTCACATACAGAGAGAGAGAGGCAGAGACACAGGCAGAGGGAGAAGCAGGCTCCATGCACCGGGAGCCCGACGTGGGATTCGATCCCGGGTCTCCAGGATCGCGCCCTGGGCCAAAGGCAGGCGCTAAACCACTGCGCCACCCAGGGATCCCTAGTCTACTATTTTAAATGGTTTAGTGAAAAAACACATAGATGAAGTATGCTTGGCAAGATAACAATTGAGTATAGAAGTGTTGAGTACACTCTTTCTAATTTTCTATATGTCTGAAAATTTTTCAAAATAAAAGTTTTTAAAAGTATGTGGATATTATTCCTATCCCCAAGTTTTTAAAATTCTTAATATAAGAAGGAAAGGTATGTTAAAGTTGGTTTAAGGAGTTGCGACCTGTTAAGTTCAAAAGACAACTAGCAAATATAGCCAGAGGGCCCTTCTTCAGTTGTTAAGGCCCTTATTATTGAAACGAAACGGATCTAGAAATTTTGAATCACCCTTAGATTTCTTGTTGGACAGTGCTACGACAACTGTGCTTCCCTCATGAATATCAGACTAAAAAGCAAAGTGTGGTTACCCCAGCAGCCAACCAAGTCTACCAGCAGTCAACACTGTTGGATTCTTAACATGGATGGAGCTAGAAGGTATTATACTAAATGAAATAAGTCAATCAGACAAAGACAAATATATGACTTCACTCATATGTGGAATTGAAGAATTTAAACAAATGAATAAAGGGGATAAAAAAGAGAGAGGCAAACCAAGAAATATACTCTTAACCTTCAGAGAAGAAACAGATGGTTACCAGAGGGAAGGTGAGCAGGTGGGATGGGGAAAATAGGGGATGGGGATCAGAGAGTACGCTTACCATGATGAGCACTGGGTAATGTATGGAATTGTTGAAGCACATATCATTCACCTGAGACGAATAGAACACTGTATGCTAACCATAACTAAAAATAAAAATAAATAAATAAGAAAAAATCTATCTAAACAAATAAGTGCTGTACTCTCTTTAATGGTATCAGTGTTTCTGTCTCCAAAACTACCTGAAACAATTGGTCAGAATAAGCCTCTGTGTCATGATGTAGCGATAATAACAATGAGTAACCCCATCAATAGTACTAATACTGCCTAACAATTTATCAAGTGCTCAGTGAAAGGCATGATAGATTGGTTTGGAGATTAGACACGATGCTTCAATATGATGACAGATAAGATGTGTCACACACACTGAGCCATGTGATCATCATGAATAGTCTTCCCTTAGGCCAGGTGTTCACAGAAATTATTAAGTCTTTCCTAGCACTGAATGGGGCAAACTCTCAAGGTTAAGCACTATTAGCTAAGTGTACAGGAGCTACACGGGCAGCTGGGACACTGCCCTCCTCATGCCTTTTTCTTCCCTAACTCCTGCCTGTCTTGTCTTCATCCTCTGCCTTCCAGAAGAACTTGCTCCAACCCATGCTGGCTGAAGCTGCCTACATGCTCCTTTACTCCAGTTGTGGTATTATACATACCTGTGAGCCTCCACACTGTTCAGGACCAACATGTTGGTATCTCTATTAATTTTTTCACATCTCTACTGATTCTTCAACTTATCCCTCCTGCCTTCACTGGCCTGAGTAGCCAGAAATACTGTGTCATCCTTTTGGTCACCTCCTTTATGCCAAAATGCTCAGGAACAAAAGGGATAAACACAGGCTGAAGAAAGGAGTAGGGTGTCTTCAATCCAGACTCCCCATCCAAATACAAGATTGGGTGAGTCCCTGAGCACCGTGACTTCTCGTAGACACCTGGAGTCACTCAGTTCAGCTCCCAGGGTTATTATGAGGTGGGAACACTCTGCAGAGAAATAACCATGGCTCTGGTAGTTGTGAAATAACCCAGTGTGGGGTTTGTTATGTCTTCCTTATTTAATACTTTGAACTCTACATCAAAACTTTAAAATTGTATTTTTTTAAATATTGTTTCAATGGTTAAGAGCTCAGCATGTACTCAGAGGGTGCTCATAAAAGATTCATTTATTCAACAGATGCTATGTAATAGACTAAAGAAGCATAAGACAGTCAGTCATCTTCAAGGAACTTACAACTGAATAGAGAAAATAATGAATGCAGGGGTGCCTGGGTGGCTCAATTGGTTGAGGCATCAATTCTTAGTTTCAGGTCAGGTCCTCATCTCAAGGTCATGAAATTGAGCCCTGCCAAAGGCTCCATACTCAGAGTGGAGTCTGCCTAATACTCACTCTCCATCTGTTTTTTTCTCTATAGGTTGAGTATATTCTTCTCTATAGGTTAACAGTGTATTTCTTGGTTTGTCTCTCTCTTTTATACCCCCTTTATTCATTTGTTTTAATTCTTCAATTCCACATATGAGTGAAATCATATATTTGTCTTTGTCTGACTGACTTATTTCACTTAGTATTTCACTCTCCTGGGGCACCTGGGTGGCTCAGTCCCTTACGTGGCTGATTTCAGTTCAGCTCATGACCATCCTGGGATGGGGCCCTGCATAGGACTCCTTGCTTGGTGAGGAGTCTGCTTCTCCCTCTCCTTCTGCTCCTCCCTCCCACTCGCACTCTCTCTCTTTCTCTCTCTCAAATAAAAAAAATACATCTTAAAAAAAAGAAAGAAAGAAAGAAAAGAATGGATGAATGCAAAGCATACTTGCTATGACATGTACGTGTAGGCAGTGCCACTGGCGTGCAGAAAAGCAGATGACTTCTGACTGGCAAGAGTCTGCTATTTTAAATTTAGGTTTACTAAAATGTTACTTCAGTAGTTTAGTGCAACCTTCAGCCCAGGGGGTGATCCTGAAGACCCGGGATCGAGTCCCCATCAGGTTCCCTGCATGGAGCCTGCTTCTCCCTCTGCTTGTGTCTCTGCCCCCACCCCCTCCCCCCACTCTGTTTCTCATGAATAAATAAAATCTTTAAAAAAAAATTAAAATGTTACTTCATTCTATAGGGATAGGATGAAGTTTTCCTTTTTCTTCCTATCCAATACTGCCACCTGGTGGTGCCATGGCCCCTTTGCAGTGCCTCTCAACTGCCCCCCTCCCACCCTCAAAGGGATACAGAAAAGGAAACAGAAACGTGGCATCAACAAATTGCTATAGAAACTGAATTGATTTGTGAACATTACTTAAGTTGAGCCATTTTAAATGAAGCCCTCATTTCCTTGGTTTTCCTTTCCAGGAAAACTGTGTCCTACCATAAGAGTGTCAAGTACTACGGGTCTTAGCATTTTATCACAGGCTGCACTAGGAAAAGACAATGACCTCCCACCCACCCCACCCCACCCCCCACCCCCACCCCCGCACCCCTCACAAAAGGTTATAAAAGAGAAAAGTAGAGATCTTCCACGGACCTCGTGAAAGGACCTATTCCTGTTTCCAGGTTGCAGCTGAGAGCAGCCTCCTTCCAGGGAGAAGAGGAAGCTCACAGTTCCCTGAGTTTGAATCTAATTGGAACATGGTCCCGAAAACATTGAAACCTTGATGCATGTATCAAAAGCTAAAAATCCTGTCATGTCAAAAGTGGAGCTGTTTTCTGTTTTGCAAGAGAAGACAACTTAGGTGCTCTTTTGGGGCAGGCTACTACTTGTTCTGCAGTGACCCCCACGATAGGCCCAGTGACTACTCAAGGAAAAGTAGTGGCTCTAGAATCATGTGAAAGGTTGTCAATGCAGCACACAGAATTAAAGCTTTGAATATTTCTGTCCCATCCACAAAACAAAAATGTCCATTTTTGCTTCCTAAATATGGATTGGGACATTGTGCCTAAAAATCGTTGCTCTTTTTGAGGCACACAAGGGTTTTATTAGGGAGGTGTTAACAGGAGCCTGAAGCTGGCACAGCCATCTTCACCAGAAACTTTGCAAGACTTGGCCTCCAGAAGACCTGCCTCAAGGCCTCACTGAGGAAGTAAGGCCCAGAATACACCTGAGAGCAGGAATTTTGTTTCATGGATGTACTCCCCACAACTTAGAACCTTGTCAGCTTCACAGTTGACATTTCAATGTTTGTCAAAGGAGTATAGGAAGGAAAAGTGCTCCCCATTTCCCCATGCAGACCAGTTCTGCCCTGGGAACAGGGAAGGGCAGGGAATGAAAGACATTAATCTGGGCAGAGCAGTGCCTGGCAGAGGTGATTTCTACTGGTGTTGTTGAAGGAGTTAGACAGGAAGGGCAGGAGGGAGGAATATGGAAAATCATGTTCCTGGTCATATGTGAGGGGCTGAGGACTCAAAAAATAAACTAGGCCACCTTGAGAAATAGCAAGCAGTGCTTCTGTGTGAATAGGCGGGAGCTCAGAATTTTGGTTATTTGGTCATTCTTGTGAACGTGACCTCCACGGGCTCCCAAGCTGGTGTGACCTTTGGCATCATTAGCACAACACAGCACTGGCCACTTCATGGCTCCTGAGCAGCTCTCTTCTGGTCTACGGTTCCCATATTTTAAAATTTGCATAGATATTGGGTTCCATTTTTGAAGGAAAATGCTGCAACTGTACATTATAATCTCTGGTCCTCGATCATCTCCACTGTCAGCTTTCCCATTTCCTCTGATTATTGAAGGTAGAAATCTAAGAATAATGTTGCTGGTCCTCTTTACAAATTCACTCATTCTTCTCTTCCTCTGCTGTCTTCATCCAAAACGTAACTTGTAAGACTTCAGATTATTGTTAATATCTTTACAACACCTCCTGCCACCCTCACCTTACTCTCACCCAACGTGACAATCATTTCCCTCAACATTTTTAAATCTTGCTTAGTCTTACTAGTCTACTAGGATATCCTCCTCATTAGCCATTCTGTCTCAGCTCTGGTTCATCTTCAGTACTATTGCCTAAATCTTCTGAATTTCTCCAATTGTATCTCCTCCTGCCCTCAGGAGAGCCTTCTCAAAAAAAAAAAAAAAAAAAAGTCAAGAAACTCGCAGTGGATTTGGGGATGTCAAAATATCATAAGTTTCAGAATTTCTTTTTTCCTGCCACAAAAATCTTGAGCAGAATATTCTGCATTTCTAGAACTAGCTAATTTTCTCAAACCAAGATATTTTTCATCTTTCTGTTGCTCTAGGAACATTAACAGGAGCTCTTGAAAGAAAAAAAGAACTATACTCTTTTAAGTATGCTTACCCCCGACTCACCCTTAATTGAACACATTAGGTGTATACAGTGTCAAATCTATAATTCTGGAGCACATTTGCCTTCGGCTCAGGGCATGATCCTGGGGTCCTGGGATCGAGACCCACATTGAGCTTCCTGCAGGGAACCTGCTTCTCCCTCTGCCTGTTTCTGCCTCTCTCTTTGTGTCTCTCATGAATAAATAAATAAATTTTTTAAAAAATCTGTATATAATTCTGTATGTTTTTAATACTATGTTTAATTCACGAGAAACTCTTCAGAGTATTAGCTATTTAAACTGAAGCTATTGATTGGCAAGGAGTGAGCCCCAAAGCAAATAGGGTCAATTACGGTGCCTTTCAGATGACACATCCTGGACTAGTCAGAGCCCTTTCTTGAAAATTTTGAACATGGGACAGAAATCATTCTCATTTTCTTTCAGATGTGTTTCTCAAACTTCGTACGTTTGACCTAACCCTCAACATGACTGTTTGAAGAGAGGGTCTTTATGGAGGTAACTGAAATTAAATGAAATCATAAAAGCTGGGCCCTGACCCAACAGTACTGATATCCTTACAAGAGGAAGAGACACCGAGTTCTCTGTCTCCAGGCCACGCGTGAGGACACAGGCTACAAAGTGACCATCTACAGGCCAGGGAGGGAGCTTTCACCAGGAGCTGACTTGACCTTCACCTTGACCTGGAACTCCTAGGCTCCAGAACTGTAAGAAAATAAATTTCTGTTGTTTCAGCCACCTAGTCTGTGGTATTTTTCTGTGGCAGCCTGAGCAGGCTAAAACAGGTGGTGACGCTGGAAAGTCCGGATTCACAGAGGACACATTCCTGCCATGCTGAAGAAGGCATTCCAAAAGCATGGATGGAGGGAGTCCTATAAGCACTACTGTGCTCCAGTTACTTACACATAGAGCAAAGATTAGAACATTAACAGAAGCATTTTTCTTTACTCTTTTTTTGTACTTACTATACAAGAATTGGTTTTATACTAAAAAAAAAAAAAAAAAAAAAAAATGTTTCCTGAAATGGTATTTTAGAAAATAAATGGTATCTTATTACGTGTTCTATACATATCCATTTTTTCCTTTCTTGGCAGCATGCTTAATAATCATCTATAATAAAAAAAATCTACCAGCAAAAAGCTTGATTTAGAAAACAATGATTGGGATCCCTGGGTGGCGCAGCGGTTTAGCGCCTGCCTTTGGCCCAGGGCGCGATCCTGGAGACCCGGGATCGAGTCCCACGTCGGGCTCCCGGTGCATGGAGCCTGCTTCTCCCTCGGCCTATGTCTCTGCCTCTCTCTCTCTGTGACTATCATAAATAAATCAAAAAAATTTTTTAAAAAAAAGAATAGATTTAAAAAAAAAAAAAAACAATGATCACAATTGTATTATTTAAGTGAGGCTGCCACCACTTTGAGAAATGAGGCTAGGGTATCTTTTAAGATTTGAGAAACTGACATTTTAAATTGCTCCTGAGAAATGTATCACTTTGTTTTGTTTCATTTGCTTTCACATCTTTCAATCCTTTGAAGGGACTCTGTTCGTTGCTCTTTGTAGAGATCTTTATTGATAAATACAGACAGAGATAAACCAAAAAGAGACTCCTAGCTTCTCATCCTTGACAGGGATTTCTGGTCTATTTTTTCTTAGATGTTCCAACTAAAGGGGAAAGAACCTTTTTAAAAAAATTATTCTTGGGGTGCAATCAGTTTAGGCATCTGACTCTTGGTTTCGGCTCCAACTCATGAGATGGAGCCCTGTGTCAGGCCCCATGCTCAGCTCCGAGTCTGTTTCACACTTTCTCTCCCTTTTCCTCTGCTCCTCTCCCTGCTCAGGCTTGCTCTCTCTCTCTCTCTCTCTCTCTCTCTCAAATAAATAAATAAATAACTTTAAAAAATCATTCTGATGATTGTTAGGATAGAATCAAGGTGGAAAAAAATGAGTGTTGTAGGTGCCATGAGTGTTGTAGTCAAGTGCACTAGTTCAGGTAAAATGGCCTAGAGAGATGTGACAAGGCCAGGCAAGAACATCAGCCTTTAGTTAGCCGGAATAATGCCAAGAGAATATTTTTAGCAACCTCCCAGAAGGAAGATGATGGCCTCCCACAAGAGGTCAGTAAAAATCTGCCATAATCTCAGGGATGCCTGAGTGGCTCAGTGGGTTATGCAGCTGCCTTCAGCTCAGGTCATGATACTGGAGGCCTTGGCATTGAGCCCTTTCCCCTTCCCCCTTCCCTCATGCTCATTCACTCTCATGTGTTCTCCCTCCCCCACTCAAATAAACAAATAAAATCTTCAAAAAAAAAAAAAAAAAAAAGACCTGACATAATCTCCATAATCTCAGAATTCAAGGAAATAGCCCTCCTTTCAATTCATATTAATAAGACATTTATAATTGGAAACCACTAACCAAATCCAAATTTATTTACACACACACATTATATTGTAGCAGTAAGGCTCAAAAATCCAGTATTATGAGTTCTTCTTCATGTAGCAGACTTCATATATGCTTCAAAATAACCATTTCAATAGTTTTCTATTTTCCAAGCAATCTAATTGTAAACATTTATTTTTTTTTCCTCTGGTGTATCACACTAGGATACAAATTTGGAAACCATCTTGGGTTTTGATTGGTTTTCCTCACTAATGAGATGAATCCTGCAAAATATCCTTGACTTTAAAAGTTTCTGGGTGTTATACTATATGTTGAAATAGAACTTCAATAAAAAATACATATATTTTTAAAAAGGAAGTAGCAGCTATGAAACTATAATTTCAGTAGAGGTAGGTAACTGGAACAGATACATGGCTAGATTCATGGAAATAGGAGAGAAAAGAGAGAGAATAAAAAGTTACACATCATTAAAATGCAGATTTATCAACCATAACCTAATATTGCTTCAGTGATGCAACAGTGTTCAAAGACAATAAAGTCTGTGGAGGGGAAAAACGAGTAGAGTTGTCCTAGGTATTTTTCTTTCTTCTTTCCTTATCTAGAAAGCAGTATGGTACATAAAGAATCGATTTTGGAATAAGACAGATCTAGATTTAAAGTTGAGTTCATGAGTAATTGCTCTGTGTTTGATTTATTGCTAACTGTACTTCCTCAGCTTCTCATTCTTGCTGATAGTAGTAACAATAACTAGCTGGGATTGGATGCCCATATGTCCATTTATTTTTTAAACTTCTTTTTAGGGTTAGACCAGGTGGCTCAGCGGTTTAGCGCCACCTTTGGCCCAAGGGTGTGATCCTGGGGTCTCTGGTTCGAGTCCCATGTCCTCCCTGCGTGGAGCCTGCTTCTCCCTCTGCCTGTGTCTCTGCCTTTCTCTGTGTGTCTCTTGTGAATAAATAAAATCTTTTTAAAAAATAAAAAACTTCTTTTTAAATCAGTGCTATGGCTATCAGATTATGTTGCATAAGATGAAAACAAAAAAGATCAATCTAGAGACTGTGTGTAGAGACATGGCCATTTGTTGTTAGTCACTGGGGAGGAGATCACAATTGCTGCATTCTCCAGCTTCCTATGTTCCAACAACCTTGGTCTTCTTTTGGCAATTCAACCATGCAAAGGAATTTCCTTTCCCCTGGAATGCCTTTCTCCTGACATTTATCACAGCTGGCCCTTTTTTTTTTTTTTTTTTTTTTTCTGGTCTCAGTTCAATTGAGGCCTTTGCTAGCTCCCACTCCATTTTTCCTAAGAGATCGCACTGTTGATTCCTTTATGGCGCTTCCCCCTATAGACCATTATCAGGTTTATGAATGGGTTCAGTTGTCTATCTCCACTGACTAGAACAAAGGCTTTCGACAAGCAATTGCCGGATGGCTAGACAGCTGGCCAGATGGCTGATGCCAAAAGGGGGTTTAGAGCACAGAAGCAGACGTAGCAGATTGACCTAAAGCGACTTTGCTTGCGTATCACTAGGCGGCTCTTTTCCAAGACACCGAGAACGCTAGAAAAAAAAAAACAAAAAAAGAAAAGAAAGAAAAAAAGAAACCCTTCCCCATAAAACAAAATATGCGGCGCGGGGATACAGTGAGCGTGGGTTACACGCATGCACATAAACACAAGCACGCACACGTAAAGAAAAACTTTAAAAAGTAGAAAAAGAAAGCCGCTAAACGGACCAAAACACACCCAAGCCTACCCTAGGGACCCGATCGTAAGCCCTAGAATCGAGAAGTCTTCCTTTGGCCACCGCGTTGCCAGGGGAGAGCGCGAACGCAGTCCCCACTACCACAAATTATGCAGTCGAGTTTCCCACATTTGGGGAAATCGCAGGGGTCAGCGCATCCGGAGTGCAATGGACAAGCCTCGCCCTGGGAAAACCACCTTCGTGATCATGGTGTTTCCCCTGCCAGGTAAGTATGAGTTGCAGGGCCCGCTGCGACCTGCACCCTAGCGCGCGCCTCGCTCCTTACACACGGTCACTTCCTGCCCGCCGCCTCCGCACGGCGGCTCCCCGCGCCGCCCCGGCCGCGACCTCGCCCACCCGCAACACGCCCTGGGGCGCCTTTCCCTGGCCCCACGCGGGACGGTTGGGACCGGGCCGTGGGGACCCGGCAGCCTCTGCGCGCCTGCTCATCTACATACGCCACGCCCCCGGGACGTTACCTCCACCCCCACCCCAGGTCCGTCCCCGGCTCTGGGAACCGGCGGTACCAGTCCGGGGCGGAGACTGGATGCCTGGAGGGCTGGATGGAGGGGTGGGGGGCGAGGACTTGGGACTTGGACGGGTGGCCTAGAAGCCGGGTCTCCGACCTCTGAGCGGTTTAGGGCCTCACTGGAGGGTGGGTGGGGCCGGGGTTTGATCCCCCGTTTCCCTGAGCAAAAAGGAAGTTTCAGTGTGTTTTGTTTTAGCCGGCTCATCCTCACTGGACAGATTATTATGACATTTCGCCGTCCTGAAAGTGTGTCCCGTAGGATTAATGAGGTTGAACCTTGCATAAAATTTAGTTTTTCAGAGAACAGTTTTCCCCTAATCAGGTATTGTGTCTTTTTTTTTTTTTTTCCAAGATTTTATTTATTTGACAGACAGCAAGCACATTGAGGAGAGGGCTAGGGGGAGAGGGAGAAGCAGGCCCCCCACTAAGCAGGGAGCCTGATGTGGGCCTGTATCCAGGAGTCCGGAATCATGACCCCAGCCCAAGGCAGACACTTAACCCACTGAGCCACCCAGGTGCCCCTATTGTGTCTTTCCTGACCCCACTAGTAAATTTTCTAGCTGTCTCTACAGAAGCCTGTATTCAAGGTCAATTAATATGGTTCTCTAGCCTCCTACCTATATTCCTAATGCAAGGTAACCAACCCAAGATCTCATCCAGTTTATACCCGCTCTTGGAGCATGTCCAGAGCCCCTTCTCCTTGTCCTAAGGTAACTTGATGTGAGGGGCTGAATTTTGCTTTTATCTGGTGTTAAGTCTCCACTCAAAGTGAACATGAGAAGTATGTTACATATACACTTGAGCCACACACATGCTCCATCTTTCCTCATGAATAGTCCTGTTTCTCTGCTTTTTTCTTTTTTTTTTCTGCTTTTTTTCATCAGTATGTATGTATGCAGCCTCTATGAGTATAAGAAACTTGTTTTCTCCTCCAGATTTGTGACTTGCTCTCCAGTCTCCTCCTCTGCCTCTCAAATAAGCCCTTTCCTTGCTGCTTACCTGTCTCAGTGATTGGCTCTGTGTGCATCAGGCAGACAGACTTGGGTTCAGTTATACCCCTGCCTTAAGCACTTAAGTACTAAGATTTCCCCAACCAACTTAACAAGGATCACTTTTTCATGGCATCTTCCTGAGTAAGCCTGTCATAAACTACTTCAACATACATGAATAAGGGGGTCCCTACTTGGCTTAGTCGGTTAAGTGTCTGCCTTCGGCTCAGGTCTCAATCTCAGGGTACTGGACGTCCGCTTGTCTCTTTCCCTCTCTTTCTGCCCCTCCCTTTTCCCCCCTCCCCATGCTTGTGCCCTCCTTCTCTCAAATAAATAAAATTAAACAAACAAACAGGGACACCTGGGTGGCTCAGTGGTTGAGTGTCTGCCTTCACACTCAGGGTGTGATGCTGGGTCCTGGGATGGAGTCCCACATGGGGCTCCCTGTGGGAAGCCTGCTTCTGCCTCTGCCTGTGTCTCTGCCTCTCTCTCTCTCTCTGTCTCTCATGAATAAATAAAATCTTAAAAAAAATACACAAGTAAGCCTAGTAAAACCTAAAGGAGGAGTGCCTATGTGGCTCAGTCAGTTAAGCTGACTCTTGATTTTGGCTCAGGTCATGATCTCAGTGTGGTGGACTCTAGTGCCAAGTTTGATGTGCTCTGGGTATGAAGCTTACTTGAGATTCTGTCTACCTTTCCCTCCGCCCCTCCCTACTTCTCTAAAAAAAAAAAAAAAAAAAACCCTAAAACACCCTAAAAGAAAAAAAAAAATGTCAAGATTCTGTTTCTTGAAAACAGAAAACCAGGGCAAAGTGCAAACTTTGTTCACTTAGCAAATTATGCAGTGGTCAAGTACATAATACTGGTAAAACAAAGTATTTTTAGATACTTGAAAAAATATAAGTATACTATTATGTTTTATAGTCGATTCACAATATCTAAAACATTGGGTTTAGTCTGTTCAACTCTTTTTTTTTTTTTTTTTTTTTTTTCTGTTAGTAGGCTCCACACCCAGGATGGAGCCTCATACTAGGCCTGAACTCAGGACTCTGAGATCAGTACCTGAGCGGAGATCAACAGTTGGAAGCCTAAGTAACAGAGGTGCCCCGCTCTCATTTTGCTTTTAGAAAGTGAGCCAAACACAATTTTCTTTAGACTGTAAACTGAGAACTTTTATATCTCTGCTGCTCTGTCCATTGAGAGGTGGAGTCTATTCCTTCCCTTGGAATCTGGATCTAGTGACTAGCTTGACTGGTAGAATGAGGCAGATGTAATGTTCAGGGAATTCTGAGGCTAGGTCAGAAGAAGCTTTACAGCTTCCATCTGGATCTCTGGGAACCCTGTCTGGGAGACTTGAGATACCACGTAAGAAGGCTAATTACTTTGAGGCTGCCATGTTGTGCAGAAGCCCAAGGCTTTGAGGGTAAAGATGCATAGAAAGAGTGCTGCTAGTTCCCAGCTGTTTCAGTCTCAAACTGGGGCCCCAGACACCAGGGAGCAGAGTAATGCCTGCCAAAATTGCATATTTGTGATCAAAATAGAGGACTCTTTTTGTTTCATGGCTCCCAAGTTTTGGGGTGGTGTTTTTGTGCAGCAATAGAAAATGGAATGGGGAGACAGAAACAAGCAAACAAGTAATATGAAGTGGAAGAAAAAAGTGGGTTAAGGAATGGAGAGAAGGGGTTGGGGTTGGGGGGGCTTAAAGTTTTTGAGAAGGGAGGCAAGGTAACTTCTCTACTACATAGTCCTGCTTTTCTTTGCTTGCTCATCATCAGCACACAAAACTCCCCAACAGCCACCCCAAAATGGCAGTCTAATTTGGCAATTCCCTGAGTTTATTTGTCCTGTTATAAGTCCTAGGACCACAGCCAACTCCTTAGAACCTCTAATTCTTGGTTTTAAGTTTGTGAGAATCAGTAAATAATGACCGAGCTTT
The DNA here is from genome assembly GCF_048164855.1 of Canis lupus baileyi. Taxonomy (NCBI): domain Eukaryota; kingdom Metazoa; phylum Chordata; class Mammalia; order Carnivora; family Canidae; genus Canis; species Canis lupus. The sequence goes on along the minus strand of NC_132844.1, from coordinate 35,690,678 downwards.
TGTGGAGCAGAGTGAACTTGCTATTAGGGGCATATCCCAGAGGAGGGCCATGAGTCCCAGAAAAGAGAAAATGGATTCCCCAACAGATATCTCCTTGACATCACTGTGACTCAGGGAGAGTGCACTACTTCTCAAAAAAGTTGGGTGGAACAATTGAAAACCAGAAAAATCCATGGCATGTGGGTGGTACATTATCCCATAAGAGTTCAAAACAGAGAAATATCCCATGCCGAAGGAGAATCTGAAAAGGCACTGAAAAAGAAAAGGTGCAGAGTTGGGGATCCCTGGGTGGCGCAGCGGTTTGGCGCCTGCCTTTGGCCCAGGGCGCGATCCTGGAGACCCGGGATCGAGTCCCACATCGGGCTCCCCGTGCATGGAGCCTGCTTCTCCCTCTGCCTGTGTCTCTGCCTCTTTCTCTCTCTCTCTGTGACTATCATAAATAAATAAAAATCAAAAATAAAAATAAAAAAAAAAGAAAAGGTGCAGAGTGACTTCTCATTGCTGCAGCGTCTCGTGGCTGAGAGATACCCTAAAAGGTCATTCTGTCTGGTTATTGACTCATCTATTGCTTGCAAATGGATCTTGAAGGATAGGTAGGGTTTGGATAATGGAATTAAAAGTAGGAGAGGGTGCTCCAGGGAACAGCATAAACAGAAGCATGATGGAAGGCATGACACATATTCTTTTTTTTTTTTCTTCTGGAACATATTCTTGAATCAGGAAATTCGGTTGGGTATGTGTAGGCATATCAGTTTGGCATGATGTATTGAAGCATTGTGGAAGGCCAAGAAATACTGGAAGATAAGGTGAACAGATGAGCAGATCAAGGTGAACTATTAGAACTTTTTAGGTAGGAAATTGTCCAGACTGGAAAGGGTTACTCTGGCAGTAGAGAGTGGCATAAAGGGAGCCAAAGGAAACAAGGCTGTCAAGTAGGAGCCTGTATCCCCAGTAGTTGAGGTGAAAGGTGGGGGAGATGGGTGTGCATGAAAGAGGCACTACTAACTGATCCATAGGATTGGGAATTGAGGGCTCCTGGAGGGACAGAGGAAGGGGTCAACCAAGATTCAAGCCTATAGTAGTTATAAGGATGGAGGAAGTGACATGAGCAGAAATCAAGAGTCAACATACCTATTGGCTGAGATATAGAAATGGGGTGGAAGACGCTGACTTGGGTTTGGGCTGTACTGATTTGAACTGCCAGTGGCGCAGCAGTGGAGACTATCTGCCTGGGCAATTGGAAGCCCATTATAGCCCCCAAGGAGAGGGCAAGGACCGGGTTAAACAGGTGGTTATCTGAATGGGATCAGGAAGAGAGACAGGAGCTTGCGAACAGGCCAGTACCGATACAGGGCAGCAAACAGTGTCACAATCAAGAGGCCTCATCTCAAGTTATCATCTACCTCACCTCAAGCATTGGGCGGAGGTGGACAAAGGCAGTCAAAAGCTGGGACTGAGAGGAGGCCAAGAAAAGGTCATTAGGAATTAAGTGGTGACAGCCTAGCAACTCTTCAGTAGACAGGCTGGAGTCAGATCGGGGAGTGAGTAGTGGTGACGGTGAGGCAGCAGGCGGTGAAAAGAAGGTAGAAGGTCTTGAGGCTTGACCGTTGGAGGGACGTCAGGTGCTAGAGTCTGGGGACCTACTGGCCCAGACTGCTGGCTGCAGGTCCCCTCAGCATCTAGATTTCTGCTTCTTCACGTCACAACGTGAGACCCCGCACATAGAGCGCTCCTCTCCAAGACTGCTACTTAGGAGGCTGCTGATTACTATTTTCGGTAATTAGGCAGCTGTTTCCCGGTAAGCAGAAGCCACGCACCAGCGCCCCAAGACGCTAGGAACCCCCCCCCCTCACTGGGATGGAGGGAGGGAGGGAGGGAGGGAGGGAGGGAGGAAGGACGTGGTCTGATAAAACTCCTTCTCTATTCATAATCCAGTCACTCTGATGACCTCTATGACCAACGCCTGCACGCGGCCTCCAACACTTCCCAACTGTGTTGCTGCAGGGGGCCTAATGGTCTGCCTGCTTCTATCCTGGGTCCCCCAAGGCCTATTTCAACACCACAGTCAAGCTAATCCCCTTAAAAACATGTAGATCTGTCTTCTGGAAAACAAAACAAAGCAAACCGCAATGGCTTCCCATTTCCCTCAGAGTAAAAGCCAAAGTCCTTACACCAGCCCCAAGTCCTTACACAGTGTCATCCCTCCTTCCTTACCTCTCTGACTTCCTCTTCACTCTTCAGTGCTAACTGCTATTGCTTTTCCGTTCCTTGAACACGCCTGGCACTTAAGGCATTTGCTCTAGACTGTTCCCTCTTCCTATGCTTTTCCCCCATATATCTGAGTGACTAACTCCCTCATCTTCTAGTCTTTACTTAATATGACCTTCCCAGAAATGCCTGGGTGGCTCGGTGGTTGAGACCTTTGGCTCAGGTCATGATCCTGGCGTCCTGGGATCAGTCCCACAATCGGCTCACCGCAGGGAGCCTACTTCTCCCTCTGCCTATGTCTCTGCCTCTCTCTGTGTCTCTTGTGAATAAATAAAATCTTTTTTTAAAAAATGACCTTCCCATTGAAGTTGATCCTCACATCTTATTTACTACTGCAACCAATCACTCCCCCTCATGCCAGCTCTCCCTGTTGGCCTTTTTCCCATAGACCTTACTACCTTCTAACATATTTTACAATTTATTGTTACATTTTATTAGTCATCTTCTCTGCCACCTCTCACTATAATGTTAATTCTGTTCACCCAGGATTCCCAGGCACATACCATAGTGACTGGCGCATAGGAGGCACTCAGTATCTGTTGACTTGAATTATTAGTCTTGATGTATATATAGAAGAAGGGTCCTGGGTTACAAGTGGATTACAAGATGTTGCTCTCCACCAGGATGCATCCAGCACCCAAGAGGAGGGAGCTAAAGCTAGATGCCCGTGGAATTGTCAGCTGGGGAACTTAGGCAAAAACGATCTCAAAGAGCAGCAAGAGGTTTCTGCAAACCCTGAACTAAACTGCCTATAACAGCATCATAATTCTTGTTCCTATCATTCTTGTATTCTCCATATTCCTGTACATTTGTGTTCCCTCGGGAAATCTTTTTGAAACATTCCCGTTCCCAATAAGAGACCAGTGATGACCATCATTCTTTAATCATCTAAGTACTGTTTGGAGTAAACGGTAGAGATGTGGTTCCATTAGGTGATCCAATAGGCAGGAAAGTCAGGAAACCCTGCCTTGGTCGGTTCCCTGCCGAGAAACCTACCTGAAGTAATTTAAGCAAAAATGGGAAAGTTCAAAAATGGAATGCAGCGGAGCCTAAGAACAGGCTTGGATATGGTTGTGGGCATCAGAAATTAGAACTAGGAACCGAGCTGCTTCCAGCTCTTCTCCTTCGGCGTTGACTTTACCTTTTCAGACAACAGATTGGAAGCGGCGACCCCACGAGTCGGAGCCGGCGCGGGAGCAGGAGTCGGGCGGGAGCAGGCCTGGCGCCGCCGGCCGCAGTGGACCACAAGCCTCCGCCGAGGGAGCCGCCGCGCGCCTACAGCCTGGAGGCGGGCCTGGGCCACTTGGCGGGCGGGGCCCCGCCGCTACAGGGACACAGGGACACCCTCCCACCTCCCCAGGGTGTGCAACAGCCACCGCCCAAGTATCACCAGGTACCCTGCCAGTTCCATTGTTGTCGTTGGAGGCTGCCCGGTCTGCAGTCAGGCTTGGCAGGACTCCTTCACCTCCCCGGGCATCTTCGGGGCCATCATCTGGTTCCTACTGGGGTTCATCTGCTGTTTTGCCTTGAGGAGCGAAGATGCCCCAACTGTGTAGCAAACGTTACTCAAAGAGAACAACACACCTGGTTTTCCTACGTCCAGCTATCTTTTTCTTTTCTTTTTAAGATTTATTTTATTCATGAGAGAAACAGAGATAGAAATGTAAATGTTGTATAGCATAGCTTTCTTTGAGTTTTCAGGACTGTTGTAAAGTGAGGTGGGAGAGATTTGGTGTGTGTGAGCTGAGATTTTGGGGGCTCAAGGGTCACAGAGCGTGGAGACGCAGCAGCACTGCTCCCAGGGTTAATGACAACACAGTAAAGCATTGCTTTTACTTTTTGCAGTCTTCACTTTGAGAATGGTAAGAAATAATGTTTTGAAAAACATTATTCATACCACTGTAAAAAAAAAAAACCAAAATACCAGGGAACTGTTAGTTGCCAACTCAATACTGTTTCCCCTACTTATTATATAGAATTCCAATTGCATTTGGCAATCTGTAAAGCTGAGACATTTCCTGGCCTCTCTGAAACCAGGCATGATCATGGGACAAAGCTCTAGCCAAAGACATCTAAGCTGAGGTCTTTGGAGTTTCTAAAGCTCTTTTTAAAGAGCTCACCTATTAGTGTGCTCTTTCACCAACCCTTCTTCTAACAGGGCAACAAAGAAAATGGGCTGGAGCTGCAGCAGTCATCTCACAGGAATGAAAACCACACCCTAAGGAGAACTGAAAGACAGAAGCACCTACCCTGCAGAGCAAATCATGAGCCTGCCCTACCAGCCCTGACCGGCTCATAGTCCCTGCTGTGTCAAGTTGAAGGGATAGGAAATGAAGACATAGCTCCTTTTCCCAGAGAGCTAACAATAGAAGCAGCTAACTTTTATTGCACACTTGGTATGTATTAGAAATCATTCTTAGTGCTTTCCATGCATTAGGATAAAAACATGTGCATGGAGTATTATTCCATTTACACGGAGGAGGATACATGTTTAGCAAGGTTAGCTACCCACGGTAATCCAAGGCTTGAAGCTGGGCCTTCTATCATTTGTATGATTAACTACAATGCTATACTGGTTCCCAGTCTTATCGGTTATAATTCAAATTTGAATTCAAATTCAAAGGGATGAAACTCTTGATGAAGAGAACATAGGGAGCAAAGGGGAGAATGTCAGTTTCCAGCAGAATTTTGGGCACTTATCAGCAGTGTCAAAAATGAGGATGAATGCGCCAAGAAGCAGAGCAATATGGTGGTTGATTAGAATGCTGAGCTGGGATCTCGGCATTAAGTGGAAGAAACAGATGTTAAATAGGTAGGTAGATTATGAATTATAGCAATCAATGTGAAACTGAGTAATGGAACTGGAGACTATACTCATTACTCTTCCAATAAGCTTAACTGTCCAGGGGAGATGGAAGTCTGTAGAGGATTCATATTTGCATATGTTGCTATTAATAGTGTATTGAAGCTATCCCAGTCAACACTTAATCAAACAACAGAAGTATACTGGAAAGACCAGATAAAACTGGATTTGAAACCTTGTCCTGTCACTTATTTGTAGCTTTGTGTAAATTGCATGCCTTCTTTGAGCTTGTTCCTTCATCTGTAGTTTACATACAACAGCTACAGACTACAAGTGTAATTTTGAGCATAGTACTAATTATAACATTTCCACTTAGATATATCTCCTATGGTATTTATATTAATGGGATAACACATCATCACAGAATTCCTTCTATTTAGTAACAAATACTAATCTCCAAGAGATCATATTGCATGATAAAGAAGATTTGAATGCAGGTTTTGTTTTCTGACCACATTTTCAACACTTTTTATGGACTCTGTTCTATGGACTTTTGGTTAGTCTTTGAAATGCATCAGTAATTATAACAGCTTTCTCACTAAATGCTAAGTATAGGAGATATTTTCACAGGACTGGTCCAGCAACCCTTACTCTGGGATCTTGCCCCATGACCCCTCCCTATCTCCACCCTTGGTTGCAGTAGACTTTTAAAGGGCAAATACTTAAACTCAGTATTTATTTTTAAAAATTTTCAAGTATCTTGCTGAGTGAAGTCAGTCGGAGAAGGACAAACATTATATGTTCTCATCCATGTGGGGAATATAAATAATAGTGAAAGGGAATAGAGGGGAAGGGAGAAGAAATGTGTGGGAAATATCAGAAAGGGAGACAGAACATAAAGACTGCTAACTCTGGGAAATGAACTAGGGATGGTAGAAGGGGAGGAGGGCGGGGGGTGGGAGTGATTAGGTGACGGGCACTGGGGGTTATTCTGTATGTTGGTAAATTGAACACCAATAAAAAAAACAAAATAAAATAAAGACACAGGGAGAGAATGGCCATCTACAAGTCAAGGAGAGAGGCTTGGAGTAGAACCTTGCCTCATAGCCCTCCAGAGAAGCCAAACCTACAGGCACCATGATCAAACATCTGGACTCCAGAACTGTGAGAAAGTCATTTCTCTGTATTAGCCATCCAGCTTGTGGTAGCTTTTTTGGGCAGCCCTAGCAAACTAAACCAGACCTTCATGGGCTCAGGAGGTTCTGACAGGAAGAGAAAATGAAAGTGTTTCTGGATGGAAGTCAGTGTATTCAGTTCATGACTTCTGGACAGAAATAAAAATTAGGACCAAAAGAGAAATATTCATTCAAAAAGTGGAAATTCAAGAAAAAAAAAAATGGGCAGAACAACAGTGTCAGTATGCCAAGGCTGTTGGGCAGGCCTCTTTCCAACCCTCCTGTGGGGTGTCTCTGAACCCTCAACAAGCACCTGCCATTATTTGGGCACAGCTAACTAGAAAATTTCAGCAATCTCCATAAAATTAAGACTAAGAAAAGCTGCTTCTTGACACTTATCTGGCTTCTTAAATAAGAGTCATTAGGACCCAAATAGATTAGCTTTGAAAAATGGTAAGGTATTTTTAATGGGTTTTTCTTTTTCTCCTTGAGTAAAAAGAATGACTGGGTTTTTCAAAAAAATAAAAAAAAAAAAAAGTATAAAAAAAAATTTTTCAAGTATCTTAAGGATTTAATCTTTTACTTTACCCAATCTTACCATGATACCCTAGCGTAAACAGAACATTTCACATGGAAAAATGTTTTATAAATTGTCAGAAATAGTAAAGCACCTCTCACAATATTGAGATGAAGGTTTCAGAGGTATCAGGTTTTTTTTTTTTTATTTAGGAAAGCTAAATTCTTTGTAAAATGTTGACATATATAGCTTTTTTTCAAAATATAACCAGCAATTGTTTTTTTAGCTCTAAATCACCAAATTGAACCAAATTCCAGCCCAACTTAAGAACTTTCTCAGCATTTAGAAATGTCTGATACTTTACTCCCTTCCAAAGCAGTGTTCTTGGCTGCTATTAGTAGGAAGATTCAGAAGTTGGGCAGATTCCTGCATTTGGTGGCAGGTTAGATAATGTAGCTACCAAGATCCTTTCCCACCTTTGAGATTCAAGGCTGAGACATCTTTTATTAGGTACCTTTTGTGATAGATTTATACTAGAAGTCTCAGTGTTTCAACATGAAGACTATTGGCTTTTTCTAAGTTTATTAATCTGACAGAGAGCAAGCACAAGCAGGGATAGTGGCAGAGGGAGAAGCAGGCTCCCAACCAAAATGGGAGCTGGATGTGGGGCTCAACCCCAGGACCCTGGGATCATGACCTGAGCTGAAGGCAGACACAACTGACTGAGCCACCCAGGCGCCCCGAGAGAAAGAATCATAAGCAGCCTCCATGTCCAGCGCAGAACCCCATGCAGGGCTCAATCTCACAAACCTGAGATCGTGACCTGAGCCGAAATCAAAAGTCAGACACATAACCAACTAAGCCACCCAGGCACCCACAGAAAGTTTATAAACCTCGACTCATCGATTTCCCTTAGAACAAATTCACCTAGACTCTAAATTTCAGTGTTACAAATGTACACCTAACAGAGGAGATGACTAATAAGTTTGACTCCTTAAATTCCTGCAGAAGAGTTTTCAGAAATGAACGAAGTATTTTAAGGAAAGTTACCCTTTATGTTATAAAGTAATAGAAACCCATTGTTAGTGTGAAAGAACGAGTCCTAAATTATTTTATAGCTTCTCTACTAAAGCCTAATCCTAAACTGTGAAACACATCCAATATTTAAACATATGCTAACCCCAACTGAGAAAGGCGGTGGCAGGCATCATGGATCAGGTAATACAGTTCGTTGAGCGAAGCCGGCAGTTTGTGAAGGACTCCATTCGGCTGGTTAAAAGATGCACTAAACCTGATCGAAAAGAATTCCAGAAGATTGCCATGGCAACAGCAATAGGATTTGCTATAATGGGATTCATTGGCTTTTTTGTGAAATTGATCCATATCCCTATTAATAACATCATTGTTGGAGGCTGAATACCTTTTTAAAAGAGTCTTTCATCTTGGGGATTAGTGAATAATTGATACGGGAAGCTCATGAAGTAAAAATGTGCCTAATATGTTTCGTGTTTTTCTTTGATGTTTTTTTTTTGTCTTCCAAGATGTTTTGTATTTGTAAATTAAAATAATTTCAAAATAAACTTTTTTCCATCATAAAAAAAAAACAAAAACATATGCTAACACAACTGAGAAAGGGGGAAAAAAGAAACTTGAACCCCCAGAGCCAAAAATGACCGCTTCCACTAACCTCAGGTTCTAGCATATCCCAGGATATAGCACAACAGGGAGGGGAAGGAGTCAAAGAAATATGCTTTCAAGTGTCACATCATTTAAGACTGAAGACCATCCACTGTATAATTCTGATCTGCTCTATTAATTTATTTACAAAATAAAATTTCACAAATATCACAATGGTATTTTATACAACCCTAATGACAAAAGAACCATTTTTTTGCTCCCTACCTAAGATTTACAAGGCTGATCAAAAACTGAAATTATTAGTATAAAATAATAAAATGAGACAAATCATGGTAAAGACTGCTTTATTGGTGGCAGTTAGTATTAAGTCAATAAATATTGAATTTATCGATTACTGGTCCATAGAGAGCTGAATGAAACAACCAACTGCCTGCTGAGATGAATTGAAGTTAATCCTGCTTCTTGGGAAAAGAAGCCACAGCTAGCTGATACATGGCATATGCTGTTCCTGAAAAATAAAAAGAAACAAAAAAAAAACTTATAAGAAATTCTGATATTTATACGTATAAAACTTGTAAGAGAAGGGAGAAGCAAGTCTGGCATTACGATTACCTTTATGTGAACATAAAAAAGCATTTTGACAGGTGCTGGCAAAATTTAAAATAAATATAGTTTTTAAACACATTTAATCTAGTTTTACTATCAGTTAACTTCTACAGAAAGTGTTAGATATAGCACAATAATGTAGTTGCCAACTTAATAAGATGTAAGAAATTTTTAAATAAAATTAAAAATATACTTAAAAAAAAATTAAAAATATATATAAAGGTTATTTCCATACCAACCTAAAACTGCATGTGAAATGCTAAGAATGATTCAAATACTGAAAAAGAGGTCAAGAAATGCAAGCACTCCCTAAAGTATATCATCAATGTAAAACCAAGGAAGAGTGATACATTTAAATTATCAAATTTAATGTAATAGCTAATTAAGTGAAAATTTACTAAAACTCATTACCAGAATACCTAGGAAATAGTCATACCAATCAACACAAATTTAGATCTTATGAGAGCCCAAAGGTCACTAGTTAGTTGTCTTCATCCATAAATGCCCCTTCACTGTATACAATCCAAACCAAAAAGGCACTTTGGCATGAGCAGGAGGACTTCGTAATCAGGATTCAAACTGCAGCTTTTCCACATAGAGGCAATATTATCTTTAATTAACATAATTTCTTCATCTTTAAAATAAGGACACATACAGACTTAATAAAAGGGTTACAGAAATCCCTTTATGTAGCATTCTCATCAATAGGACAAGCACACAGTAATCACTCAAATATTGTTTCTCTTCCTCCCCCAGAGAGCAATGATTAAAATTCTTAACTCTGTTCCTAGTATACCAATTTATGATATTCCATTGCTAATACTGAACAATGGACCTGCCCAATTCACAGAAAAAACATCAAAGCACTCTGGGTACAGTAATGAGTGTTGCTCTATGCAGGTTGTGTATAAGTGAAGCACTCCAAATATCCTACCACCAACTGTAAGCATCATAGTGGCTCTATACAGGAGGGCATCAGCTACTCCACCCTTTAGATGCACTGGAATTCCATTATCCTCCTAGATTAAAAAAATAATAATAATTAATACAAGTGTGATTTGTTTTCAACTAAGTTCAAAAGGCTAATCCACTTATATAAAATTAAGTGCCTCCTTAAACTCCTGGAATTAAAATATTGTAAACACCAAAATTTAAAGACTACAATTTTCCTGATTCTGTCTCTACTTCCACTGAAGTATTAAAATAAGAACTCCTAGAAGTCAATATTCTTTCTCTTAAAATTTAATGAGATCCAATACAGATATTCTTTCCAAGGAATATACAAATGTTAAAGCTGTGAAAATACACTGATGGAGCTCATCTCATCAACTAAATTATTAAAAAGATCAGTAATCATCACACCTTAGATCTAATCATAAGAAAGATTAATTTTTTTCCTTAAAGAAAAAAGGGAGAAGGGGTTTTGTTTGTAACCTTAAATAACTTTAACCTTTAGCCTAGCACGTGGCATATGGTATTTAATACATTTGTTAAATGTATTTCATTTTTACATGTCATACAAACAGCCCCTGACTTAACGGTGGTTCAACTTACGATTTCTCAACTTTACAATGGTGTGAAAGCAATATACATTCAGTAAAAACTGTCCTTTGAATTTTGAATTTCACCTTTTCCCAGGCTAGCAATATGCAGTACAAAGCTCTCTCATGATGCTGGGCAGTGGCAGACAACCACAACTCTCCGTCAGCCACACAATCATGAAGTTAAATAACCAATGAATTACCACCATTCTGTAGCCATAAAACCATTGTTTTTCACTTTCAGTACAATAGTCAAGAATTATGTAAGATATTCAGCATTATAAAATAGGCTTTGTATAAGATGATTTTGCCCAACTGTAAGTTAATGTATGTGTCCTGAGCATATATAAGGTAGGCTAAGCTACATTTAATAGGCTAAGTATATTAAATGAATCTTCAATTTAACAGGTTTTCAACTTATGATGGGTTATTGTTTATGACACAATGATACAACTCAATCGTAAGTCAAGGAAGATCTGTCGTTTTAATCACTTAAAATTTTATTTGGGAAAAACCAGAGATCACCCCAGGAAAATTTAAAAAATCACTAAAAATCGAACTACTTATAAAGGTCAACTACTTTATCCCACCATCCTTTCTTATGTGAAAACCAATATTAACAGTGTAGTACATATCTATAAATACTTTAAAGATTTATTTATTTATTTTAGAGACCGCAAGCACGCAGGAGGGTAGGGTAAGAGGGAGAGGGAGAGAATCCCAAGCAGACTCCCTGCTGAGCACAGAGCCCCGAGGTCTGACACTAGCTCACTACCCAGGGATCATGACCTGAGCTAAAATCAGTAGTGAGATGCTCAACCCACTGAGCCACCCAGGCATCCCAATACCTGTAGATATTTTTAATGCCTACATTATCTTAACTTCTAATTTATACACACACCTGTTTAATATACAAAATGAGATTATGACATATAAGGGTCTGCTATATATTGTTTTTCACTTAATGCTATCTTAAAAACCATGGTTAGTCCCTTTAACCCCAACTTGTTCCTTTTAATGGCCACACAGCATTCCACTGTGCGAAAATATTCTAAGTGAATTAGCCAGTCTCCTAATAATGGGTATTTAGGTTGTTGGGGGGCTTTTTGTATTAGAATCCTATAATGAGGGATCCCTGGGTGGCGCAGCGGTTTAGCACCTGCCTTTGGCCCAGGGTTTGATCCTGGAGTCCTGGGATCGAGTCCCATATCAGGCTCCCTGCATGGAGCCTGCTTCTCCCTCTGCCTGTGTCTCTGCCTCTCTCTCTGTGTGTGTCTCTCATGAATAAGTAAATAAAATCTTAAAAAAAAAAAAATAAATAAATAAATAAAATGAAATCCTATAATGAATGACTTCTTTGCTTTTTTAATATTCTTACGCTACTATTTGTGCAGAAAAGACTTTTTTTTTTCCCCAGAAAAGACTTTTTAAAAGATATCTTTATTTTAGAGAGGGAGAGAGCGTGCTCCCCTCTATATAATTTTCATTTGTCAATCATACCTCCAAACTGGAAAAATATATTTTCTTCTAGTATGTTTTACAGGAGAAGCATTTATACTCTTCCAATACCAATTTATTGTATCCTTTCCCCACTGATACGGAATAGCACCTTTAACATATATTAAATTTCTGCATATATAATTTTTCTTTTTCTGGGCCCTTTCTCTGGTCTATTTATCTATTCTTGTGCAACTACCTCAAAGAGTGCCAACCCAAAGTAACTTCTCCAAAGTATCTTTGACTATACCCTTCCGCTTCCCCAAGGTCCTCTTGTATATAGCAAATGCACAATTAGCTATCAATAGTTTCTTATTCTTTTGCTAATATAGCAGGATCAGTAACAATCAAGCATCTCCAAATGTACTTCTTATCTCCACCTTTTGGTAATTACTATTATTACAATTCATAATTGCCTATGAAATATTTCAGTACCTGAAATAGCTTTTGTTTCTCTGGAACTTTATTTTCAAACTGCCTGCGTGAAGCAGTACTTATGGTCCTCTGGGCAATCTGGCGAAGAGCCTGAAATGAAAAATCCATATATATTAGGCAGTTTTAGGTTTTAATAAAGAAACCTTCAAAACCAACTACTTTCAATCTTTAATATTACAAAAGAGAGAAATTGACAGTTAAAACATATCCGGTTTGTCAGTTAAGAGTCCTAAACCATGGGATCCCTGGGTGGCGCAGCGGTTTGGCGCCTGCCTTTGGCCCAGGGCCCGATCCTGGAGACCCGGTATCGAATCCCACGTCGGGCTCTCGGTGCATGGAGCCTGCTTCTCCCTCTGCCTGTGTCTCCGCCTCTCTCTCTCTCTCTGTGACTATCATAGATAAATAAAAATTTAAAAACAAAAAAAAGAAGAGAGAAGAAAAAAAAAAAAAAAAAGAGAGTCCTAAACCAGCAGCAGGTTTTCCAATTGGTTGTCCATCCTCTACTCCTTATATTAAAATTCTGCAGTATCCAAAGACCACATTCAAGTAGCAATTCGTGCAGATGCTGAGCAAAAAAAACAAACCCTCATCTGTACCTGAATTGAATGAGTAGCATTATATAATCCTTGAGTAAAACACTGGCATACATATATTACAAAAATAATTACAAAATACACTAAGTTCAAATATTTTCATTTAATACTCTACCAAATTATCAAAAATCTATTAATTGATACCAAAATAAAATAGCATGACTCCTACTTAGTTAAAATGCTTTCTTTATTAGTTTTCCTTAAAAAAAAAAAAAAAGAATCTTTAGTAGGGCATAATTCTTTTTTATCTATCCAATTGAATTAAATAATGAAACAAATATGCACTCAATATTCCAAAATAAATGATACACTGAGAGCCTAAGTAAAACCTTACTGAATAATCACAAAAGAGAACGGTTAGTTACAGTTACATTTTCCTTCTCTTTTTCGAAATTTTGAGAAAGTATTTCACACGCTCAAAGCCGGTGGAGGGGTGAAGGACACTGCAGAACGGCCTGACTGAAGTAACGCTGCACTTCTGCCACGAGTGCTCCTAAAGTCCCATCCAAAAGTGAATGACTTGCTTTTTAAACCGCGTTCTGATGCTCACAAAGCTCAGAAACGTTGAAACTTCTGTCTCTCAAATCTTTCTGCCTTAAACTTCCGTGTATCAGAAACCTCCCATTTGAACCTTAGTTTTACTCCTAGCAGCGCTACCGACTTCATCAATGACCGAGAGGTTTAGGGGTGGCCACTGAGAACCCAAGGCTGTCTAACCCACTTCCGGGCACCTTCCCGGCCCCTCCATTCCATCTACCCAGCCTAGCCTGGGGCGGAAGGAACAGATGGAAGGGAGAGTAACGTCTGGCCAACAGGAGACACGGATCAAGGTGACTTGGGAAGTCGCCTTCTTCCCCTTCTTCCCTCCCAGGAGAAGCTGCTCACTCAAGGCTCTCGGGCCTCCGCTCTCCATCCTCCCGCTGCATATTAACGCAAGCCGAGAAGCTCCTCACCAGCAGATTCCGCAGCATCTTGGCTCAGTTACTACCCACCAACTGCAACAACTGACCACCAAGAACGAAAGTCCCCGCACCGGAACCGGAAATACCTCTGGCCCTCGCGCCAGCGTCAGGGGACAGAAACATTTCCGGGCGGAGGAGGGGCTTGAGCTTCTAACCATAGAGAGCGCAAGGTAAGCGAGAGCGGCCTTACAGCCGTGGCCGCTCTAGGAGACTGGGCGCTTCTGTCCCTTCATCTCGTTCCTAACCTGGCCGATGCCTTTCAGGTGGCTGATCCCTGAAGCTGAGGCCGGGAGAAGCAAACGACTTGTGAGACCAGAGAGGCGAGGAATGACGTGTTATATGTACTTTTTTAGTTAGCTTGGATGAAATTAACGCGAGACCAAGCTATCGTAGAAAATTAGTGTATTTGGAACGAGGAGGCGTTTTTACAACTTAGCCAACTTTGAGCCATTGTTTAGACGTTGGTTGGCCTAAGTTGTGAAGCTGCGTGACATACAGAACAAAAAGGATGATTCCTCTTACGCGATGCAGTTTTGTTCCGCGGATGAGACTGAGGGCGTTATTGTTCCTTGTGCTGAGAATGTGCTGCAGGCCGCGGCGCTCCGATACCAGTTTTTATCTTCTGGTGCCTTTGGATGCTGCAGAACTCCCCATGCAAGAAACTCTACCACGGTGTCCGGCAATTGTGGAAGCTCTTCGCTCGTTCCTCCGTGTCTGGGAAAGTGCTGAAAAGAGGGGGGGAAATGCAACTGTGGGGCAAGAAATGGGATGGCAAACCTGGACTCTGAATTAAGTCTTACTGGCTGAGGCTCAGCGGGGCACTTTCCATGACTGGAGTGGCTAGGCAGAGCCAATTATTGTACAGGTGGCCTGTCAGGGTATCTTTTATCAGGCTTGCCTAAATGTTACGTTCTCTCTCTATTCTCTGTGCCCACCAAGTGTGTATAAATTATAGACATAAAACTATTTACCCCATACTAAATCTTGTCACCTTTTCATGAAGTCTTCTAATCCACTGAGATTTCAAATAGAAAGTGGATGATAAGATATATGGGTTCAGCATAGGTGAAATGTGTAGGTAAAAACTAGTAAAGTCAAAATTACTATTCTTGCTGATAGTTTGGGTTAGATCCACCAAGTTATCTGTCCCCAGTTCAGGTTCTCTTCCTCGCCAAGGTTTATAAACAGCCAATTCATCTCTTCCCTAGATAAGGACTGAATGGATCTAGCTTATTCCCCTCTCTGTATTACACACTGTGATCAAATCCTTGAGACAGTTACCAGGTACTGACAGCTGAAGCCTACAAATTTTTAAAAATTAGATAGTCTAAAATATGAACTTGTTAAAGTAGTATGTGTGCTGTCTTACATTTTCTCCATCTAGACTAGATTGTAAACTGAAGAACAGAGATTATTATTATTTTTTTTACCGATCCCCTAGTACTGCTTAACGGGTTAAAGGTTAGCCAGCAGATGAATTAATGATATATACTGGATAATAAATCTATATACTGAATGAAGGACACTCACTGTTCTGTCCAAAAAGAACCAAAGATTTACATAAAATAGATCCTTAGATGCAGATCCTTATTTGCATGTCACTTAGTACAATTTCCCTCTTTACTAGATCATTCCATCAGCCTATAAGCTTATTCCCATATTAAACAAACAAGCATTTAAGTTACCATCCCATTTCTCTTCAAAATAAAACACAGATCTCTTTATACTTGTATTCTCTTCCTCTCCTAATCTTTTAAATCCCATTTTGGGCCGGCTTTTAGTGTTTTTCCTAGGATCCCTAATGGCTTTTACATTGTTAAACTGTCAATATCAATTTTCATCTTTTCCATCTATCAGCAACATTTAACATAACTGATCACTCCTTCACAATATACTTTAACTTGGAAATAAGCCATAAATACCATACGGTATAACATACAACATATATGTAAAGTTTCAAACGGTCTTAACGGGCTTCCTCTATACTCTAGTCTTTTGATGGTTCTTTCTATTTCAGCAATGTTTTTGGTTTCCTGAAACCTCATCCTCTTAATCTCTAAATCTCAGAGTACCACCCCCCCCTTTTTTTTAAACATTCATCCCTCTTGTGATTTCATCCAATGTCATGAAATACCATTTATGTGCCGGCACTCTCCAGCACATAAACTTTCTCTTTAACCCCAGACATCTCTACTTAGATGTCTGACAGGCATCTCAAAATTATGACCAAAACTGAATTCTACTCTCCACTCTTTATTTCCAAGGTTTCTCCTCTGCAATTTCCTTCATTTCAAGCCTCAAACTCTGTTTTGCATCATACCATATAAACTAACCCATTAGAAAAATCTGTTGAATACATACACCTTGAAAATATAATCTGACTCTGACCACTTCTCATTACTGCTACCACCACTGTAGGCCAACCCACCATCTCTTGCTTCCATGACTGCAAAAGCCCTTTTAACTGGCTTCCCTACTTGTACTTTTACACTCAAGTCTATTTTCACATAGCAATGACCCTTATAAAGATTTAAGTTAGATAATGACTGTTTACAACTGTTTTCTTCACTGCTATAGTTGCAGCATCCGGAACAGTAACTGGTACATAGAAAATGCTCAGCAACTAAGTGGTTAAGTGAATAGCATGTAGCATGAAAGAACTTACTGAGAATAAAAACTCAAAAAACTTTGCTATTCATTGTACTACTTTCAAACATTTTTCAGCCTTGGGATTCCTCACTTATTGTTTCCTTGCTCTTGTTTTGTAAATTGTGATTACCCTGACAGAAAAATATACCTGGAATTTGCCTGGGTGCCTATCAAACTTTATTGGATCTTCTCAATCACACTTGAAATTTGTTTCTAGATCTGTAAATTCATCCTCTGTAGCAAAGTAGTTATTTTCAAAAAATTCCTTTCCAAAACATGTTTGAGGTTCTTTTGTAATAGTGGAAAATTATTATTAGATTACTAGAAATAATTAGAAAGTATTTCATTCAGAGAGTTTTTGAACATTATAACTGGACTGGCAGTATGCTATTTAGATATATGCAAAATGTGTGGTAGGTAATGGTTAATTTAAGCCTTGCAACATAAGTTTGTGTGAAAATACTAAGTAAAAATACTTCACAATTAGGGATGCAAAGTTACCAAATCAGTTATTCAATCTTTCCTTTTAAAAAAACAAACAAGATTACAATCCTCACTTTGATCCTGCCTATAGCATCTATAAATAAAAAGAGGAAAGCCAGAATAGAGTTTTGTGTGATTGGGATATGTGTTTTAATTCTGGAACCATGCTTAATCCACTTCCAGTTTTACAAAAACAATATAGTAAACAGCCTCATGTGAAGTTTAATACACAAAAACTACTAGAGAAAAGATAGCACTTCAATATAGTTTCTTTTTTAAAAAAAGATTTATTTATTTGTTCATGATAGACATAGAGAGAGAGAGAGAGAGAGAGACAGAGACACAGGCAGAGGGAGAAGTGAGCAGGCTCCATGCCGGGTGCCCGACGCGGGACTCAACCCCGGGACTCAACCCTGGGACTCCAGGATGGCGCCCTGGGCCAAAGGCAGGCGCTAAACCGCTGAGCCACCCAGGGATCTCCCTTCAATATAGTTTCTTATTTTGAGTATAACAGTTTGGAATCAAGGAACATTTGGTTATCTCTAAACTGCTCTATTATTAAATAATTTATCAACTGCAAGCCTCAGTCTTTTCCTCATTAAAGTGAAGGAATGGCTTTGGATTAATAATCTTTATCTCTAGCTCTAAAATCCTTGTGGGTGAAAAATAATATATAAAGTATATGAGTGAAAACAAAAACAAAAAATATATGAATTCACCCCTTGTTGAACAATAATTTATTGACTACCTAATATGAATCTAACATTTTATAATATATTAAAAAAAACTTTTAAAATCCCTGACCTGTCAAATTAGGAAGGTAATAAACACATACTAGTAAATTATAATGTGGCCATGAATTAATATCAGGTAACTGGTTCAGTAAAACTTGCTCATGGAAAATACAAGGAAGATAGCTGTCATTAGGAAGGTTTTCAAAAGACTAAATCAGTAGAGTCTGGCAGAATTAGAATAAACGAAGTAGTGAGTTTTAGCAGGGTCCAAGAGAATAAATGGAATAAAGCTTAAAAGGCATTCTCGATTTAAAGCAAGAACATGACTAACATGGACCTAGAATCAAGCACAATCTACTGCAGGAACTTTAAAACAGATACCTAGGTGTAGTGAAAAGAGAAAAAATATTGTAATTAGCAACTTGAAGTTAGATTCTGAATCTGTCACTTAATAGTGATTATGACTAAAGGCAAGTTTCTTTTTTTTTTTTTAAAGATTTTATTTATTTATTCATAGAGACACACAGAGAGAGGCAGAGGGAGAAGCAGGCTCCATGCAGAGAGCCTGACGTGGGACTCGATCCAGGGTCTCCAGGATCATGCCCTGGGCTGCAGGCGGTGCTAAACCGCTGCGCCACCAGGGCTGCCCTAAAGGCAAGTTTCATAATCTATACTTCAGCTTATCTGTAAAATGGAGATAAAAGTATCCAACATCTTTGGGTGGCTGTGAAGATGAAATGATATAATTCAATAAATGTTAATTTTTAAAAGATTTTATTTATTTAAGAAAGAGAGAGCACACATGTTCAGGGGCGGGGAGGGGTACAAGCAGATTCCATGCTGAGTGCGGAACCCCCGCAGAGATCATGATCTAAGCCTAAATCAAGAGTCCACAACTTAACCTACTGAGCCACCCAGGTGCCCCTATAAATGTCAACTTTTATTATGGAAGAACAAGTTGGATAAAGAGAAACAGATCAACAAAATCCAGGCAGATGTGAATGAGGGCCATTTAAAAATTTATGGAGTCAACGGTCCAAATAAGATCTACTTCAAGATCATTCTGGTAGCAGTGAAAGGCTTGACTGAACATAAATCACAAAGGTCTGAAAAGTCCATTAGAAGGCTCTAATAATAATACAAGGAAGAAAGAAAAACCTGATGGTTAGCAACAGAGATATACATACAGGAATGTAGACAGGGAGATGGGTCAGAGAGCCAACTATAAGGAATTGCCTTCAAAAATCAAAGTATAGTGATTTTATTGGATTGGGAAGCTGAAGAAGATATCGAGGTTTCTGACTTAACTGATAAGGTGTTTGATCATACCATTCACTATATCAAGGAACATAAGAGAAACCCAGGTTAGTATGAGATAATTCTTGTTTTGGCCTTCTTAAGCTTGAGAAATCCAAAGACAATCCAAGAAAAGATCTATACTGAACAATCTAGAGCTCAGAAGAGATGTCAAGGCACAAGAAAAGATAAATCAATGTAAAGATGGTAGTAGAAGTGATTAGAACTTTATGATTGCTCAGTGAGCATATGTAAAGTGAGAAAAGGGCCTGGAACATAACCTTAAAGAGTTCTCAATATTTTATGTGGTGAGCATAACCAAGGAATATAAAAGGGAGACAAAGAACAGATAAGTAAGAAGAAAATCAGAAGAATTATTTAAAAAGCCATATGAGTGCTAAGAATGAAAAGGGAAGGAAGATGCCTAACAGAGCAAAACGTTCAAGGGTGAGTTTACTTCTTATGACAAAAAGGAGTGGGAATTGTCATTTTTCTATACTTTCTGCTAAATGTCTGTCATCTATCACCTCCCTTATGCCTCAGAACAAAAATCTGTCAAGTGGGTATTAAAACTCCCACGTTACTACCAGGAAATGGTAAATGATTTAGGAGATAAAATAATGTGAAGGTAGTTTATATAATATAAAAGCCAGGTCAGCCTGCTCCTAAATCCCATACTCTACCTACTGCCCTACTGCCCTACTGCCATCTTTAAGACACAGATGATAGAAAACAGTACAGTGGAATTGTGAGGTGAAATCCTAGCTAAAGCTAAAGATGACAATAAAATGTTTTTTAAGATTTTATTTATTCATGAGACACACACACACACACACACACACAGGCAGAGGGAGAAGCAAGCTCCATGCAGGGAGCCCGACGCGGGACACGATCCCAGGTCTCCAGGATCACGCCCCTGGCTGCAGGCGGCGCTAAACCGCTGCGCCACCCGGGCTGCCCAAATAGAAGTTATTCTTTTACAAGATTTGTTGTGAAAAGGAAAGACGACACATTCCAGGGATTACTTTAGACTACTAATTCAACTGCAATTTAATAGGTATTTTTTAATAGGTATTTTTAAAGCTATTTTTTCTGTATTTCTGGTTCTTGAAACAAAGTGGCATACAAATCTTGACAGTGAAAAGTTGTACGGTGAATTCAATCTTCTTCAACATTACCCTGGATAAAAAAGTTTGGTCACACACCAACAGAAGAGCTCCCATTAATATCACGGACAGCACGTTTCTTTAAAAATGTTATAAAAGGACGAAAAGGGGGCAGCCTGGGTGGCTCAGCGGTTTAGCGCCGCCTTCAGCCCATGGTGTGATCCTGGAGACATGGGATCGAGTCCCACATCAGGCACCCTGCATGGAGCCTGCTTCTCCCTCTGCCTGTGTCTCTGCCTCTCTCTCTCACTGTCTCTCATAAATCAATTATTAAAAAAAAAAAAAGGACAGAAAGGGAATGCCTGGGTGGCTGAGCGGATGAGCGTCTGCCCTTGGCTCAGGGTGTGATCCTGGGGTTCCGGGATCGAGTCACACTTGGGGCTTCCTGCATGGAGCCTGCTTCTCCCTCTGCCTGTGTCTCTGCCTCTCTCTCTCTTTGTGTCTCTCATGAATAAATCAATAAAATCTAAAGAAATGGTTTTTTTAGAAAATTTTTTTTAAAAAGCACAAAAAGTTACTTTAAGGCATTTTTTTTGGTTTAAAAAAGTGAATTGGCCCCAAGTTTATCTATTCTCCCTCTCACCTCAGTAAAATGAAAAAGGAATTGAAAAAGTAGGAGGTACTGATAGGCATCATTACCTTAGATGAATCTCAAAGGCATGTTCAATGAAAGAAGTCAGTTTCAAAAGGTTACATATGGTATAATTCCATTTATGACATTCTAGAAGATGAACTATGGGTTTGGAAAAGAAATCAGCAGTTGACAGGGAGTTTGGGTAGGGGAAATGAGTACAAAGGAATGGGACAAGGGAGTTTTGGGGGCTGGTGGTACTGTTCTGCATCCTATGATGATTCCATGAATCTATACATAAGTTAAATGCACAGAAATATACACTACAAGAAAAAAAGTAAAACTTACTGCATGATCATCGGAAACAATTTTTTAAAGACAGGAGCCCAAAAGGATAGAGTTGAGTGGAAAAAAAAACCCAAAAGTGATTTCAGCAGATTTCTAGAGAACAGCAAATGGGACATGTCCTGTCTGAGCAAGACTGAGGAAGCTGCAACCCAAAGACGCTAAAAGGGGGACACCAGTGAGAAGCATGCTAATTGGTCCATAGCCCCCGAGAAGTTCAGACTTGGATGTTATAGTTACAATAAGCCTGAAAATGACTAATTGGAAATTATATACAACAGAATGATCATCAGATCCTACGACTTCTGCCCTACCCTTCTCATCCAAAAACAATCTCTCACACCTCCCTCATTGTCTCCCACAGGTAGGAGATAATTTTTATCTGGAGAAAGTAATGGAAGACAACCAGGTAGAAGGGATATGCAGAGGAACAGGTATATGGGAATATGTATAAAGTGGAAAATAGAAGGTGAGGTGGAGGACAAGGCAGAAGCAGAGTTAAAAGGCAGGAAAAAACTAGACCCTCCTTGGACTCCTTCATACTGCAAAGACCAAAGAATTCCCTAGAGAAACTGAACAGCCCCAAAGAAAAGGCCTCCAGCCAAATGACTGGCTCCCTGACAATCATTCTCTAATGCAGCACCTCTCAAAACTTGGTCCACCTACAATTGCTGACCGACCAACTCTTACTTGTCTAAGCTTTTTCATCATGAACAAATAATTTGCCAAGTGGCATTTCTGAGTAGCACTGTGTTACTAAAGCCTATCAGTTGTCAAGCACTGGCCAAAGAGCTTTCAATTAGTCTTTTGGGGACCATTCATATATGACAGATTGTCAAGACTACCCAGAAATAGAAAGTCACTTACATGAGCAAAACAAAAAACAACTAAAAATTAAAATAACAGCAACAAAAATCAATGCTGAGTAGGAAAGAAAAGCATATATACCCTTAGAAAAATATTTCACCTGTGAACTGAGATAAATGTATTTCAGAAATAGAATAGAAATAAAGGAAGTCCTAGAAATTAAAATACTTTTTAAATATACAAAAAATCCTACAGAAGATAATGTTGGAAGATCGAAATGAAGAAATCTTCTAAAAAGCACAAAGACAATAGTGTCTAAACAACTAAAAATTAAGTCCAATATCTGATTAAGAATCAGATTTCTCAAAAGCAACAATGAAACCTAGAAGAGGGTGGAGCAATTGCTTCAAAACCCAGAGGGAAAATTATTTTAAACTTAACATTGTATATGTAGTCAAACTATTAATGAAATGTGAGAATGGAATAAAGGCCTTTTAGACATGTAAGGACTCAGAAGATTTGCCTCTCATATACCACCTCTTGGAAAGCTTTAGGTACTTTAGGGACTGCTCCAGTAAACTAGAGAATAAACCAGAAAACAGATCCAACATAGAAAGGTTACAGGAGGAGGTCATGGATAATGGCTGCGTAACTGGCCAAGAAAACAACCAGAATAGATTGGCATGGAAGGACAGATAGAGAATAGACCTCCCTAATAAAAACAGGGAATCAGATTATCTGATATTTAGGGACAAAAACCCTTCAAGACTATTGATGAGAACATGATGGACTGGACAGAAAAACTGGAGAAAGTTTAAGTTTCCAGAAAGTTATGTGTGAAAAATGAGGCAATTATTAATTCTAGGAAAAATAAAATGATGCAAAATGTAATCATGGTGCATTACTTTGCTCTACAGTCATAACTAAACAATAGCTACTGTATTTACTAAATATAACTATAATAATGGAGAAGAGAAGTTGGTGTGTTAAAAAACTAAATCCTCAGGTAAACATTATCAAGAAGATGATAATTCCTAAAACTGGGGAACCTCGGTGGCTCAGTGGTTAAGCGTCTGCCTTCAGTTCAGGTCATGATCTCAGGGTCTTGGGATCAAGCCCTGAATCTGTCTCTCTGCTCATCAAGGAGCCTGCTTCTCCCTCTCCCCACCACTCCTCCTGCTTGTACTCTCTATCAAATAAATAAAATCTTTTAAAAATACCTAAAACTTAAATCAAGCAATAGTAGAAGAGTCATTTTATTATTAAGATACACTAAAACAAATACTAAAGAAAAGCCAGGAAAAAGCTAAAGTGGGCAGCCCAGGTGGCTCAGTGGTTTAGCACCACCTTCAGCCCAGGGCCTGATCCTGAGACCCAGGATCGAGTCCCATCTAGGGCTCCCTGCATGGAGCCTGCTTCTCCCTCTGCGTCTCTGTCTCTTTCTCTATGTGTCCCTCATGAATAAATAAATAAAATCTTCAAAAAAAAAAAAAAAAGGAAAAAGCTAAAGAAAGGACAGGGAAAAAATTTTTTTAAGTGTATACACGTTCTTCTGACAAAACGTAAATTTATACATTTACAAATATATAAAATCAAACAAGGTCACCATGGTCTTGAGTTTAGACATGATATTTATTTTGAAATTTCAAATGACATTAGAGGAAATAGGATTTTTATGTTTACTGAATGGGGCATGGGCTAGAAAAAAAAAAGAGCTCTAAAAATCTCTTTACTAGGTCATCTAAACTCTACAACCAACATTTATGCATCAAAATTTTTCTTGAAAAAGTACTCCTCACTCCCTCCACCCTCCCTTCAAAATAACCCTGTTCACAAAGAACAAAACTTTTCATCCTAAACAACAAAGGACCATACAACAAATCTAAGAGGCAGTGTTTCCATGAAGACAGGAAGTGAGCAAGGTAACAGTATTGACTAACCCTAGGTCAGCGGTTCTTTCCGGGCCTGGCTTTTCATTTCCTGTATGCCCCACCCTCTTCAATATTTTCATTATCCTTGCTTCTCTACCAGTTCTTCCCTTTCTATTTACTAGATTTGTCCTTGGTCTAATACCAAATTTAGCCTATCTGGCTATAATTCAGGTGACAATCTGAGCACCTCCTGGTAAGAAGAGATGTTTCCCAGTAAAATAGACAGATCTTGCAGTTAATGCTGATCAAGTGATTAAAATATACACATAAAAGCTTTCAAATCTGGCATGAAAATGTTAAAACTCAGGACTTACTGACCTTGAGCTAAAATTTAGTGCTCAACATTAGCAAAGACACTGGGGCATTATTACTTTAGCAAGACACTTAAACATAGCAAGATTAATTTTGTTCATTTTTATTAATACAGAACATACTAACAGAACATTATCTTTGAATATATTCAGGATTACAAATACTGTTACTAACCAATAAACAAAAAATATTCACTTGACTCTCCTCTTGGTTGAGTAATTCTCCATTAGTACAGTTATTTTTCCCATTTTATTTTTAACTGCCTTATGATTTTAATGAAATTTCTTAGCTTTTACTTATTAAATAATTCCTTCAATTGGAAAACTTCATATATCAAAATACTTCCTGAAAGTCAATGCATTCTTCAATGCCTTCTACTTAACCTAAATGCAATAAAACGCAGTATGATTCTCTGAAAGTTGAATATGACATCAATATTTCCAAAAGATAAGCATAAAACCCCTAAGAAACAAATGCCCCCCCCCCCCACCATGCTTCAGAGGCCTTATGAATGTTCCACATTCTTCATAATTAGTAACAGGAATCCCTCAGAGCTCAAATGGCAGGGAACTGGAAGGAAATTGGGCCATCAATGAACTTGTAAGATAGATAAAACTCCAAATATATTTTAAGATTCTGTCTTCACCACAGATGAGAAAGTGCTGGAAAGATCTTCAACTTTTCTTTAGCGGCACCTTTGGTCCCCTAATTAGAAAAAGAGATGCAGGATGGCAGTCCTTCTTTACATAAACTCGATCTGGGAAGACTGGCAAAAACCTTTTCCCCTAATGACGTATCCCAGAAAATAAAATGCTATACGCAGGAGGGTCAAATATCAGAATAAATGACATTCTGAAGGACTAACAAAACAAAGGATATTTTTAGACAAAGAATACTCTATGCACTCAGCAATTTCAGAATAATCATACAGAAAGTACCTCATGCAATAATACTCTACCAGTTAAAAGTCATTATGAACTACAAGTTCTTTTAACTGAATTTCATGTTATACAAAACTTATGAAGCATGGCACATTTCTATTAATCATTACATTATTTTTTGTTTTTTTTAAAAAAACATATATTAATCAAAATTGATACATTACCCAGACCTTTTGATTTACAATATAACTGAAGGAAATCATTACAAACTGAATAAACAGCCATTCTTCTTTACAAACATACGAGTCACTTTAGTTAAAAAAAAAAAAAGCAATTTCAATGCAATTAAGTCATCTCTGATTAAGACATACATTTTCATGCATGTGAAAAAATAGGTTTACATTCAAAATAAGTTCCATAGCAAACAAATTACAGCATTTATTCAATAAGGAATATTAAAATAATTCCAGTTAATAGAAAATAAAATAACTTCAACCATATATATTATAATTTATCATGTGCGTACTGTAAAATCTCCAGAATTTAATTAGAAAATTTAAAGAATTTATTTTTAAAGTATGTTTTAGGAAACAACAACCAAAATAATTGGTACCTTAACTAAAGAGAATGTGCATACACATCCACATTTGACCTATATACAAAAATTGAATGAAATATAGAAGAAATGAAGGTTACTATTTTCTAAAATTTCTGCAATGTAACATTAGTACTTAAATCAAAACTTACCTGCAAAATAAAAACAGCTTGAGGTATTTCCAATGCTGAAGCAAATTTCTGAATGCTAAATACCACAAGAATGAAAACAGTCTCCTTTCAACATTTATATCTGGTTTATAGTTGAGGCAGAAGATGAAGGTCTGCCAAGGAGTTTTCCCATCTCACCTATATTTCTGTATCCCTTAGGAAGTGTAAGCTTCAAGGGAAATGATCACATGTAAAACATATCAAGTGAGTTGGGGTTCCTGACTGCAACATCTCAACCAAATGGAAAAAGAATTTTAAATTTTCCCACCTGAGGCCCATCTGACCTCTTCAGACATGACCATTAATTACTATGCTAGACAAGGTAAGCATTTTCTTGTCCTTTGAAAATAAAGCTAAACTTGTCAAAGAACTGTACTGAATAAATTGAATACATGAACCACCTCCAAAAAGATGGTACTTTAAGCCTTTACACACGACACATGAAAATGATGAAGTGTTTTATTTAAATTTGGTCTTTCTTCATCGTTTTGTAACTCTAAATCCTGCAAGGTTAGAAAGTCATTATATTCATACATCTTGTAATCCCTTTCTTCACACAATAGGCACACGTATACAGCATCATATGTCAATATAATATTATCAGCACAGCATAAACATTTAAGCAATAGATGCATTTCACATGAAAGAGGCTCTATGCATCATATGGCCTGACCCAACAAAAAGCAAACATTAGAATGCCATTTCAGAAGTTACAGTGTTGATATGATCAATATAGTTAATTTGTTTCATACCCGTCATATATTTCCATAAGACATCCATAAAGAAGAAGCAAAGGACAAAAACTGCTTTAAAAAAAAAAAAAAAAGTTATGTGCCAACTTCAAAAATGACATACTAACCAGACATCAGCATTCGAAAGCTAAGTTGAATAGGACTGGCCTTGATGCACATGCAGTAAATTTGTTTTCAGAATATAAAATTAAATAGTAATGTCAGCAGTATTACTACTGTTTCTATATTTATGATTAATTACTAGCAGTACAACTCCGAGAAGGAAGGAGATGGATCCAATAGCGATGTAAGCAATCCCCAAAAATGGATTTTTTCCTCCCATCCATGAAATAGTGCTTAAGATCATCCGTTTTCGTCCATCAAAAGAATGTACGGGGTAATCTGAAGAGTGTATAGGAAGACTTTTCTATGTCTAGGTACTTGATTTTTAAAATATAACTTAAAAATTAGGCATTTAATTGCTTATAATTCACTGGTATAATTCTATGATACACAGGCACCTTACATTTTCTGAGTCACAAAATATATAATTACCTTGAAGCACTGATTTAGCAAATTAAACGTTAGTAGTAAAAACCAATAATAGTTTACAAGCTAAAGCAGCCAAATTTAAATTAAGGGTTATATGGTTTCTCAGGTACTTGTACTCTCATTACATAGAAGGGGCAAAAGGCCATAAAGAAATGCAATGTGAAACAAATATTTCAGATGAACAGCAATAAAACCCATAGAGAAAGAGGAGATCGACGGACCAGAAGAAAAAGGAAGAATGAAGAGATTGGAAGGTCTCTGTGAGCTCAAAGAGCATGAACAAAGAGTAATTATGAGAATATGAGAGGATTCTGAGCACAAGGTCAAAGGGTATGATACTGAAGTTTTAACTTGCTAATTTGGAGCAATGATAAAACTCATGGTGTGACACAGAGTTGATGGCTGAAACAGAATAGAAGTGAAGGGTGGTCTATTAGAGACTTAATCAATGGAATATTAGTATACTGAATAAACTATTTACATGAACCAATTCTAAGATTTTGGGGAGAATTGGGGCAGAGAAGATAGAACTAAATCCCTACGTGAAAGGTTTGCAACCTTTTCCAAAGCATCTTTTGAATCAAATTTAGGCCCCATCTGTTTCTCTAGCTTCTGCAATTTTCCATCCCTACAGATGGACCCTATTATTCCAAAGGTCTCTCAAATCAATCCTAACCTGAAGCAGGAATGACTGCAGTAAGATTTCCAACTAATAAAAACACTCTGGGGGGACAAAATATCAAATTACCCGTCTAGCCTTTCTCTGTATTCCAACCCCCCAAAATGGGCTTCTGTCTTAATTCTAATATCTAATATCTAGGTTCCAACCTTATACGTAATTTTTGTAATTACCCTTAATACTTTACAGACCCAAATTTCCGTCTTGACAATCTTTAAGAGCCTACATTCCTCCTCACAGTTTTCTTCACAATGCCTAGGATGCAAATACTCTGTCAACTAAGACAAAGTGCTGAGTACTCCAAAAACTTTCCTTTATTATGCTCTAGGCTACAGGCTTGTCTATGTTCTTATATCTTACTAGATCTCCTGGATATTGTGACAGAGTTGCTTTCTACTTTGGCAATAGTCATAGGATAATGTTCTTTCTAACAGCACCTCAACTGGGTCTGTCTGTCCAAAATTGCTCCCATGTGGGCCTAGTTTCTAAAACTTGGCTACTTTTACCCTGTCACTATCAGGTCATATTCAGTTGCATACTCAGATGCAAAATCAAGAGACTAAGGATCCAAAAAGATATTTCTCTTGAAATTAGGTCATTAATTAATGCATTATTAAACTGAAACTATACACTTATGGCTAATTTGGATTATGAAAACTCAAAACTGCAAAGATCATTAGCAAACATTTGAGAAAATTTTCATTCATGATATATGTAAGCAATGGGCTACAGATTAAAAAATATAAGGACTTTTTTTTAGAATAAAAGGTAGTGCCCAATATTTCCAGCTAAGGAAGACTTTGTATCCAGGCCAATATGGCTTGGTCTGACTACTTGAGTGAACTAGCTAGGGATGCAGCCTGTAGTAGTGGCTGATGGTAAAGTCATGGCCTTTCAAGTCAATACCTTGATTATAAATCCCAACTCTTCTATTTATTACCTGAACAACCTTGGGAAAGTTACTTAAATGCTCTATGTGCCTGTTTATTGTCTATGACATGGAAATGATACCCATCTCATAATGCTTTAACTAAATAAAACAATGAATGGACAGTACTTAGTATAATGTTGACATACAATTAGAATGAAATAAATGATAGTTATCAGCACTTAAGAGTATACCTGAGGGGATCCCTGGGTGGCGCAGCGGTTTGGCGCCTGCCTTTGGCCCAGGGCGTGATCCTGGAGACCCGGGATCGAATCCCACATCGGGCTCCTGGTGCATGGAGCCTGCTTCTCCCTCTGCCTATGTCTCTGCCTCTCTCTCTCTCTCTGTAACTATCATAAATAAATAAAATTAAAAAAAAAAAAAAAAAAAGAGTATACCTGATTTGTTACTGTGGAATAATATAGCTAATGATAAAATGTTTTGGTACTATGAGTGAAACCATTATATTGATGTGAACTAATATCCACTGATTTTTTTTTTCCACTGATTTTTAATATCTAAAAATATATATTAAAATAGCCCAGTACTACCAATGCCTATTTAGCATGAGTTATGCTCATTGGCCTTTGAATTATTATTATTATTTTTTAAGATTTTATTTATTTATTCATGAGAGTCACAGAGAGAGAGAGAGAGAGAGAGAGAGAGAGAGAGGCAGAGACACAGGCAGAGGGAGAAGCAGGCTCCATGCAGGGAGCCCGATGTGGGACTCGATCCCCAGCCTCCAGGATCACGCCCTGGGCTGAAGGTGGCACTAAGCCACTGAGCCACTCAGGCTGCCCTGGCCTTTGAATTAAACTCAATTACAATCTCCACTGTAGAAATATTTAGCTTCTTAATATACCTAGCACCAACATCTTAAATAATTCTACCAAATAATATGCTTGAATCCTAGTATAAAATATATCAAAATTTAAGACTTCCAGAAGATAAAAATGGAAAGATACTTTCTCACATATACACACATTCTCTTATAAAAATGCAGAGATCAAAACTAAAACAGAGTAGCATATCACATAACTGAGATAAGGGTGAACCACACTCCTTTCAAAGTCTATGAATCTGTGCACAGGGCCAAAAAAGGATACTGTATGTGATATTCAAATAGTATCGTCCAGCTGGTAATGTTGGATGTAAATCACTTTTCCGCTCTATAAGACGATATAACTTACGAAAAGTAGGTAATGCTGCAGTACGCATCCAAACAATAAAATCCTCATTTATGAACCCATTATTATCTGGTTCAGAATCCAGCATGTACACTGGCTTAACCCAGTTTACTGGATTTGTTGTACCTTAAAAAAGAAGGGTAAAAGGAGGGGACAAAATATTCAATTAAGAGTTACACTTAAAATTCACACTCAAAGATACAGAATACACAATCTGAGTATTTTTCCTATTTTCAAAGGTACAAATGCTAAGAAAGTCTTAAAATCTAGAGACGAATCCATTTCTCATCTAACAACAAATAACTACAAAGATTTGATGGCCATCCTCATTAAGAAAATACTAAAAGTATGCTATTGCATATATGCCAAAAAGCAGATGATTTAATGCAAAGATATAATGGTAAAAAACATTACATTGTGAATTTAAGGAGGCACAGAATCAAACTAAATTTTAATTTATAAGTATAATAAAAAATTGGGCCTATTT
Source organism: Canis lupus baileyi (assembly GCF_048164855.1). Taxonomy (NCBI): domain Eukaryota; kingdom Metazoa; phylum Chordata; class Mammalia; order Carnivora; family Canidae; genus Canis; species Canis lupus. The sequence goes on along the minus strand of NC_132844.1, from coordinate 35,660,136 downwards.
AAAAGAAGGTTGGCTGCAGGTTTAAAATACAATGCCTGAAATGCTTAAGAGAAAATACTGGAAAAATTCAAAATTAAAAGTACATCTACATTTTCTTTAGAATTTCAGTACATTAGAACATATTTTGCCTAACTTAATATGAAGTTAAGAAAAGTTGCTGTTTTCGTAAAACAAAAGCATAAACATTTTTAAGATTCTAAAGATAGAAAATTTTAGGTACTTCATTAAAACTCCTAGTTTCTATCATTTTTTAAAGAAATATTAGTAAATTTTACCTTTGAATCGTTCTTCTAGACTTTGGTCTCCAGGGGGATTTCTGAATTTTACATTTTTATCAGTCCACCAAGCAATACCTTTCTTTTTCAAAGGAATAGGTGTAGGATAAGATTCATTGCCAACAAGAAACAATTCTAATGTATCTAAACAGAAAAAAGAAGGTATTGTTAAATAGCATCTACTATATTCTATGAGAAATGAGGATTTGGTATCTGCTCCCAAAAGTGGTTATAACAGAGTAGCAGGCATACATTTGGTCTTGATTTACTTATATGTGATAACTTTGTAATCCTAGGTGGAATTCTCTTTGCTCAATATAGTTAGAGGTCACTTCTCATGTATGGCTAGCTGATACATAATAAGGTCAAATGTTTTAATATTAACCCAAATAAAATAATTTGCAGAATAAACCCGCTTCTCCTCCTATCCTCTAAACACATTCCTGAATAGTTTCTGGCTTATCCACTTCTCTATCTGTACGTCCAATATAGCTACTGTAGGCATTAGCTACATAGCTATAGAGCCACTGAAATTATGGCTGGTCCAAATGAGTATGTTTTGTAAGTATATATTTCAGAAATAAAAAACTCAGTACAAAAAAACAGGATATAAAATATTTCATTCATAAATCTTATACAATGAATATCATTTATATGCTAAAAAGGTAATATCTGGGGCATATTGGGTTCAATAAAATATTAATTTCACTTGTTTCTATTTATTGTTTTTATTTATTTTTTAAAACATTTTTAATTTTTTTTTTCTTAAAATTTTATTTATTTATCCATAGAGGGAAAGAGAGAGGCAGAGACACAGGCAGAGAGAGAAGCAGGCTCCATGCAGGGAGCCTGACGTGGGACTTGATCCAGGGTCTCCAGGATCACACCCCAGGCTGCAGGCGGCGCTAAACTGCTGCGCCACCGGGGCTGCCCTATTTATTATTTTTAATGTGACTATTTGAAAATTTTAACCGTCTCATACTGATAGTTTACATTATATTAATATCAGACAGTGCTGGTCTAAATGACCAAATATATAGCTCCTTTGTATTGGGATAAATATTCAGAATTTGTGAAAAACGCAGTCTTTTATTTTATCATATATGAAATATGAAGGCTAGCACAATGTCTCTGCTTCTTTCCTCCCAGAGAGAGATTCATTCTTAAAATATAATTCTCGGGGCGACTGGGTGGCTCAGTTGGCTTGGCTAAGTATTTGACTTTGGCTCAGGTCATGATCTCAGGGTCCTGGGATCAAGCCCCATGTTGGGCTCCCCATTCAGTGGGGAGTCTGCTTGCCCCCCTCCCTTTCTCTCTGCCCCTCACCCCTACTCATGCTCTTTCTGACTCTCTGGCTGTCTCTCAAATAAATGAATAAAATTTAAAAAAAAATCTCTAAAAATGTCACAAAACATTATAACATCCCATTAAATAACTAATTGATATATTTATTTTAAAACTGCTTGGGGCACCTGGGTGGCTCAGCTGGTTAAGTGTCTGACTCTTGGTTTTGGCTCAGATTATCAGACTGAGCCCAGAGTGGAGCTCTGTGCTTAGCGGGGAGTCTGCTTGAAGATTCTCTCCATCTATCCCTCCCTCTACTTGCATATGCACATGTGTGCACTCTCTTCTCAAATAAATACAACTTTTTAAAAGATTTTATTTATTTATTCATGAGAGATACACAGAGGCAGAAACATAGGCAGAGGAAGAAGCAGGGTCCCTGCAGGGAGCCCAACTGGGACTCAATCCCTGGACTCTGGGATCACAACCTGAGCCAAAGGCAGATGTTCAACCACTGAGCCACCCAGGCATCCCCAATAAATCTTTAAAAATAAAATAAATAAAGTTGCTCAATTTCTCAATTTCATTCATGTTTACTAGACATGAAATTAGAATCAATAAATTATACAAATTTTCCTATTTATGTGTTTATAATCCATGTTTTTGTTTAGTATCTATATCATACCATTAAACATGCTGTTGGCAATAGCTCCACAAGGAGCAATTGGTTTGTCTTCATTTCTTCGATAAGGCTCACATTCCTTACTGGGATTCTGATATTTAGAAGGAAAAGAAGAGACAAATTATTATATGAGCCTCTGGGATAACTACAAGCCAGCCATAATCACTGATTAAAAATTCAATCCCCACATGTACCTCACTTACAATGCATACAGATTAAGTCTGTATTGCAAAGACTATGAATAACAACACATTTAAATACTCAAATTATTTAATGTTACTGTATTACCTTTTTATGTAATCCTTCCTTGCAAATATTTTGTCATATAGGCATATATCAAATTGACTGTTTTATTTTCATATCAACACACAAAAATCATACCACAAAGAGTTTTCTACCCAAGAAAAATTAAGCATTCTATTGTCAATCCAGTTGTGATGTAATAAAAGGAATCTTCAATTTAAAGTAGATTGGAGGCTCTACTTCTACCGATGTACTAAGTAACTTTGATAGTAGATTGTGAAGGATCTTACACACAATGTTTTAAGTAATTTGGACTTAAATCTGTCCATTCTTAAAATCTTTAAAATTTCTGAAAGCCACCTGGTCTTAAAATCATCTATTTTGATCTAGCTCAGGGATCAATAAATGACATACTACAGGCCAAATCCAGCCCACCACCTGTTTTTATAAATAAAATTTTATTGGAACATAGTTACACTACACCCACTCATAAGTACTGTCTATGGGCTACTTTCATTCTACAGTGGTAGAGGGGAGTAGCTGTGTCAGAGACCATATGACCTGCAAAACTGAAGATGATATTTCCTGTCTGGCCTCTATGGAAACAAAATCATCAATTCCTAGTTTAGGCTAAAAGCTCTGCCTACAGCCTGTAAGAAAAGAATCAATCTCTGCTTCTTTTGCCTTTAGCAAAGAGAGGATATATCTAAATAAAAGAATTGTAAATCAACTACCATTTTCCAGGTCTCTGAACATGCCGCATCTATAATCCCAATAAACAAGTTGATAAAGGTCTAAGAATTCTATGTGTCTCACAGGACAGCACCTTCTCTGGATTTGAGTCCCCACATGAACTGCAAAATACTGCAGATCTAACCAGATTAAATAGACTTATTAATTTCCTAAGATCCCAAACATTAGGAACTAGCAATAAAATAAGTAGGGACAACCTAGAGCAGATATATGCTTACCAGGAGCATTCTGGTCACAATATAGTCTTAAATGGCATTATAAGAGATTCATTGTTTCTAAGAAATTCTAAATAGCTCCGACTCTGAAGGTTTGTGGCACTGGCAGCAGTAACATAAAAGACCATCAACCACTACTATGAAAAGCTGAATAATAGTCAGGAAACTAAGATCCTCTATCCCAAATCCAGCTGGGCATCAGAAGGGGAGCTTGTTTAAAATAGGTATTTTAGAGCTCCATCCCTGCAGACAGACATGAATTTTTTACACTTAGAAGTCTGGAATCTGGGCAGCCCCGGTGGCACAGCGGTTTAGCGCCGCCTGCAGCCTGGAATGTGGTCCTGGAGACCCAGGATTAAGTCCTGCATCGGGCTTCCTGTGTGGAGCCTGCTTCTCCCTCTGCCTGTGTCTCTGCCTCTCTCTCTCTCTCTGAATAAATAAATAAATAAATCTTAAAAAAAAAAAAAAAAAAGAAGTCTGGAATCTGTATTTTCAAAAAGTTCTTCAAACGATTTTTCAGTAACCAATCCTTTGAACTTTATACTTAGGCTTCCCACAAGTTAAAAAATAGACAGCATGTTCAATTCTAAAACACAACCTCAGAAATTAAAAGTAGTTTATTTACATATTCCTACCTGGTATAATAATGAACAAATCCAAACAGACCAATTATATATCCAGGATGCTAGACTCATCAAAATCCGATTACAGATTAATAAAGCAAAAATCTAACGGCACTATAAGAAAGAAGCAGATAGTAGGGCACCTGGGTGGTTCAGTTGGTTAAACGTCTGCCTTCAGCTCAGGTTGTGATCTCAGGGTCCTGAGATAGAGCCCTGAGTTGGGGCCCCTACTCAGTAAGGAGTCTGCTTTTCCCTCTGCCCCTCTCCCCTGCTGATGCTCTCTCTTCTCTCTCAAATAAATAAATAAAATCTTAAAAAAAAAAAAAAAGCAGGTAGTAATAGTAATGTATCCTCTGACTGGAAGAAATCATTCATCTGTGCGAATTCCAGGGGGGGAATTTAACCAAAAATCCTCATTAAATAAACTATAGATGACAAGTAACACTTTAATTTCATCCTAACATTATTAAATTTAACATTTCTTTTTGTCTATTTTTTAAGACTTTATTTGTTTGAGAGGAGAGAGAGAGAGAGAGAGAGAGAGAGAGAGAGAGAGAGGAGCACACAAGCTGGTGGGGGAGAAACAGAGGGAGAAGCAGACTCCCACTGAGCAGGGAGCCCGATGCAGGGCTTGATCTCAGGATCCTGAGATCAAAAGCAGCCAAAGCAGATGCTTAACTGACTGACCACCCAGGCAACCCTAAATTTAACATTTCTAACTAAACTATTACCATATATTATTTATATCTACCACATTTTCATATTCCCACCATTTTACTTACAAGTAAAGCACCAGAATCTCCATTTAGCTGACTATCATCTCGAGACTTCACATAACGACGATGGTTTTGATAGAAATTAGACAGTCCATAATACATAAACACATTGCCCTAGAGAAAGAGAAGGGAAACAATTTTCATATGAAACTATTAAGTATGAACTTGTTTTATGCATACACAAAAGCTATGTTAACTTAAAACAAATACTGGAGTGAATCCTACCAATCCTTAACAATCTCAAACAGTACAAATTGCAAATAAGGTTTAAGAAGGTATGTTACAAAAGTCTAAGAATAAACTTAGAAAATATCCTTAAAAACTTCAAAGAAGTACTATCTTCATGGAAAAAAAAAAAAACCCTCAAGGTATCTATTACCCTATTTTGATCTATTTTCAACTTCAGATGTTCTCCATTCAGATTGGTCTCCACCCAGTCAATTTTTCAATAAGATAATAGTCAAATTTTCATTTATTGCCCAAGTAAATTCTGAACTTGAATTGAGACAATAAATTTCTCAACAGATACTATATTAGTAGTTAATGAGTTAATAATTAGTAAAGTAAGATGAGTCAATATAGAACAATTAAGAAAAATATTTTAACATAGTTGAAGGAGCCAATGTGGAATAACTTGGGAAAGAAGAGTAACCTATATACATTATAATTATTTAGAAGACACCACAAACCCATCTTGTATGACTTAGAGTTTAAGAGGTAGCAAAAACATTAATCTATTTTCTCCTTTCTGGTAGCTACCTCTATAGTCTACAATCATCAATACTCAATAAAAAAAATTCAGTAACATTTTAAGTAGGCTTTATTTAATTTGGTATTTTCACATACACAATTATTTATTTAAAATTTGATTTTCAGGGATGCCTGGGTGGCTCAGTGGTTGAGCATCTGCCTTTGGCTCAAGGCAAGATCCTAGGATTCAGGATCAAGTCCTGCATTGGGCTCCCTGCAGGAAGCCTGATTCTCCCTCTGCCTATGTCTCTGCCTCCCTCTCTGTATCTCTCATGAGTAAATAAATAAATTTGCAGCATAATGCAAATCTTTAAAATAAATGAATGAATGAATGAATGAATAAAATTTGATTTTCAAATGTCAAACTATGCAAACGTTCCTATTCCATATAAAGAAAATGTTTATATAAAAACTAGTTTTGGTATCAAGATATCACAGAAACAAAGAATATGCTAAAAAAAAGAGTATCATCTCAATTAAGAAGCAGTACAGTAAATTTAACTTATAAACTTTAAAAGAAATCCCGTCAATAAATAGAGACAAAAAACTCTGAAAGGGCTGTTAGTCTAATCCAAAGTTTGGTCTTGTGAAGGAACGCAGAGCCCACAAAAGAATACGCCTTTCAGGAAGAGAAGTTCTGAAATAGGTGTTTTTGGATGGAGAATGAAACTACTGAAGCTTCTAATAATTACAAGTCTGTTTTATCTCAATTCTGCCTGCTTTTACAAAAGCAGAACTTAATGCATCTACCTTTACAGTTTTCTTCCTCACCTTGAAAAAGAATGACATTTTTAATGATTTTTAAAATTTATGTGTTATTTCTGCTGAAACAAAGTAAAATAATTAAACTCCTGTCTTCTCCCAAAGTTATATTCATGTTTTTTACAATATTATTCTTTCATCTCAGTACAAGAGCATCTACAACCACTAGATGGCAAACACCTACCAGGGACTACAAAAGCCATAGGGCCTTTAAGAAAATTTTAAGTGTAGAAAAATCTAAGAAGTTCACAAGTATAAAGTAGTTTTGTTTCATGAAGAATAAAACAATTTTTTAAGCTCAATTTTTAGGTAAAGGAAAGCACAAATTGGTCTTGTCATGACTATTCTGAATCTTTATGTCCTTTAGGAGCTGCTCAATTTCCAGTGACAGCTAAAGATGAACGCAAAAAGAGACACAGACAACATACACACACACACACACACAGTGTTCTAACTGCTTATCAAGACATAAAAGATTAATAAGTTTTCACTACATGTTTACATTTACGGTAATTCATATCTGATAGAGAAATAATACAATTAAATAATAAATGACCTAGTAAATTTTCTAAAGTAAACTTACTTTAGTGTTAAAAGTAGGCAAAACTATTTGATATAAATATGATACAACATTGATTTGTACAGTAATAAAATTTTCCAGTGAAAAGATAAAACATTTTAGCTTATAAAATACTAAACTATTAAAATAAATAGATGTATTTAATTACCAGACAGCATAATGCAAAGGCCAAAACAATCTTCTTCAGAAGGATATGGACTTCAATAAATTAAAGTGACTTCTCTACAAAAATGAAATAACTAGAAAAAAATTGTAATAAAATATCAGTATTTTTTAAAGCAGGGCTTATCACATTAGGAATACAAACCTCAAATGACTGTTCCAGGGTGAAGTTAATGGTACAAATACAAGGTGTCACATTTGGAGACAAACATTTATTGCAGGGACTGGAAGGGTCTGTTCCGGTATAATCAATCTGTAAGAGAAAAATGTAATAAGCACTTCCTTGGAGAAAGTGATACAATACACTGTGAAATAACTTGCTATTTAAAGAAAAAAATGAGTCCAATGAAGCAACCCATAGCCCAGAAAAAAAAAAGTTGTTTTTAAGGTAATCTGTTTTGACAATGTAAGGTAATAAAAACTGAAAAGGAGTCCTATGCTATTCTACTGGCTTATCTTTCCAAGTAAATTCCTCTTTCCTTTTTACCAAGAGAAATATATTTATACATAAAATCAGGTATAAAATTCTAACTGCGTGATGTATAAAGATTTAAAGAGCTATATCAAGTCTAAATAATTAAAATACCAACTTGATTCAGAGATCAGTAAATCAGTTATTGCTCTGAAATCTTCCAACCTTTAATACCTTTCAGTCACCTCAGCTTTCCATGGTACATTCTGAAATTAAAAACAAACAAAAAACTAGTAGGTATCTCAAGAGCCACCATTTTCTTAAAAACTTGGTGTTACAAAATAAAGAATCTTTCTTGTCTTTGTCCTGATTTCCTGGCAGAGAGCTTCTTAAACTCTTGGAATTTCCCCAATGACAAGAGTGTATTTGTTTTTGATAAGCCCCTTGATTCATACACTAGAGTTTTCGCTAAAGAGAATGCCCAGGATGGGGGCTGGTCACCAGAAAGACTATATGTCACTTAGGCCTTTAGCCCAGCCCAAGGCTCTGGGAAGAGTGGAAAGGCTGGAAATTTAGGTCAAACAAATGGGCCAATATTTCAATCATACCTATGTCAAGAAATGTCAATAAAAACTCTGGAAACGGGATCCCTGGGTGGCGCAGCGGTTTGGCGCCTGTCTTTGGCCCAGGGCGCGATCCTGGAGACCCGGGATCGAGTCCCGCGTCGGGCTCCCGGTGCATGGAGCCTGCTTCTCCCTCTGCCCCCCCCTCTCTCTCTCTCTCTGATGTGACTATCATAAATAAATAAAAATTAAAAAAAAAAAAAACTCTGGAAACAAAAGCACAAGGGTGCTTCCTGGGTGGTTGACCCACTGATGTGCCAGGAAGGTGATGTGCCCTGATTCTACAGGGAGAAGGCACAAAGTTCTATGATCAGGACCCTTCCAGATCTCCATGTGTGTTACAATAAAACTGTAAGCACTAAGCACTTTCTTGAGTCATTCTAGCAAATTATTGAAACTGAGAAGGATCACAAGAATCTCAGATATATAGCCAATTGGTCAGAAGTGCAGATGACCTGGAGACCTCTAAACTTGCAACTGGCATCGGACAGGCAATCTTGACTGTGTGTGGAGGGAAGGGAAGGGGCTTTAGGAAAACCCCGGATTTAGAGCTAGTTGACCAGAAGTGTGGGTAGCCTGGGGACCTAATTTGCAGCTGGTGTCTAAAGTGGTGGCAGTCTTGTTGGGAACCATGTCTTTATGGCTGTAGAATCTGATGCTATTTCAGGGTGATCAGTGTTAGAACTGAATTGCAATACACCAGCTGGCATCAGAAGACCTGGCCTGAGGGCTAATATGAGAGCCTTTATTTTCCATTATAAGAAATTTTTTAAATAGATTTTTATTTTTTAGAGGTTTTAGGCTCACAACAAAATTGAGTGGAAAAGTACAGAGTTCCCATATACTTCCTGCCCCTCTACATATACAATCTTACCAATTATCAGTATCTCCCCTCTAAGTGGTAGATTTGTTACAACTGATGATCCTACCTGACACTTGAGCATCCAAAGGCCAGAGGTTACAATATGATTCATCACTCCTGATGTACATTCCATCATTGTATTATACAGGAATTATTTCATTATCTTAAAAGTCCTCTGTACTCTACCTATTCATCCCTCTCTCCCCTAACCACTGGCAACCACTGATCTTTTTACTCTCTCCACAGTTCTGCCTTTGCCAGAATGTTGTATAATTGGAATCACACAGCATGTAACCTTTTCAGATTGGCCTCTTTCACTTAATAATATGCATTTAAGGTTACTCCATGTCTTTTCATGGATGGATAGCACATTTCTTTTTAGCGTTGAACATTATTCCATTTTCTGGATGCAACACAGATTATTTATCCATTCATGTACTAAAGCACATCTTGGTTGCTTCCAAGCTTGGGCAATTATGAGTAAAACTATAAACATCCATGTGCAAGTTTTGTGTGAACCTAAGTTTTCAGCCCATTTGAGTAAATTACAAGGAGCAAGAATGCTGGATTGTATGGTAAGAGGCTGCCAAACTATCTGTACTATTTTGCATTCTCTCCAGCTGTGAATGAGTCCCTGTTGCTCCACATCCTCACCAGCAGGTGCTACTCTTAGTTTTTTGGATTTTCTCCATTCTAATAGGTGTACAGTAGTATCTCATTTTAATTTACAATTCCCTAATGATTTATGTTAAACATCTTTCACATACTACTTGCCATCTGTGTATTAGGGACTAAATGTATCCTCCCAAAACTCAGTGTTGAAGCATTAGTTTTCAATGTGACTATATTTGAAGGTAGGGCCATTGAAGGTAATTAGGTTTACTTTTTTTTAAACCTTTTTTTTCTTTTTAAAGATTTTATTTATTTATTCATAGAGACACAGAGAGAGGCAGAGACACAGGCAGAGGGAGAAGCAGGCTCCATGCAGAGAGCCTGACGTGGGACTCGATCCCAGGTCTCCAGGATCACGCCCTGGGCTGCAGGCGGCGCTAAACCGCTGCGCCACCAGGGCTGCCCGGTAATTAGGTTTAGATGAGGTCATGAAGGTAGTAGCGTCCCCATGATGGGATTAGTGTCCTTCTGAGCAGAGCTCTCTCAACCTGTCAAGAGCTCTGTCTCAACCCAAGAGAACAAAGTGAGAAGGCGGCATTTGCAAGTCCGAAATTGGGTCCTCACCAGGAACTGAATCTACCAGCCCCTTGATCTTAGACTACCCAGACTCCAAAACCATAAGAAATAAATGCCTGTTGTTTAAGCCACTCAGTCTGTGTTTTTTGTTCTGGGTTTTGTTTTATTTTGTTTTGTAGCAGGCCGAGCTAAAACAGAGTTTGGTACTGAAAAGTGGGGTGTTGCTGTAACAAATACCTATGAAGATAGAAGTAGCTTTGGAACTGTGGAAGGGGTAGAGGCTGGAAGAGATAGGAGATAAATGCTAAAAATAATAGACATTAAGGGTAATTTTGGTGAGACCTCAGAAAGAAATGTGGAGTTAGAAAGTTACCATCCTCTTAGAGAATGCATAAATAATCATTAACAGAATACTGGCAGAAATAATAAGATGGTAAAGGCCATTCTGATGAGGTCTTAGGCAGAAATGAGGAACATTTTATTTGGCAATGGAAAAAAAAGTGATCCTTTTATGAAGTGCCAAAGAACTTGGCTAAATGTGTTCTGGCATTTATAGAAGGATGTTTTGTAAGAGATATAATTGGATATTTAGTTAGATTTCAAAGCAAAGTGTTGAAGGAGTGGCCTGGTTCCACCTGACTGCTTATAATAAAATGCAAGGGAAAAATGAATAAAAACAGAAATAATATTAAGCAAAAAGGGACCAAAACTTAAAAGATTTGGGAAACTCAAGTCTATCCATACTGCAAAAAATGAGAAATCTTGCACTAAAGAGATTACTAAGGGTGTGGCTGAACAACCATGAGATAAAGCGATTAGTAGGGATGTGAACCATGCACCTAATAAACAGCCATCCCAGCAGAAATGTTGCCAGTCTAAACTAAAGAGGGAAGAGTTAGGACAAACTGAAGAGGGCTGTGGGACTTCTTAGATCCTACTGACCCATAGAGCAAATTCGCTGCAAATATGTGCTATTCTTCAAGACAAGGGAAGAACCACCCTAAAGATGTTTCAGAGGCCATCAGGGTTACATCCTCAGTTCAAAGATGAGGAAGGGCTCAACAGACCAGATGGCAGCAGCCAAGAAAGAGCCTTGGGGCAAGGCTGTCAGTCCAGTGGGTCCTGAAAGGCAGAGGAGCATCAAACCAAAGAGAGTATACTTTGATGTTCTCCATCAAAGCTTATTTGTTTACTAATGAAACTTTGTTTAGAGAAAATTTTTATTCACTGCAAGTATCTAGAAGTTAGGCACATAACTAAAACAAGCTAAAAAACACAGGTCTGCTAAATGAAGAGAAGCAAAGCATATATAATTTATCACTAGACCTACTGGGCCACAACTTTCCACTCAGGGCCTTATCCCACTTAAAAGCCAAGTTTTACAATTCTGAAGAGATGAAAGACCATTTAGAAGATAGAACTAATTTTAAAATCTATATATTAAACTGTATTAAAATTTTTTTCAATTTTTTCTTTTTTTTTTTTAAATCTCTGCACATTTTCTCTAAGACTAATTTAAGGGACACCTGGGTGGCTCAGTGGGTTAAGTCTGCCTTCAGCTCAGAATCCCGCATTGGGCTCAGGGCTCAGTTGAGGACCCTGCTTCTCCCTCTCTCCTTGCTCTTTCCCCTGCTCATACTCTCTCTCTGTCAGATAAATAAATAAAATCTAAAAAAAAAAAAAGACTAATTTAAGGATAAAAAATAAAAGCTGCCAGCTGTGCCTATTACCATATTATATGCCTCTGAACAAAATCCTCTCGAATCACACTCTTTCAAATTAGTTTCTAGGGCAAAGCAGGAAACAAAGATCATTAATTGTGATTAAGCAAGGATATATATTATTTATTTGAACAAAAATAATTAATATGATGGAATGTAAAATCTAATAAATTATACTACAGTGTATTAAAACTGAAAATTTTGGGCAGCCTGGGTGGCTCAGCAGTTTAGCGTCTGCCTTCAGCCCAGGGCATGATCCTGGAGTCCCGAGATCGAGTTCTGCGTTGGGCTCCCGGCATGGAGCCTGTTTCTCCCTCTGCCTGTGTCTCTGCCTCTCTCTCTCTATGTCTATCATGAATAAATAAATAAAATCTTAAAAAAAAAACTGAAAATTTTATTGGAGCCAAGAATAATTGCTGAATATTAAATTACACTTCAATAAAGTCAAAGGATAGCTATAACATTTTCATTACAATCTTTTGATTATAATTTTCAAAATGAACAAAAAATTGCATGTCATTTAATTTCAGGAAAATTTGAGATTTAAAAAATATCATTATTATTAACATATTAAGCCTTAACTACATGCAAGGCATAACATACCGTACAAAAAAAAAATACAAAAGCAATGATACCTGAACTGTTTACATGTTCCTTTCTATTATACCCATACTGTATTTCATCTGATCCTCACCAAAATCCTATATAGTTATCTCCACTATATACAAAAAGAACACATTCAGATACCTGCCCACAATCACACTAATAGCAATAACTTGCACTAGGGCTAGAACCAAAAATGTCTGACTTCAAGCCCATGTTCCATCTATTGAACTGCTTTTTTCCCAAGAATCAGCAGTCCCCTTCACCTCTAGAAGACTACTTTATGAAAGATATCACATGAATATAAAGAAAACTACTATAAATGCTAAGTGCCAAACTCAGTGGTAAAGAGGATAGTAAGCACAAGCTAAGCCAATACTTTCTTACTGAGAAGAAAAGAGATTTGAAATGAGCCATTAAAAATAAGAAAAAAGATGAATACAAGTGAAAAAGGAAGCATATAGAGGAGCAAGAAGGTAGAAAGCACAGGTACATTTCAGCACAATGAGCGTGAACATTTTGGATTTATGGACAGTTTTCATGTTGGAAGGAAATAAGGCTAAGGAAGGTAAAATGGAGCCATAACGATACACTGTGTTTTACTGGCTACTGTTTATTGAATGTATACCAAGTGCCAGACATAGTAAGCACTTAATACACATCCTCTCATTAAAAAGTATAATAATCCTGCAAAGTCTGTTTTTTGTTTTCCTTATTTTAACCTAGAAAACTGCTATTTAGGAAAGCTTAGTAATTTTCTCAAGATTACCTGTTAGTAATTATGAGCAAGAATCTGAACCAAGCTCTGCTTTTCTCCAAAATCTATATTCTTTTCACACTACTAGGAAAGAAAGTGGGTACGGATTGTGTTGAGAGAGAAGTAACAGAGGTACAACAAGGCAGCAGGGTATCCTAGAGTACTGAATAATATACTTTAAAGTATTAAAATGCTTTTTGTAAATTAACAGGTAATATATCACTGTAGAAAAATTCCTCTCGAAAATGCTCACCAGATATATGGAGTGAAGGGAAGAAATAAACATCCGTATTTAAATTACAGCTTCTTAAAAGCTGTTGATTGAATTTTAGATTCGGTCACTCTATTTTAAATCTTTTTTGAAGATTAGTTTTTAAAAAATCAAAATTCTAAACTGATAGCTACAGAACACATTTAATCCTTTATATCCTAACCAAATTCTATAGGTCATATGAAATCTGTTGTTCATTTCTATAAATTAGAGAGTCTGAGTGTAACAATAAACAAGAATTTTACTTTTTAAGATTTTATTTATTTGATAGAGCAAGCACGAGAAGGGGATGGGGCAGGGGGAGAGGGACAAGTGGACTCTCCACTCCCCACAACAACGTGGGGCTCAGGGCTCAATCCCAGGACCTGAGATCAGGACGTTAAGCAGAAGTCAGCTGTTCAACCGACTGAATCACCCAGGCACTTCAAGGATTTTACTTTTAATTCAATCAGTTTCAAACTCACATTTGGAAGTGATAAATTAATTAGGTAATAAATAATATAAATTATCTTTATTTTTTTAAAAGATTTTATTTATTTATATATGAGAGACCAGAGAGAGAGAGAGAGAGAGAGGCAGAGATACAGGCAGAGGGAGAAGGAGGCTCCATGCAGAGAGCCCGACATGGGACTTGATCCCGGGTCTCCAGGATCACACCCTGGGCTGAAGGCGGCGCTAAACTGCTGAGCCACCCGGGCTGCCTATATAAATTATCTTTAAAGAAAGGACGGCAATAGCAAAACTAGCTGCTATTTCCCAAATATCTTCTCCATGCCAGAACTGCTCTTAACCTTTTACAGAGAGGAAACTGAGATTCAGAGGTTAAATGCCCAAACCAAACAGCTGGTATGTGGCCTTATTAGTTTCATGGGGCTGCTATAACAAATCATCATAAACTGGGTGTCTTACAACAGGAGAAATTTAGGGGTGCCTGGGTGGCTCAGTCAGTTATGCGGCTGCCTTCAGTCAGCTCAGGTGGTGATCTCAGGTCCTGGGATGGAGCCCTGTGTCAGGCTTGCTGCTCAGTGGGGAACCTGTTCTCCCTCTCCCCCTCTGTCTGCTGCTCCCTCTGCCACCTCCCTACTGTGCTCTCTCACTCTCAGGCTCTCAAATAAATAAAAATCTTAAAAAAAAAAAATTATTCCTTCACAATTCTGGAGGCTCTATAGAAGTCTGAATTTAAGGTGTCAGCAGGGCTATTCTCCTTCTGAGACTGTGGGTAGATCGCTTCCTTGCCTCCTTCTAACTTCTGGTGTGGCCATCATTCCTTCATGTTCTTTGCTTTCCAGCTGCATCACTCCACCTCTACCTCTATTGCTACATGATTTTCCCTCTGTCTCTGTCTTGACATCACCTTCCTTCTGTGCATGTCTGTCTCTTACAAGGACACTAGTCATATTAGACAGGAACCAACCCAAAAGACCTCATCTTAACTTGATTACATCTTACTCTATTTCCAAATGGAGTCACATTCATAAGTACTAGGAGTAGGATTTCAACACATCTTTTTGGAGAGACAATTCAATCCATACCAGTGATAGAATCATATTTGTCCAACTTCAAAGATGCTGTTCTTTCTATTAGACTGCACTGCTGCTTCTTATGAATAGCATGCATCATATGATAATTTAGAAATAAGGAAGTCAATTTAAAAGCCATTATGTTTTGGGGCTCCCGGATGGCTCAACTGGCTAAGCATCCAACTCTTGATTTCAGATTAAGTCAGGATCTCAGGAGTCCTGAGACTGAGCCAGGCTTCTGGCTCAGCACTCAGCAAAGAGTTTGCTTGTCCCTCTCCTGCTCCTCCCTTGTTCACTCTCTCTAATAAATTAATAAACTTTTTTTTTAAAAAAGCCATTATATTTTAAAATAAAATTGGTGTCAATTGTGAATATTCTGATGTTTTAAATGGTACCAAATCTTCATATTTTTCAACTAAAAGATAGATTAAAATGATTTTGTTACAATAAGTAGATATCATTATGGTCAAAGGCAAGCAGCCCCAAGATGGGCCACTTTGGTATTAACATTATTTTGAGTTAAAAGCAATCAAAACCCAGCAGATTGAGGAAATGCTCTTTGCCTCCCCATCAATTGCCTGTTTTTACCAGGAAGAGCGCTATTAACATTATTTTGAGTTAAAAGCAATCAAAACCCAGCAGATTGAGGAAATGCTCTTTGCCTCCCCGTCAATTGCCTGTTTTTACCAGGAAGAGCGCTATTAACAGAGATTACTCTTTACCTAATTAACTTACCTACATAACAGGGCAACCTTTTCTAAACACCATCTTTTACTTATCTGCTAATGGTCTTTTTCTCCTTTTTATCCTTAGACCCCTACTCCTTTCCTTAGCTCATATATAAGCATCAGGTTGCCTGCCTGGGATTTTTGTGCCTGTGTGGGTTTCCACATTATCAGGTTTGATTTTCTCCTGCTAATCTGTCTCATGTCAATTTGATTCCTAGTTCATCTAGAAGGACCTTGAAAGGTAGCAGAAATTCCTCCTCTCTGATAATATCGTCTCAGGACTATCTTCGTTTTTAGCGTATGAAATGGAATTTATAATATAAATTTTCATACACAAAATTTTATATATGGCATTTAACCCATGTCTACAAACAAAAAAATAAGGTCCAACATAAAGTTTTAGTTTATTCCTTAAAAGTCTTACTAAGGTTATAAAGTTATAAAAATTGCCTACAATAGAACCCATGAAAGCGGTTTTGCTAATTATGCTCCAATCTATATAACAGGTTAGATCAAAGGAAGAGATAAATGAGTAAAGCAGAGCTTTCTATTTTGAGGAAATACATGGTCATTCTACATAGAACACTGTTTTTGTATAGTCCAACTGATATTCAAATATTAGTGGTTTTTATCTTTGTCTCCAATGCCATTTTCTGACAATAACTTCATGCTGCCTCATATCACGTGGCATCCATTATACTGTCCTTCCTAAATCATTGGTCTTGTCTCCACCCCATAGTCCCATGTTTATATTCGTAGATGTTTTCACTTGATTGCATTTCTTCCTTCCTACTTGGTACTCTTACCATCTCTATTTCAAATCTGTAGTGATCTTTTCAAAATTCATCTATACGTATATGATTTTTAAATATTTTTTTGTTGTGCCTCTCTAAAAACTTGACTTTAAAAAAAAACAATAATGATAGTTCATTGAATCTCTTAATCTCACACCCAACTGTTGTCTTTTGAAACCTGTAAAGGTACTGAAGGAGGATTTCAACTACCTCCATTATGACCTCAGTCTATACTTTCTAATTGATTAAGTTCTTTCCAGCTTATCTCTTAACTCAAGCAAAAGACCCTACCCAACCCTATCCTACTCTATGGGCAAAGCATCTCCATGATGGGAACCAAAACTACCCCCTCAAGCAATAAGGACTGCCTGAGTCAGCAAGACCAGCAGGACTGACTCCAAAACAATGACTGACCTTCATTGCCCACCTGCAGGTACCCATTGCCCTTTGTCCCACATTTTCCTTATATAAACCTAAAAGTAAAAAAAAAAAAAAAAAAAAAAAAAAATAAACCTAAAAGTATTTTCAACACTTTGGAGAGAGCCTTTGGGAAACCAGTCCACTATCTTCCCCGTGTTGGCCACACTAAAATAAATTCTTGTTTCACCACCACTCATCTTTCTGTCTTTGGATTTTTCAGTAGTAACTGGCTGAATGTGACCTATTTAGGACCCCTGGAGCCAGGTGCTCTTGCAGCCCTGTGCCTTAACTACAGTATCACCATTGTCCCAAGCATCCAAGCTCAAAATCATGACATCAACTTTGGCATTAGTTCCCAAGTTCCTCTAATTCTTCCTTAGCAATATACTTAGTATCCTTGAATTTGACTCCCATTGCTTCCACTACAGATCAAACTTTGAGACCTCATGCTAATTTTTTTAAGTGTGTGTGGGGGGCATATCATATCTTTTAAAAAATTAAGTAAAAAAATAAGCTATAAAATTTTTTCAAAACTAAACATAATTGTACATAATGTGAGACCTGAGAACCTAGAAAAACAGCCAACTTAGCATATTGAAGAACAATGTTATTAGATGCTATGATGTCATATAATCATCCTTAAATAAATTTCAATTAGTTTTACAAATTAAACTACAAATCCATGTAACTGGTGGTTGGTCTATAGATTCCAATTTTTCAGAACTGATATGTATACCAGCACTTAAAAAAAAAAATAAACCTCAAAAAAAAAATCTGTTTGTGTGCAGGAGTGGATGATGTATTTTATGCCATATTTTAAATCATGCACCCGCTTTTCCTTTGCTGTAACATTTGCCAATCAACCCGTTTGCTAAATTTTCAGCACTCTGTAAAATACTGTTCAACAGGCAAATTTATTTTGCCTTTAGACATGGACCGATTTCACATACTAATACAAGTTTTCTCTTGTATTCAGATAATCAATAAACCTTCAATAAACTACTTTAAAATTTCTTGATTGTACTCACTCAGTTTAATTAATGTGTTCATTAAAACATCTTAGCCCCTACTAAATACCAAACATTGTGCTATAGGATGGGAATACATTAATAAAAAAATACATTATTCAGGGGATCCCTGGGTGGCTCAGCAGTTTAGCGCCTGCCTTTGGCCCAGGGCGTGATCCTGGAGTCCCGGGATCGAGTCCCGCATTGGGCTCCCTGCATGGAGCCTGCTTCTCCCTCTGCCTGTGTCTCTGCCTCTCTCTCTCTCACTCTCTGTGTGTCTTTCATGAATGAATGAATGAATAGAATCTTAAAAAAAATACATTATTCATACTACAAAAGCATTTACAGACTAGTGAAATAGAAAGTCATGTTAATAATTACAGGTTATAGCATGGTAATGTTATGACAGGCCATAAGCTAGTACTTATGGAACTTGAGAAGCATTTATATCAGGCAGGCAAAGGGAGGAATCAGGGAACATTTCTCATAGTGTTGACAGTAATGAAATTTGAAACAAATGGCAGAATAAGAAAAGGGACATTTCAGATAGATCTGAATGCATGCCACATTCCAGAAACTCCAGTAGTTTGCTATGGCTAGAGCAAAGGGTAGAAGGGAGTGGTACGAGGTGAGGCCAAAGAAGCAGAAAAGTAGCCTACTGTGAAGAAAATTATATTCCATATGAAGAAAGTTATATTCCACGTGAAGAAAATTACATTTCACATTAAATGTCTGAACATTTCCCTGGATACGGAACGGAACCATAGGAGAAATTTTTAGCAAGAAAATGAAAACATTCAGAGTAGCCTTAGGAAAAAAACAAAAAACCCTGTCAGTAATGTGCAGAAAGACTAAAGAAGATACCAGACTAGAAGCAAAGAAAATAGAATGCTACCTCAATAATTCAAGTAGGAAATGTTGAGAATACAAACTAAGGAAAAGGGCAGGAGAAATGGGGGAAAGATAGATTCAAAAAATATAAAGTAGAATCTAATGAACTTAGTGCCTAGAGATGGTATGATGATAAGTTTAGTTTGACTACCAGGATTTCTGGCGTGACAAAACATGTGGATGATGATGGCATTCACTGTAGGGCAGGTTCATCACTGCTTTTCATGCTGCTAAGGTCAGCTCTCAGTCCTTCCTTTCCGTGAACTATCAGCAGGAGCAAGGGCACTATTGTTCACACACTTTTCCTTAAAACTGGTTTCCAGGATGTCACACTTACCTTGTTTTTCTCCTACTTCACTGGCTGCTCCTTTCCAATCCCCTATGCTGTTTCTCCTTCTCCCCAACTTCCACAAACACTGGAGTGACTCTGGGCTGTCTACATGTTCTTATTTTTCTTTGAACTATACTCTCTTGACTTCATTCCATCTTATGTTTTTATAGATAATCTATGCTGATTAAGCCTCAAAATTTGTAACCCAAGTCTCAACGTTCCCCTCCCAGACTAATATATTGGTGCTTACTCATTATTTCCAACTTGGATGTCTAAAAGACATCTCATCCCAACAAGTCAAAAACAGAACTCCTTTTTCAGCTTCTCACCCCCAAACCCCCACTACTACATCACAACTACTTCTGTAGTCTTTCCCCATCTCGATAAATTATAACTCCAACCTTCCAATGCGGGTCAAAATATATTTTTTTTTCTTAAAAGACTTTATTTATTCATAAGAGACACCCCCCACACACACACACAGAGGCAGAGACATAGACAGAGGGAGAAACAGGCTCCATGCAGGGAGCCCAATGCGAGACTCAATCCTGGGACTCTGGGATCATGCCCTGAGCTGAAGGCAGACACTAAACTGCTAAGCCATCTAGGCATTCCAGGTCAAAGTATCTTAAAGTTAACTTTGATTCTGCAATTTCTCTCTTCCCCCACATGTCCACTACCTGAGAAAATTCTATTACCTCTACTTTCATAATATATTCTAAATCTAACTGCTTTTTACTATAACCATTTTACTGTGGCCACCATCATCTCCTGCTTGACTTATTGCAATAGACAATTATCTGATTTCCCTGTGTATGGGCCAAGGACTAGCTGCTCCATAATGGGCCACTATGGTATTTATATTATTTTGAGTTAAAAAGCCATCAAAACCCAGTAGATTCAGGAAAAGGTCTTTACCTCCCCCATAACTGCCTAAAAATAATTAGGACAGAGGACGTGCTCCAGGAAGAAAGCTATCACCATAGATAACTAATAATACTATGAACTAGATATGGTAGACAGGGAAGAAGTAGCAAGGCCTGTTTGATCAGTCTTCTATGTCCCAGTGTTTCTGAGTGGCCCAGCAAACACTTGTTTACCAAACAAGTACTTACCTTCCTGTGAACTACAGTCCTTCCCTTTTAAGTTCCAGACCCCTATTCTTCTCCTTAATTCATTATGAGTATATACCTAATTTTGTCTGTTTTTGGAACTTTCATGTCTGTGTGGATTTCTCATACGTACGCCATTAAGTTTCTCATGTTAACCTGTCTCAATTCAATTCGATTCTTAGTCCAGCTAGAAGGAATCTGAAGAAGATAGGACTTTCTTGCTTCCCCACACCTGCTTCTACTTTTATCCCCAGGTAATATTCTCCTTATCATGGCCAGGGTGACTCTTATCCATAGGTAAGATCATGTCACCTGTGTGAAACTTTTCAGTGGCCCCCTTAGAATGTCCCAAGTGGGGATACCTGAGTGGCTCAGCAGTTGAGTGTCTGCCTTTGGCTCAGGGCATAATCCCGGGATCTGGGATCCAGTCCCACATTGGGCTCCTTGAGGGAAGCCTGCTTCTCCCTCTGTGTCTCTGCCTCTCTCTCTACCCATGTCTCTCATGAATAAATAAAATCTTAAAAAAAAAAAGGCCCATGTGAAATGCACCCCACTACTTTGCCACTCTAACCTCAGCTTCTACTACTCTTCTCCACTTCTCACTCTACTCCAGCCACACTAACCTCTTTGCTGATCCTCAAACATCCTACTAAATGGACTCTTCAGGACTCTCTTACTCTTTCTTCTGCCTAGAACATCCTTCCTTCAGTTATCAATATGGCTCATCCCCTGACTTCTTTTAGATCTTTATTTAAATACCACTGTATTGAAGCCTTCCCTAACTATTCTACTTAAAACCGTCAACCATTCTTCAACCTTCCTATTCCCTTTCTTTCATTTTTCTTAATAGCACTTTTCACTACTCAACATACTTCAGATATAGTGAATTAAAAAGCAAGTTAATGAAAGATGAGAATGTGTATTATCAACAAGTGTGAACTCTTCAAACAGACTGTGTGGAAAAAGAGAATACACACCAGCACCTACAGGAATCAAAACAAGAGATAAGAGTGCTAGGATTTGAATTCTAGCTATATGACTAAGCAAACGACTTAATCTGATTCAACATTCCCTTCAAAAAATAAAAAATAAAAACATTACCATTGCGTCAGTATTAAAATTCTTATCACTTAACAGAATTAAGACTTCTCATTTTTGAAGAGGTAAAACTAGAACACACTTATATGCTGAACAGAGAAGGAAAAAAGAGGCTGAAGAAAATAAGAGGAAGGTGATAATATTCAAAATTCTTTCTATTAACCTATTTTTTAAAAAACTTATCAGCAAAGTGATACACCTGGATCTGCTTTTCACAATACAAAACACATAATGTCTTTTACTATGAAATCAAGTTCAACTCAATACTATAATCAATATAAAAATGCAATCTGTTTTTCAGTGTCTAAATTACTAGACTCACGTCTAGATGATTTAGCCCCCATCCAGACAACATATTACTACCAGACAAATCTTTCTATATATAGCCTTATTTTGCAGAGATTCCTCATATCCTCCAATCTCAATTTCTGTGCTACCTTTCTTCCATAGTTTAAAACTCAATTACTAACTACAGATTACCAGAGGTGGAGTAGGCAGGGGGGATGGGTGAAATAGGGGATGGGGATTAAAGAGGAGACTTACCATGATGAACATTGAGTAATGTACAGAATTGTTGAATCACTGTATTGTACTTTCGAAACTACTATAACACTGTATGTTAACTACACTGAAATTCAAATAAAAACCTTAATTTTAAAAAACCTTAATTACCAGCTAAAAATCTTGTTATCAAACTAAAGTCCACATTTCTAGCCTCTAGCCTCTTACAACTGGTGTGGCTTTGATACTAAGTGGGGGTAGTATGTGGCACCTTCCTCAAACCTTCTTTAAAAGGCCTATCTCTTTGTTCTTTATCTCTTCTTTCACACTGCTGCCTGGAAAAGGATGTGACAACAAAACTCTATGCTCCACTCTGGACTATTAGCAACAGATGCAAAACCTAAGAATGGCACAGCAGTAAACTAGATAGAGGGAGGACTCGGTCAAACAGTACCTCCACACTAGCCAGAGACTGTGTTTCTAAGGGATTTTTACATGAGAATGAAAATCTTAATTCCTCATTGTTAAACCCAATCCTAATGGATACACATTGTATCAATCACAGCACTTCCCCAGTTTAATATACTCATTATCAAACACTAAATCGAAACAAGAGATAAGAGTGCTAGGATTTGAATTCTAGTTATGTAGCTAGATTTGAATCTTTGCCCTTACTCTTATTTCTTCTATACACCTTTTGAGTTCCTGTCACTATATCTTTGCTCTTATTAATCACCTTTCTTGGAATCCATCCAACCTCCCATTTAGAAGTGTTATTCTTCCAGTTTCAGCTCAAAGCCCACTTCCACCACAAAGCTTTCCATGGTTATTAAAGACAAATGTGATCTTATCTTCCTTTGAACTATTAAAGCATATTCTGCTTGTGCCACTCACCTAGCAATGCTTAATTTTCCTTTTAGATATATAATCTCATCTCCCCCCCCAAAAAAAGATTCTGGGTCCTTAAGGACTCTCCACTTGAGAAAAAAAAAAGTTTCTTAAAAAGGCCCTGTCCAGAAACATTTTTCTAACATTCATTATGTCCAGAGCAGCACTTGGCATACAGAATGTATGTGCTCAATGTTAATCAAAACTCTTGATAAATTGGGACGCCTGCGTGGCTGAGCGTCTGCCTTCAGCTCAAGGTGATCCCCGGGGTCCTGGGATGGAGTCCCACATCAGGCTCCCTATGGGGAGCCTGCTTCTCCCTCTGTCTGTGTCTCTACCTCTCTCTCCGTGTCTCTCACGAATAAATAAATAAACTCTTAAAAAAAGGGGGGGGGGGGACGTGCCTGGGTGGTAGTTGAACATCCGCCTTTGACTCAGATTGTGAGTCCCATATCGGGCTCCCTGGGGGGGCCTGCTTTTCCCTCTGCCTGTGTCTCTGCCTCTCTCTCTCTGTGTCTCTGTGTGTGTCTATTATAGAGGCAGAGACATAGGCAGAGAGAGAAGCAGGCTCCTTGCAGGGAGCCTGATGTGGGTCTTGATCCTAGGTCTCCAGGATCCTGCCCTGGGCTGAAGGAGGCGCTAAACCGCTGAGCCACCCAGGCTGCCCAAAGAAAACAACTTCTTGATAAATTTAATTCAGTCTGAGTTTTTACCACCAAAACCCACTAAATTCTTTATCAGCTAAAATTCAAGTGTTGCCTGACCTAATGTCCAGATTGTAATAAAATCTATTGGATATAAACACAAAGTTTGTGAACAGGGGAGTGCAGATAACTCTCTCAGATACTAATTTCATATCCTTTGGATATATACCAGTATGGCGCTGTGGGATTGTATGTAGTTCCTTTTTTAATTTTTTGAGGATCTCCATAATAGTTATATCAATTTACATTCCACTAGAGTTCCCTTTTCTCATCCTCACCAGCACTTGTTATCTCTTATCTTTTTGTTAAGAGTGTACCTTATAAGTATTCTCACCAAAGTGTTTATACCAAAAAAATCTTTCTAAAAAAGGTAACTGTGGTGGGTGATGGATGTGTTAATCAGCTTGACTATGGTGATCATTTCACATTGTATACTTACATATATCAAACCATCACACACTGAACACCTTAAAATATACAATTTTTACTTGTCGATTATACACCTCAGTAAAGGTAGGAAAAAAAACTTCATACTAACGATAACAGTCCATAATTTATCCTAGAAAGAAAGAGGTTACTAGGGGGAAGAGGAACTACAGTTCTCTTATTTTTAAAAATTAATGCTTATTTAATGTCAAAGGCATACAAGGCACAGTACAGAATACAATGGTAAACTGCGAACCTGCCCATTACCTTAAATACAAAACACAAAGAACCAGAGGTAAAGCAGAACAGCAGATGTAGATGACTAGATTAGTTTAAAAGTGATATATTTCTCAGCTTTGTTTTGCTACCATTATAACTGTTCCTCTAAAACTGTCATTTCTCCTTAGTACTTCTAAAAATATAATCTATTCCTCAGAAACGAACTGAATTTAATGTACTGGGAAAAGAGGAATTTGAAGGACATGCAGTTTTCACACTGTATAAGAAGGACTGGAAAACTTCCATTTTTGAATGTAAATCTGTCTTAAAGGAAATCAATAGAAGACCTAAACAGGTCACCCAACAAAATGCTGAGTAATAAGGTAAATCATTTTAAGTATTAATTAGATTAAGTTTTTAAAATGGCATTTTAAGTACCCCCTTTGAACTAACAATTCCACACTAAAGAATTTATCTGGAATCCTTTCACCAAAGTAAAAATTTCAAAAGCAATTTTTTAAAGGTTGTTTGAACTTTATCTGGCTCTGACAAAGAAATGAAGAATGGTATCATCTGAGCCAAGAGTAATATAAGTTTAGCTAAGGTATTTTATATTTAATTAAATGTATACAAAGAAGATCAACACAAGCGATTATCAGGGATCATTAAACCTACCTTGAAAGATTATTGAGGATTAGAATGTATAAATTAAAACCTGCTATTTTCGTAACAAATGCTAAATTTGTTAGCATATTTCTTTAAAACTCTAACTCAAGGGCAGGAAATTCTTTTCTGTACAGGGCCAGAAAGTAAACACTCAAGGCTTTGCAAACCAAGAAGCAAACAGATATTATGTTGGTTCTTTATATAACAAGAGAAAACAACTTTGCACAAATGTTTATTGATGAAATTCAAAATATAATAATAACATTCACATACAATTTTCTGGTAACACAGGTCTACTAATAAAAATGGAATTATCGGGATCCCTGGGTGGCGCAGCGGTTTGGCGCCTGCCTTTGGCCCAGGGCGCGATTCTGGAGACCCAGGATCGAATCCCACATCGGGCTCCCGGTGCATGGAGCCTGCTTCTCCCTCTGCCTATGTCTCTGCCTCTCTCTCTCTCTCTCTCTGTGACTATCATAAATAAATAAAAATTAAAAAAAAAAAATGGAATTATCTTGGGGGGAATAACATTTCACATAATTGGGGTCCAAAGTTAGTGTTCTCTATTATCAAATCAATTTCAAATGTTCATCTATAGAACTATTGCCAGTTCCTGAGCTTTACAACATGGTTTGAGCCAGCCATATTTACTTTGTCATGCCTTGCTCTAAGTACTAAAGTTGCTTGAGAAACAAATTAAAACACACCACGAACCTCTTAATTTCCAACAGTCAGCTTCTAAGCCACCGTAATTCATTCGAATATTAAAAATTTAAATTTCTTAACATAAAGTGCCTTATCTTTAACAATCATTTCTACACAGCAATATATTCTTCCTTGACTCTTTGCTATAGTCTAAGTATAAACAAAGAATAATACTAAATGCAGGAGAGATCTAAACCTCTTAAAAATCTTATTATGGGGACGCCTGGTTGGCTCAGTGGTTCAGCATCTGCCTTTGGCTCAGGGCATGATCCCAGGTCCTGGGATCGAGTTGCACATCAGGATCCTGGCGGGGAGCATGCTTCTCCTTCTGCCTATGTCTCTGCCAGTCTCTCTCTCTCTCTGTGTGTCTCTCATGAATAAATAAATAATTTTTTTAAAAAAAATGTTTTTTATCAGAAATTAGTGAAACAAAATAATCAGGATTAAATAAGTGAGGGCAGTAAATGACAGTTAAGATAAAAGCAGAGGAGAGTTGGGATTTCTCTATCAAACGTGTTGGGAGGGGGTGTCCTAGTCCACTAAAATTTAATAAAAATGTTTCTTGAACACTTTTCGCGATATTAATTTGAAGCAAATATTTAGTTTTTAAATTTACTCTGAATATTACTTTGAAAAATGTCCTCATCTGATTCAAACCGTTAATTTAAAACCACATAATTTCACACTGATAAATGCCTTTACAAAAGTTAAGAATACCCTATCACCTTTTCCAAGTTAGCTCTATTCAGGTAATATCTCAGCCTCACTAACAAGGACCCTAGACCAGAAAATCATTATTTTTGTCATAAAAGGATGCGCCACACTCCTACAACTGCCAAGTTAAAGGAAATTCCTTGCTGCTAATATTAATGAAGATATTAAACCTTAGTGTTAAGTGACATATTAAGTATTTAAAATACTTTCTTATGAATGAGAAAATTAACAACTTTAGTTTTCTAATAACTTCACCGAATTAGATGGTGGAAAAATCTAAAAACCAACTAAACAAGATATACACACATAACAGGATAGAGCTGAGGAGATAAATCCTGCCAAATATAAGCATTAAAATGTAAAATTATCTTTTTTATACCTTTTTCAAGAGAGTCCAATGCTCTTTATAAGAGTAATTTTTTAATATAACATTTCTGGGAGAAGGGTAAAGACCCACTGATCTTTCTGTGTCTAAAAACTTTGGATTTCTGATATTAGTACCCTAAGCTATATTACAAAAGCATTCTTATTTGACAAGTCTCCTCTAGCTAGTAATTTGATGTAATACTGGCAATTAAAGTTCTTAAAATTTTCAAAATTGAGGAAAAAAGCTGAAGAGCTGTGAGCAAATTACAGTGTAAAAGTTGGCAAGCACTTCTCATTACCCACTTATTTTTAATAATCCTCAACATATTTTTTTAATTGATTCACTTGAGAGAGAGAGCACGCCAGTGAGAGCATGAGCAGGGGGCAGGGTCAGGGGGAGAGGGAGAATCCGATTCCCTGCTAAGCAGGGAGCCCCATGAAGGACTGGAACCTAGGACCCCGGGATCATGAGCCAAAGGCATCCACTTAACAGACTGAGCCACCCAGGGGCCCCAACAGTCAATAGATTTTAACCTCAAGTGGCTAACATAGGGTGGAGAGCTGGCAGAAACAAGCATGTGTGTTTTGGGAAAGTTCTCTAGGTTTTTCTAATATTCCACACCCAACCCAAAACCAATTTTCTACATATTTAACAGCCAAATTTTAAAAAACTGTGACTCTATTTACACAACTGTATTGTCAAGGTTGGTACAAAATTCCTAATAATTCCTAACTTTCATTTCCTCTGGTTCTAAAGGTGATCCAATTCAAATATGCAGCATTTTTTAAAACCCCCATTAAAGATGGAAGTCATAGATTTTTAGAGTTGAACAGCACTTCAGAGATCATCTAGACTGAATTTTTTGATTCTTCTGGGAAAAGAAACTAAAACTCAAAAACATGCCCACGACCACAAACTAGAGAGTAACAGAGTGGAGACCTCAACTCTACTGCCTTGACTCTTCAGTGCCCTTTTAACCAGACCAAGGTGAGGAGACTTCTCAGGCACATGAAATCAGAATTACATACATGAGAACTAGTCAAGAAATTTCCATTTTAACAACTACCTAGTGTGAAGAATCTTATTTATCTCTGAACCCAAAAGTTTTAAAGAAAGTAAATACTTATTTTTATAGTATAATAAATATTAACAAAGTTGAGTTCTGATAATTCAGTAAATTCCCATTATGTAAATTCCAAATTATTGCTACTTTTATCTTAATATCTCAGGCTGAGGTAAAATTATCAAATTTCTAACGTTAAATTATTTTCTTCTACTTAACTACTCACACTGCAGTTAGGATTCCAGTATAGTGTAAGACTGGGAATCAAAACATCTAAGTTTCTGCCTCAATTTTACAATACTCTGCTAGCTTAGTAACAAAATATCAACCTCTCTGACTCCATTTCTCATCTTCTGATCAGTGATTATCACATTGACAGTAACTATTATAAAAACTTCATACCAGTAATCTTACCTATATTGTTTCAAATTCTCACATTTTTGCCTATTATACAGGTGAGGAAACTTAGACATGGAGAGATTAAGTTTTCCAAGACAGTGAGCTAGTTAGTTAGTAGCTGAGCTGGAATTTAACACCAGCTCTGCCTAACACTAACCTAGAGCCCACAGGTCTTTGTGTTACATTATTTTGCTCTTACATGTGTGATCCTAGTGCGGTTGAGTGAGCAAGTACCATATTTGCAGGACTATTCGGGAGATACAAATCATAAAACAAATAAAAACACATGCTGAAGAAACATACTTTAGTACTTTCTCCAGCTATTAAACCAAAAATGAATTTTTAGTAAAAGACTTAAAAACTATGCTATTGATACTATTCTTATTACTATTAACATAAAAGAGCATTGTACAATTAAAAGATATATTGATTTCGGTCTTAGGAGCAATATCATAGATTATACTGTAAAAGAGGTATCTTCATGCCTATTCCAGTAGTTGAAATAAAATTACTCTGAAAGTCCCATTAAATCACATACACACATTTAAAGTATTTAATAAAATTCGGGAAAAACAAAAACAAAAACAGCATAACCTGATAGAACAGAAGAACTCAAGAGAGCCTGATACCAGTTCCTGCCCTTCCAAACACAAAAAAATACCCTGTGACGTACAAGAAAAGAAGATGAGCAGATTTTAATACTGGACATCTCTATGAAGTATTTACATTCTAGTATCACCCTACCTTCACCTGTACCTTCAGTACAAATAGATGAAGGTGCTATGATCGCTGCTCCGACACTCAAGATGCTTCTCTAAGTCTGTCATGTCTTCTATCAGCAAAATGTTCAGTAGACAGTGTACAACTAATTCGATGTGTAGTTCTTGTCTCTCTCTTTTTTTTTTAATTTAAATTCTAGGAGGGGGGAAACAAAATAAAGCACCTAGGGCGAATGTAGGGCATGATTATTAAACGCAGCCTAAAAGTAACATCAGAATTGAAGATTCTGGTTACCTTTCACTTACTTATCATGCCTTACGACTACAAGTATTTATTAGCCCCAAATGAAAGATACCGTGTACACTTCGGTTATACGTCCTACTATGTGACTTGGTGACACAACTGCTTTACATAAAAATCCACGCCTCTATGACCCAGGCTCCTTTCCCTAACAATGGCCAACGCGTTAATCTCTGTAATCCCCACACGAGTAACGACACTCTGATCAAGTCAATTGTCACGGAGTTACAACCAGACATAGCTTCTGTCTTTTTCACAGTTTTCCCCTCCTCCGTTGGAGGCAACAACCCCGACAGAGGCACAGGAACCGTGCATTAAAGGGGCGTTCTTCACCTGACCCACCCCCTGCACGAAACATTCATTCCATCTGAAACCCTGTAAATCGCAAGAGGAAGCTCAGACAGAACTGCAAAATTCCGGAAACACACAGAAAGAAAAAAGGAGAAACAGAGGAAGAGAGGAAAGAGGCGGGGGAGGGCAGAGCCCGCCGGTCAACCTCCAGGGAGCTGAGGCTGGACTGGAGCCGACGGAGGACCCCGCTCCCGGGCAGCGCCAACTCCCAACGCCGCTCCCTCCCCTCACCTCGATCTCGCGGATGTTGTTGGAGGTGACGAAGATGCCGATGCCAATGGGGATGAAGATGAGGCCGATGATGAAGAAGGTAGGTAGCACCGTGCCAGCCGTAAGGATGGGCTGCCAAGCCGGCAACCGTTGCTGTTTGAAGGCCGTGTTATCCGGCCTCCGGTTCTTAGCGGTGGCCCCAGGAGCACACGGGGGCCCACCATCCACTTCATCCTTCGCATTATAGTTCATCGCCATCGACCCCCACGGCGCGGCTCCCCTACGCGCAGGTGGACCACCCGGGGGACCCGCCGGCCGACCCTGACAGAAGATGCGCAGGCGCCGCGGCCGCCGCCACCTCCGCTGTAAAGGCGGAAGAGGCGGGACACCCTTCCGCAGACGGCCGCCGACCGGAAGCGGGAGTCGGCTGGGGACGCCAGAGGGAGGGAGAGAGGAAGGAGGGAGAAAACTGAGGGACAAGGGGAGGGGGAAAGGGAGGAGGATGGAAGGGGGAGGGAAGAGGCGGACGCACCCTGATCATCTCCCCTGTGACGACAGAGTGAGGGCCTCAGCCCCTCCCCCGCGCAGAGCGTGGAGCTGCGTTGCGCCTGCGCGTCCCTGGGAGCGTAGAGGTTTCGACGCCTACGCGATAGGTGTGCGTGCTCCAGCCCCGGAAGCTTCGGTTCGCCGTCTCCTGCCTCCTGCTGGGGTCATCATGGCGGCGGCGGTTCTGGGCCGCGGGTCCGGCCGCCTGGCCCAAATCACCCTGGAGCTGCTAGCAGAGAGGTCTTTCTGGGCCTTCGGCGCCAGACAGGTTTTTGCCTTCCCTCGAAGCCCTCTCTGAAGGGAATCGGAGCATTTAAAAGACCACACCAAGGCAGCTTGAGCCTGGTGGGATGGCAGTGCTTGCTTGGGTTATAAAACCGCCACTTTTGGGATCCCTGGGTGGCGCAGCGGTTTGGCGCCTGCCTTTGGCCCAGGGCGCGATCCTGGAGACCCGGGATCGAATCCCGCGTTGGGTTCCCGGTGCATGGAGCCTGCTTCTCCCTCTGCCTGTGTCTCTGCCTCTCTCTCTCTCTGTGACTATCATAAATAAATAAAAATTAAAAAAAAAAAAACGCCACTTTTCTCTAAAAATCAATAAACCTCCACTCAAGGTGGAAAGGTAAACGTTAAGTGAGATGCGTGGTAGGTGACACTTGGGTACTAAAATCAAGAATGAATCGTGCCCATTGGTTAGCCCTATTACCTTTTCCTCAATTAATGGTCATCGTGTTACTTTTTACCTTATTTTCTGTGTCCACGTTTCTCTTTGCACGTTGATTTGAGGAGCCAGTTGTAAGAAGCTGTAGCTCTTTACTACTGTTGATCAAATGCAACAACTTACGGCATCGCTATAAAATGAGATACCATGTGAACACGTAGTATTTGACGACCCAAGGAAATACTACTGATACCTAAAAAGTGGCTAAATGATACCAAAGTGGTCTAGGTACAGAGCGTAAAGCCCACCTGAAAGTAGTAATCTCCATTGACCGGATGGAGGATGATTATTCTCTATTTTTGCGCTTTTACGTATTTTTTCAAAATTTCTGCAATAAGCATATATTTGTAAATTTTTTTTTTAAATTATGTACCATTCACATTATATTTGGCATCTTTGAAGTCTAGACCAGAGAGTAAATCACATCATCTGAAAACATACCCAAGTTTTCTTTCAGACTTTTGTATTTATGCCTTTTGAAGGTAAACCAAGGAACAGGAAAGGAAAAGAATGTTTGGGCCTCAGATTTAAATTTAAATATATTTTAAAAATGACAAGTCTCAACATGTGAGCCAATTGAATATCTGGCAGACAACTGGCCTGCTTGGTTTTGCTCTTATATGACATCCAGTATCTCTCAAATTCTTAGCATTGTTAACATAGGTGAGTATTTTTTGTTTTGATCTATGCCAAGTTCAACCTAGGGCTCAAATGGAAAACGTTTGTCTATCACAGTTGATGGAGAAGGCGTGGAATAGTTTAGTTTTGCTAAGTTCTGTTAGTAAAAAATGTCTTTAACAATATTGGATATAACGCAAAAATATAAAGCATAAGGCAAGTTTTTTCCTCCTCATTTCTACCTATATTATCACATCCACTAAATGTTACAATTCCTTAAAAGAATATTTCAGGGCAGCCCCGGTGGCCCAGCGGTTTAGCGCTGCCTTGGGCCCAGGGTGTGATCCTGGAGACCCGGGATCAAGTCCCACGTCAGGCTCCCCGCATGGAGCCTGCTTCTCCCTCTGCCTGTGTCCCTGCCTCTCTCTGTGTGTGTGTCTTTCATAAATAAAATCTTTAAAAAAAAAAAAAAGGTTATTTCAGCATTCTGAATAACTGGTCAGTTATTTTGCCCTCAGATTTTTTTTTTTTGTTTTTTTTTTTTTGTTTTTTTTTTTTTAGTAATCTAAGGGATGGCAATAAGTTTATCTGCTTTTTCTTTAGTTTTTTTTTCTGTTCATAAGAAAGATTAACTTATTGTCTCTTTTTTTGTTACTAGAAACTCCATTTTGACCAGAACAGAGTTGTAGAACTGAAAGCTTCCTTAGATTCTTGTCTAAAACTTACATTTTCAGATGAGAGCCAAATAGATTAAATGACCTTCAGTCTCTTGATGATATCCTTACAGTTCCTTTTCCTCTCTGTACTGTGCCATCATGATATGCTGCTTTTCTGAGCTAATATTTTTTTTCACATCAACATCATTATCTCAAGGGACTCATTATTTTATGATTGTCCTTACCAGGTAGTTGTGGTTTTTTGTTTTTGTTTTCATTTTCATTTAATATGATGAAGTACAAATTCTTCAAAGAAAATGTTACTCAACATTTCTGGGATAACAAAAGAGAGTCGTTGTTCTCACAACGCATTACCAGTTTATCCACTGGTCATACATTTTTCACTGTTGTTTCCTAGGAGTAACTGGTGTTTGTGTGTATTAATGATACATATAGGTAACATTTATATTGTTCAAATGATTGTTCATTTGCTGATTCCTGATAAAAGAATATATTTGGCTAAATGATATTGATTAATGCCAACTACCAGGTCAACACATAAGTGTGCAGTGAATGCCTGAGCCCAAATATAAAAGTAGATCCAAAATGATAAAGCAGATGCAAATCCCATGATCTGAAGAGATGTATATAAATAACTTTGGGAAAGTAGTTTTATACTGTTTTTTTATTTTGTAGCTCAGTTGTATTCAAGCCACCAAACTAGGTAACCAAAAACATTAAAGAAAAAATATTGAATAACTATTGAGTAGCTTAAAGAATTAAGAAGAGGAAACTGAAACTCATTTTTTTTTAACTGTTTAGCCTTAGTGCCACACATATTTGCTTGTTAGACTCCTTTGAGTATTTGGTGCTGATTAACTTCTCTAGCTTCTAGCCATATTCAAGCCATTTATTCACATGTGTAGCATAACAATATTTAGGAAAGTTGAAGAGACCTAAAAATTGTACCATAGTTTTTACCAGCATGAATTTCAGAAAAAGGTCTTAGGGACTGGAAATGGTTTGAGTTGTATTCAGTGACTTGGTAGTATTTTTGCTTGTTTATTTTTGAAGGAAAAAATTTTTCTATTCAGTTAGGCATGGTAGCTTACTTTAGAGATCTTTGGTAGGATTAAATCATATTCATGTTTAATTATCTAAGAAGATTTTTAGGAAAAGAATGATAGAGAATTTGTATAATAAATTTAATTTGTTATATTTATGGCATCAGAGATTGGTTCCAACTGACTGAAAAATTACTGCGTTTAGAGTTGACTTTTTCCTTTTTTTTATGTTGTGTATTTATTAAACTTTTTCAATTAGGCATGTAAGAAAATCCTTTTGTTCTCACATTGAGAGATTGTCTGATTAGCCTGAGTACATTGGTGTTGTGATGAAAGGTTTTATAAGTTCATAAATAGTAATCATAGTCAGTAGTCAGAAATAACAAGTCAAACAACATATTTTAATGTTTAGTCTCATTAGAGGAAAGAGTAGACAGCCTAAGAATCTTATTTTGGGAAGGAAATAAGGTTTCTTTCATCTTAATTCCATGCTCTCTTTAAACGAAAAAATAGAATTCTAATAAGATTTCAGACTTCATGACTCCCCTGTATAGACTCTCTCAGTAGATTATGTCCCATGGCATATATTTTTCCAATAGGTGCTATCAATTATAGATAAGATCTTGCTTTCAAATATGATGTTGCCATCTCTAAGTTGACATCCAACATTTATTGTATGTATAAGAGTGAAATTATTTTTTAAAGGGGACAGGCAGAGGAAGGAAGAAACTTATTACTCCATCTCCAAAATAGATATGGGTAAGTAGATCTTTAAAAATGTTTAACCAGGGTGCATGGTGGCTCAGTCAGTTAAGTATCCAACTCTTGATCTTAGCTCAAGTCTTGATCTCAGGGTCATGAGTTCAAACCCTGCATTGGGCTCCATGCTGGGCATGGAATCTACCTTTTTTTTTTTTTTTTAAATGTTTAACCACTTATAATCATTTGGACTATTTTTATACATGTCTTTTTCTGTTTCTGCAAGTTTTAAATTACAGGAAGTCTGAGGTGTGGCAGGCATTTCATTATTATTTGTTTTTGAAACAGGTCACTACTACCAATGAAGTTATTATTTCTTTAAAATAGCTCTAATGTATTATTGAAGGATGGTTTTCACTAAATGAACTTAAATGTGAAAGTCAACGTCTACTGAGCCTGAGGAAGGAAACACTTTTTTTGTCAATGGAACTAAATGTTTATGACAACAAATAACCAAGACTTCCTAGACTTCCCTCTGACCAGTGCTTGGTGAGGGACAAAGCAGGGGTTCAGCAAACTATTCCACAACACTTTTACTTTCACTGAATCTTCTGAGAAGAATAATCTGCATTCACTGTCTTCAATTCCTAACCCATCCAACAACATACTGCTCCCCCACTTCAGACCCCACTTCCACTGAAACTGCCTTGCTAATTCTCATCCTTCAAGATGCAAGACAGTAGCCAATTTGAGGAATCTTTCTTTGTCCTCAGGCTGTGCTAAGAGTTTCTCTCTGAGTTCAAGGCAACTTATGCATACCTCTATCCTTTTTTTTTTTTTTAAAGATTTATTTATTTATTCAGAGAGAGCGAGAGAGAGGCAGAGACACAGGCAGAGGGAGAAGCAGGCTCCATGCAGGAAGCCCGATGTGGGACTTGATCCTAGGTCTCCAGGATCATACCCCGGGCTGCAGGCAGTGCTAAACCTCTGCGCCACCAGGGCTACCCTGCATACCTCTATCCTTGCACTTACCATAGTACTGAGAAATATGTTTATGTCTGTCTTTCCTACTAGATGTAAGCTTATCAGGGTCAGAGACTATTTTTGTTTGTCTCTATATTTATAACACCTGGAAAAATGCCAAGGTCTTAAAGATATCTTAGTTGAACTAACCAGACCTACTCTCAACTCACATTTTAGTGGAAGGGACAACTTGCCAACAAACAATTGAGTATAATGAGGTCAGGAACATGTGTGCACAAGGGGTTATAGGAGATGCCACACCTCATCCTCTTTATGATGTCAAAAACTAAACTATGGGGAAATGGGTCCTAGGGTCTGAGTGATATTATGATTCTCCATGCAGGAAAGAATAAGATCAAAAATGAAAGAATATGGAGAAAGTTGAACCATTTACAACACTCATTATTAATGATTTGCAAGGCTCCATACCCTGGCTGATCATGTTCTTTTTGTCAAGATCTTATGTTGTTTTCCTGAAAATTAAGATCTCTGATACTCCCCATTCTTGGGGAGATATTTTGTTAGCTCATGTAGTCCATTTGGCCCACTTGTCTACTTACAGCAATGCTGCATGTGGGAACTAGTGCTTGACCTCTTTGTGAAGTGTGAAAATGACTGAACGCACTTTTCTTGTTAAAGTGGTGTAAGCCATCTAGTGGTCTGATAAGATGAGGGACCTCTGTCTGTAGAGTCTGTTTGCCCTTAAGATCCGTGATTATTGAGAGTCTTCCTGTTTAATCCAGATACCCTGCACCTAAAATCTTCAGTGGGCACAGAGGTTTCTACAAGGGAAGGATAAGAAACCAGAACAATTTGATAAGGAAGCTCTGGCATTGAATACCCTAAGATATTCCTCTTAGAGGAGCAACCCTTTGGGGTAAGGAGTCAGTAATTGGGTTCCTACAAAACACCCTGCTGCTTTGACTAAACATATGTCTTGCTGTCAAAGAGGAGAAAGAAATGTGCTCTCTGAGCTGGAAAAGCCAAAAATGAAAACGTGATTATGGTCATGGAAAAAG
This sequence comes from Canis lupus baileyi, assembly GCF_048164855.1. NCBI lineage: Eukaryota > Metazoa > Chordata > Mammalia > Carnivora > Canidae > Canis > Canis lupus. Next base: position 35,624,117 of record NC_132844.1, on the reverse strand, counting down.
TCTGTGAAGATTGGTGGAAATGAGATAGGGCAGCTAGAAGGAGAGTGCAAAAAGGCCTCTCCATAGAAGGAATTACATTGCCCTTTGCAAACATTTATCCAGTATCCTATATTCACTCTGAGGAATATGCAAATCCTGTCTTCAAGAAGCTTACAGTCAAACTGGAGAGATAACTTTGTATACCAATGCCCATCAAAATAGGCAGAAAGGGAAAATAGACTCCTGAAGAGAAAGAAAACATAGTTTCTCCTTAAAGACGCTTATCTCAAAGGAATGCTGAAAATAATGACAGTGGAAACTAAAAGAGGACTGATTTAAAAACAAACCAAAACTTACCTGGGAACTTTAGGGAACTGGGTTTCCAACCATTATCTGTGGATCAGGTCGCTATGCCTGGAACCATGCAGTTAGTGAGGGTTGCCTCAGTTGAAGGGAGGCCTCAAAGTCTGACATCTTTTATATGTTCTTTGGGATATCATGAAACAAATTTCAAAAGTAAGTTTTAATATTTTAAAAAAAATGGTGCAGTGTGCCCTATTGCCAACATGCATGGAGCCCAGAGAACTTGCTTCATTTTTTCTGCACACGTAAATAGCCTGGTGCTCATTAAAAGTGAAGCTAGTCCAGGGCTCAAGGGAACAAATCCAAATACAGAAAGCCTGATTCCTTCTCCTGGGAAGTCATGAAATAAACAATGACTTTTGGCCAGTGCTCTTAAACCATGTGAACCCAAGGGGCTCCACTCCAAAGAGAGGCCTCAGAACTGCCTTGTAGGCAAGACCCCTAACATCTACAACCTTCCTGTAGAAAGCATCTGTGTTTAGATATCATCCTTGCCTGTTTTTTTTGATATGTGGATCTTTAGACAATAAACAGGAAAAAGCCATTCCTTTGTCACAAATAAGGCAAAGACAAGTAGAGATTGGCTGTAGATCACCAAATCTGGCACAAAGCTGATAAATAAAAGGCATCAGAGAATAGCCCCACTGTCATCTCTATCCCATTTTGCTGAAAGCATTACCCTAACTGCCTCTCTAGAAGCTGGGCTGTGGCCTGCTGGAAAACCTCAGGAGCATTTGCTCTACTGAGTAACCTACCTTTAGATTGACAGCAGAAAGCAGTAAAGTGATATCTAAATATAGACTGACAATGCATTTGGTGAAGATAAAGGGCTGAGGGAAACCCTATAACCAGTTCTATCTCTTGGTGTTTTGCAGTTTTCATCTTAATAAGGAATCAGACTAGGATGTAACTCGGGAAAAGTAGCTCTCATTTTTCCAGATCTGCTGTACCATTTCTGCTCATTCACAGTGAAGAACACCATATTTTTAAGAAAATAGGAAATGCCGAAATGAAAACTATTTTAAAGCAAACAATTTTAAATAAAAGATGAAAGTTGAATACTTATTTTAAATGATTTTAATTTTATGAATATTATGTTCCAACTCAAAAAAATATTGCACAATGTTTTTATATCACAATTGTTATTTTTCTCACTCTCTAGTGAGATTTTTGATGAACATGGTTGACTTTGGAAATAACACAAAGAGAATGTCTTAATTGGCTAAATAATTTCAATAACCTGTGAAGAACTGAAAGCAAGATATTACATTCATATAAAAGACAAGTAGATACCCATAAATTCCATTGGCTGTAGTGAAAAATAATAAACTTCTCGTACTTAATAAAACTTATGAATGTTGTGAAAATATAATGTAACTCCACAATTTTTCAATGCACTCTTTTGCTTTTGAAAATCCATTAGACTGCAGGACTTCTAAGAATATCTTGATCACACTGTAAGTCTCATATTGGAGAAGCTGACATCTGATATTTTTAAACAAAATCTAAATAAATACAATCAGCACTGTTAAAAGTAACAAAAATCTGTGGATGGTAAGGTAAAATTACCCAAATAATAAAAATGAAAAAACAACAACAAAAAATAAATGTATTATGTCATGGCACCTTAAACACTTAATAATCTGCATTTTGTATTTTTCCTATGTAACAAACAGTTGTTATCGTATAGTTATGGAGTAAATGTTGAAAATTTAAGACACAAAATAAAATATTAGTGTTCACTAAGCAGTTAATTCCGTGAAACTCTCCCAATTTTTATGAATTTATTACAATAGCTTTTATTGTTTTTCCTCTTCACTTTCAATTAGTAATTTTAGCAGGGGGATAGCACTGGAGTCCAAAGGGGATATATGCCTCAGGTGCCAGTTGCGTTTTTTTTAACTTCCACTTTGCATTTTTGTTATTTTTAGAATTGTTGCTCATCAAATTCATGAACATGCCCAATTTTTATTATGTTTTTTATTCATTTCCAGGAAAATTCAACTACAGCATAAAGAGAAAGGACATAAATACATTACATTGTCTGATCCAACATTTATTTACTCTTGCTTTGCAGCTGCTTTTTAGAACCTGTGAATTATATCAATAGTGCTGGTGTCTTTTGTAATGCTTAAGCTAGATGTTCCATGTCATGAATTTTTTTTATGGTTTTCCTAAGAGACAATTAATTCTTCACATTTTGTGAACATTCTAGGCATCTAAAATCTGGAAAATTTATTCACTGTCTTCATCAAACCTTAATATTTTACGAAATACTTGAAAAAAAATCTCTGCAGAGGATACCTCAAAAATATTTATCAAAAAGAAAAGGGTAAAATAATGGATTAGTTCAACTGTTGTACCTTAAACTGGAATCATTTCAGAAAACTATTCAAAACTGATTCCCTTTCATATTGATGATTGGAGATCTAATAAAAGATACATAAATTTTATGAGTCTAGAATGGTGCACATGGAGGCAGTTTTTTTCAACTGGTTATGGATATTGGGATAGAACTGTTTCTGATTTTGTATATCATTAGATAAGGATGTAGCTATTTGGTGTTTTGACTTTTCTGTTAATTTTTAATATTCTTTTATTTCAGAACAATTTATTAATTTTTAAAATTAAGTTTACTTATCTGTCACTCAGGTTCCATTTGGGTTTAAACAGAAGACTTAATCCCAGGATGAGCAGAAAAAAGCTCAACATCCATCTAAGTGACTCTGATTGCACCACCATCCTTACTCTGCATTGCAAGTACCAAATTTCATGATAAATTCAAGAGAAATAAAAACTTCAGATCCAAATATACATAAATCACTTGTAATATTTTAAAGTCAAGAAGTAAAGTCTTATCCTCTAGATTTTTCACTATTCATATAATTTTCCACAAGTTGAGAAAAAGCTATTTGCTTCAAATGCTAATTTGTGATAAATCAGAAGTATAAATGTTCGCAAATAGGGAACTTAACTGTGTGCCAAAAAAGGTAACAATAGAAAATAAAACCCTTTTTACTTGAAAATGTCATTACAGTTCAAAAACATTTTCAGAAAACAGAAAACTCATAGCAACAATTTTTTAAATCTTCACACATACACACTCTAGGTTTCTCAGTCATTAATCAAAAGCCCTGAAGGATATGTGATACATTCACAATCATTCAAACTAGGACAAGCCTACTATAGAATTTCTTTTACTTAAAAAAAAAAAAATCAAGCTAATTTTCCATAAAATATAGTTATTTAATTTATAATACCTACTGAAGATGATTGCTAATTCCACAAAGTATAACTTAAAACCTTCCAAAGTTACATAAGGGAGGAAATCCAATTAATTTTTCTATTCCAGAGACTCGGTGTAGACTCGCTTTTTTACGGGTTTATAACCTGGATACAAGCTGTCAACTGGAGAAATAGGCCAACGGTGTTACTTTTGTGGTTTTTAGTTATCTGTGTGACACTGAGAAGCATTTTCTTTAATACCAGTAAAGTTCCATGATATGTGATTTTTGCATTCAGAAACTGATATGTCAAATCTTCATTTATTTTTGAAGTTATTTTTTTAAAGACCTTGTTGAAAACATGTCCACATTAGCAAAGTCTTTTTAAAAAGCTGTATTATTAGGGTTTCAGTAGACTTTAGATGTACATTTTCATATAAACCTAAATTCCACAGCAGCTCTGACATTGAGATTTGAGTAATGCATGTTGTGCTTTTATCTTTAAAGAATATATTCTGCAACCTACATGCCATTATGAAAATCTATCCAAATCCTGTCTATCAAGAAGAAACATCATTTCTTATGGGATTTCTCTTACCATTTTTTTTTAAGATGCAGATATTACCTTGGGTCAGTTTTTATTTTGGGGGCTTTCATTTGGGCAGATTGTGAGAAATACCTTGTTATCACAGTCCTTATAAGTCTCATATATATAAGCAAATAATGCAAACAAATATAATTGAACTATCAGTTGATGTAGTCCCATATCCTTACTGGTTAAACTTATATATCTTCTTTTATTAATTTGTTCCATATGAAATTCAATTTATCCAGGGGTTTTGGCACAGAACACTAAAAAGGGCAACTTTTAAAATTGGCTTTACATATTTAAAATTAAAGTCTTTAAATCAACGTTATTTTATTACTGTTGAACTATGATCAGAATCACAGCATTGTATAAGCAATAATAAAACCTCCTCTAGAATCTCCTGCTTCTGTTTTATTTCTTGAATTTACCCCAGGAAATATGTAGAGTGTTGTACTTTCTTTTCCTTCAGAAATAAAAGGTTGATGAAGGAAAATAGTGATAGTTTCCTGTTTTGAATGCACCAGTACCAATACTTTGAAGAACTGACAGTGTACTCTACAGATATATGTGCCATAGACTACGAAAAAGGAAACACTTTAGGAAAAAAAATCACATTACAAAGTGTATTATAAAAATAAATTACATAGCATGTGCCCGTGGACCTGAAAGCTTTGCAGAAAGGAAATTTATTTTGACACAAAGATTGAATCGCTCTTGCTACCTATTTTCATATTATCAGCAATGCCATTTTCAGCTTTTACATTATTATATCCTCAAAAAAAAAATCACTGGAAGTAGAAAATTATTTCCAGTAGTGATCAGTAGCATGGAGGACCTTAGTGATGATGGAGGGCTGCAGAAATACTACTCATTCAACACGGATTCAGAGGAAGTACACGCACCCCATATGTGCTTGGTTTACCATTTCATCTGGAGTTCATACGTAACTGGTGAATGACGATGCTTTCTATAAAGAAAAGAAAGATACAGCATTTTCAATTAAACTGAAAAATCAGTAGTTTATGAGAGGATCAATACCACATCATTTCACTCAAAGACTGTAGATGTTAAACAACAAAACAAACAAAAAACACATACATGAGCCCAATAGCTTCTCCTGCAATTCTTTACTATTGTTGGGTAATTTCTTAAATTGGCGTATGTGCTTTATCTCTAAAATTTTTAAGTCTTTTAGAAACTATGTTTAATATTCTAATCATATTAGGTAGATTTTACCCAAGCAAAGAACTGAACATAAAAATATTAATTACTACATATATGCCCTGTACTGGAAAACCAGACTATTTCCTAGAAGTAACACTATTTTTCCAGTCATACTCTTTCTAATCTAAACAATATTCGCATATTTTTTATTTCTTTTTTTATGTGTGTGGATTTGAGTTTTAATAAGGAAATATTCAATATCTATTCTTAAGAAGTCACAACACAGATGACTTCACATTTGTCTTGGACTGCTTCTTCTTGCAAAGTTATGTATATGCTTTTAAATCTAAATTCATTCTTATGAAAGTAAAATAAAAAAGATTGGGATAGTACCAACCATGTTATGGGTGTGTGATATTCGTATTTATTTGATTGATTTCACTTTTACCTTAACCTTTATGCCTCTATGGAAATGGATAATTTTGTTTCATTCTCTCAACCAAGGACTACTTATTGAGGCTCTAGAACGTGCCCATCACTGTGCTAGACAGGGAACTATGTGATTAAAATAATAAGAAAGAGTGCTGCCACTGTTGAGATTATAAAGAACAGAGCAAAGAAATAAGCTTCAAATGGTTTCTTCACCAGAAAGATGTATTATGTCCCTATCAATATATGGCAGTGTTGTGAGTGCAGAAACTAGTATCAGGGTTTATCAATAACATGAAATTTCCGCCTATTATTTTCACTTTAATTTCAATTAACTAGTATTTATATTTTATTTTCAGTTAAGTAGTTAACATATAAGTAAACATTATATAAGCATATTATAGACCTATAGATTTGTGCTAATTATGTACAGTGGACCATCTTTTGTCAGTTTTCTTAATTTGGTTTTATTAACTTTACTTCATGCTGACCACTAGGTGGAGATATTTCCATTCCTTCCCTCGACCTTTTGATTTGAATTTGGGATAAGCAGATAGGAAAGCTAAGTAAAATGAAACACATAAAGGTTTTATATACTTAATAAAATTTAGCTATGAAGGTTTTGTAATGCTTCTAAGACATACATATGATTTTTGACAATACTACAAACCCTTAACATCTCATTTTTCTCATTGGAAAATTGTTACAGCTCTAAATTTTTCAGTGCCTAAAAATGTATCAAAATCTTCAGGCAGAAATTAAAATCACTAATTAAAATATTGTGTAGTTAAAAATCAGGATCTAAGATTCAAATGCCGTTTCCCACTCAACACTTTTTAAAAATTTCTGTAAAGACATAGATCTCAAGTCTCCCTACTAGTTTAAGTATCTTTCCCATTTTCCTCCCTTAAGAAAGCATAGAGAACTTAAATTTAAAAGAGTGAATTCATGGGGTGCCTCAGTGGCTCATTTGGCTACTGTCTGACTCTTAATCTCAGAGTTGTGAGTTCAAGCCCTGTGTTGGGATCCTACTAAAAAAAAAAAAAAAAAAAAAAAAAAAAGAGGAAAGAAGGAGTGAAATCCAGAATTGTTCTTATCCTAGATGTAATTCAGAATGGGCATGTATTTGTTTTCCTCACCACAAAATGAGGGTATTAGAGATCATCTCTAAAGTGCCTTGCAGTGCTAACATTTTGTGTTACTACTCTCACCTTGAATGTACAAACCTCTGAATTCCTAGAGTAATTGGGTCTATACATAGAAGAAACAATGTCTTGGTTGAATCATTACATTTTATAATTATAATATGTAAGTTAGCAAACTGATCATCCTACATGATATATATATAGATATATCCTAAATGATATCATATATATATAAATGCTATTAACCAGATTGCATCATTTCTTAAAATTTTTAAAAAGATTTTATTATTTGAGAGAGAGAAGGTGCACAAGCTGAGGGAGGGCATAGGGAGAAGGACAAGCAGACTCTGCTGAGCATGGAGCCTGACATGGGGCTGGATTCCAGGACCCTGAGGTCATGACCAGAGCCGAAGTCAGACGCTTAACTGACTAAGCTACCCAGGTACCCCTAGTCAGATTGGATTATTAAAAAGACTGTCTAAAAAATACTTGACAATGCTAACAGTTTATTTTATTCTACTTTAATAATAAAAGAGGGTGTTTCATATTTATATAAATAAACTTTATTTAAAGGAATACAACTAAGCCCAAGTTGTTTTATAAACGTGGAGACACAGTTCATCTTGTTTCTAGGGATAGTGAGAAAAGATTTATATAATAGAAGATCTATTTTAATTGAAACTTATTAAGCATACTTACTAAATCTATGTTTGCTTATTATCTATGTTTTCTCCAAATCTGTAGACTGACTCAGAAGATAATCACCCCAACAAAACACAAAACCGTGACAGATTAAAAAAATGTTGCTTTAAGCTATTAGATTTTGAAGTGACTCATTATATAGCAAAACTATCTGATGCATACAGAGTTGGTTGTCAGAAAAAAAAAAAGCTTCAGGAATTATGCCATTACTTATGGTTCTTAAAAAAGGGCAGAGTCGGGGTCCCTGGGTGGCGCAGCGGTTTAGCGCCTGCCTTTGGCCCAGGGCGCGATCCTGGAGAGCTGGGATCGAATCCCACGTCGGGCTCCCGGTGCATGGAGCCTGCTTCTCCTTCTGCCTATGTCTCTGCCTCTCTCTCTCTGTGTGTGTGACTATCATAAATAAATAAAAATTAAAAAAAAAAAAAAAAGGGCAATGTCTCCAAGTTTCTCTCAGGCTTTTTTTTTTTTTTTTTTTTTTATGGCTGAATACAATGAAATAATGTTATAACTTTTAATGAAGTTACAAAGTCAAAGTAAATCTTATCCCATTATTTACTCTTTATTTCACCTCAGAATAAGACTCAAATATATGTCATTTGAGGCCTCTAAAGTAACCTGAGGAAAATCAGGTACAATTCTGTAATAACTTTTCTCTTTTTGCAGTTACCATTTTTCTGACATTAGTAATTTGTGGAGTATATAATAGGCAGGTTGAAACCAAGGCCATAATTAATTTCCACCTCTATCAGCAAATTCAAAATAGCAAAGCACTTAAATTTAGAGCCTTCTAATGTGCAAACATTTAATAATATCATTTCTTTTTTCCTAATTGGAAAAAGGAAAAAACTCTAAATCTTAATCAGCATACATACATGGGGACATGGGATTTTCATGTATTTTTTACATTAACAGTTTATCAAAAGCACTTAAACTTTCCTGTATGTTACTCTCAAGTGTTATCTTGATGTTTTCTCCTGAAGAAACTTCAGGTAACACATTAATACATTATTTGTGATCATTATATTATTGAGAAATGATGTTTCACAATAATATGAATTCATTCTTTTAGTACACCAGCTATTAGATAATGTCCACAGAAAGGAAATTTAACATATTATCAATTCCTAATGACACTTGACTTCTGACCTCACTATTCTTTCTCCTTGGGTGGTAATCCAAAACTACTGGCCAGCTAAATGACTTGAGATCCAAAGTTGTATATGCAAGATAGGATTTGGGGGGAAATTTGGGGGAGACTCTCTCAAGTGCTAGAGTGTGGCAACAAATTGAGTCTGATTCCTCCCAGGAGGGCTCCTTGACTGTGGAGTAGGAAAGATGTACTCCCTGGAAAGTCAGTGCCTTCCTCCTAAGCAATACATATGTTTATACTCTGCCAAACTCTCTGCAAAGGACACTTGAGCTCTGAATTTTAAAAATCTATTCTAGTAAATGAGACAAAATCACTCTAATATCCTCTTAAGTTCACACACCGAAGACTAAAAGAGTAGAAGTTCAGTTTATAGTAGGTCTTTGCCTCTGTAAAGTCAGACTGCTTCATTCACAGGAAACTGCATACTAAATTACTATAGAAAACATTTCCTCTTGGATTTTGCATCAGTTTGGCTGGCTTATGACCTGCTTCCCATGTTCCATGGCTCCCTACTCCCCATGGGCCCTGCCTGAAGGGCAATGCACAGGCCTAGGGCTGTGCCGTTCTTCCTCTCCACTAGCTACTAAACCCCAGCTTTAATATGTTGTCCACAGAGTGATTTATTTACCTGCAAAAATGTCCTAGACCTTTTAGAGAGAAGTAGGAATGCCTAGATGTTGTTTACTTTTAAGGTTCTCATTTTAATAAACTGCTTTGGTATTCAGTCCTGTTATTATCACTTTCAGAAATTAATCAGAGTCCTGATAAAACATCTGTTTTAAATAGGAAGTCAAATAAACTTCCTCTGTTGACTTGGACTTGTATTCTTTCTTTTGGATTCAGCTCAGCTAATTAAAAATACTTCCGCTAATCAGTTCTGTCATTTGCTTCAGGAAACTTTTGAACCAGATGATATATACTCTCTTGGGGTTTCTCAACCATTTAATAGTTTATTTGCTTCCTTCCAAAACATTTCCCACTCCATCATCAGCCCAAATCATCCCCTTACCTCTCCAGATTCTAGGAATTACCAATAATCAGTTATGACTGGTAACTTCTTTTTTTAGGCAAGTTAATCCTTATCTCTTAAATACTTTACCATTTCCAGATACAAGCAAATTGGAACTAATTATCCCACATATAACATTAACTATGAATAATTCAATGGTAGAAAAATAGTAAAGTATTTGAGCCAAGATTGCTCGGGTTCTACTTTTTTGGACACAGATGCTAAATGCCTAGGGTTGATCTCAGTCTATGGCTGGTCAAAGAATTGCACGGAAAATAACATTGTATCGAAAGTTGGGAAGGGCCTTGTGCTTTTTAGATAAGGACAACAATATTCATCAAAGTACTGTTATGAAAACCTTAACACACATAGTTTCTATGAGATATCTTGATATCTTCAAATCCTTTGGCAGTATTATTTTGGCTCAGTGTGTGTGGGTGTTTTAGTCTATATATAAATACATACTTTGCTCACCTGAAGCCATTTCCTCATATGAAATAATGAGTAATATACTGAAAACCTGGCATCATCATTAATATGGTGGTTAGACATCTCTAAGCCTCGGGGTTTTCATGTCTTGTTCTTGGTGTTGTTTTTGTTTTCATCTTTAATAATGGGGATAATTATCTTCTTGACCTCTGGTTCAGCTATTACCAGCCCTTGATTTTGCAGTTCTGTCCATCATACATACATAGCAGAAACACAAGTAGAAAGGCCAAAACTACATTTACGAGCTAAGCAATTATTTACTAGTCCATAGGAAAAGTGTTAGGATAGAATGTTTTAAGTTGCTTGCTGAATAGTGAAGCCTATATATCTGAGTCTAAAGAGGAATGCCAGAATCATAAAAGGTTATACAGCTAAATGCTAAACCATAAGCCAAAGTAAGGTGATTTGCCAAAGGTCACACAACTTTGCTCTGGTCTTCTGCTCTTCAGTTCTAGCTCAGGTATCTAGTCCATTGTTCAGCAATTTACTTTCTGTGGATGTTCACTTGAATATCTGTCCTAAATCTGAAACCTGCTTTTTGGTGGTGGTGTTTTAAAACAAGAGCCTCTCCTGACCAATTTGTAAAGATTTTGTTTATTTGGGAGAGACACCATGTGAGCAGGGTAGGAGGGTGCAGAGACACAGCCCAATGCAGGGCTTGATCCAACAACTCTGAGATCATGACTTGAGTCAAAACCAAGAGTTGGATGCTTAACCAACTGAGCCACCTGGGCGCCCCCTGCCCTATTTTAGAAGGTCCTTTATGAACTTGAAGAGCATGATAAATCACTTGAAATTTTCTCTTTACAGAAGTATCTTTCATATTCTTCTGGGAGAGTTAGTGAGGGTGAGGAAAGAGCAATTCATAATTCATTCAAGTATGTTTGTATGTCACAGAAAGCTCTCAGTACCCCTTGGTTCTCCACATATGTGATGGCTTCAGAGATGACAACTCCCTAGTCCAGGATCTCTGGCTGTTCTGCATCCATTGTGGGCCTATAGTGTTTTTGAAGGGAAAGATGTAACTTACACTATCCAGAATGGTGGTATGTGAATTTCCTCTCATTTTACCATCTCTTTATTTCCACATTCCCACACATTAGCTGTCAGGACCCTTCACATCATTCTCAAAGGCTTGCATTGCAGACAAAATGGAGGAAGCAAGAATTGAGAACACCTCCTTCTCCCCCAGCTTCCAGCCATCCTTCAGCTTCTGGTTTTCTTCTACAGTAAGAGCCAAGTTTGTTTTTTACAGTAGCAGATAGGCTTTGAACCTCAGATTAGATTCTGAAATAATGTCTTCTAGTAGAGGCAAGGTTTTTAAAAGAAATTTTGAACAGAGATGGACACAACCACCTGAAGGGAAAGTAGGGAGAAGGGACAAGGTGAAAAAGTCAAGGAAAGGTGGCCTGGCCTGGTATGCAAGGCATTCTGTCTGCCTGTGGGGCAGAAGTCAAGGCAAGGAAGAGGGAAGGGGAGGGATGCTCAAAGAACAAGGATGGAGAGAGCCCAGTCATGAACCATATGGAGGAGTTGGTGCCACGTTCTGTAGGTAATGAGGAACCTTTGGAAGGTTTTCAAATAGAGTAGTGATAGGATCAACTTGAACTTTGGAAAACAAAATGAAAAATGAATCAGAGTTTTGAGGCTAGAAATCTTAAGACCAGTTAGGGGCATATGGGAGTAACCCAGATGAGAAGTAATTAAATCCTCAACTCAGGCAGTAGCAAGGGAAATGGAGATGTGTGTTTAGCTGATAGAGGCATTAGAGGGTTAGACTGAGAGACTTCCTCAATGAGTTGACAGGTGAGGGAGCAGGAGAAGCCTAAAATGGCTACCAGGCTTCTTGCCTGGGTGATTGGGTACATCAGGATACCCCTGCTGAGATGCAAAATAGTAAGAGGAGGAAAAGACTTGAAGAGGGTTGGAGGCAGTGTTGAGAGATATATAGTACAAAGTTGGATATGCATTTGGAGATAGAGGGTTGGTAGCCATCAACATATGGATGATAATCAAAGCCATGGGAGAGCATAAAGTAACCAGAATGAGCATGTAGTATAGGCAACTGGTAGAGAGAGGGGAACAGCCATAGACTGCATGCATAAAATAAGGAGTCATTGAGGGAGACTGATGTAGAGCTGTCAGAGAGGTCAAAGGAAAACCAAAAGAGATGTTTTAGTCCCCCTTATCAGAGATCCAAGCTTTATTTTCTTGGGCGGGCAGTGCGGGAGGCTGGGGGTGGGGTGGGGACTGGCTTAAGCAGTTCTAGGCTTATGCATATGAATGGGCAGCACAGACTAAATGCAGGGCAATAAAAATGTTTGCAGGGGATCCCTGGGTGGCGCAGTGGTTTAGCGCCTGCCTTTGGCCCAGGGTGCGATCCTGGAGACCTGGGATCGAGTCCCACGTCGGGCTCCCGGTGCATGGAGCATGCTTCTCCCTCTGCCTATGTCTCTGTCTCTCTCTCTCTCTCTGTGTGTGTGACTATCATAAATAAATAAAAATTTTTTAAAAAGTTTGCATATTTTACTGTAAGATTCTCCATCTCAATTCCCCTGATCTACTCCCAGAATACAGATAGCCACTCCAAGATGGTTACTGAAGAATTTTTTTCTTTAGAAACTACTGAAAGATAATACAGTTGGCCTTTGATTGATATAAATTTGAACTGTGCAGGTCCACTTATATGTGGATTTTTTTTTCAATAAATACAATCCAGTACAATAAATGTACTTTTATCTGCCTTGTGATTATCTTAATATTTTCTTGTCTCTAACTTACTTTACTATAAGAATACAATATGCAATACATGTAATGTATGAAATATATGTTAATTGACTGTTTATGCAATTAGTAAGGCTGCCAGTCAATTTTAGGCTATTAGTAGTTAAGTTTTGAGGGAGTCAAAAGCTATACTGCACTGGGGGTCAGCGCCATCAACTCCCATGTTGTTCAAGGGTCAAATGAACTTCAATAGATAGATAGATAGACAGACAGGCATATAAGCAAAAGAAGTAGAAGAAATCAAGGAAACAGAGGATTCAACTTAGGCAAAAAAACAATAGGACAATAGCCTTAGCTAGCCTAGAGCATGACCAGTCTTGACTGAGTAGGGAAGCAGAGGGCTAAACAAGGAAAGCCTCCAGGTAAAAATATGAAACTGTTGGGTTTAAGTGTTTGGATAGGTGTTGGCAGATCTATTGGAGCATTTGGAAAAAATAAAGATAGATACATAGAAAACCAAGCAGATGAAAAGTTAAAATATTTATTCTGTTGAAGGGTGCAAAGCAGTATGAGGAAGGAAACACAAACATGGTATACTATTTGGCTCAGAAGAAATTACTATTTTTTTAAATTTTTTTACAATGTGGGTCTCGAACCCACAACCCCAAGACCAAGAGTTGTGAGCTCCACTGACTGAGCCAGCCAGGCACCCTAACAGGGAACAATATTTAAATTTACACTGTAAACATATAAACATATAAATGCTGGCTGATGATTTATCAAAAATTTGTGTTGTAGGGATCCCTGGGTGGCGCAGCGGTTTGGCGCCTGCCTTTGGCCCAGGGTGCGATCCTGGAGACCCGGGATCGAATCCCACGTCGGGCTCCCGGTGCATGGAGCCTGCTTCTCCCTCTGCCTGTGTCTCTGCCTCTCTCTCTCTCTCTCTGTGACTATCATGAATAAATAAATAAAATCTTAAAAAAAAAAATTTGTGTTGTAATCATACTGAGAGGGTGGGGGAAAGGGAAAGAGGGGACATATGAGACTGCTACATCCTTAACCATCAAAAAATAATGGGAAGGGGCACCTGGGTGACTCCGTTAAGCAACTGCCTTCAGCTCAGGTCATGATCTCATGGTCCTGGGATTGGGCCCCATGGATAGAGCCCCAGGTCAGACTCCCCATTCAGCACAGAGTCCGCTTGTCCCTCTCTCTCCACAACCCCACTATTGCTCTCTCTCTCAAATAAATCTTTTAAAAAATAATGAGAAGACAAAAAATAATTATCTAAAATTGATAAATAAAGAGTGGAGCAAGTATATTATTTAGAAATATGAGGACAAATACCAAGAAACAGCTAAGGGTTAGGAATGATTTTCTCCAGGGAGTCAAACAGAGGGAAAAGGGGTGAGATCAGGGAACAGCTGTTTCCATTTTCTTTTAGTGCTGGCTGATAGTTTAACTCCGTATATGAATGACTTTAATAAAAATTTTAAAAGTAAGTTAAAGAATAAATGGAAATGTGGAAGTGGAGGCAGAAAAGGTCGAGTTTTCTGTCCGTGGCTTAACCAGGCAGGAAGGAGACAGGGCAGCACCTAGAGAGGGCTGCACAGCTAAGGGAGGAATTATGCTCGAATGGAAGAGTCCAGAGCATATTTATATCCTGTGTGCAAGTAGCAGGTAGAAAGGAGAAATTGAAACAGCTGAAGACGGGGACATCAGCAATCATGAGACCCTGGAGAAGGAGGTAGGAGGGAAACACTGACCCTCATCTGGGCTGGGGAAATTTTGGAATGGTGTTCCTGGTTACTGGGAAGCCCCCTCTGTGCCTGTCTCGTTACCTCTTCTTTTCTCTCTGCCCTTCAGCCTCCCACGTAAGTGCGTTCTTCTTATCTAATAACCTTGGGGCTTTTCTGATGATGGAAGTCTCATGCTTTCCTCAGTGTTCCAAATCTATGAGGCAATGAGAAATTCAAATCCTTGTACATCTTATACTCTTGGACATGTTTTTATTTCCCTGGAGCTGCACTCTTCCCACATTACACATCAGAGCCATTCCTTCACTTCTTCCTAGAAGACCTTCAAGTAAGAGATTGAGTAGGACCTACCCTTAATGAATACACTAACATCTCTAGTCTAGTTGCCACCCATTAACTTGCCTTCGTGGAAAACATAATAAAAATGCCAATAGAAACTGAATGACTGTTTAGGCAAGTGACCTAGACCGGAAGGTCATTTTCAAGAAATGATACATACCCTTAGGGTCATGTGCCATGCAGGAACATCTCTCATACCATGTGTGCTGAATGGCCACCTCAGAGTGGGCTGAAATAATCCACCCGTGAAAATTATTCTCTGCAGGGAAGGACCAAGGCCTCCTCTGTAGCTGTGCAGATTATACCCTGCACATCCCCAGGGGGGAGCCCTCACATTGAAATCTGTGGCTTTGGCACTCCCTCCCTCCCTAGGGTGGGACCTGAGCATCAGCTGGACACAGCAGTCTTGGTGAGCGCCCTTTGACTACACAGTACCGTGTTCCAGGACAGGGGA
The DNA here is from genome assembly GCF_048164855.1 of Canis lupus baileyi. Classification (NCBI taxonomy): domain Eukaryota; kingdom Metazoa; phylum Chordata; class Mammalia; order Carnivora; family Canidae; genus Canis; species Canis lupus. The sequence continues at coordinate 35,608,600 of NC_132844.1, read as the reverse complement.
AAGACTCTCACCTTTTAATCCCTTTCACTCTTATAAAAGCACATTAAGCTGCATCGAGAAAACATTATCCTCACAAATAGAAGCTGGAATTGTATGGCATTTACTCCTCTACTTCCTATCCCCAGTGGATTTCACTTCTAATACGTGGTTTAAAACAAAGCTATCCAATACATATAGAGTTGGTTCTAAAATTACAAAGAAAAACTGCCATGGCTGCTCTTTACCATTTCTGAAAAGTGAATATGTGTTGTTCTGCCAAGTTTTCTTAGCAGTTGTACTTTGTAGGTGGCTCTCTTCCAGCATCCAGATGTATAAACATCCTGTACATGCACCGTTCAGCCCCTCGGAGCACTCTCCCTGCAGATGGTATGGACTTCCAGGCAGAAATGACCTAAGCATCGTGTGAGCGGGTAAGAGCAAAAGACAGAAGCAGTGACCAGAGACTATGATAAAAGTTACTGGAGAATGACAAGCAAAGTCAGAAGGAACACGGCATCTCGTTCTTTTGACACTGTGTGTTCACATAGAGTATGTTACACCACAGTAACACTAAATACTCTAAATGCCAAGGAGGCATTTGGAAAAACAGCCAATGTCTTTGTTTTTCAAAGGGATGGATGTGTACTTTACAAAAGGGGAAAATGTCCTTTTAAAAATATACAAGTCGGTGCAGCCTGGGTGGCTCAGCAGTTTAGCACCACCTTCAGCCCTGGGCCTGATCCTGGAGACCCGGGATCAAGTCTCACATTGGACTTCCTGCATGGAGCCTGCTTCTCCCTCTGCCTGTGTCTCTGCCTCTCTCTCTCTCTCACTCATGAATAACAAAAATCTTTAAAAAAAAAAAAAAAAAGTAAAAATATACAAGTCAGTATTGGAAAAGAAAGATCTCTTGTTTAAACTTGCTCAAAATCACATTTTATAAAATCTTTTTTTCTCAGTCTCTTTCCTCTACCTTGAAATCCCATTATTATGGCATATCTACTATGGTTATTCAACATCTTTTAATATGTATGGTGAGAACTGATGAGCTATAGGCAATAGAGACCCGATTAAAAAGAATAGGAATTCTGCAAGGCTTCTACCACCATCCAATACAATTGAAGTCCAAGTTCTACAAGAGGTAGGAAATCCGGTGTGGAAAGAACTCAGAGAAGAGCCTCTTTATCATGAAGCCTGATGATTTGATGATAAAAGCTAATCATATATCTTTTAAAAAAGCTATCTTTCCCCGAATATCAAAGACGGGGACTATCCACATAATTTCGGAACCCTCACAATTCAGAAGTGGAAAAAAAAAAACCCTGTAACTTTGTAGTTACCATATTTTTATAAAGTTCACTCAATTGGTTTAAAAATTTAGACAAAGGTGCTGCCTACATGAGACCTCAGATGCTAAGCTGCGGATTATTAGCCTTGAGCTCATTTGTGGTTATTTGACCAGGAAGCTCAATGTCCACTTTAATAACATGGTTACTCTTCTCACAAAGACACCTGGCATTTTGCATTCACAGTTTCATGCTTATTAAAACATGCTTGAAATTAATGAAAACGATATAAATATAAGTAAAACTGACAAGAATAATAATTCACTTCACCACACCACCACACACACACACACACACACACACACACACACACAGTCATGAGCTGGTTCTATATTTGCAAGTAAAGTCCACACTCAACTGAGGAAAATATTTGAATTCAATTAAGCTATGCATGATGTCATTTTTTTCTTGGCATTAATGTATCACAATTACTTTCTTCTATTTTCTATCCATCCCAACTTCTATTGAGGCTGTAATGGATAGAAGGGCCATTTGGCAGCTCTATTCAAACTGCTCCACAATTTAAATCAATTGCACACTTGAATAGAGCATGAGTTTGACATTAATGGTTCTAAAATTATTGTCTATAAAATTCTGGGAATGTTTTGGAGATGGCCAAACCTCTATAATACACACAGACACACACAAATAAGTAAAACTCTGTTTTTAGGATTCCATATTTCATTTCCATTTTATTTCACATTCAAATTATTTCCTGAAATCATCCCAGAGGCTTTTGTTTTTGCAAAAACTTTTAAGGTCCAGGCCCTGTGATAGCCGGGAGATGATTTTCCTAGCACATGAAGCAAATTCGGGATTTAATAGAAGTAAATGACAACTGTTAGACTATTTCCTATTTCATAATAGAATTTCTGAAAAATCAATTATTGTGGAACAAGGCCTATAAAATTTGATTTACAATTAGAAAATATGAGATCTGGCTTTGAAGAGGATGAGATCCAGTCCCCATATCTTACTGGCAACAAGACTGAAGCTCAGACAGGTTTACCGATGGGTCCACTTTCTAGAAGCAAAAACTGGACTAGAAGTCAGGCCCTGCCTCAGGCCCACCATCCTAAACAAAGCACCCGGCAGGCAGTAGTTCTGCTAGTCAGTTCTTTTCTCTAGCATCAAAACAAACTTACAAAATAGGAAAGACATATGGCTATTAGTTGATTATTTTATAAACAAGATATTTAAAACTTAAGTTAGTACATGTAAAGAGTTGGCACAAACAGAGGAAGGTCCGTTTTCACGGCAGCAGTAGCATCTGCACAACATACCCCCTCAGCCACTGCCCTCAGCCCTTCCCCCCTCCAAGAGAGGTAGCGCTGCCGGCTGCAGATTTCTTCAGCTCTATTTTCATAGACTGAGTCTCAGCTCGAGGCTCGAATTTGGTCAGATTTCCTGCTCCTGGGGCTGCCACTACTGGCTTTCCTGCTTTCATACCTTTTGACATAGGAATGCGGGTGGGTGTAGGTCGCTGAGATGACCCGTCTTGTCCTGACTGTAAGAGAATACAGAGACACAAGAGAGATGTTGGTGAGTTTCTGCCCAGATTTGTCGTCAAGGTGAACATCAGCAGGACAGGAATGTGCACAGAGGACACCTCCCCAGATAAAACTGTAAGAAACTTGGAGTCAGGACCTCACCCACTCTGCCTGCCTCTTCTTTCCTGTCCTGAAACATCTACACCAAACTGCCTTCTCAAGCCCCTGACCTATTTCCTCTGCCCTTCCTGAAGTCACCTCAACTCCGATTTCACAGAGAAAATTCAGCCACCTGGCAGAAACTGAGGCAACTTGACTCCCACCGTCCCCCAAATTATCTCTACTTTCTTTAGATGAAGCTTTACCTTTTAATGATACCAAATTCTTCTCATTTTTCCCTGTCACTGCTGACCATACCTTTTTTCTTGAAGTTCTCCTAAAACTTTCTCGCCATGATACCTTCCTACTGGAGGCTCACCCACTTGCCTCCTGTCTCTGATGACTTTTATCCAATGTCTTGTTGGCTCCTTGTCCTTGTGTGCCTTTCTTCTGTCACCATGCTCCATTCCCAGCTCTCTTTTAATTTCTCACGTTCACCCTGAGAATCATCTCAGTTGTCATCCCATGTGTTGATGAGTCCCAGGACCTTGAGCCTTCAAATGATCTTCTGGAATACACATCTACATTCCCAACTACTTGCCAGACATTTCCACTGTCTCTCAGGCTTCTCAGATGTAAATGACTTATCTTCTCCCCCTTATAGTAGTCCTCCCATGTTTCTCATCTATCTACCCATAGAGCCACAACAGAAACCCCAGAGCCACCTTCTATACTCAGGTGGTCATGAGATCTTTGACCCTGTCTTCAATATATCTCTGTCCTCATTTTCACTACCAAAGTTCCAGCCTCCCTCTCTACCCTAGAGAATTGCAATAGTATCCCTGCCCTCAGCCTCTGTGCCCTCCAATTTATGCTTTAAACTGTTTTATAAACATATGTTTCTTTTTTAAAGATCTTATTTATTTATTCATGAGAAACACAGAGAGGCAGAGACCTAGGTAGAGGGAGAAGCAGACTCCCTGTGGGGAGCCCAATGCAGGACTCCATCGTAGGACCCTGGGACCATGACCTAAACCAAAGGCAGACGCTCAACCACTCAGTCATCCAGGTGCCTCTAAACATGTTTCTAACACATAAATAATGTCATTCTTCTATCATCAGTGCTCTTTCAATGGTTCCCTTTGTCTCTTCCAGGAGATTAATTATCAATTTCATAATAAGCCATGCACCTCTCTTCAATAGCTGACCCCAGTTTGCCTCTCTATTTTCTGCTTTTGCATTTTGTCTGGGCACCCAGTGGCTGCAGCACAACGGGAATGTTCACTGTTCCCCAGACAAACATGGCAGGCTCCTTCACCTCGCCATACCTTTGCACGGACTGTTTTCTTTACAGTCCTTCCCTTTTCCTTCTTAAAAAAAAAAAAAAAAAAATCTCTCCTTATCCGTGAAAACTTCCTCCTCTAGGAAGCCTTCTCTGGTGGGTTCCTTGGTACATGCCTCTATCATAGAACCACTTAGGAGGTTCCAATCCTGCCTCTCCCACCAAGCAGGGAACTTTTTAAAGTCCTCTTTGCTGCTGGCACTGGGTTTGGTGCAGAGTGTTGCTAAACACTCAAGAAATATTGAATGAACTAGCCTCACTATTCAGTTTCTAAGAGAGGTGTCCTAAACTTTTTGCCATTCTTAACTTTATGGAATCCAATATATCTGAAGTAAGTGGGTCATCCTTTAGGCCTTGTAAATCTTATTTGAAATCTTCTTTGTGTATGGGGCTTAATCAGTAGTCAAAAATGTTGCTAAAGAAAGTAAAGCTATTTTGATCTGCCCCTTAAAATGGGAATAACATGTTTCAGCAAAAAATCTGTTCTAAATTACAACAACTTACACCTCCACCATCTTTTTATAAAAATCATTAGAGAGAAGTAACCATGCACATCACACTATGCTGTGTATTGCTTAAAAAGCAATATTATATTGAACCATTTGAGAAGCTTGAGCAATTCTGAATGCTATTCAGCTCCTTTGAGCCAATAATGAAAAAATTTACTAGTAAAGCAATTAGTAATTCACACCTTTTAAGTCTGTCTTGTGTCTATGTCGGTGCACAGAAAATTTAAACAAATCATATTGAGGATATGGGAAAATGAGCCACAGTTTCTATACTGAAATAATAAGCATCCTGTATTTAAAAGTGTCTGATACATGCTATAGAATTTGTTCAGAGTCTAAGAATCATAATTTCTAATCTATGGTTTAAATTAAAATCTAAACAGTACATATTCTTCTATAATTTAATTTACCAATTTGTCCAAGTAAATGACAATCACTGGAGGCATTTTTTAAAATAGAATTTATTCATAAGCTCTGGCTTTTATACCTCGGACACACTTTTTGAAAATCATTCATTTAGCCTTCTAGCTGGTTATTAAATAAATATTTATCAAGCTCTTGCTCTCTACAAGGTATTATTAATAAGATATAGTGTTTAGACATATAAACTCATTTTTTTTTTACTTTTAAAGAAGTTTTTAATATTAAAATATTTTAATCTTATTTTTGGGATAAAATATTTTGGAATAAAATATGACAGTGGCCATATACAACCACATATTGAGTATTTTAGGGTGTAGTTACATAAGCCAGAAGGCAGTTTTAATTATTCCTGTATATTGGCCATTTCTCTTGGTTTCCATTTTTAAAAACATTTTAAATAAAAAAATTGAACTTTAAACCTAATTATTACCATATGCTGACACTATGAAGAGACTGTCTTTGCCAGAATTTGGGGGGCCTCCATAACTTACATGAAGAAAAGAAAATTTCCCCCCAAATTAGTTCAATTTATTAAAATATTAAGTCACTTTTATTTTCATTTCTTGGTACAGCTTATCCTCTAGGAAACATCCGCCAGTGGACTCAGCTGACCTAAGAGGCATGTGCTTTTGTTTCATTTCAGGCACTGGGTTATTCCCACAACTCACATGGCCCTCCCTTAGCCTACACTTTATAGCGTCTTCTACTCACCACTGACTGGGTTCCTCGAGTAGATGAAGTTGTGACCGGTGTTATGGTGATAGTGCTGGTCACTTTGCTCGCGCCAGGTCTTGACGAGAGATGGTTCCTAGGAGAGCGAAGGACAGTGCCAGTGGAAACCTCTTTTTCAGCTGTCACATTGACAGGTCGGACAGTAATAACTGGACTTGCTCCTTCAGCTGAAGTCCCAGGGGATCGTTTAAACTGAGAACCTAAATGAATGTGAATTTTATTGTCTTCCGTGGTTATGATATTGGCGTTGGCATTATATTTCCGTAGTGGAGTTGGAACAGTCTGTTTTTCTGGGGTGACTTTGAGGACAGTCCTTCCCATGGGCATTTCCTGGGATTCTGGAGAGACTCCGATCTCAGCGGGTGCTGCAGATGTAGACACTGTCATTATCTGAATGGGGGATGTGGGCCTGTCGGCAAACATACCTCTTCCACTTTCTGGGGTCTTCTCTCTAGAAAATGTGGTAATCGTGACTGGAGACATGGCTCGTTCTGTGCCAAGAGTAGCATCTCCACTTTTTGATTTTTGAGACATAACATTTGGTGATGGAATAATGGTTATCCTTGGTTTCTGATTCCCTAAGGTAGGAATGACAGTGGTACTAGAAAAAAATTCTTCAGATGTTGGGCTTGTTATTTCCAAAGTTGCCGTACTATTCTCATGGTCTGGTGTCACTCGAATATGCAGAGGCTGGCCTTGTTTTGGTGAAAGGACCAGCTCTCCTGGGTGCCCCGGACTGGAATTTGTCCGAGGCCCTTTCTCTTGAGTGATTGGGGGCCCATTTTCCCTTTTTCTCATCCATGGAATCCAAGACTTTCTCATAGTGAGCTCATTTGCTGCTGGAGGATACCTGTCTAGAACAGAGGATCGTTCCATAGGTTTTTTCAATCCCACCTGTCGAAGATTACTCATGATGTGGTTTTCTTCTTGAAAGGATTTCCGTATAAATACTGCTGGTGTTTCTTCCTCTGCTGCCTCACTGCTGACAGCATCCGTCTGCACTCCAGTCGACGTCACTGGAATATCCACCATTCTTCTTCCATTCACACTGGGTCTAAGAGCTCGGCTATACCGCTTAGAAAGCTCCAACTCTTTGGTCAGATTGAGGACCTCCTGCCCCATGTTTTTGTTCTTATTTTCTTCTTCCAGAAATCTCTGTTGAAGGACAGAATAATCCACTTGGAGTTGAGAAAGCTGATCTTCTTTGTTCATTAATTCATGGATCTTCTCTTTCAGAGCTTGGACTTCGGCTTTCAGGTCTCGACTTTTAGCTTCTTCTAACCGAAACCGGTGTCTCAGCTCCGCTTCCTGACTCACAGCCTCACCTTTCTCGATTGCCTTGTTCTTGGCAATCTGGTGCTTTATCTCCTCCAGTTGTTGAGAGAGAAAATTTGCCTTGTCCTGCTCGGTTCTAAATTTCTGCTCCAGCTGATCATACTCATCCTCCGTCTTCATCAAATCCCCCTCAACCACCTCCAATTGTTGGAGGCGTTTCTTCAGTCTCTCGATTTCAAGTGTTAGTTCCTTAATCTTGTTGTCTTCTGGGCAGGTGAGTTCAGACCCTTTCCGAGACCTCCCTCTGGTTATTTCTCTTTCTACTTCCTCCATCCCGTCAAGTCTCTTCTTTAATAGGTCAACACTGCAGCTTAACTCAGAGGATTTTTCTTCTTCACTTTTCAGTTTACCTATTAACTCATCTCTTTCTTTTGTCAAGTTGTATACCTTTTCCTCCATTTCTGATTTCAGTTTTAAAAGCTTCTTGCTTTCTTCGATTAGTTTTTCGGTGACATCCATAACCTTTCCTTGTTCTACCTTAAAATTTTTGTTGAGTCCATCCACCTTTCTCTCCTCTTGCTTTATTTTTTCCATCATGTTTTTCCTTTCATCAACCAGCATCACAGTAAATGACTTCAACTTTGTGAGGTCATCTTTTAGACTTAATTCGGCCTTTTCCAATCGACTTTCAGAACATTCCAGTTCTTTAACCCTACTCTTGACCACCTCTAGTTCATTCAACAGGTCTTTGGTTAAGTTCTTTTCCTTCTCCAGATTTAAATGTAGCTGGGTACACTCAGATTTACTCTTGCTGAATGCTTCTTCCAATTTCTCCAGTTCGGACATTCTCTTCTGTAACTTCTCGACTTCAAGTTTGAGCTCCCGGCTGTGGTGTTCCTCCTCTTGGAGCTTCTTCCGCAATTCTCTGCACTGGGATTCAGTTTTGGTGATCTCCTCATCTTTACCCTCCATTTCAAGCACACGCTTCCGGAGATTTTCCACTTCTGCCATAAGGCTGGAGTTGCCACATTCCCCTTTGGCAATTTTATCTCTTAACTCCTGCAGTTCTTCCTCTGCCTTTTGGAGGTTTTTGTTGGTCTCCTCCAGCTCCTCGATTCTCTGAGTTAAGCCAACCAGCTTGAGCCTGAGTTGCCTGTTGTGAGACTCTTGGTTAGCCAACTTGGCATTCATCTCTTCATGCTCCTGGGAAAACCTTGAAGCCTTGTGTTCAAAATCCACTTCTAACTTGAGCAGTTTCTGCCTGTCTTCTTTGGATTTGGAAGTGATGGCTTTGAGCTTTTCTTCTTCTTCTCTCAGTTTCTGAGTAAGATCCTGGACTTTCTGGCTTTGCAGGCCAAGTTGCTCAATATGCATTTGCCTTTCATCCACCAGCATGAGTGCAAAGGACTTGAGTTTCACAAGCTCATCTCTTAGTTTATTGAGCCGCTTAGCATTTTCCTTTTCTTTTCGGGCTTGGTAAGCCTTTTCTTGTTCAAGGAGCTTTTTCAACCTAGGAAACAAAATATATTAAAATATTATATTTTACTACTATATTATGTATCATATATGTATATGTATTTATTTTTATACATAAGATTCATCAACAAGTAGGTTTGTCTCAAATATTAAATAAAAATGAAATGCTATTATAATAAATACCTATCAACTGCTGCAATATCGAGGGTGAGCAGTTATTCATGAAACTAATTAGAAGCCAGGATATTGGTTACCCTTAGGGAGGGGTGGTAACCAGAAGTGGGAATGAAGAGGATCAGTTCCTGTACTTTTCAGTACTAGTTTCTGTTTCACGATTTATGTGCTGGTTACAAAGGATTGGTCAGCCTGTTACATTTCAGTAAGCTGAACACTTATGAGTGCCTTTCTGCAGCTATGTTATGCTGCAGTAACATAATCATTGAGTAACACTTAGTAATAATAATGACTATTTAAGTAGCTTTTTCTGTATTCCAGGCATTTATTTTATGTTCATAGCAACCCTATGAGACGTGTACTGCTACTGTCATCCTGATAAGGAATGTGGTGTTCCCCCTGCCCGGGGCCCACAGTAGCTAAGTGGCAGTGCTGGCATTCAAACTCAGGCAGTAGGGCTCTGGAATCCTTGCTCCTCACCTCGGCTAAATCAATGCAATAACTGAATTTTGGGAGAATGCAGAGAATGGGCTGTGTATTGCTGTTAGATCCACTTTAACTAAGAGATGAGAACAATTTAAGAAGTGATAGAAGATTGAAGGAGAGAACTTAATGGGGCAAAGGAGAGAGAGCGCGTATGAGAGAGAGACAGAGAGGAATAATCATAGCTAGGAGGACCTGAAAAATGTGATTTCTTGGAAGCCAAATTCCTACCATGGTCATGCTCTAGCTCACAGGATTTAGCTGAGGGTTAGATACAGAACTACTGTAAAACTGTGTGACTCAGTCAAGACAGCCTGCTCATAGCCTTCCATGCAAGCAGACTTGCATTTAAATTTCTACAGGGGGCAGCCCAGGTGGCTCGGTGGTTTAACACAGTCTTCGGCCCGGGGGTGTGATCCTGGAGACCCAGGATCGAGTCCCACGTCAGGCTCCCTGCATGGGGCCTGCTTCTCCCTCTGCCTGTGTCTCTGCCTCTCTCTCTCTCGGTCTCTCATGAATAAATAAATAAAATCTTTAAAAACAAACAAACAAACAAATAAATAAATAAATTTGTCCAGGGAGGTCATTGGGGATGGGAAGAATGGGATGAATTGTAAAGACTTTGCAAAAGATAACTGGCATGGTCTCTGTGACTATTCACTCACTAGCAAAAAGGGAAAGAGAAATAGAAAAAAAAACTACTCTGATGCTTTCAATCTGCATAATTACAAACAATACCTTTAACAGGAATAGGAAAAACTGGTAGAAAAGAGTTTTGGTAGAAAATTGAGGTAACAGCAAGATAGTCAAGTTGAAAAGTGTACCAGGCATAGTTAACAATACTGTACTGTACACTTAAAAAATTTTAAAGATCTAATGTTAAGTGTTCTTTCCATCATGAGATAATTTTTAAGCATACCAGTTAGAAATGTAATACTTTTGATGTAAATCCTAAAATTTTATAGCTCATACATATCTTAATGCTATTACCCTAATGACTCACTGTTATTTACTCCCGTCCAAGCCCTGAGCATCTTTTGCTGATAATTCTGCAACAGCTTCCTAATGAGTCTCCTCAGAAGTTCTGCCACCTGTGAGCTGTATGATCTTGGACAAGATATAAAATATGAGATATCAGTATGTCTCACTTTTTTCACTTACAAATTATCAAAATAATTGATAGGGTTTGTGTGAGATGCATATTAGCTAATATATGGAAAGCCCTTACAACAGTGCCTGGCCCATACTAAGTGTAGTTTTAGCTATTTTTATGTTATAATAATTATTATTTATCTCACCTAAATTCGAATATAATCACAGGTTGTAATGGAACCCTGACCTCCATGCCTTCTTGTTGCTCTAAGAACAGAGGTGAAAAATCCATTACATGGCCTTGCATGATCGGGTTCCTGTGCACCTTGGCAGGTTCATCTGAAGTCAGTCTTTCCCTGTGATCTAAGCTGCTAACATTCCTTGGATATGCTGTGCCTTCTGCCACTATTTCCTCCCTGTTCCTCCTTTCACTCTGGCACACACACCTGAACATATCTAGCTGATTTTTATCCTTCAGGTTTCACTTAAATGTCACTTCCTCCAGAAACCTTCCTGACCAACCTGATTAAGTTAGATCCTCTTATAGACTCTCATCATAATACCTTAAAATCTTCCTTTATGACACTAATCAACTTAAAAGTTTTTTAAAAAATTTTATTTTTAAGTAATCTCTACATCCAATATGGGGCTTGAACTCACAACTCCAAGGTCAAGTCATATGCTCTTCTAACTGAGCCAGCTAGCTGCCCCTCAACTTACAATTTTGTAGTACCTGCCTTCCTTTGTTAATACAACTTGCATGAAGATATGTGCCATGTCTGTCTTGTTTGTCCCCTTACACAATGCCTGACACATAGAAAGTGCTCAAAATATAGTGACTGAACAGATAAAGGAAAGAACAAATAAAGCTTGAGCTAGAAATATAGCTCAAGTCATCTTATATAGAGATATGTGAACTGAAGTCTCTCACAATGCTGAATATGAATTTTTGTTGAATGGATATTGTGGTTGTTACAAGGCCAGTAATTTGATATTGACAGTGGCCATTAGACAACAAGTGGCTCTGATTTAGTGAACAGTGGCCTCTCTTGAAGACTGTGGTCATTCTAGTCAATGGTCTCCTAAAGAAGAGGTGTATCTCCTAAGTAGAAACCAGAATGGAGAGAGGGAGCCCTCTCTATGTGGACTGGGAAGGTCTCCCTTCCTATACGTCTATCTTTAGTACTGGATGATCAATAACCTCTAGATATCCTATGAAGTTCCTCTGGGAATATTAGAACCCTAAGTAATATTTTGTAGACCTAAAGTTTTTGTTCTCTCATAGGTTTCAGTGTTCTTTTAGTATGTTTTGTTTGCTTGCTTAATTCTTTTTTAGAAAAGTTTCCAATCTCTGCTACAGAAAAACAAGAGAAAGTATTTTACCCACAGTTGGATCAGAACTCTAATGTTGGGGTAGTGTACATCTGGGGTCTAGTGGGAGGAACAGTAGTAATTAAAGTGAGAGAAGTCTCAAGAAGAAAGAAAGTTATAGGAGATCTTGGGGCTATTTTGTCAACCATCCCTCCTCTCTATACAGAAACTCTTACCATGCTAAAGCTTGGTAATTCTTGGATTTTCATTTCAATAAGGGGGGGCATACCAATCTCCAAAAGAGAAACTACGTAGAGAGAGGAAAAGGAAAGGATGGAGAAAAGACTGTGGGAACCCAGAAATAAGGGGTAAAAATAATGAGGAGAAACTAATGAAGACCTGGCAAGACAGATAAAAGGAGAGAGATATACTAGGAGAGTTCCATGGAGCAACACTGGAGCACCAAAGGAAGGGGGGCATTTGTCTCCATTTGTCTACATCCTTCCCTCCCTAGTCACTTTATCCTTCAGCTTTAGGTGGGCTCTTTTCCCTTCTCTTTTATCCTCTAGAAATCCTCATTTTTATATCAAACAAGCATTCAGAAGTATTACCATGTAACTATCCACAATACATAATGACTATGGCATATTACATCTCCTTTTTCAAATAATTTCTCAATAGTTACAATTTCACTTTGTGCTTTAAACAATTAATTTGCTCTACATTACTAGGTCCTGTTGCCATGTAATTATGCTATTTAAGGAGCAGAATAAAAGGGTGTTGGTGCTGTTTGTGCCAACTGGTCTCATCATCTCCTTCCTCTCTTGCCATTCTGCAACCATGCCCTGATTCTAAGCAGATTAGCATAAAAAGGAAACAAACCAGAAGACCAAGACTAAGAAGATGAATCAGTACCTTGATTCTCATCAACAGTTACAGGCAAAGCCCTAAATATCCTGAAATCAAATTTATTCTTGGCAAGTTCTTAATTTTCAACAAGCATTTTATCTTATTTAAAGGATAAAAGGAAGACAAGTAAATGATCTAATAGATTTTCAGAATTCTATTGCCTTTCTTAATAATTATTCTTAAGTATATTCCTCATTTCTCTTTTCATACTGAATAAAATTATATTTTTAATTGCAAATTTATCATTTACAAATGTTCAGAAATTCAATTATTTTAAATCAGAAGACTCTAAAAGCATAGGCCCAAATGTTCTGTGAAATATATATATTTACTTATTTAAAAATGTAGTGATAGAAAGATTATAAACAGTGGCTCAGTCGGTTAAGTGTTTGCCTTTGGCTCAGGTCATGATCCCAGGGTCCTGGGATTGAGCCCCTCATTGGGCTCCCTGCTCAGTGGGGAGCCTGCTTCTCCCTCCCCTTCTGTTTCTCCTCATTACTCCCCCCACTCCCTTCATTCTCATGCTCTCTCTCTCTCCACCAAATAAATAAATAAAATCTTTAATAAATAAAATTACATAAGTAAATAAATAAAAGGCCCTAGAAAGTATTCCGAATGTAGGAGTTATAAACAAATATTATAGGAGAGTGACTTAAAATATAATAGAAAATATAATATAGATTATTAATCTTAAGGCAGAAAGGTGTGTGAGTAGAGGTAGGAAAGCTAAAGAGAAGAGGGCTAACATTTTCAGCTGCAGTTGGGGAAGCTGGTAGGAAAACATGGTCTGGGGAAGACATGTTTCAAGTACTAGAAAACTTCTAATATCATTTCAAGACGTTCCTAAAAGTCCACTCCAATTATCAATTTTTACTAATCCCTAATTTAAAAAAATAAAGGCTAGAAGGGCCTTCAGTAAAAACAACAACAACAACAACAACAACAAAAACAACTTATTTACCAACTACCTATTGCATCCTAGGCACTGTTAAGTACTTTATTTCATCCCATTTTCACAACACTTTGAGTAAGGCATTAGTGTACCATTTTATAAACAACAAAAGTTATTTGACTAATCAAAGGGACAGAATTGAGAAGGGGTAGGTTTAGATTTTGAACCAGATCTGTTTGACCACAAACAAAATGCTTTTAACAACAATGTCATTCCTCAAATACATACTACTTGAACAGATCAAATTTGCAAGTGTTTTTGTTTGGGTTAACTTCATCTTGCTTGGTTTGGCCTATCCTTCTGCAATTGTCAAGATCTTCCTTGGATTTTGGTTTGTTACCTAGCTGATACAACTTATACCTAGCATTGTGTCAAAGGCAAAATGACTCCAAACATTAATAAAAAGACAAGTCAATTTGCACAGAGTTCTTTATACACTCTCAATATCTCCCTCCTGTTGACATCAATCCATTCAGTAGCATGGACATTGTCATTCACTTAGCTCTAAGCCTACTGGGCTGTATTTCTCTTTCTCTTCTGAGCTCCCAGTCCTCTCCTATGAACCTGTTCCAAGGACATCTTCCCCATGTCAGTCAACTACAACTAAATTCTTATAGATGCTTAGGCCCCGGATCTAGAGTCATCCTTTAGTCCTTTCTTTATCCCACATCTCCATAATTCTTCAGCAAACTTGTCAATTCTACCTTCAAAATAGATGCCAATCCAATTACTTCTCACTTCTATTGCTATCACCCTGGCCCATGACAATAATCATCTCTTATCTGGATTATTGAAATGGCCACCAAGTCTGACTCCCAGCTTTTACCCTCGCTCACCTTCAATCTGTTTTTTGCCCAGAAGTCAGTGTGATTCTTTAAATAAATGGTAAATCAGATCATGTCACTCTTCTGCTCCAAGCCTTCCAATAGTTTCCCATTTGACTGAGTGAAGCCAAATCACTGCAATGACCTAAAAGACCCTACATTATCACCCCCTTTCCCTTACCTCTGTAACTTTACCTTTGAAAACTCTTTCTCTCATCCTTCATATATTCTAATAGATCCTTCCCTCATATCCTTCAGGACTTTGTACAATTATCACTTTCCCAGGGAAATCTTCTTTGTCCAACTTATTAACTTGTGCATTTCATGACAGAACTTTCTCTTTCCTTTTCCTGCATTTTTTTCTCCAGAGTACTTGTTACCATCTAATACACTATACATTTTATTTATTTTTTAAATTGACTAGATCTCTTCTCTAAGTACCTTGAAAGGAGGATTTTGTGTATTTTATTCACTGCTGTGGCCCTGTAACCAGAACATAGTCCATGATGAGTTCTTTACATACATGTTGAAGATGATCACAGAAGGCCATCCCTTGCTGAAATTCAAATGCACTTGGCCAATTCCTTAACTTCTTTGTGCCTCAGCTTTCTCATCTATAAAATGGAGGGATTGAAAGTACCTCCTTCTTGGGACTGTTGTGAAGACAAAACGAAGTGAAAATGATACCTATAAAGTGCTTAGACAGTGACTATGCCATGGAATGCACTCAATAAATGCTAGCTGTCAGCACTATCAGCAGCACTGAGTAGGGCACTTCTTGTTGACCCATTTAGCAATCATTGACTGAACATTATTAGCTATGTGCTAGGCACTCTGCTGAGAATTTAGAGAAAAAAAAAAAAAAAACACAGTTCTTGTCCCTAAGACATTTATTTAGTCTCTAAAGAAGAGGGCAATTAAACCAACAATTATAAAAACATGCAAAAGAAGCATACACCTTTGTGAGAACACAGAGAAAAGGCAGTGAAGTTGTACCAGGGGAAGGGAGTCAGGGAGGCTTCCAGGGGTATATGACTCTTGAATCTTAAAGGTTAAATAGGAACTTGGTAAATAGAGAAGGCAATGAAAGGGCCCTCTGCAGCAGAGGTTAGCAAACTATTGTCTGTAGGCCAAATCCAATCAAGGCTGGTATTTTGTACAGCTCTCAAGCTAAGAATGGTTCTTACATTTTTAAAAGGTTGTGAAACATAACAAAGAAGAATATGTAGCAGACACTGTATGTGGTCTGCACAGCCTAAAATCGCAATCTATTGGAAACAGTATGTAAAACCACAGCATTGAAAATTAGGAGATATTTTCTAGGCACAGCAGGTAGCTCAACTGAAATGAAGGACACCTGTGGGGACACTGGGGACAGAATGAGGCTAGAAGGGAAGGACAAACCAAACAGCACCCCATGGGTGAAGAGGATGAATCTGAACTTTGGATTCAGAATATGAGGAAATTTGACAGCTTTGTAGAGGATTGGAGGAATGTGTCCAGGAAGCCAGAGCTCATTTAGGAAGCTACAAAAGCAGGAGATAAGAAATATCATGGAGTCTAAACTAAGATCATGCAATTGAAAAAAGAATGGAGGAGTTGCCCTGGGTGATTTTTTTAGGATTTGGTGACAGACTGAGTGAAGATGGAAAGGGAGAAATTTGGACAGACTTTCCAGTTTCTAGTCCAGGTTATTATTTTGATATCCATGCTTATCATATTTATCACATATGGGGTAACATAAGAGAAACAGACCTGGAGAGGAAGATCATGATGTTGCAAAAAGACAAACTGACTTTGAGTTTGCTGAGAACTTACAAGATCAATGCTTATTGGTAGGCCTGGAGTTCCTAGAGTTGAATCTAGGCCAGAGATACAGACTGAGAGTCTCCAGTGACTGGTACAACCTAAGAGAGGTAAGTAGGAGGTGTGTAGACCTGAGAAAAAGGAGTAAGGACAGAAAAAAGGCACTGAGATGAGAAAATATAAATGACTTAATGCAAGCACCTGAGCAGGAGAGCCAGAGAAACAAAGGAATCCAGGAAATAGTACATTCCCAGACACCAAAAGGGCAGAGAGAAGCATAAGAAACAGGACATGTCTGCAATGCCAAATACTCTGGAGAGATCAAGTAAGAAAACAGGAAAATGTCCATTGTTTTCATTTAAACTTAAAAAGCTTTTCCCGTTGGATATGTCAATATCCAGTACTTCATTTAAGCAGTTTTAGTGGAGTTTCAGAATAAAATACAGATTAAAGCTTGGCTGAAGAAAAACCAGGAAGAAGAAGAAAAAAAGAAAACACATAGAGACAAATATCTGAGACTAATTACTCGAAATCTTGATTGTAAAAAAGAAGGAGAAACAGGAAAATGTACCCAGGAATCAGATAGGGCAAGATCAACATTTTAACCCTTAAATATATATATGAGATTAGCATGTTCTCACTTAACTTTAAAGCTGTTTTTCCTTATGGAAATAATATTCCAGTTAATAATAATAGAATGCCATTATTAATAAATAAAGAAGTAATTATAAAAAAACACTTCTACAATGCCCAATGAAATAATGGATATAGGCAACATTCATCAATGTCTCCCAAGAGAGATAGCCAACCATTGTATACATATGTAACATACTTCCACCCAAGAAATATTCCTACAAAAAAAAAAATGAACCTAAATAATATCAGGCCCCTATAACTACTTACTAGTTTACAGGAAAGACAGGGGCAAGAAACATACAACACAGTGTGACACTGTGATGATGCAATCAGGAAAACCCAAAATGTAAGGGACTACACAGGATAAAATACCATTAAATAAATAAATTGTAAGCAGGAAAAAGAGGGGGAGGAGGGGTTGGTTAAAAGAAATTTAGATGACATATCAACCAATTTTAATATATTTAGATGCTTATTCAAGCTATTTTTAAAATAAGATGATTGGAAAAATTATGTTGTTAAGGAATTCTTACTAAATTTAGGTAGCTTAAGGATAGTTTTAAGAGAATTCATATCCTTTAGAAATATACATTGAAATGTTGATGAATGAAACTATATGTCTGGAAGTTTTATAAAAAACAATCCAGAGCAAAGGAAAAAAAATAATCTGGGGTAGGGGGAGAGAAAAATCCAGAGCAATGGGAATAGATGAAATCAGACTGGTCATGAGTTGATTAAATGTTGAAGCTAAGTGATAGGTATATGGGGATTCTTTACACTATTCTTTTATTCTTATAAATGTTTGAAATTTTCCATAATAAAGGAAATTTGTGATCTTTGTGATCTTTAGCTCCCTCTCACCCCCAAGTCTCAGCTCCTTTGGTATATATGGTCATATTTTTAATTTTCTTTACAGTACCATATATTTCTCATATTTGTCTATGATTATGGGGATTCTTTCATTCATTTCTATATTTATAAAATTAAGCATATTAAAGACTTACTTTTCTTCCTCATTGGGATCTATGTGTGATGCTGAGTCAAACTTATGCTAAAAAAAAGCATCCTCACGCTTTTTGGAATCATGTGGAAATTCTGTTCCACAGATATTTATGAATTTATCTTTCCTTTAAAAGCATAATTTTTGTTGTTATTGGGGGAAAGGGAAAGTGAGAGTTTTTTAACCTTATCCTGGTTATCCCTCCTTAGATAAACAAACACCTTCCCTGGAACAGTTGTCAATCTGTACTCCTAAAGACCCAGGGCCACACCTGACTATAACCATTCTCACTTTTTATCCTTGGAAAGTAAAGCATGTAAGATTTCACAGGTTCTTTTTCCCAAATTTCTTGACACTCTCACTTCTATCATTTTCCAAATTTATCAGCATTAGCCCCTGAGCTGCAATTTTCTCTTTCCTTCCTTTAGATGTAGTCACTTTCCATCATCTTAATCCATTGGACCCCATTTTGAAACACTGATGTCATTTTATTTTATTTATTTATTTTTTTATTTTTATTTTTTATTTTTTTCACTGATGTCATTTTAAAAGTTAATTTCATTTGTTTCTCAGCTGGACCATGCTAATTTCCCGTCTCACTATTTCTCTTCCCTTTCACAATTTTTATTCTTTTATTTTTCTTCAATTCTCCCTGTATGTATGCCTTGCTCTCTTTCAAGAGAAAAGGCAGGTTAAAACTAGCAAGGGCATGATAGTAATTAAAGATGAATGAACCTCAAAAGACTCAAGCTTGCATGCAGTTCGAAGTCTTTAATCACATGCATTTTTTCCCAGCTAGAGCATAGAACAGAGCTAAGCAGCTTGGCAACATGATAGGACTGGTTTTACCAAATGACTCAGGAAGAAGTGTCACTTTTTCATAAATTGTTTCAGTTCCTCAAGATGATGTCTATTATAATAATTATGCAACATTAATCTAACTTCCCAATATACTACACAGGGCTTAGATTAGGGTGAGGTGAATAAGGCTGGGCAGTGCAGCTGCAGCCAGATCTCATCCTCATTTGAAATTTTATTCATCATCGGTTTTTTGCATTGATTTTTATTTTAAAAAGTAATGCATTAAAACTATTGTATATTTTGCTTACTGAGTTTTTGGGCATCCTCTTAAATTTTGCACCAAGGTGACACCTTCATTAGCTTCACCCTAGGCCCAGCTCTGAGCTCTGAGTGCTAGATAATCATTTATATATGAATAAATGATTCATAAATGGTAGGACAAAAATTTCTGAGCTTTGTTTTTCTTTTGTGTTTCTTAGTAGTGGGGATGAATCTACAAAAGCCTTCATACATTTTTTCTTTTTTCCTTGTTGTGAAAATCAGAAGTATTGTGGAACATCTGATCTCAAACCTTTTGACCCTGGTCCAGTGTAGTGGGACAGAGACCTTTCTAACCGGCTCACAATAAAAAAGAAATTGGTGATAAAAAATGGAAAAAAAAAAAGAAAATCAGTAAACTTTTTGCTAGCAGCTTTCATGAGCTGCTTTTATTTTGTAAGAGAAGACCCTAAAGATATATACATGATCTTATGTTATAAAACCATATTGTATAAACTTTAACATAATCTAGTAATCTCATTACATTTACTTTGATATTATAATCCAAGTAATGCAAACATCATACATACTCCAGACAAGTTATCACAAATGAAGTTTTACTCTTCATCAGGAGGGATTAGGTATAATCTTGCTCTTGAATGGGCACATTGATGACATGCCTTGAAGTCTAGCTTCTGAAAATTATAAACCATGGATATGCATTATGAACCCTCTGTGGGTTAGCCTGACAACCCACAACAAACTAAATTATGAAGTTTAACCAATAACAATTTACCTTTAAAAGGCACAGATGGTAGCAACTAAGAACCATGAAAAGCTCATGGTGGATAACAAATTACTCTTCTTGAAGATTATGGGATTTCCTATTACCAGGTGAACACATGGTTCAGTGTGTTTGCCAGCATTTGGTTGTAGCCAGACTGCAGTGGAAAACACCCTTTTTGTCTTTACGAAAATCTAATAACATGCTAATTTAAATTTATAAATGCCATATTTTAAAATAAGCCCTCCAGTATATTACTAGTAAATTCCTCTTTTTTTTTTTAAGATTGTATTTTCTTTTATTTTAAAAGATTGTATTTATTTATTCATGAGAGTCACAGAGAGAGAGACGCAGAGACCCAGGCAGAGGGAGAAGCAGGCTCCATGCAAGGAGCCTGACCTGGGACTCGATCCTGGGACTCCAGGATCACACCCTTTGCTGAAGGCAGCGCTAAACTGCTGAGCCACCTGGGCTGCCCCTAAATTCCTCTTAATCACAGTAGAAATTAAAGCCTAGGGAATTATTTGTCATTTGCCCATAAAAACATAGAAATACCTGTTTTCTTCTGATAGTTTACTGCTTGTCAGGAGGCCCATATTTGGGACTCACTACCTGAGAAGGAGCTCCTTGATCATATTCTAGTATGAATCATATAAGCATGATTCATTAATTCACTTAGTATTTCAACAAAGATGCAAAGATGGGTTATATGCCCCACCATTGTCAGACAGTATATTAGATACTTGAAATAAAAAAATAAGTTGCAATGCTATGTAAAAAGTACCATTTATCTTTAAATATAGGCTACTAAGGGACACCTAAGGGTGGGGATGTGACTGGAGGAAGTAGTTCCCAGTATCATTCCTCTCCTTTCAGGGGTGCAGCCCATATGACTACTTTGGGAGAACTAGAGAAGGGTCCCCCTGCTCTCTACAGAACAAATCTCATGCTGGGGTGTCTAGCTTGATGCTCTGAAAACTGGATTTCAGTCCCCATTCTGTCATTAGTCAGTTGCCCCAGCAAGCTACAATCTGCACAACCACACACAATAGTTCTATGGGCTCTTCTTTTTCATCTTTCAGGTTTCATTCAGTGCACGTCTCCCCCCAAGAGATGCATTCTCTGACCAGCTTATTGCAAATAGTTTCCCCAGCCACTCTTCATCATATCACCCTATTAATTTCTTTCATTGCACTTTTACTATCTGAAATCATCTTATTCATTTGTTTGTTTACTTCAATACTGTCCGTCTGCTCACCTCTCCACAGAGCAAAAGCTCCATAAGAGCAAGGTCCATGGTTGAACACCAGCCCCCTAGCAAAGTGGTGTTCACTTTTGAGTAGGTACACAATCAATACTTGGTCAATGAATGAATAAACAAAGGTTATCTAGATGAAGAATGGGGAAATAGTGTGCCACGTAAAGGGGAAAGTGCACACAAGTGCAAGAAACAGAATCTCACTCAGAACAGCACAGGGTCATTGTTAGAGAACACAGTAGCAGGTAGGAAAATGTCAAGAGGTAAGACTCTAGTAGAAGGTGGAGGTCAGATCATGAAGCAATTTGTATGATATCCTAAGAAGTTGGGTTCCATACTGAGGGTTATATAAAGTTCTGCAAGGACTTCAAGAATAGTGATAATATTAAATTTGTATATTACAATATTCTGATAACAATGTGATTGTATGGATTACAGAGGAGACAAGAGGCAAGGAGATTAGTTATGAAAGTGTTGAGATTTTCCACCCGCCCCCCCCAAAGACTATAGTAAGATTACAATTGTAATACAAGAAAAGGAGATTTTAAGAGTAAGTAGGATGTAGAAATATCAGTTTTTCATGCCTGAATATGAAGGTTATGTAGAAAGAATTATGTAAGATTATTTCTGCATTTTGACATGGGTTGACCACATGAATGGCACACTCCTTGGCCATAATGGCCCCATTAGCATCACAATCTAACAACAATTGATCTAAGTGGTACTACATGGAATCTTAGTGAAATAGTTATGATGTACCAATTGCCCAATTTTTCCTCAAGACGACTCACTTTAGCAAAGGGCAAAGCTATCTTTTTAAAAAAAACGCATCTCACCTGATTCAGCATAAGCAAGATAAATCTAGGTCTTTTCTACAATGTAGATTTTTTGAAATGTGGTCTTCTACATCTCAATTTTATTCATCTTTGGAAAATAAATATAATTGTCTAACAAACTTGTGAGAGATGCAAATCAGGGCTTGAACCTCTTGGTAGGGAGTGTTTTTGAATAGGGACATGGACTCACTTTATGGAATCAATGTTATATATAGCTATAGAAAAAATTGTTATTGAAGCTACTAAATTACCAAGCTATTTATTTGTATATAGTGTTATTTAATAACACAAAGTTCTATATATTTTTTTTAAGTTCTATATTTCTAATTGTTATCCTTTGTACTGCCTGTTGTCATTTACTTCTCCAGTTCCACTCTCCACAATTCTCAACTCTGTGAGGCAGATCTAGAGCCATTTTAGTGACAACCCCCTTTTAGCTTCAATTTTGGTTCCATTGATTCTCCTATCACTCCCACTCATGGGAGATTGGAGAATGAGATATTCCTTCCCTCCAGAGTCTTGGATATTTGGCTTCATTCTTCTACTGAGGGCCACAGTCCCTTTGGCAGCCCTCTCTGATACAGTTACTCCTGAGGGTTCTGGGAACTACTCCCTCCCCATAAGTTAGCATAGTAAGAGATACACACTCCTACACTCCAAATGCACCCCCCCCCCACCAGATACTAGCCCTAGGACCTGGAGTGTCCCTTACTAGCTTCCCACCCACATGTATACAATGTGAAGTTACCCCATTTGATTCATCTGGGTTTTTTGCTGTAACCCTAACCGGATCATACAAAATGTCAATGTTAGGGCTCAGGATCATATCCCTTCTCTACACCTAATGCATTCTTTATAGGATAAATCTGTAGCTTTGGACAGTTCTGTCCTATTATCCCAAGCTACGGATTTTTCCTATAAGGTATGTTTTAGTTGTAGTCCTCCTCTCCCTCAGACCAGAGATGGAGGGGTCTTATCTGCCCCTGTTTTAAAGCTGAACAGCAGGAAGGGCCTTGCGTTGGATTCCAGGATAACAATCCTAAAGCCTAGCTCTCTACCTGTGTCATTTATACTCTAAGGTCTTTAGAGGTAGAAATTTTCTGGTTAGTAAAAGAGAAAGACCACAAATACTGAAACTGAACGAGAATATTTAGGAGAAAAAAAATGATTAACTCCTGACAAAGGACCAAATATGAAGTCACATGGAGAAATCTGTGTAGAAAACTAATCTCTATGTAATTCAATCATGCCAATAATTTTCACTGGCTGAAAACATACATATTTTTTTGAAATTTGTCATTTCAAAGTTAACCCTCAGTGCTCATGGTAGTAGTTCAGAGTATGTACTCTAGAGCCAGACAATCTGGTTTAAACCTAATTCTCCCCCTACCATCTTGGACAAATTTCTTAATTTAGCTCTTTCTCAGTTTCCTTCCTTATAAAAGTGAGATAATAATAGTACCTATTC
This sequence comes from Canis lupus baileyi, assembly GCF_048164855.1. Classification (NCBI taxonomy): domain Eukaryota; kingdom Metazoa; phylum Chordata; class Mammalia; order Carnivora; family Canidae; genus Canis; species Canis lupus. The sequence continues at coordinate 35,585,337 of NC_132844.1, read as the reverse complement.
ACAGAAACATTGTCAGAATCACATGAATTATTATATGTAAAAGGCTAAGTTCTCGATAAATGTTAGCTACTATTAATAATAATGCTAAATTGGAGCTTACTGCCAATTTCTATCTTTGCCTTCCAATGAGAATTAATTCTTCAAAGACAATGAGAAGGGAGATGCATTTATGAATGCCATGTAAACATAATCTCATTCTTGAAGTTGATATTGTTGTTGTTTATCTTGTGGGCATGGATGAGTAGTTTCTACCCACAATAATATGCCTTTTATTGTGTTTTCACCTAAGCTGTTCAAAGTACTTCCCAAACACCCTCAAATTGATCAGATGAAATATTTTAAACAGTAGAAAGATGTTATAGAAAGATGTTATGCTTTCTTTTTGATGTTTCTCTTTTTTTCTTTTTAACGATTTTATTTATTTGAGGGAGCAGACCGAGTGAGAGAGCACAAGCAAAGGGAGGGGTGGAGGGAAAGGGAGAAGCAGACTCTATCGGGGCTCCATCCCAGGACCCTGGGATGATGACCTGAGCCAAACAGAAGGCAGACACTTAAACACTTAACTGACTGAGCTACCCAGGTGCCCTCATTGATGTAGTTTTGAAACAATCAGCCAGGTGAATAAATTTACTGAATGATTTTCATAAGGAATGGAAAATGGCATGATCCAAGGAATTTTTATCACCCAAATATGTGGCCTTGGGCTCTTTCTTCCCAGTGGCCCCCTCACCTTCCCCTACTCTAACCCAAAGAGACCTTTCTTATCCCATTTCCAAAGAATGTGTCACCAAGTTTCATCATACCTAATTGTCAGATGCTCATCTAGGCAACACTTGTGCATTATCACAAGCAACTCTCTCCCTCAGAAAGTAAGCTAAATGGGGTGGGGGTGGAGGTGGGGAGGAGAGTCACTTGGGAAGCCAGAGAGTGGGAGGATATTTTGAGGCAGGTGGGTTTTTAGGTCCCTGTAATCACAATGTGAGGGTATCTTCCCTCTTGCTTAAGTAGAGAGGCCTCTTCTCTGTGGGCTGCTCTTGTGGTCACACGGAACTTGAGGGGAGGAGCTGAGAGCATGAGTCAGATTCCCTAAGACTATTCAAACAAATTGAAGACAGTTCACAAAGGTACAAATATACCTCAAATTACTCTATACATGCATTTATAGAGTACTGGACATATTTTAAGTCATATTTTAAGTTTATATATTAGGCTGTTAAGCTTATACATTATGAGAACTCACGATATAAAAACATACCCTTTCATAAAGCCCTTTACTAAGATACTATTAAGCTAATTTGTCTCTTGGGTAAATTTATTTTCATTACCAAGATGAGCTTAAAGTAATATAGACATGAAATAAGTAATAAATTAACATAAGTACATAAATCACCGATAGTACATTCCCATGCATTTTATTTACTCAGAAAAATAACTCTCTCCCTCTTTAAAATGGCATTAGAATTTATTGCCATTGTATCTAAAGGTCTTTTAAAGAGCTCTTAAATATAAATATACATGAAATTTCACTAAATGCTTTTTAAAGTATTATGTCAACATTATTTTATCCAGTTTTGGAACAACTTTAAAGCTAATGCAAAAAATAAGAAGTCAAAACAATAAACAAAACTCCAAAGCCCCACAGCTTAATTTGTATTGATCCTAACTATTGTTAATCTAGAGAAAAAGAAATGTGAGTGCCTTTCTGTTGTGGAAAGGATATTTAGTTTTACAAGTAAACAGAAGTTCATCCATCACATGGAATTAAGAACCCGGGCAGATCAATGTAATGAACCCAAGATTTTCATCTCAGTTGAACTCAAGATTTTCATCACTTTAAACACAGACAAAACATTATTAACAATCAATGTTACACAAAATTAAATCTACAGAAATGAAAACCATACCATCTGCCCTCGTTCAAATTTCTATAAAACGGGTCATGTGAATCTGAAATCATGCTATAAAAATTTGGTTTTGGCCAAGTGAAGTTCTTTTGTGAAATATTCCCACTACCCTCCAGCCCTACTGAGCGCTAAATGAAAGCTATTTATTTTGATACACTCTGCTGAGCTCAGACAATGTTTTTTTGGCGTTTTGAAAAATTACTAAAAGTTGAACTTTTTACACAATTGTTTAACATAGCTCAAACTTTAATCCTATTCCCACTTTGAAATAGAACCTCCTATTTTCTTTATTATCCTTGTTATCACGGCCACACTGTTTCAGAACAAACACGGCTTTCTTTGGATCACTATGCATTCTAATTCATTGCCAACTTTTACAAGCCTTCCCCACATATGCAAAGAGATCTGCAGAAAATCCACATAACAACGACAAATTTTGAAAATCATATTTTTACCTTCAATTAACTTTTGCTCACCAAGCAATTATTCCTTAGAAGATACATTTACAGCACATGGAAAGGCTGTTCTGTTAAAAGCCTTCAAAACACATTAGTACTACTGATGGCAGCAAGATATAAGATTTTTCCATTCTTATACAAACTCCCCAAGTTTCTGTAGGATGAGATTGCTTTTCCCTCTATAGAAAAACAGGAGCATGCCTCATACCACACGGTGCATCCTGGCAGTTCCAGTCAAGGATTCTGAGGTACCAAGGAAAGTCACAATAAGCTGGTCATTTTTAAGGATTGTCACCGTCCACCCTCTGTAAAACCTATAGCGGAGAGCTGAAAGGTTGTCGAGTTTCTACAGCCCTTGTCAGATTAGACAGGCTGTACAAATGTCCAAACCCAGCTTCTGAGATGCTCTTTGCAACAACACTTAGAAATGAGTTGACTGCCACGTAAGCCTATTAACAAATGAAATGCGCCTGGACGAAAGTAACAACTAACGTTGCTTAAATCAAAACAGATCTTGACTTCCTTACCTTAATAGTAGGAAGCATAGTAGCTTTTGTTTTTGTTTTTGTTTTTTACAAGGGGTTACTGAAGTTTGTTCAACAGCAGCAGGCCCTGCTCAACCCCCTACTCCACAGGGAATTAACCGTCACATTCCAGCCCTGTCATCAGAACAATGAAAGGTGAATGTTGTGCAAAACAGCTTGGGACCACTAACTGATGATGTCATTCCTCCCTTATATGGTTCATTATTGTGCAGATTTACTTTGGTCTGTGAAAAGGGGTGGAGCTGCCCAGGACTGGAAGGGGAGGCAGATCTGAAGAAGCCAAGCAAGTGAACAAGATTATGCTCTACCCTGAGGAAAAGGCATGGGGCTGGGGATGAAGTTGGGGAGGAAGAGAAAATATATCTATAAAATGTCAAATGGGCCTCACTCCTAATTTTTCAAACTAGCTAAAGTCTACACAGTTTTGTTCAGCACACACTGGAATTTAAATAAGGATCCCTCTAGAGCCCCGCCAGTGATTCAGCCAATGGAAGGGGATTCACCTTCAACCAAATTGCAGTTAATTTATGTGTCTCTAAACGAAAACACTGTGGTGTGGGCTGCAGAATGCCAAGTAACCTTTAGTTTAAGGGTCATTGTGACTTTAAAAAAGGATTTTTTTTTTTTTACCTGAATTTATTTCTTCCCTTAAAGTGTTTTCAAGTGGCAAAAAAGTACCCAAAGAAATGGGTAAACAGAGTCAGCCAAATTTCAAGATAAGTCTATATCATCATTCATACAGATATTCTCAAAATCCTCTATCACCTTCAATTAGTTTCCCTTTTCTTTATTTTCCTTGTTTCCTTCCTGAGTTTGTAAGTAATAATTCGGTCAAAAAACCATTAGGTAACAAAAATTCCAGTATAAGTTTTGGTAATATATATGTATAGAATTTGTATATCATCTATGTTAAGAAATTCCATTTTGATTACAGAATAAAAGCATAATATCAGATAGATTAGTCAAATTAACAAGTTAACTTTAAAGTTAGCAGAATTAAATATTTGGAGAGCATTTTTAAGTCCTCAGATATCTTTCACATTATACAAATATAAGCCTTTATGTTATGGCATAGAAAAGAGTATGAAGGAAAAATAAGTTAAAGATAACTGCTTTTCTACAATTCAATCATGTAGATTGATTCAATCTGTCTTTTGTTTGACAATCATGTTCAATCATGTCTTTTGTTTTATGACAAATGTTCAATCATGTCTTTTGTTTTATGAACATGTCTGTCATTATCTTAACAAAGATTTTATTTATTTATTCATGAGAGACACAGAGAAAGAGGCAGAGACATAGGCAGAGGGAGAAGCAGGCTCCCTGTAGGAAGCCCAATGTGAGACTCGATCCCAGGACCCCAGGATCATACCCTGAGTGGAAGGGAGACACTCAACCACTGAGCCACCCCGGTGTCCCTGTCTTCTATCTTATTTAAACTTAGGACAGTGATTAGTGCATGTTTCAAGGTTGCAGCTTTGAATATAGTGTTTTGATTATTGAGTTACTTTGGGGGTTTTTTGCTTGTTTTTTAAGATTTTATTTATTTATTTGAGAGAGAGAGAGAGAGAGAGAGAGAGAGCATGAGCTAGAGAAGGGACAGATGGAGAGAATCAGACTCCCCATTGAGCAGAGACCCCCTACACGGGGCTCTCCATCCCAGGACCCCTGGGATCATGACCTGAGTCAAAGGCAGATGATTAACTGACTGAGCCACCCAGGTACCCCTCTTGAGTTACTTTGGTAAAAGTTACATAAAACAACATTTATGGTTAAGGTAAAATTACAGATATTGAACCAATTAATTGATGGTTTTGTGTTTTGAGGAGGGAGGAGTTTTTCCAACTATTTTAATATGATTGGGAAAAACCCAAATTGAGGAAGAAACTGCTGCCACCCATGTGTTACGTGCAAGGCCACACTAGTATCGGGGCAGGGGGCTTCTTGGCAATTGAGAGACCCAAGATTGAATCTTGTCTTGGCACCTACTGGGTAGATAACCAGGAGGATGTTTTATAACTCCTCTGGCTTCAGTTTATTCAGCTGTCTAGTAGGATATGGATTTTTTAACTTGCAGGATTATCATGAGAATTAAGTAAGACAACATGAGTCAGGGCCACAGAGTATGCACACAGTGGGCCCACAATAAATACTTTTCTTTTAAAGATTTTATTTATTTATTCATGAGAGACAGAGAGAGGCAGACACATACGCAGAGGGAGAAGCAGGCTTCCTGTGGGGAGCCTGATGCTCATGCCTTGAGCCAAAGGCAAATGCTCAACCACTGAGCCACCCAGGTGTCCCCCAAGATAAATACTTAATGATCTGTTTATGTACAGTTTATTCATCTTGATAATGGTAGGCATCTTGCAAAGCTACAGCTTTGTAGTCTAGTTTTGATACAGACAATATAAATTCATGTTTAAAAAAGACAATCCAGGGGTCAGGGCTGGTTATATTAGTCAAGGGGCATCATTAGTCTGCTTCTGGTGATTCGACCTTGAGGTATACCGTCCCAGGAAGCATAGCAAGTCACTATTTAGAGACAAACAATAATAGCAAGAGGAATGTTTTAGTTATGTTTGAAAAATCTTTAAAACAAATAAAATAAAGGTCTATCACAGGTGTGTTTTTCTCTTCCCTGTTTAATATTACTAAATTGCTACATCACAATCAATTTAAAGGGCAGCCTGCGTGGCTCAGCGGTTTAGCGCCGCCTTCAGCCCAGGGTGTGAACCTGGAAAACCTAGGAAGAGTCCCATGTCGGGTTCCCTACATGGAACCTGCTTCTCCCTCTGCCTGTACCTGTGTCTCTTTCTCTCTGTGTCTCTCATGAATAAATAAATAAAATCTTTTTTTAAAAAAATCAATTTAAAGCCCTACTATTAAGACTCACTTAAAATAGCTGATGTTTTAGGGGCACCTGGGTGGCTTAGTCAGTTAAACAGTTGCCTTCTCTGCCTTTGGCTCAGGGCATGATCTCAGGGTCCTGGAAAGGACCCCAGGGTAAGGCTCCCTGCTCCCTCTGTCCCCTCCCCCTACTAGTGCTCTCCTCTCTCTCTTTCTATCAAATAAATAAATAAATAAAATCTTTTTTAAAAAAGGAAAAAAAATAGCTGACATTTTCATAATTAGTTAAGATTCCCTGGCTAAATGACATCACTTATTAGGAGCCTCTTGGAACCCAGAAGAGATGATTAAATGGGTCATAGAGCCCTTCTTAGAGTCAAAATAGAAATGTCCTACTATTATATCCTGAAGCACAGGGCACAGGGACCACATCTTTCTGGGTCTTTCTATATTCGAGAAGTATCTTGTATTCTCTTTTTTTAATTTCAGATTTATTGAGATATAAGTGACAAGACAATATGATACTTAAAGTGTCACATCGTTATCTTTTTTTTTTTTTTAGTAGAACCTTGAAGTTCTACTCTCAGTAAATTTCAATTATACAATAGTGTTAACAACTATAGTGGCTATGTATCACATCATTTCCTCAGAACTTTTCATCTTTTCGTTGAGAGTTTGTACCACTTTTCCAGTCTTTCCCTATTTCCCCCACCCCTCTTGCCCCTAGTAACCACTTTCCTATTCTATTAGTTTGACTTTTTTTTTTTTTTTAAGATTCCACATATAAGTGATACCAAGCAGTATTTGTCTTTCTTTGTCTTTCATTTAGCATAATGCCCTCAAGGTCTATCTGTGTTGTTGCAAATGACAGGCTTTCCTTCTTTCTTATAGTTGAATAGTATTCCAGTGTATATATTTATACCACGAATTTGTTATCCATTCATCCATTGATGGGCATTTAGGTTGTTTCTATATCTTCATTATTCTAAATAATGCTGAAGTGAATATGGGAGCACAGATATCTCTTCAATGTCCTGTTTTATTTTCCTTTGGCTATATACCCAGAAGTAGGATTGCTGTTATATTTTTAATTTTCTAAGGAACTTCCATACTGTTTTTCATAGAGGCTGAACCATTTTACATTTGTACCACACAAGGGTACAAGGGTTCCCTTGTGGCACACAAGGGTTCCCTTCTCTCCATATCCCACCAATAGTTATTATCATGTATCTTTTTTATAACAGCCATTCTAACAGGTGTGAACTGATATCTCATTGTGGTTTTGATCTGCATTTCCTTGCTAATTACTGTATTCATCCATTCTTAATTGGCTGCCCATCAGGGACCAGGCATTGTATTAGATCCTGAGAATGTGGTATAAACAAGATCCCTATTCTGGTGGAGGTCACACTAAAATGATACATACCCTGAGGAAAGGGAGTAGAGTGTTTTCAAAGGAGGTGACTGAGGGCACAGACCTGCTCAATCAAGACCTTCTCTAAGGCATTGACATTTGAAGCTGAAGAATCAAAGGAAACATCCATGCAAAGAACAGAGGCAGCAAGCACAAAGGCCTAAAGTGGACATGAGTGTGGGAGATTCTGGACACAGAAAGAAGGCCAGTGTGACCAAAGCATGGAGAGCAAAAGAAGAGAGTTACAAGGTCCACCTGAATCTGGAATATGTGTTCCAGAGAGAGCTCCGATAGGATACAAGGGCTTCAAAGTGTACTACTATGTCCTTCCTCTACTTGGCATAAGAAAAGTGAAGAATCATTGTTTAATTGGTGAAATTGATACGGAAATGTTGGGGTTCAGGGTGAACAGTCAAGAAAGAATTCTTGAGAAGTCCTTGAGGCAAAAAGGTGGTTTTATTAAAGCCCAGGGACAGGACTTCTGGGTAGAAAGAGCAGCCCTGGGGTCATGAGGAGTGGCCCATTACATACTTTCACATTGGGAAGGGGGTAGGAATAGCGGAAGTCTCTAAGGAATTTTGGAAGCAAGGTTTCCAGGACCTTGAGGGGCTAGCTCTGGTGAGGAAAAGGTCATTTAATATTGTCTAATAAAACCCAGTCATGAGACCCTTCAAATATGTATCAGTGGGCCATATGCTTGGAGAATGACTGTTAACATATATCTTGGAAGGATTGAGATAAAGAAAGTTTTCAAAGGAATTTTTATATGTTAAAGAAGACTTACAGGATCCTGGAGGTTGAGATAATGTTAAGCTAAGATTGCCTTTTGCTCTTAGCAAAGTATTAAAATCAAGGCAGCGGAGTTCCTAGAGGAAGGTCACTCTGCCTATTTCAAGGTCATTGCCTATTTCAAGACTTTTAAGCAGTAAGGAAATTTGATTTTTTCTTTTGCTTTTGTTTTCCACATCAAAATGAGTAGTTGAAGATGCAAGGGGGCTTCCATCCTTGTATGGATAGATGTAAGGAACTAGTGAACCCAGTAGCTCAAGGTCTTCAGGAATGTTGCTCGAGACACAGTCCTTCATCTGGTTCCTCAAACTTAGCAGAGGATTCTATCACCTGATTTAACCAGAAATTTAGTTGATCCTGCAGCTAAAATATTGCTGCATTTGCCAAATTGAACCTTTCATGCAGGGAACTTGTCAGTATGTCTATAGGTCAGAGGGCTGAAACTTTACCAAACTTACAAGTAGTGCTTACTAATAACTATATTTGTGGTGAAATTTGTTTGGAGACTTGCTTTCATTGTGATATATCATTTGTCATTAGTTACCAAGATCTCCCAATAAGATCTGACAATTGGAAAAAAGCAAGCTGACCTGGCCCAATTTGCCACAGCATGGTAAGGAGTTGAATTTTATTCTGAAGCATCTGATTTATATGACTAATATGTAGAGAATGAACTTGAGCACAGGGAGAGCAAGAGTGGAAAGAAGATGTCTAAAGGATGCTATTGTGGTAGCCCAGACAAGCAGGGGATGGTGGCTTAGATACAACTTTATGTTGGACTAGGGCAGTGGCAATGGTTCTCAGAAAAAAAATGGACAAATTCCAGATATAATTTGGAAGCAAAATCAATATGACTTACTGGTGGTTATGTTTGGAAGGTTAAGAGAAAGAGAAGGATTAGGATGATTGCTTGCATTTTAGCTTGAATAATTAGATGAAAGTACTGTTAACTGAGATAAGCATAAGAGGAAGAGATTTCAAATAGAAACCAGGAGTTCCATTTTAGACACTTTCAGTTTGAGAAGTCTACTAAACATATAAATGGGCTGGTCAAGTATGGACATTCACTCAATTATTATTTACTCAATGAATTAAATAAACATTTTTGTTTAAAGAGGATTAGTAATTTTCTTTGCTATGAATGACATTCAGTCAAACGGAGGCTCTTCCTTTCTCAAACTTTGTAGCATGTGTTAACTAAAATGTATACTCTAATTTAATTTAATGCATGTGGAAAGTATTATTGTGTTTACGAGTTCATAGGCCAAGTCCTAAATTCACTGAATGGGGATCTTCTAAGACAATCAGAACTTCTTAGAGTGCTAGAACCCAGAGACAGTGTCCAGGTTCCCATCATCCTTTGAGCATCTGGTTGCCCCTGAGCAACATGACCTGAGCAAGTGGCTCTGAAAATCAAATCTTCTCACCATTGCTCCTTCTTCAAATTGATCCGGCAAAGAAGAGATAGAACCTGTTTCCCACACATTTTGATAAAGATCTAGTTTAGCATATGGTAAGTGGGAGGTTTCTCAAGTATGGGCGATTACTGGTCTTGCCAATTCAATATGCTTTTATCTCAGGAGGCATTTTTTGCTGCAGAGGAGGTTGTGCTCCAGAACTGTAAGAAGTGAATGCACTGGTAAGCCGGAGTGGGCAAGCAAGGAGAAATCATAGGATATGATAAAAGCACTGCACTGGCATTCCTTGGTTGGGGGGGTAAGGAGAAGAGAACATTCTTCCATGATCTCTCCCTGGAGGTTTAGTAATGGTGTATTAAGACTGGGCAGTAGCTCTGTATACAATTGTGCCTCCTTCCTTGGGAGAAATAAAATCCCAAACTTCTCAAATGTTACAGATTCCAGAAGTCAGACAAATCTGTGAGCCTTAGAGAGCTGAGTAAATCAGAGAATATTGGAGGAAGGATGGTAGGTGTAAATAAGTGGGTAAAGTAAGAACATGTCTATAATTAGAATACAAGATTTGCTGAAATTGTAACAGATGAGAAAGACTGGGTAGACCAAAGCATTGCTCCCTTGTAACAGCACACAGGATGCAGAGCGGCCATAGTCCACCATTTCCAGTTCCCTTCACATTTCAGATCAGATACATGTACTTTCTTGAGCATTTAAGAATAAAATAAATAGAAACTTCTATAGGAAGTAAACTTTTATAGGAAATTGAGAGCTATGCAGAAAATATAAAACACATTCTTGGGGATCCCTGGGTGGCGCAGCGGTTTGGCGCCTGCCTTTGGCCCAGGGCTCGATCCTAGACACCCGGGATCGAATCCCACGTCGGGCTCCCTGGTGCATGGAGCCTGCTTCTCCCTCTGCCTGTGTCTCTGCCTCTCTCTCTCTCTCTCTGTGACTATCGTAAATAAATAAAAATTTTAAAAAATAAATAAATAAAAAATAAAAAAATAAAACACATTCTTAAGGCACAGTGTTTCTGAGCTTAAGAGGAATGGATTGAGATTAAATAAAGTTGACTCTAGTGTGTTTGCAATTGAAGCTCACATTCAGCCCCTGAATAATTTGAATAGTTCCTTGGCTAAGAGTTCACATCCAAGAGCTGAATATGTTATGCACGGAGCATAAAAGACCCAACCTTTGATTAATCTTTTCTGTTCAAACTTTTCACCACCACAAAGTACTTTCCAAACACAAGCATTCTTGGAAAAAGAGTGCATACTCCGTCAAGGAGCCAGAAAGAAGCAATCTCCAAACACTGAAAACACCACCTTCCCAAGTTCCAACTCCCTCTCTGGAGTCCAGGATTTGTAATGCTAATCTGAGTACCTTCTTCCATCCTGGAAAAAAGGGGAAAATATCAAAGTGATGGAGTTGAATATTCACTGTGGTGCTAAGAGAACATATTTTTCCAGCACTTTCCTTTCTTAACTCTTTCTTGGTATACAAATTTGTATGAATTTGCCGGGTATTTAGCATGATGACAAATGCTGCCAATTTCAGGCAACATTCCCAAGGGTTTTCATTCCGGGAGAAAAATCTCACTTATTACTTTACAATACCTGATTTTGTCCACGATACTGTAATAAATTACCAGCTTAGTTAAAAACTCAATCCAAATAGTTTGGATTTTGGGGGTCAAAACACCCAACGATTTGTTAGAAAATTTCACTTTGAATCCAGTTGCTTTTGCAAACTAGATGCAGTTGTTTTTCTCTGGAAACTACACATCTCACTAATGATTCAGTTAGTTCAAAAAAGATCTGAAAGAGACTTGGGTGTTGTGTTTCCAACTTACAGAATGCCTATCAGACTTGATCAATTACCTGGCATTACAATTACCTGATTTACAGTTGATAGTATCAGTGTACTGATCAGAAAAAAATATATTTTTTTAATCTGTCACTATAAAGCACTAGTTATTTACTATACTTTTGCCACTCAGGTAGACTCTGAAGCTGTAATAACTGACCAAAAATTTGCCTTAGTACCATTGTAGCTAGCCTAACTATTTGCTATTTCCTAATGATTTTCATTGTGTATTTCTTTTTTTTCTCCTCAAGATTTTATTTAATTATTTGAGGAAGAGAGTGTGAAAGAGACAAGGCTGGGTAGGGAAGCAGGAGGGTTAGAGGGAGAAGTGGACTCTGGGCTGAGCAGGGATCCCTACCCATTTTCCATCCCAGGACCCTGAGCTGAAGGCAGCTGCTTAACCAACTGAACTACCCAGGCTCCCCTTCATGGTTTCTTAGAACTTCCCATCTTCTGTACTTCCTGAGGGCTCTCTGATTAATACTGAAAATAGGCATACATTATTTTTCTTTGTTTGTGTATATATGTCAACTTTTTAAATCCAAAAGTTATAAGGTAAATCTGGGTTAGACTTTCTAAATAAGTGAATTTGTGGGTGCCTGGGTGGCTCAGTCAGATAAGCATCTGCCTTTGGCTCAGGTCATGATCCCAGGGTCCTGGGATGGAGCCCCACATTGGGCTCCTTGCTAAGCAGGGAGTCTGCTTCTCCCTCTTCCTCTGCCCCTCCCCCTTGCTCATGTTCTCTCTTTCTAATAGATAAATAAAATCTTTTTTAGAAAATAAAGTCCGTTTTCTCCCATGTTTATGAAAGATAACCTGTACTGCACATAAAATGACTATAATAAGTATTTTTAGGGGTCCCAACTTTTTCCAACTGATTTGGAATGCCATCTTTAACATATATTAAATTTAAAATTAAATTTCCATATCTACTATAATCTATTACCAAAATTTCTATCCTTCTCATTGATCTATTATTGTACCAATACAATACTATTTTACTTACTGTAATTTTAAAATGAGTGTTTGGTTCTAGAAGGAAACTTTTCTACTACTTTTCATTTTCAAAATTTGTCTATTCTTGCTTGCATATTTTTTACATGAACTTTAGAATCACTTCATTTATTTTTTTAAGATTTTATTTATGTATTCATGAGAGACAGAGAGAGAGAGAGAGAGAGAGAGGCAGAGACACAGGTGGAGGGGGGAGAAGCAGGGTCCATGCAGGGAGCCCGACGTGGGACTTGATCCCAGGTCTCCAGGATCACGCCCTGGGCGCAACACAGGTGCTAAACTGCTGAGCCACCTGGGCTGCCCGAATCACTTAATTTAGTTCCCATACTTTAAGAAAAATCTTGATTATATTTGTATTGGGATCACATTGAATTCATGGATTAAAATAAGGAGATATTTGTATGATGTTGGGTCCCCAGTTCTAGAATATAATAAAGTCTTTCCATTGGTCCTAGCCTTTTTCATATCTCCGGGTAGCATTTAAATTTTTTATGTAGATCTTTCACATTCTTTTTTTAAAAAATATTTTATTTATTTATTCATGAGAGACAGAGAAAGAGAGGCAGAGACATAGGCAGAGGGAAAATCAGGCTCCACGCAGGGAGCCTGAAGTGGGACTGGATCCAGGGACCCCGGGATCCTGAGCCACCCAGGTGTCCTGATCTTTCACATTCTTTAAACAGTTTTTTTTTTTATTTTTTTAAAATTTATTTATGATAGTCACACAGAGAGAGAGAGAGGCAGAGACATAGGCAGGGAGAGAAGCAGGCTCCACGCACCGGGAGCCCGACGTGGGATTCGATCCCAGGTCTCCAGGATCACGCCCTGGGCCAAAGGCAGGCGCTAAACCGCTGCGCCACCCAGGGATCCCGATCTTTCACATTCTTAAGTTTATTTCTAGATAGTTTCTATTTAATGTAGTTTATTTTGTCATTTGGAAATAGGAAAACTATTGATTTTTATGCTATACTTTGTGGTAAGGGCTTTATATTCACTATCTCATGAACTTAAACAACTCTATGAGATAGGTACTCAGTTACATCCACTCTGTAGATGAAAAAAAAAACAAGAATCAGAGGGATTAGTTAACTTGTCCAAGTTTACAGACCAGAAAGTGGCAGAGTGAGAATTTGAAATCAGAGCTATTTGGCTCCAAATAAAATGCAGGAGACTGAGAAAACAACTGTCTCTAGGTCCAGATTTTTGAGGGGCTCTAGCACCCTGTAGCTAGAGTAACCCAGGGAGGAGTTAACCATAATTAAAGAGGTTTGACTTAGATCAGATGATCCTCTGAAGGACACAAACCATTTGCACTCTGGAACCACCACAGTGCCACATGATTTCTCCTTAGCACATGTATGGATTCTTTTACTAATAAAGGAGGTACTAATTGCAAGCCTCAAACTTATTTGTGCAAGAAATACAATTATTTTCATTTTTATGTATCTCTTGTAATCTCTGCTATGGGCTCCCATTACACTTTATCCTAGTTTATTCTGTGTAGGCTCAGCTGAATCTGGTTTCCCTTAAAACATTTAAAGATTCCTCAGGCACATCATGATCTACTGAATTAATTCTACGGCTTCAGGACCCCATTTCCAGAATTGTTATTAAGTTCTATCACTATTAAGAAGTGGGTAAAAGGTCATCTAGTCATCATCCTTCCATATTGGCATTCTCTGAGATGCACACTATGGTCTTTTGTCTCAGGTGTCAATCTGTTCAGATTGCTGATCTAAATGAGTCACAGTTCTACCCTCATGGCCAGCCATCCTTCATCTATTCACATGGCCTTTCAGGAACATAGGGGAAAATCTAGATATTCTATTAGGGTTGCATATCAGACGCCAATATTTACTCCATTTCTCCTACATTATTTATTAGAGGGAGAGCCACAAGTTTTGCCATGCTTTTTGCTATGAACTGAATTGTATCTCCCTAAATTTCATATATTGAAGTCTTACCTCCCAATATGACTATATTTGGAGATGCAGCTTTGGGGAGTTAATGAAGGTTAATAAGTCATAAGGGTAAGGTTCTAATCTAATAGGATTAGAGGCCTTATAAGAAGATCGATCTCTCAGGCAGCCCAGGTGGCTCAGCGGTTTAGTACTGCCTTTGGCCCCGGGTGTGATCCTGGAGACCCGGATCCAGTCCCACATCGGGCTCCCTGAATGGGCCTGCTTCTCTCTCTACCTGTGTCTCTGCCTCTTTCTCTCTGTGGGTCTCTCATGAATAAATAAATAAAATCTTAAAAAAAAAAAATTCTCTCTCTTTCCAGGCACATGCACAGAGGAAAGGCCACATGAGCATACAGTGGGAAGGTGGCCATCTACAAGCCAGGAAGGGAGACCTCACCAGAACCCAACCATTCTGGCACCCTATCTCAAATTTCAAATTTTCAGCCTCTAGAACTGTGAGAAAATAGATTCCTATTGTTTAAGCCACCTAGTCTATTAGTTATGACAGCCTCAGCAAACTAAGACACCCTTGGACTCCAATTAGTAATATCCTTACTCTCAAATTATCCATATAACATCTATCTGTGGTTTATATTACTCTTCACCTTCCCTCTCTCCACCCTCTACTCCCCAAAAAAGCTCAGAACAGAGCCTCTTTTGCACTATCTCCTCCCACAAACAACATAGATGGCTTTTGCTTTCTTGCTTCTCCAAGAATCTTATCTAACAGAAAAGAAGAGGGGTGATAAAAACTGGAACCACTTGATGACATATTATTTCTAAGGCTATACCTAGATCTTTGCTTCTGAAATCTAAAGACAAGATTCACTTTCAGCAGCAGCAACTTTTCTTCAAGACAGTTGTTGCTTGTGGCTGGTTATTCAAATAAGGACAGGAGATAGGATAACAGAAAATATTAGGTTAAAAATCTAATTATCATATTGTAGTAAGTTTTTAAAAAAGATTTTATTTATTTATTCATGAGAGACACACAGAGAGAGACAGAGATGCAGAGATAAAGGCAGAGGGAGCCTGATGTGGGATTCGATCCTTGGACTCCAAGATGACACCCTGAGCCGAAGGCAGACGCTTAGCCGCTGAGCCACCCAGGTTTTTATATCTGAGCATAGGTGAATGAAAGTGTCAAAGCTGTAACAATATTATAATTGAATTACTTGGTCTTTGAGGTTGTAAGGGACACCTCACCCAGACTACCTAGGATGATGGGAGTTATTAGTGAGAATACCCCAAAATAAATTAATGCAGAAAACTCTCTTCACAGCCAAACAGACTTAGACAGAAGTAAAATATTATAATTCATTTTGTGCATATACCTAAAGTTCTAGCAACCCAACAGAAATGAGTGTGACACAATGCTTGTCATCATCTCAAAAGCAGGTGTCCACTGAAACCCCAGTCCTGTGAAATGGCTATTCTTTACTCTTAGAATTTCTCTATCTCTGCTTATTTTTCTTGGCTTCCTCTGTCTTAATGTTCTTCTGTTTCATATGCCTCAAGAAAGTGTTTCAATGGGTTAGTTGGTCCTATTTGATGAGGATCAAATAGAACCCACCATTTGGCAGTGTTCTCATGCCAGCTTACCTTATAGGCTTCAGCCTTCCTAATGTTCAGGCTATCAAATGTTGCAAACCAGCCACATTGGAGAATAAATAGACAAAAGATGAATTTTGCTCACTGCACATTGTTTTATGAATTTGAGTCAACATTGAAAAACTAGAAGATTTTACAAAAATCAGAGTTCTGTCTTTTCCTAAAGAATCAAAATTGGCAACAATGTGGCAAGTGAATTCACAACCTAAAATTGAGTCAATCAGCCTGAGCTGAATTGTGACTTTTCCTGGTAGTCAGAGCATGCTATCTCCAGCCTAGCAGTCCCCACCACTCATGCAATATGTGCTGAAGGGCTGGATCTGCTTCTTTCAGTTACTGTCTGGCATAGGAGGTGTCTGAGTCTGAGACTTTTGTGACCTCTGTCCAGGAGAGTTGATTCTGGTCTAAGTGGTTGTGACCAGCATTGACAGAGTCATGGGACACAAAAGAAAGAATGACAATTATGTGAAAGGAGTTGCCTCTATTTCTCTCAGAAAAGGCCTCTTCAGTGAATCAAGTACTTAAGAGTTTCAGAAACCGGCAATTTCCTGAAAACTTTCTGAAAGAGAACAGTGCAATGATCGTTCAGGCCTAGAGAGACTCTGACAACCTGATCAGCTCCCATTACTGAGCTCCCACTTTTTATTTCTCATATTTAAAATCTAAGTACTGTCCTTCATTCTTTCTTCTCTTAGGACTTTTCTAGAATAAGGGATATCAAATACCAGCACTGAGGCATTCTTATGTGTTAAAAGTCTTGAAAGAGTAAAGTGTGTTTCTTGTGTATTGTTTCTCAAGCCCTCCCTTTGAATGCTTTTCCTTTCTAGTGGTCAGTTTTCTAGTGGCCACCCCTTTATATAATATTAGAATCCTTCCTGGGGTGCCTGCCTGGCTCAGTCGGTCGAGCATGTGACTCTTAATCTCAGGGGTTGTGAGTTCAAGCCCCACATTGGATATAGAGATTACTTAAAAATAAAATCTTTAAAACACACACACACACATACACACACACACACACACGCATATATGAATCTAATTAACTAAATCTCTCAGCTTGCCAGGTTAAGCCCTCAGATCTTGAAAATATTTTCACCATCCTTACCTATAGTAAAATGCAACAGTAATTAACATTCAGATTTAAATATAATCTAATAGGCTTTGAGATTGTACAGAGCCACCCAGATAGCAGCACTATAAGATCCTGAATCATCAAATATGATTTTGTGATATATTTGAACATTTCTAAAGGAAAGTAAAATGCATTTGAGAATATTTTCCATAACAGGAAAAGTAAGTAAATTTACATCCTAATCTTTGATTAATCAGAAAATTTTGTTGACCAGATAACACATTTTCCTAGGTATGTCTGTTAAATTTACATTACTAAGATTAAAAGTCTTAGATCAGAAGCTGCTAACTCAATGACTTTGAGAATGAGGATGCCATGAAGCTTGGGAAGATCACATCTACCTAAGACCTAGCATTTTTTATAGTGGGATCTGGTGAAATGAATCCCAAGAGTATTTTTAATGAGCCTAAGCATACTTAATCCAGGGAGTGCCTACTTCAGGATGAGTGACATGCTCCTGCTTCTACAGGGATGAAAGTAGGTATGTTACTATCCTGGATCTATTAACCTCTTAATAGTTAACCTCCATTAACCTCAACTCTTCTTCTAACTCTAAACTTCCAACCTAGGAAATTGTCTTTTTGAGTTGCCAATTGCCTGGTCTCTTTAAGATGTAACATCACAAAAAACAAAAAAAAGTAATATCACTTCCTTTACACCATTCCAACTTATTCCTATCCTCCAACACAAATACTCAGCTGTGAGCTAGGAGCTAGCTAGCCCCTTTCCTTTCAATTACGTTTGTCCATAGGAAGTAGGATTTGCATATTACAAGGATAAGAGGAATTGGAAGGAGTTTGATCCTGACATTCTTCCAGAAAATCAACTGTAAAACATATTCCTTCTGTGATTGAGTCTCTGAATTCTAATTCTTCTCATTTCTTAAAATGTATTTATTCCCAGAAATTTTTTTTGGCCAGGAGAACACTGATATAGGTGGCATCTGAATCTGCAACAGAATGGATGTGTAGTCCACAAAGTCACTGGCCAACTTTCTAAGTCATCTTTTCCTCCTTCATGCACTGGGGAAATGAAGCATTTACTTTAATCACAAGGTAGGAACTTGGAAGTAGAAAGGTTATTATATTTTACTATAAACTCAGTTCAAACATTGATTCTTCCAGTTAACTGTTAGTAGTAACCTTGGTAGAAGGAATTTATCCTTTCTGCTTCCCCATGTGCCAAAGAGGGATAGTAATTACACATCATATAGTTTTACAAGGATTAAACAGGATGTATATGTGTCCAGCATATTGGGGGAGTCAGTGAAAACTAACTCTACTATCCAACAGCATCTAGCAGGGTGCTAAGCACAGAGAAGGGAGCTCAGTTGTTTTTTGTTAATATGTTCCATCTATTCTCTATGTCTCTCATGAATAAATATATAAAATCTTTAAAAAAAAAAACCCACCAAAAAAAAATGTTACATCTATTGATTACTTTCTGCTTGACTTGATCTTTTTACACATCATCGCAATCTTTTTCTACAAAGTGTTTTATTAGGACTCTCTAAGCTACCAGCGAGGAAAGTCCAATTTATTGCCATATTTTAGAGATAAGGCATTTATCTAAAAAAGAAGACTTAATGGGTATTATGCCAGGGAACCAAGTGTGAATTTTTTTCTATAAAGTGGGCTAGGATTATTTCCCAGGACTCCAGGCCACTAGAGAAGCTTTTCGAAAACTTGCCCTGCCTGGTCATTTCCCAGCATAGGCAAGTATAATAGTGCAGCCTGTCCCACAAGCCACCAGGCAAAGCCCATTCCTCTCCATGTTGATCAAAATAGGGCTTGAAAGCTTCCCTTCCATTCAAGCCCCTCTTCCTGCATTCTCTGCTTTGTAAGTTAAGAGATTTCTCTTGAGATGCTGATTTGTACTTAAAAAAAAAAAATGAACTTATGCTTGGAAGGCTTGCTGCAATATTATATGATGATGTAATTATTTATGTAGTCGTGGCTGAGCCTATAGAAGCCAAAAGCTTTAAAATCTATATCTGCAGTTATAGATTTAGACAGCACTCCCCCACGTCATTTACACACACAAACACACATACCTCTCAAATATTCTCTTTAAGCTTCAGACCACTTTTTGATGTAATTGTGTTCTATTTTGACATTCTTGAAGCAGCCCGAGTGAAGCTTAAGATTAAAATCACAAGTCTTGCAGTTCAGACAGAGAATAAAGTATAAATGCTGAAGGTGATCTCATGTGCTCAGAATTAAGCCTTTAAAGGTCAAGTTGACTTAAAATATGGACCAAACAATGTAGCATTTAGAAAAGGAGCTTTCTTTACCCATTTTTAACTAACGCAATGAACGATATTTCCAGCTTTATTATTAACAATGCTGGTTAAGCAATGCATTTTTTCCATGCCATTTCCTCTTTTTAATTTGGGAATATGACTATTTGTAAAAATAAATATGCAGTAAATGATGGTAATAAATTATGATCACAGTCTGCTGACTTAGAATAAAGGAAGCCGAGAACAGTATATTGACCATTTCAGGTTCTTAATTTGTGGAATTTTTATGTAAGATGAATTTAACAACTCCTTAAAAGTTAAAAATAATTTCTGCTTCTATTATTTTTATACTTGCAGGGTCTAGGTCAGTGGCAATAACAAGGAGGTAGTTTGGAGGGGGGCTTTAATTAGCCCCTCATAACCATCATCAGTCTCCCATCATAACTGCCTGAAACAGAATCCAACCAAGGTAGAGCATTGTGTATACTATTCAAACTTAGCTCCAAACAAGTCCCCAGGCTGCTTTTTCCAATAGATCCTATCTTGACAGTCTAGAGACACCACTGGTCTGAATATCTCTATTTATATCCTTCCAATAACCATCATTCTGCCTTTTAAGAGTTTATGTCATAGTTTGGCCCTAAGAGCAGGGAGGTGGGGAGCCCACACACAGAGAGAGAAAACAAAAGAGCCATTTTGCACAAGGGACTCATTTGCACAAAAGTGTTAGACCACTGTGCACCATGATCTGAGTTGAGCTACATAATTCTTCTGGGCCTCAATTTCTCTACCCATAGAATGCAGGACTTAAAGGGACTGATCTCATAAATCCTTTGCAGTGCTCTGAGCCTCAGATTCCTAGTCTCAAGTATCTGAATTTGGATTGCTTAGCAACTCCTGCTCCTGTATACCTGGGTCCCTTTTGTTATCTTTAACCATTTCTCCACAGGAAATGAAAAACTCTAGCAGGATAATTACAAAGAACCACGCCTAGATGCTACCCCGGTGGGGAAAGTCAGAAAGCCACCTAGCTGGCACCCCTCCATCACCCCACCACCACCAGATGAAAAGCTATCTGGAGTGGAGACCGCCTGAAGAGTTGCACGTTCAGCAGGAGAAGTTGGGTAAGATCGTAGGAAGCAAACCACTCGGCTTATCTTAAGTCTCACTTTCTTCCTTCCTTTACTCATGGTCAACAGTAGAAACAAAGGGAACTGTTTCCGAAGTAAAGTTCTTGGCTTTTTGTTTTCCCCTCACCAAAGGGACTTTTCTGGAGAAGGAGAAGGGAGTGCAAAACAAAGAAGGAAACAAAGGACTTGAACTGGCTTACAGAAGGACTCCCACTCAGGCTTAGAAATGTGGGTTCTGTATACGCAACCCAGCATCCCCTGCAGGAGCCTGAGGTGGTGGTGCTCCCAGGCAACTGGGGGAGGGGAAAGTAAGCCTGGGGGTCAACAAACTGCCAGCTCCCTTAAGTAGATCTAATTATGACTGCTTACTTCAAAAAGAGGATTTAACCTAAAGCAGATTTAGCAGGGTAGTTTCCAAAGGGCAGCAGGAATCCCTGGCCTGACCTTTGAGAAAATCCTCTAGGCTTCACCGCCCTGGGGAACTCAGCAAGCCAGTCATGGTGGACTCCTCAGGTCACAGAGAAATTCAAGGATTCCAACTTAAGTTATCAGGATCAGGGTCCTAGTGGGGGTGTTTGATTTAGTATAAGGGATGTCTGACAGGGCGTGCCCACCGCAGACTGTGCACTGGTGGTCAATCAGAGGACTGATAGGGGAAAAACATTTAAGACAAAAAATATAAAGCACTAAGGCATAACCTGTTAAGTCAAAAATATGATTTCAAAACCTTAAGGGGGTTTGGTATGTAAGTGAGTATCAAAGGTCTCTTAGTGAATTCTTATCTGAGACATGAAAGTTTGCTGAAGCATCCCAGTAGTGCTACAGATCAAAGTATCAAAAGCATGTTAAGATAATTTAAAAAAAATATTTACTTCAATTTTGAGAACCCTCCACACAGTGCTTTGCTCAGGAGAAACGGTTGCTGGAGTTGTTTTAGTAAAATCAGACACTCCAAAAGGGTACAGAGGATTGGAAGTGTTCATCTAGATAGAGTTGATCAACCTGAAGTTAGTAAATAAACACATCTGGAGTAGGCTCATTGTATAATATAAAAGTACTTTGTGAACTATAAAGCTCTTCATCGTGTGTTATGATTTCAATTACTCACACAGAACACAAAAATTAGCAATACAGAAAAAGAAAGAAAAGGAAACAGCGTGGATCTGGATAATACAGTTTCTCCATCTATGCACTTCATGCAACTAATGAATCACTGAACTCTACCTCTGAAACTGATAATACACTATATGTTAATTAATTGAATTTAAATAAAATTTCTTTAAAAATAAAAATAAATAAGCTAACAACTCTGTACGTGAACTAGTGCCACCTTGGGCATTTAGCTTACATGGGAAACTGTAGAAAAGACAAGTGTGTCTGGTTCTATATCAAATAATTTACAACATGATTGGAAAACAATCCACACAGGTGTTCTTCAAAATTATTTGATTTCAGATATTTTAAGAAGTCACTATCAAACAAGCTATGCTCCTTTACCTGACCACATGCCAACACAGAACACCTAACCAGAGGGCTGTTGTAAATATTCATAATTTACACTGTCAATCAAACTTTGTTTTCAAGATCTGTGCTTGAGGGTGGAAAGTTCATAGAGACTGAGGAAGTGGAGTTTATTCTCACTGCGTGGTTACCCAAAAAATGTCAAATTAGACCATTCATTTGTTCAAACATGAAGCTGATAAACCTGAGTTTACGGGAACAGAAGACAGGTTTAAAGAATTTGAAAGTATTGTACATGACACTCCAGGAAAGAGAACTTTGTTCTCTTTTCCAGAAACTTCTTCTTCCCCAAGGGATGTGCCAAATCCAATAAGTAAAAATTACCAATAGTTTTTAAAATTACCAATATTTTAAAAAATTGAACAAAAACCTGTTCTGCTTCATGCTTTTATTTACTCTTACTATGACAGCTTTTTCTTATAAGCAAACTAATCCTGGAAAACCAGATCTCTTTTTTGTAACTATAAATATACAATAAAGCTAGGATTAGTAAAGCTGTTCCCAGGTGGCTCTTAATTTGCAAGTCCTAAACACAGAAGCAGACACACTTGGTAACTCAAAGCATCAGGATTGAATGTCACTGGTTTCAAAGATTGTGGAATACACAGACATAACCATTCAGCTGAGGAAAGAAAAGGGAAAGAACAAGAAAAAAGAAGATGCTGAAAAAACTGGAGTGCATAGAAGAGTTAATTACACAGCTTCTCAAGATGGAGTCTACTTCAAATGCGGTGATCCCCAGTCTGAGAGACCCACCTGCCAGGACAGATAACAATGCTCAACATGCAGAGCTTTTTAAAATTTTGTGTTGGTTCTGTTTTTGTTTCTTTTTCACTGAATTTACGTGATCCTTAGAAAGCAGATAGTTCTAGTCATTGAGCAATTTATACAAACCAAATAAACTAAATATCAATTTATACAAATTTATACGAGCCAAAGATTTTCTGTTGTGAAATTGTGATATTACGAAGGAATAGGATTCATTTTAAATGTTTAAGCTTAATAATTTGTCTTCCTGAATCAGTGGATTTCAACCACTTACTCAGGAAGTAGAAGTAGATTACTTCCCATAGAAGGACATGAGTAGAGAGGCTTTGCAAATGTAGATGCTTCACTGATCATATAGAAGCTCCCTGGGTTTGTTTCCAGCTGTACAGTTATTTGGCTTTGAACATCCTACAGGGAATCTGGTGTCCCACTCCTGTGCACCCCCTAAACCTGTTCCCATGGATAATTCCAGGTGAAAGTCTGTCTCACTTTCTACAAGCTGCTGAGATCACAAGCCCCTCGAAAATCAGAGTTGGAACCTGGGCACCTGTCTGCGATGTCGCTGGATGCTAGGTTGATTCTTGACAAGAGGCGCAGAGGCAAAAGGACTGCAGGCACCTCAGTGTGCCTGGTGGCATGTGTGCACATTACCTCTCCCGCTCCTGCTCCAGCAGGTTGGTGAAGTCGTCGCTCTTGTTCATGTAGTCAGTGTGCTTGTGCTTCTCGCTCTCTAACTCGTACACCGTGCGCCTGTGGCACTTCTCTGCCAGCAGCAGCTGCTCTAGCATGCGCCGGTACGTCTCTTTTTGTTTTTCCTCGAGTCTGTCCAGCTGAGTAAACAAACATGAGAGCAAGCTTAATATTTTATTTGATTTGCATATGACTCCAAATATTATATTGGTCTACTGATTTATTATCCGAAGGAGAGAACATTGAGTCTGGTGTTCTCTGTCATCTTCCCCGTTCCATCATTTTGTCTAGGCCAGCTGGCTTTGTAAACTAACCCAAATAAGGCTGTGGTAACTTCTGGCCTTCTAGCCCTTTTTCTGTGAACAGATGGTACAGCTTCTAAACTTTTGAGAGAACAAACTCTTTCACCATTTCCGTGAGATGGCACAAAACCCTATGCTTAGGAAGAAAGAGGATAATAGCCTTCCTGCTCTCAGAAAAATTAAGAGCTCAGCATGTACCTGTACCAAACTTCTCCCCTGAGAAGTCATTACCATCAACACAATCTTTTTTTTTTTTAAGATTTGCAGTTACATGCACTTCTAGGAAAACTATAGGAGGGATCTACAGTCCTCTCTCTTCAAGATATGCTAAGTTTTAGGGGGATTTCAGAGCTTAACAGGGAACGTATATCTCAGACTAAAAGAGATGCTGTCAAATATTATTACAGGACCTTTAAAAAATATTTATCTATCTATCTATCTATCTATCTATCTATCTATCTATCTATCTATTTATTTATGAGAGCATGTGAGCATGAGCCCGGCAGTGGGGGTGGGGAGTGGGTGGGGAGAGGAGGGGAATGTCAAGCAGTCTCCCTGCTGAGTGTGAAGACTGTCACAGGTCTGGGTCTCACAACCCAGAGATCATGACCTGAGCCCAAAATCAGGAGTCTGATGCTTAACCGACTGAGCCACTCAGTTGCTCCTATTACAGGACTTTTTGTGGTATCTCTCTGGCCAGGTTCTAAGATCTTTAAGGGGTGCCTTGATTATGTGTTTAGTTCCTACTGCCAAGCACAGAACTTGGAACAAAGTAAGTGTTCAGTAAATGTTTGTTAAATTGGACCAAATCTTGCAATATTGACAGTTCCCCATCCTACTCTCCTCTTCAAACTATAGTTTAGGGTTTCTCAACTTCAGTACTATTGACATTTCAGGCCAAATAATTCTTTATTTTGAGTGGCTATTTTGTGTACTGGAAGGTATATAGTAGCATCCTTGGCCTTTGCCCCATAGGTGCCAGTGGTACCACCTTCAACTGTGACAAACCTATTATCAGACGCTGCCAAATGTCCCTTGGAGGGCAAATCACCTCTACCATCACCCCTTGAGAACCTTGTTTTAGTTGAAACGGACATATTTAAAATTCATTCTCAATCCACAACCTATTCCCTGAAATCTAACACAGTAATTCCATGTGGTATCAGCATCAGAGTTTTTCCCCTGGTTCTCCATATTTGTCCCTTAGTCAGATGGATGATCTGAGGTTCCCTCTGTAGTTGTATGGGATCTCCATTGTGAATGGAGGCCCCAAATAAAAGAGATACCATCACCCACATAATCCTCAGCATTTCTGACCAGATCTCCATCCCTTTGTGTAAGAGCTGGTGACCAGACAGACTGGTAGAGAACACCAGGTTAATTGGTGGCTATAATATTTGATACCATTAGGAATTGACAAATTGTACTTTTATGTGTTCTGATAAATTTCTATAATCTTTTTTTTTTTTTTAATTTTTTATTTATTTATGATAGTCACACAGAGAGAGAGAGAGAGAGAGAGAGGCAGAGACACAGGCAGAGGGAGAAGCAGGCTCCATGCACCGGGAGCCCGACATGGGATTCGATCCCAAGTCTCCAGGATCGCGCCCTGGGCCAAAGGCAGGCGCTAAACCGCTGCGCCACCCAGGGATCCCAAATTTCTATAATCTTAAAGGGACAGTTTGTACAAAAGATTTCCTTCATGGGAATATCTTCCTATTATAAAATATTCTCTCCAGGAACTTTTCCATCTTCCTACTATGTGATTTTCATCATATATTATAGAATTTGTCAAGTATTTCTAAAATATCATCATCATCATCAATGTAGAAAGAGCAACTCTTTCCCTTTTTTGATCCTTTCTACTTTATCATGAATGAAGTAGGACCCACTTTCTTTTTGAAAGCATTTGAAAGAGTAGCTTCTGCCTGCTTCTTTTTTTTTTTTTTAAGATTTTATTTATTTATTCATGATAGTCTCACAGAGAGAGACAGAAAGGCAGAGACACAGGCAGAGAGAGAAGCAGGCTCCATGCAGGGAGCCCGACGTGGGATTCGATCCCGGGTCTCCAGGATCGCGCCCCGGGCCAAAGGCAGGCGCCAAACCGCTGCGCCACCCAGGGATTCCTGCCTGCTTCTTCATACCCTCCCCCATTCTTCCCTAAGGAAGGAGTGGTGACTTATTTGAAAGTTGTAACCCAGCAATTGCAGTACTAGGTATTGACCCAAAGCACATGCAAATACTGATTTGAAGGAGCACATGCATCCCAATGTTTATAGCAGCATTATCAACAATAGCCAAACTATGGAAAGAGCCCAAGTGTCCATCAACTAATGAATGGATAAAGATATGGTATATACATACAAAGGAATATTACTCAGTCATCAAAAAGAATGAAATCTTGCCATTTGCAACAATGTGGAGAGAGCTAAAGAATAAAATGGTAAGTGAAATAAGTCAGTCAGAGAAAGACAAAGACCATATGATTTCACTCATATGTAGAATTTAAGAAGCAAAACAAGGGAAAGGAGAAAAAAAAAGATAGTTGTATTTGGGATAGGGAACTAATAAGCAGCTCAGCATTTTCATTTCTTAGTTTTTGCTCTGCCTGCCATAAAATGGTCCATTGTGCTCTGAAGGCCCAAACTCCCCTCAAGTGGTTTCTCCAAAGTCTAGAAGGGAAAGCAATAGAAAGCCCGGTGGTATTCATCTATCTATTCAGATCAATAATAAAACTAATTATTTAACTCATCTATCCAACTCCTGTAGTTACCCCTCAATCTCTTTGAAGAACGCTGGAGAGAAAGATGGGGACATTATTCATAGAGTAGCTAAGATACTCAGAAAAATAGACACTGTGAGGGCATCTGGAGAAATACAGCTTATGTTGATAGTGAGTATTCTAAGGGAGCCCATGGAGAAGGGAGACCTTAGCTTTAGTACGTCCTGTCCATGTGGGGCTTTGGGACTGGTTTGTTCTCAGCAGCTACAGTCCTGAGGCTGGCTCACTGGAGCAGTTGCTGGGGTCTCAGTAAGCAATGTTCCCCTCAACTACACTAGTACAGCTTGACCCCAGCACTGATCACATAATCAGGAAAACAGTCTTTTCTCTCTTAATGCACTGAAAGGATGCTGCTACACTGGCATGCCACTGTTTTTCACACTAAACTGCAGACCCAGACTTGTGACTGCAGAGGTCACAAATTCCTCTTTAGCAATAAAGTATTAGAGTGTGAGGATTTAGCTTTCAATTTTAAATTTTAGATGTAAAAACCAACATAGGTAGCAAGAAATCAGCTGTATGATACTCTTTTTCTTGTTATTTTGTTTGGAACTACATAGAGCTTCCAGGAGAGAACTTAGGTGGGCTAACCTCTTTCTTGGATCTATGTGGCTTGTCTAGAGGTTCTGAAGACCATCTCCATAACTATGGGCTCTGTAGATTCATTAATCCTGTACACTGTGTCCATGACTTTTGGTTTTTAGGATCCAAACTGTGGTTCAACCATAGAGGAATGGTTGCTTTTATTAATGAATGGTGAAAGTGAAATGGGAACCTACTACTTTAGAAATACAGCTCCCACTTGAACAGAGGTAGAAGGAAAATTAAATGAGATCATCATCTTGCTAAGAGTAACATGGGCGTGGACTATATTGGGTCATTTTGCTTGAGATAAATTGACTGTGGAACCAAAGATTTTCTTGTATTTTTAATATTTAGGCATGTGAGGTTGGTATCATGATAATTGCATGTGTTCTAATAATTCTTTAGACTCTTTGATAAAAGGGGGTCAGGGGGACTTTAGGATGTAGTAGTTAAACTTTGAAAATGCTTAAGATTAAGGTCCCTCTGGCTAAGGCTAAGTAGAATAAGAACTGGGAAGGAAAGAAACTGAAACCTTGATTTCTTAGGAATTTTGCATAAGAATTTTGAACTTTGATAAACTGGACTTTCATTCATAAAGAAGCTCAGGGGGATTTAATATATGCTGCTTGATTTTTCCCCAGATTTTGGAAAGGCAGGGAGTCTACCACATGGGGTTCATTGCTTAACCTCTGGTGAGTTCTATTGGATAACTTCATTGGTCCTAATTTGGTATGGAAATTAAAATAAGCAGTGATTTTTGGGCTTGAGGTGCATGCAGCATGGCATCTAAGAACAAGAGTTAGATTATCCACTCATGGTCCCAGGAGGCTAATTGTATTGTGATTGTATTGGGATCATTTCTCATGAGGTTGGAAGAAGGATTCTGGCTCCTGCTTAATGACAACTTGATTATTAAGTCCAAAGGATCAGGAGACACAAAATTTGTGTCTAATATGGTAGACACAAATGTGTCTAATCCCAATCCTAATATGGTAGAAGATAAATCTTTTCTCCTTCTAGCATTCTATTTCTTCCACAAAGCAGGACCTCACTTTTTGTCAATATTGGGAAAAGTAGCTTCTGTCCTTCTCTCTACCTCCTCACTCACTCCTTCCCAAGTGAGGGATAACTCTTCAGATTGTGAGTTGAGGAGAGAAAGAAACCAAAAAGCATGCCTAGCTAAGCCAGTTCTAAAAAGACCACCCACAGGTTGGGTGTTTTCTGCTCCACTCCTCTGTTCATGAGATAGGAACACTTGGGTTAGGCCTACCTTCTGAAGGTAGGTCAGAAACACTTTTCTGTGTGTACTTTCCATAAAACTCAGAGGGTTAGAAGCAGTGCTTTTGGGTAAGTGTGTGTGCTTTCAGACCTATCTCTCCTTTGAGGTGTCACCCCAAGCTCTAACTTAGGAGAAAAGAATGAGGAAAATCTAAATGATATCAATTATCCAAACTGAGTTCACCAATCTGGGTGATTATCATAATAATATTTAATGAATATTTTGACCTTGTTATGTCTTTTACTCCTTCAACCCCTCCAAGTTTGACACTAGTTAAAGGTGTGAGCAAATATCACGCTCAAATCCCAGCAAATGCTAATGGCTAATACTTATTGAGGATGTGGGATTTACCAGACACTGTGTTAAGAGCCTTACAGGCATTGCTTCATATAATCCTCACAACAAGTTTAGGAGATACACACTGTGATTACTCCCACCTAACAGATAAGGAAATAAGCTTAGAGAGCTGAAGTGACCCGCCCAAAGCCATATGCAGCTAGCTGGTAACCAAGACTCTCCAGACACGAAAGTGGATCCAGCCAGTTGACTGCATCACCTCATAAATCATCTCTTAACATTTTAGACGACAAAGGTGAAAACAAGAGCTCAAGCTTAACCTTTTTGTAGAAATTAGGTAATTACAGGACCATCAATCTGTTGTGAATATCATCTAAAGCAGATTTTATCTGAGATCTGTCAAACTGATCTACAAAGGCTTGACATAAGATAAAAGTTACATTACAATAAATTGCTTCAGAGTTTTCATTTCTGTGTTCTTTTTTTCATTTATGGTACTAATTTCACATCTCTGAATTTTTTTACATAAATTCTGAAGTGAGTATGGTAGATCTAGCAATTGTTTCCCTAAATCAGCCTCAAACTTCTATTACAAAGTGAGAATACTTTTAACATGTAGTATCCTGGGAAATTAATAATGATAGTAAATAGTTCCTAATACAATCTTATATAAAAATGATTAAATATAGCCCTATTAGATTTCCTTTCATCTTAAAGAATTGCCCTAAGTATTCCATTGGTATTTTACCTCAGCCATTGCATTGTAGTTACTCACGTGACACCATTTTAATTATGACCGAGTCTATAAGATACTAAAACACAGTACCTTTATAAATATCAATAATAAAATTTCCATCAATATAATATCAATAATCAACTTAAATTTAGGTTATCAATTTGATAATGCTCCTGACAACTCAATGCCAAAACTGATAAGCACTTCAAATTTTTTACACATATCATCTCTTAGAGAAATAAAAGAATAACAAGACTGCAAGAGCTTATAACTAGCATAATCACATGAGAAGTATGGTTCAGGCTTTAAGTATATTTAAGGAAATGCTTCTAAAATTCTTATCATTTAAATGTATCCACTATAATTCATGAATTATTTAATTACACTTTAATTCTATACTAGTGTATCATAAAAATTTTGCCTTTGAAAGAATGTTAAAGCATGTAGAATGGAAGAATGTGAAGCCATCACTCTGAGGTACCCTTAAATAGGGAAACTTGTTGATGTGGTATTTTTACCTCTGAAATTGGTTTCTCATAGACATCTTCTCCTATAGACTTCTCTTGGGCTAGGATGGCATCTCGGTGCAGGACTCGCAGCACTTTCTCTGGCTCTGCAGACCCGTAATGAGCCTCTAGAACCTCAGGCTTGGTTTTCTCTGTCTTCAGCATGTGGATCACATCTTCCCTGGCCTGTGGTAGAGTGCAGCAAGGTCAGACAGTTGACAACATAAATCACATACCAGACTCACAAAATCAACATAAAGCTTATTGAACACATCCCCATCTCTTCGGGGCTATTGGCAAATTCACTGGGTATTTTGTTCTTATTTTTTATCAAAAGCAAATTGGCAAGCAGATAGTCTGCTTCAGGTTGCTAGGAAGCAGGCAAGCAGAAAAAGGATTTGTGCTAATATTAACTACATAAAAATTGCTTTATCTAAGTAGAAGAGATTCTGAGTGCTTTTAATCAAGAGCACCTGGGATACTTACCCCATTTCAATGCACATGGGGTCAAGGACAATTTAAAGTTTTTTAGTTTTCTATTTATGCTCTCAATGTAGTATTCAAATTGGTTTAAAATAACACCCTGCTCTCCCCATTCTAGTTATAACTCTATGTGTAATTAACAAAAACAGCTTTTATTAGTGAGTTCCTGTTTCTCATCAAGTGATTCATTTTGTACAAAAACACATGGATAGGAACTCACATGGTGCTGGACTGGCCTTTTCAGTCTAAGGTATTCACACCAGAGGTGAAATTTAACTCCTATAACATACAGACTACCAACCACATGAGTCAAGTTGGTAGGGTCAGGGCTGTTGTTTTGGTTTCTCAGCAAAACTTCAGCACCCTGTCAAGCTCTTGAGAAAACCACATGATTATAGGTTTTATATCAAATTGACTATGGATCTCATCACATAATGCAAATACATCTGGATGTATTTTCTGCTGGTTAGTAGTGATGAATTTTCTAGTTATGATGGAGCTGACATTTGCTAAATGTACTCCCAGATGGTTATAGACTTGTTTTTCCAGTAATGGTGATGGGTATAAAGTATCCTGACTTCATGCGAACGTATACCAAAGAACAAACTTCTGGGCAAGAGTTTCAGCCTATGGCAATACAATAGAGTTTTTCCCTGTGTTATACTAACTATGGGTTTGAAATCATAAACCTGGCTCATTATCATGGTATTCTAAACAAGGGAGCTAACTAGTTAGCCCTAAGACAGGACCATTATAAAGTTCGTCTTTCTTAAGGTTTCCCACTTTTATTGCTCTTTCATTGTCTCCAAATTAATCTAATTCAAGATGGCTAAAGACTAATTTATTATGGAAACATCAATAGACTGGAATTTGCAGATTTTTCCCATGTTGTCTCTGCCACATTTGTATGTGCTCATTTCAAGACAAAAAATGGAAAGTATTAATTTTGAAGAAACTAGTAGTTCAGAATTGGCAAGAATGTTAAAGTCAGAAAATAATTTAATGGAAAGGCATCTGTGTTTCCATGCAGAAAGAACATAAGCATAGATATAGTACCAGGCTATCCTGTACAATATCTTCATGCAGTTTAGAAAAAGGTGCCCACTTCCTCTGGGAGATATAGCCTGAATCAGAGTAGCAGCTGACCTAGCAAGGAAAGAAAGGACTGTATTTCACTCCTATCTATCCCTTTTGCCAGGCACCTTTGTGCAAGGCATTACTCCATTCTGTGGAAAGTGGCCCTAGACTGAAGAACATAAGGTCTGTCATTAGTTAATGGTTTTCAGGCAGATAAGATAAATAAGGAGCTTTTAGAAATGTAAATAGGTAGCTATTTCAGTTTAAAAGTTTAACCTACGCGGTTTAAAAACATGTAAATATTGTTGGTATCTATCTTCGTGACAAAATTGTCTTAATTCTCTTAGAAGAAAACAGTTTCTTTTGTTCCTGCTGATATGAAACAACTTTTTTCTCTAAAAATGTGCTTATGCTTGAGTTGTATAAACTGTGATATGCTACATATACCACACATTTCATTCTTAGTTTAATTACCCTAGACACTAATTACCAAAGAAAAAAGAGGCTATGGTGATATAACACTGCATTATAGATTCAGAACCACACTATTCATCATGAACCTACTAAAAGCTTTTTAATTGCTATGATAATAATCCTGGAAGGAATACAAATGTTGCCTATAAATCACTGCTATTTAAAGTAGTTTAATACAGTAAATCAATCATTATTATTGTGGTGTCTGCTTAATCAATGGGTTAATGAAATGGCTATGTAATAACAATACATTTTTAAACTACTTTAAATATATGATTCAATCTATATAAATAAGATCCTACATTTTGGGGATAAAATGACCTTAATCTCCATTTCAAGAAACTTCTTATTATTTTTTAAGACTTATTTATTTATTGGAGAGAGAACATGCACAGGGGAGAGGCAGAGGTAGATGAAGAGGGAGGGAGAAACTTGAGCAGACTCCATGCTGAGTGCAGAGCCCTTTGTAGGGCTTAATCCTGGACTCTGAGATCATGACCTGAGCCAAAACCAAGAATCTTAACTGACTACACCACCTAGGTACCCCAAAACTTAATTTTTATATAAAAGAATGAAATACAAAAGGTAAGAAGATTCCTGTCCTTAAAAATTACTGTTTTCACACAGAAGCTTTATGAGAAGCAAGTAGTTAAATTCTTAGGGTGCTATAGCACTGCTAAATAGACCACTGTATTTAAATATATGTAAAAGGACCCAGAGGGAAGAATACTTTGAGGAGGACTCTAGAAAAGGGAAAGGGGTCAGAGAAAGAAGAGATTAAATAATATTGTTCAATTATTTAGTTCTGATGATGAAGGAGAATAAATATGAGATTAGGGTATAAAAACAGACACAGAGGGGTCACATTCTTTTATTCCATCCTACAAGTTCCTCTTTGTGCCAAGGGAGGCATATGGAAGCCAAGAACAAAAATGTCCCTGCAGAACTGTAACTGCACCAGATGGAGCAAGGGGTTGTTTCAACTGGCTGCATAAGGAACTGATTAAAAACATATGGGGGCAGCAGAGAGCTACTTGCAAAGCCCAGGTGAGTGTGTGATTATCTTATAAAGTCAACAGAGGGTATCTGGGCTTTGCTGGGGGGGGGGGGGGGGGCGGGGGCGGGGAATGGGGGGGTAAGCAGAATAAAAGTCAGAAAAGGTGGAGCCACAACAGGTGGCATAGTTCAAAAAAAGAGTTAAATCGAATCATTCACTTAATAAATACTTGGGCACATTTACTTTGGGCAATGCATTGTGCTCAGTATTGGAGATATAATCACATCCTCAGAGATTACAGTCTAGAAGGATATGAACAAATAATTGAAAGGTATTGACATGATAAGCCTTAGGAGGGAGGAGATACAGGGGGCTAAGAACTTCATCTAAAAATACACGTGACTTGAATATAAGCCAAGGAAAAGGCTTCATAGAGTATGTGACCCAAAAATCTCACAGTGAGTACTTGAGTCAGAGAGAGAGGGTAGCTAGGGTAAGAGTGTTCTTGGCCAAGGAAAAACTGTAGGCAAAAGCCAAACAGATGTAGATGCATGGGCTGGAAAACATGAGGCTAGAGTGATAAATAATAGGCAACTCAGGAAAAGCCTTATAAATCAGGTGGTAAGTTTCCATTTTCTCATGGAATAGTAAGAAGCCTTGGAATTTTTAAGCAGCAGGACAGTAACATGATCAAGTCTGTATGGTGGAAGATCATTCATTTACTGTGTTAAAAACCTACAGATTTTGAATCAACAGGTATGTTGGTGTAGTCCAGGACATGTGATTTAAAATCTCTGCAAATCCACAGCTAAAATCATACTCAATGGGGAAAAACTGAGAGCTTTACCCAAAAGATCAGAACAAAACAAGATGTCCACTCTCACTACTTTTATTCAACATAGTACTGGAAGTCCTAGCCATAGCAATTGGACAAGAAAAAAAAAAAGGGCATTCAAATTGGTAAAGAAGAAGTACAACTTTCACTATTTGTAGATGACATGATGCTATAAACAGAAAACCCTAAAGACTCCAACAAAAAAACTACTAGATAGGATAGATAAATTGAATTCAGGACACAAAATCAATATTCATAAATCTGTTCCATTTCTATATACTAATAATGAGTGGCAGAAAGAGAAATTGAGAAAACAATCCCATTTGTAATTGCACCAAAAATAATAAAAGATCTAGTAATAAACTCAACCAAGGAAATGAAAGACCTGTACCCTGAAAACTATAAAACATTGATGAAGAAATTGAAGATGACCCAAGCAAATGGGAAGATATTCCATGCTCATGGACTGGTAGAACAGATGTTGTTAAAATGTCCATACTACTCAAAGAAATCTGCAGATTTAAATGCAGTCCTTATTAAAATACCAACAGCATTTTTCACAAAACTAGAACAAGTAATTCTAAAATTTGTATGGAACCACAAAAGACTCAGAATAGCCAAAGCAATCTTGAAAAAGAAGAACAAAACTGGAGGGATCATAATCCCAAACTGCAATATAGACTACAAACATGTAGTAATTGAAAAAGTACGGTACGGCACAAATTGGACACATAGATCAATGGAACAGAGTAGAGAACCCAGAAATAAATCCATACTTATATGATCAATTAGTCTACAATAAAGAAGGCAAGAATAGGCAATAGGAACAAGAGAATCTCTTCAACAAACAGTGGTGGGAAAACTGGACAGCTATATGTAAAAAAATAAGACTGGGTCACTTTCTTATACACAAAAATAAACTCACAATGGATTAAAGACATAATACATGAGACCTGAGACCATAAAAATTCTAGAAAAGAACACAGGCAGTAATTTCTCTGACATTGGTCCTAATAACATCTTTCTAGATAGGTCTTCTAAGGCAAGGGAAACAAAAGCAAAAAGAAACTATTGGGACTACATCAAAATGAAAAGCTTCTGCCCATTGAAGGAAACAATTAACAAAACTAAAAGGCAACCTACTGAATGGGAGAAAATATTTGCAAATGATATATCCAACAAAAGTCTGGTATCCAAGATAGTCAAAAAACTGATACACCTCAACAACCAAAAACAAATAATCCAATTAAGAAATAGGCAGAAGACATGAATAGACATTTCTCCAAAGAAGACATCCAGATGGCCAATAGACACATAAAAAGATGCTCCACATCATTCACCATCAGGAAAGTGTAAATCAAAACTACAGTGAGGGGGCACCTGGGTGGCTCAGTGGTTGAGCTTCTGCCTTTGGCTCAGGGTGTGATCCAGGGTCCTGGCATCGAGTCCCGCATCAGGCTCCCCTGGGAATCATATATTATCATATATTATCATAATATCATATATTTAAAATAGTTTAAAAATGTATTGTTATTACATAGCCATTTCATTAACCCATTGATTAAGCAGACACCACAATAATAATGATTGATTTACTTTAAATAGCAGTGATTTATAGGCAACATTTGTATTCCTTCCAGGATTATTATCATAGCAATTAAAAAGCTTTTAGTAGGTTCATGATGTCTTCCTCTGCCTATGTCTCTGCCTCTCTCTCTGTGTCTCTCATGAATAGGTAGATAAAATCTTTAAAAAAATATATGGTCCTGGATGACCAATGCATGCCCATTCTGTTATTGCTTTCCTATTCTGGCATTCCATTCAATGTTCTGTATCTATTTAAATAAGGTAACTTATTAGTTTACTTGTCTTTCTTTCTTAGTCTGTGAGCTGCTTTGAGGACAAAGATGTGTCTACGGTGTCTACTAAAAGAATGCCTGTTTATGTGATAAGAACTCAGTAAATATTTGTTTAAATAAGAAAAGTCCAATTAAATGATGTGAAGTCAGAGAGGCATAAACTGGCACTGAAAATCTC
The DNA here is from genome assembly GCF_048164855.1 of Canis lupus baileyi. Lineage (NCBI taxonomy): Eukaryota > Metazoa > Chordata > Mammalia > Carnivora > Canidae > Canis > Canis lupus. The sequence continues at coordinate 35,549,640 of NC_132844.1, read as the reverse complement.
AGAACAACCTTAACTACTTAGCCTTGTTTAAAAGATCTAAACAATTATATTTTGTGAACTTCTACCCTTTGATCTGACATTTGTGTCTACAATTTTGGAGTCACTTTGTTCTTCTTAAGTTTATCGCAAAAAGAAAATATGTAAACGGAATAAGGAAAACCAGTACATTCTACCAGAATGTTGCAACAGGAAATGGACTATCTTTAAATCTCATACAAATTGAATTACACTATTTACTCTTGTTAGGTAAATACAAATACCATAAATATATTGGAAGGAAAAAAGCTACATAATTTATGATGATATTAGCTATTCCTACAGAAATTAAAACCATCTTTTCTCCTGAGTTTTAGAATTTAAAGTTAACATGATTAGTAACACAACAACAAGGAGAAGACTCAAACATGGCGAGTTTAAAGGGCCATTGGGCTAAAAATATGTCTTTTGGTTTCTTTGGAGGAATTCCTTTACATAAATATATGGTCAATAGTGCCTTAAAGTCTCTATATCCATGTTTATTAAGGATCACTGCTTTCTAGCATGTCAGGCTGAATATCACCCAAAAGAAATATTTCATTAAAATGTTAAAAGCAGATGCTATTTTCATGTTAATATTTGCTGTTATTATCAACATAATAGCTTGAATTCTTAAAAATAAAATCTTTCAAAATCCCAATGATATTTTTTTGCAGAAATAGAAAAATACATCCTAAAATGCAGAGGGATTTCAAAGGACTCCAAAGAGCCAAAACAACCTTGAAAAAGAACAAAGTTGGAGGTTCCAGATTTTCTGTTTTCAAAACTTACTAGAGAGCTACAGTAATCAAAACAGTGTGATACTGACATAAATACAGACATATAAACCAGTGGAAGAGAACAGAAACACACAAAAAAATCCCCACATATATTGTCAAATGATCTTCAATAAGAATGCCAATACCACTCAATGGGGGAAAGGACAGTTTTTTCAAAAAATGATGTTGGAGAAACTGAATATTCATATGTAAAAGAATGAGGTTGGACCATTATCTTACACCATATGCAAAGATCAATTCAAAATGATCAGAGACCTAAATGGAGAAGCTAAAAGTTTTAAAAGAAATTATAGGGGGAAAGCTCCATGATATTGGATTTGACAATGATTTCTTACATGTGACACACCAAAAGCATGGCAACAGCAGAAAAAATAAATCAGTTGAACTACATCAAAATTTAAAACTTCAGTCTCAAAGAACACAATCAACAGCATGAAAAGCAACTCACAGAATAGGAGAAAGTATTTGCAAATAATATATCTGATTATCTATTAAGAGATTAATATCCAGAATATACAAAGAATGCCTACAATGCAACAACAAAAAAATAAAAATTAAAAATTGGACAAAAGGGATGCCTGAGTGGCTCAGCAGTTGAGCTGCCTTCAGCTCAGGGTGTGATCCTGGCTTCCAGCCAGCGGGAACCTGCTTCTCCCTCTGACTATGTCTCTGCCTCTCTCTGTGTGTCTCTCATGAATAAATAAATAAAATCTTAAAAAAAAATTGTACAAAAGACTTAAATGGATATCTCTCTAATGAAGATATACAAATGGCTACCAAGCACTTGAAAATATGCTCCATGTTACTAGTCATTAGGAAAATGCAAATCAAAACCACAGCCAGACACCACTTCATACCCATTAGTATAGCTATCATCTAAAACACAGGAAATAACAAATACTGACATTGATGTGGAAAAATTTAAACTATTGTGCACTGCTTATGAAAATGTAAAATATTTTACCCACTATAGAAAACACTGTGGTGTTTCCTCAAAAAATTAAAAGTAGATTACCATATGACCCAGCAATTCCATTTCTGGGTACATATGCAAAAGAATTGAAAGCAGGGACACTCATGTTCATAGCAGCATTATTGGCAATAGCCAAGAGGTAAACAACCCAAGTATCCACTGACAGGTGACTGGGTAAGCAAAATGTGGTATTATTCAACCTTTAAAATGAAGGAAATTCTGACACATGCTGCAACATGGATGAAACTTGAAGACATTATGCAAAGTGAAATAAGCCAGTCACAAAAGGACAAATATTATATGATTCCATTTATATGAGGTATTAGAATAGTCAAATTCATAGAGACAGAAGGTAGAATGCTGCTTGTCAGAGTTAGAGGGAAAGAGAGTTATTGTTTAAGGAGTATAGAGTTTCTGTACTGGAGATGGATAGTGATGGTATATAACAAGGTGAATACATTTAATACCAATGAATTGTACACTTAAAAATGGCTAAAATGGTCAATTTCACATTATACATATTTTACCAGAAGTTTAAAAAACTAAAAGTACCTTGTTTCCCCCTGAAATAATTGGAATAAGAAAAGAAAAATCATTCCTAATTCTATATTTAGAGAATACCACTTTAGAGAAAAAAGTAAAATTCCATGTAATAAATTATAAAAGTTCAGTCATATTTTCCTTATGATTAGTTAACTGTATGTCAGAGTCATCCATGGATTGAAACACATTTTCACTACTTATGTGGTTTTCTTCTTTTTTCTTTTTACACACATTGAGATATTAATAGTACCCCAGCTGCTATGTCCCGGATTAGAAATTAGATAAGGTCACAGGTTCCCCCATGCAGTGCTGTGATGCTACAGCTAATAATTTCTTAAATTCCAAAAGACAACAAGCTTTTTGTTCTGTGCTAATAAAGACCTTGGGCAGAGCCTTTAAACTCCCTACCCCTATATATAATCAAGTCCAGCAGATAGGGTCCAGCTTTCTGTGAACAAGTTGAAAATCTGAATTCCTTAAAATATGGGAGAAGCCATTGCTAAGGCACAACATGATTATTTTCTCACTGTGGTTGTTTATCTAGCTCCATAAATTTAATCCCCTCAACAAAAACCAGCTAGATGAGACCTAGGACAGATAAAGCATCTATACTAGATGTGGTACCAGACATCTCTGAATAGACATCTTTGGTACAATTCTGCCTATAAGGTTAAATTTTGTTCACCTCCTTACTTTTTTCTATGATGGTCTCTAGAAGTTATTTTTCAAGCTTGAGCAAAATGTTGTAATCCTGTCTGGAGGATTGACTGGCAGGGTGGCCTTGCCATAGGGCAATTTGCATGAGGAATTAAGGCTCTTCCTGGGAAAGAACTCATCCCAAGGGAGGAAGGGCACCATATTGGTTGAAGGACAATGGAGCAGGGTCAGAGGGGAAGGGTGAGTCTGAGTGCAGCATAGTGTCTGTCACTCAGACTCCCCTCTAGCCTACCCCCTTGATCCATGTCTGAGTCTCAGGGTGAGGGATTGCTGTAAAAGACCTAAATAAAACTAAGAGGAATTGGTAAATTAGAATTCAAGATACCATGCTTCAGTAGTAAGGATGAAGGAAGGAGCCACCCTCTCTATATTTTGCATCATGCTTTCAGTGTAGACATCAGTCTGAGCAGTCTCCAAGTAGACATCAGCTGACATAAACAGAAGAGAAAGCCTTTGGGGCATATGCAGCAGTGCTGGCTGTGCTTTCAGCAGGCACTTGCAGGGGGAGCTATCATTAGCACAGTGGGCCAGAGTCGGAACAAGGGCAAAAAGGCAAATGCCAAATGGTAGCCCAGAGGAGTATGCAGAACCTGTGTGGGTCATCCTCTGAGGACTTCTAGCATATTATGGGAGGAACTTAAGGGGATCTGGCATCTGCACAGAGCAGGTAGGGGCAGAGGTAGGAGAGGGAGAAGATAGCTTAGTTTCTTTGATCTTATTTTTATCCTGTGTCTGGTGAGGGCTGGGAAATATAAGTAAGACTTTTTTCAAAAGAGAAAATATTTCAACCAAACAAGATAAGACTACATCATCTGATAGAATTTATATGGGGGTTTATTTAATCACATAACATAAAGTTCCTTCAGATTTGGTATGGTTTTTTATATATTTATTTCAGCCTCTGACTTCAGTGAATTCTATGTCTATAAAACACACATGACCAACTTAGAACTAGAGTTTAGTTTTTTGAAGAAAAATACAAGTAAATGTCAGCCATTATGAACCTACAGGGAACATTACACTGCACTGGATATTTACTTTTATAAGTAATCAAGAGTTAGTACTTTAAACACTAGAGTTGTTTTATTTTAAGGGTTTGGGAATAGGAGCATCCTCAAGTGAATTATAAAGCCCCTCTGCTCTTAAAAAGAATATAAGGAACATAGTCAATGTCTTTTCAAGAACTCAGGTGGTCATTCTAAATATCAGTTATTCTGGTGCACTGAAAATGTATATTGTTACATGGTTCTTTCATTCTTTCACTTGCTTTTCATCGTTCTCTTTAAATGAGTTCTTGATGTAAACTTAGCCCTAGTGTAATGCTTATTTTTACTGCAACTCAAGAGAAGTGATGTAGTAGAAAGAGCATGCACTTGGGAATCTTGAGTTAGAAATATGCATTATCACTACTACCAGTGTGACTTGAAACAAGTGAGTTAGATTCTCTGAGCTCAGTTTCCTCTTCTATAAAATGGGCATAGCAGTAGCTATGTCACAGATCCTATATGAGCTAATGTAGGAAGGTGCTTGGCAAATGTTAATTATCCTACACTTCGGGAGCCAAACAGACAAATTGTGGCTCTGCAGTTTACTACAGCCATGTGACCCTTGGCCAGTTAGTTCTGAACTTCAGTTTCCCTGTCTGTATGAGAATGAAATATATGTGAAGTGCCTAACGTAGTGCCTGGAGTGCTATAGGTGCCCAACAAAAGGCAATTTCCTCTTTTCTTTTTCTCATAAAGGTAAATGGCTGATGTGGAACAGCTGCATCTACTGAGTAGCATAACCAAAATCCTTCCCACAAACTGAGTCAGCAAGTCAAAGACTAAGGCAGGGGTTGCTTGGGTGGCTCAGGTGGTTAATTGTCCATCTTCGGCTCAGGTCATGATCCAGGGGTCCTGGGATCGAGTCCTGCATGGGGTTCCCTGCTTAGTGAGGAGCCTGCTTCTCCCTCTCACTCTGCCCTCCTCCTGCTTGTGTGCCTTCACTCTCTTTCTCTCTCTCAAATAAATAAATCTAAAAAAAAAAAAAAAAAGACTAAGGCAGTTTTCCTCATCTCCATTCCTCTCAATATCCTGTGACTGCACATTCATAACAATATCTGTTATTCCTAAGCCACAAACCTAACAGGCAACTGGCCACCCCATGTTGGCTGGTCCCATGCTTCTGAGCCTTCTGCTTTATTTGTTGATGTAATTTGAAGGAGCAACTTTCTCTCTAATTCAAGAATTTGGACTGCACTGTTTACTCTAGAGTCTGCAGTTCCTTCATCACCATGTCAAAAGATCATATTGCAGCAGAAATGACTTACCATTTTTTAAAACTTTTCTGAGTATTCTATTTAAAACCTGGCATCAGTAAGAATGTTAAATAACACATCTTGTACTAGCACTCATGTAAAAAGCAGGCATTGCCTATAAATGAAGGTGCAACCAAAGTCAAGCCCTCTGATTTTGGAAAATAAAACAAAAATAAGTACCAAAAAAATAGAAATGATAATTTTTAAAAATGGCACCTTTGATGTTTAATAAAGTTCCTGTAAGAGTTCCTACTTGGAATATTCTTTTTTTGAAGAAAGGAGATCCTGAGAAAGCTACAAAACTTCTATAATAGGTATGATTTGCCAAATGCTTTTTATGGGCAATATTTGGCCTTCTAGTGCTATGTCTCAGTTTGAAATGCCAAATCTACTTGTTCAAAGACAATATGTAGTCCATCACATTTGCTCATACAATTGCTTTGCTTTTTCACTGTATTGGATCACAGATGGAACACATTCAAGAAATTTTTAAACAAGAATATTTCATGTGAAGGGCACCTGGGTGGCTCAGTCAGTTGAGCATCTGTCTTTGGCTCAGTCATGATCTCAGGGTCCTGGGACTGAGTCCCACATTAGGCTCCCTGCTCAGCAGTGAGTCTGCTTCTCTCTCTCTCTCTCTCTCTCTCTCTGCCCCTCCCCCCTGCTTGTGCTCCCTCTCTCTCTCTGAAACAAATAAATAAAATATTTTTAAATAATAGAACATCTCATGTGTATTATTATTTACATGCTAGCATTCAGGAACTATGTGATACTCTGAAATTTGAGAATGGGCATAACATTTGTAGAACTGACATTTCTGATGTCTGATACTTCCCTAATTATTATACTCACCACTTGGTAATTTCAATGGCTCATTTTTTCCCTCCTCACAAGACTGAGAACTCATGGAGGGCAGAAACCTCTTGGTTTCTTTTGTGTCCCTAGTCCCTAGAACAGTGACTGACACAAGTGTTTGCTCAATAAATGTTTGCTAAATATATGAATGAAGTGTGTGTGTGTGTGTATGCGTGTATGAACTCTATCTGTCCAACAGCAACTTCCTGTGTTTCTCCTTTTCTAAGCATGTACATTTTCTCCTTTGTGAACAGAATAGCATTTTAAAAATCGACCTTTTATCTCTCACTACAGAGAGTTTAGATTCCAAAAGCTACTGGTTTATTACTCTCATTTTGTTCATGAAATCCCTCTAAAATCTCTCCATGATTCGAGTTCCTTCTTGTATACAAGGAACAAAAAATAAGCTACAGGTGATGCTCAATATCAGCAGTAGTTATTTTCTGGAAGTTACCACAAACACTGCATTAGAATACTGAATCATTGCTCTTAGGGGAAATACAGTTAGGCTCCTACAAGCCCCTCATCACAACATTTTCATCAACCAAGTAATATATGACCTTTTTTGTGCATTTTTAAATTTAAAGATGAATGAATATATATACATGGGTAGTTATCTGACTTCTGTATGAGGTAAAGACTTTCTCTGAAATGACAAGGAAAAGCATAAGAGATTCTATGCATAAAAAAATAGCCAATTAAATGGCTAAAAAAAAAGGAAATATTTCTAACAACAATGACAGATACAGGGTAATTATCCTCAGTTATAAAGTGTTCACATATGTCAGTGAGTAAAATCCCAACTAAGGCTTTTTGTTAGGACAGATTGAGCATAAATATGCTCATTACAATGTTATTTAAAACTGTAAAACTATTGGAAACAACCTAGATATGCAATAAGGAAGTATTTGAGTAGAATATAATACTTCCATATGATAAAAAACATTTTATAAACTTTGAAAATTCTATTTCAAGGGGTGTTGAATGATGTGGGAAATGCTTATAACAAATATGTATTGAAATTTGTATATACACTGTGCTTGTAATTATGTAAAAAATACATGTGAAGAAAAACACTCACCTAAATATTCACAATTGTTCTTTCAAGCTGGCAGAATTATGGGTGATTGATATTTTTCTTTGTAACTTTTCCATATTTCTAAATAAGTGTTTATCAAAAATTTTTAACTTATTTTCCTAGTGAGACCTTTTAGAGTATTTTTTCTAATTGCCATACTTATGAAGTTTCAATATCACAGATAGATCATACATCTGTTTATGCACTGTGGTCTTTTTGAGGATCACAAACCATTATAACATCTAAAATTTATTTTCCTCCCATAAGAATCAGTTTTTCCTTGGGAATAATAGCACTCTTATTGAGAGTGCATGTCCTAAGTGATCTATATTGAACTGGTTTTGCTTTGATTATCAGACAAAATGAAAATTAAAGAAAGTTCTGGAAGAGGTAATTTCAACTCAGAGGAATAAATTTATAGTAGAATTTCTGGTCCTCTGGTATTTGAAATTTTGAAACAATGATCTTTCTCTATCATGCCTAATATTTTTGTGAAAGTAAACATCTATTCCAGCTAATACATTTGGCTTTATGTGCATAATATGAAACTAACATATTTTACAGCGAAAAACAGAGTTGAATACAGTAAATACCAATACTTACATTGCGCCCTGGTATGAACAAAATTCTTTTCAGGTATGTTACTTCTCTTATTTCTGTTCTACAGATGATTAAGATAAGGGTAAAAAAATTAAATGGCTTGCCCATTTAATAAGATAAGAAAGGTAAGATAAAGATAGGATAAGAAACAGAGTTATCCGACTCCAAGATATTTATTCTCTCCATTACAAGTTGCATCTGAAAATACAATATAGGCACAAAGCAAGGGAAGACCCTGGAATTAAACTCTGGGTAATCTCTCCTATACTAACATTCATCTACAAACGGTGCCGCCACCATCTGGTCTCATTTCCCCACTACATAACTTGATTGGCTTGCCATGATCTTGCTAACATTTTTTGAGCATTATCATCTTTTTCGTAACTTCCCTAAAAATGCCACACTTCTAACTTCAGGCCAGAGCACGTGAGGCAGTGAACCCAATCGTATAAACTTACTTCTCTAACTCTCCAAGACCCCTTGCCAAGCCACTGCTGCTGGGAGACAGCCCTAGAGCATGACTTCTTGCAATGCACTTTGAAGTAGATAAAATATGCACTCATGGACATCTGTCTGTTATTTCCTGCACTCACAGCTTTGTTCTTTATTGCCAGAGAATTCTATGGATGATGTCACTTTTCTCTGAAGAGAGCAGGCCATCAGAGCTTTTCACTGACATAATTAATTATCTGTAGCTTGATTCTGGGCCAGAAAATTCTCAAGGCACAGCCCCTCAAAGAATTAACTTTACTGTGCTTGCTATTCTTAAACTTTTAAAGAGACAGGGTACCATATCTTTTTTTTCTTTTCTCAGACACTGATAATGGTATTTTTGTTCAGTGATATCAAGTAACAGAAAGTGAACTGGGGCACTATTCTATGATTTCACAGGGAAGACCTTCGGTTCAATGGGCAGCAAAATCTAAAGGTCGCTACAGATCAAGTATACAAAGCAAAGCTTTTAGGGCTTAGTCTTAAATGCCACAGGAATGCATCTCAATTACTGAATAGACTCTTTGGGGGATCTTGTGAATCTGCAGCCAGAAAAATGAGATCTCAACCAAAGCTAGCCACGTTGAATTATCCACAAGGTGAAAAGATTGTTTACCACCCACCACAGCCTAAAACATCACTTTATGTAAGCTTTACAAGATATGAGAAATTACCAGAATGGTGACCATATATTTTGAGAGTTTCATCTATATCTTTATATAGATCTAGAGTGAATTAGAAAGTTCATCAGAAAATAACACCTTCCACTCTGCTGGGTTTCAAGATTATGTAAATTTAGCCATTACTTACCTCTTAAAAACTGGGGCTTGATGGGGAATAATCAACACTGTAGATGTCATAGAGCAGTGGAGGGGCTCTATTGGAATCAGTGCACTTGAGTTCTGGCCCTGATTTTCAGGCAAGTGATAAGGTAAGATCCAAGAAATGTTTCAACTTTCTCAACTCTTGGTTGAAATAGAAATATCCTAAGACCATACCTTTGAATGTGCATATTAATATTGCCCCCCACAAAGGAATTGTTATTTATGGTCTATTCTGCCTTGATTCTGCATAAACTGCATAAATTGTATTCTCTCTAGATTAATTTAGCTTGGCAAATTATTTCTTTGGACCTACTATTGAATTTGCCAAAGATTTAAAATTATAATAGTTGGACAGCCCAGGTGGCTCAGTGGTTTAGCGCTGACTTAGCCCAGAGTGTGATCCTGGGGACCCGGGATTGAGTCCCGTGTCGGGTTCCCTGCATGGAGCCTGTTTCTCCCTCTGCCTGTGTCTGTGCCTCTCTCTCTCTCTCTCTCTCATGAATAAATAAATAAAATCTTTGGAAAAAAATAAAATTATAATAGTTGATCATAAAAAATCAACATTACAGAATCAACATTAAAGAAAAAGTGAAGGTATATGACACATCCTCCCAAATTTCACTTCCCAGACCTAATTTTAATAATAATTTGAAATGGATCTTCTCAGAATTGTTTTTCTCTGTAGGTATATAAATACAGATGTCAAAACACACACATTCTCTGTCTCTATCTCTCTCTCCATCTCTCTTTCTCCCTAACATTACTGAGCATTTACTATATGCCAGGAAATGTACAAAGTGCTCTGCAAATATTATCTCATTTTAACCTCACAATAACCTTGTCAGATAGCTACTACTTTTTAAAAGAGATTTATTTATTTTAGAGAGAGAGAGATCTCACAAGTGGGAGAGGGGCAGAGGGAGAAGATCTCCAACAGACTCTCCACTGAACACAGAGACCCACAACCCATGAGATTATGACTTGAGCCAAAACCAAGAATCAGGGGATTAACCAACTGAGTCACCTAGGTGCCCCAGGTACTATTACTATTATCATTTTGTAGATGAGGTATCTGAGGCAGGTACAAAGAAGTTTGGTGACTTGCCCAAAGTCACACAACTAAGTGGTGGCATCAGAACACAAATGCAGGCAGTCTAACTCCAGGGCTGGTAATCTTGGGGCACCTGGGTGACTCAGTGGTTGAGCATCCACCTTTGGCTCAAGTCGTGATCCTGTGGTCCTGGGTTCGAGTCCTACAGCAGGCTCCCCTGCAGTGAGCCTACCTCTCCCTCCGTCTATGTCTCTGTCTCTCTCTGTGTCTTTCATGAATAAATAAATAAAATCTTTTTTTTAAAAAAAGAGCTGGTAATCTTAATATACTTTATGAATTCTCCATATATATACATATCAGTATGGAATCTCTCAAATATATACCTTTTATTTTTTATTCAAATATAATAGAGAGCTCAAGAAGGACGAAATTCTACTGATGCCAATAAAACTCATTTCATCAGAACTAATAGATATGTCTTGCATATTTATCTTTCAAATCAATATATTCTTTGAGTCTCTCTCTTTTCACATATGCGTCTCTCAGTTGGATTTTTTCCAGTTTGCTCATTTCTTCTTACTTGAATCTATAATCCAAAGTTTAGATCAAATTCCAATATCAGGGAGACCTTGGTGGCTCAGCAGTTAAATGTCTGTCTTCAGCTCAGGGCCATGATCCCAGTCTGGGGATTGAGTCCCACATCCAGCTCCCTGTGACAAGCCTGATTCTTCCTCTGTCTATATCTCTATCTCTCTCTCTGTCTGTGTCTCTCATGAATAAAGAAATAAAATCTTTTTTTTTTAAAAATTCTAATACCAAGTGAAAAAATTCCAAGTGAAAGATTATTGTGTTAGACTAGAAGTCTACTACGTTGAATTTGTTTGAAATTAAGATCTCTACTGTAGAAATTAAATAAAATCTTTACCAAATATCCCTTTGCTTTGTCTTCCTCTCTTCTTTAGCTGAAAGTTGAAGAGCCTGCCTACCACTTCTCTTTCCACTGGCACCAGCACACACCTTAGATGGAGCAGTTAGTTACCTCCCTCCTTCTTCCTTTTCTTTTTCCCTCTATTTACTAAATTATTCATGTGTAAAGTTGCTATTCTGCTAGTTGTTTTGAAGGGTCCCACATGAATAGGACATAATCCCACACTTATATTGACTTTATACTAAACTAGAAATGAGATTTGAGGTGATTCCTGTAACTAATTGTTTATCCAGAGAACCTTTTGGAAGGAACGGTGGGAGGAAAGTTCTAGAGCATGGGGTAGCATAGGGAAGTCATAAGGAATGAATAATTTTAATTCTAGATTTTTGACCAACCTAAATGACTCCAAGCCATAGCAGGACTTTTGATTCATAGAATCATAGGAATTTAGAGTGGGAAAGAACTTTAAACCCATGATTTACAGCTAAGGAAACAGATTCAGAGAAGCCATTATTTTCCCCAAGGGGTACAACTAATTGGTTGTTGATTATATATTAGAACTGATTCTCAGACCAGGGATCCCTCCATCACACTAAATCATAGTGAATACATTGCAACAATCTCATGTAGGAATTAATCCATATGCTAATTAATTTTAGAAATGTGAAATAAGCCATTTTTTTTGAGAGGTCATCTTTTAAATTAGCATTTGAATGTCACTGAGCACACTTGAAGGAATCCTGGCATGCTATAAAATCAATGCCCTAAAAAAGAAACTGACATTTCACTGAAATTTGACTTTGTATTCAAATACATTATTTGCCCATTAGCAATAGGAATGTGGTTACTGAGCTCAAAATATTGATTCAATACTTTTCCTTAATTTTCAGGTCAGTGCACATGTAAAGTATTATTTAGAGCATACTTTCTTCCCATGTGCAATTCTCATAGTCAACCAATTTTCCTATAGTCTTCCTGAGGGAAAATGTTAGAAAAACTTCATTTTGTTATAAGCTTAAGCTTATCAACAACTACTACTAATAACTACTCATCATTCAAAGTTGAGAGGACTCCGGTTGAGTATGTTAGATATCATGGTCTTTTTACTTGCAGTCCCCCTCTTGGGATTTTCTTTTTCATTCCTAAGCCTAAGCCTGAGCTTTATCTGACAACCTGACATTGATTCTGATGTTTAAAAACCATGTCTTACTAGCTTGTATAATGTTCTCAGTATATTAGCTTTTTCACAATAAGTGACCAAAAACAACTGGCCAAGATTCATTTTAATAGCTGAGAACTTTCAGGGAAAGAATTTTCTTGATTATGAGAGAGTCAAAACGGTTCATGGTCCCCCTAGTTTATTTCAAACTCCTGCTGCTTTTTTGTAGTACCAAGTTGCCAAACCTTGTTGTTTCAGACAATTGACATGCATTGACCTCTACTGAGTTTTTGTGGTTAGGAACCTTATCTAAGTTGTCGTTATCATGCTTCATCATCCACAAACCAATGGTCAGATGAAAGCATGGCAGACATGACTAAACAGAAGAAGCAGGTGGATGAGATCAGACAACTCGTGCTGCCAGATTTCTCAATGCTGAACTCATTATTTCACATTCAGCAGTGGCCAGTTTTAAAAAATATTATGAGAATATCCCTAAATTTCCTTCCAATTTCTCCACAACCTTCAAGGCCAACAAGCAAGTAGTCTGATGCCTTCTTTCTGCAGCCATTCTTCACACATGCTTAATCCCAAGAGCTAATTTAGCAAGACACAATGGAGCTGCCATGGTATGGGTTCACTCCAGCTGAAGTTCCAGTGGTCAGCTCACAGATGGTGTCATATTCATGGAGATCAGCTCTGAAGGCTTGCATCCCAAGGTGACTTAATCACAGCAAAATCATTTGAAGCATCTCTTCCTCACATGCCTGGCCTTGTTTTTTCTAGCCACAGCTTCTCAGGACTCACCAAAGCCATAAATAAAGAAAGCAATCATTTACATCTGCTAAAGTGGAGGCACTTGGAACTTTATGTACCACAAGTAAAATCCACTCCACTCAGGTTTCTGCTCTCACCACTCCACTGAAACCTCTTTTATCATGGCAAACTATGATTTCCCTGTTTGTTAAATGCAGTGGTCAGTTCTCATTCCTCACTTTCCTTGATCCATCAGTAGCATCAGATGCTTTTGATCTTTCTTCACCTTGAAACATTTTTTAGTTTGACTCCAAAACACCCACCTTTGCTAACTTCCCTCCTATCTCTCTAGCTGCTCATTCTCATTCTCCTTTGCTGATTCCTCCTCACTTTCCTGACCTCTGAGTGCTAGAATTCCCTGGGGCTCAGTCCTTGGACTTCTTATCTTTTCTAAATTTATTTTCTTCATGATTTCACCCTGTTTCATGGAATTAAATACCATCTACACAGATGACTCCCAAATTGATAACTCCAGTCCAGACCTTTCCCTGGACTCCAGACTCATATCCAAATCTCTATGGATATCTCTCTGTCCTTGAATGTCTAATAGCATCTCAAAAATAACGTGTAAAACTGCATTGCTGGTCTCCACCTGTCTATGCTGCTCCACCTGCAGTCTTCCCCATCTCAGTAAATGACAACCTCCGTTCTCCTTTGCTGGGCCAAAGAACCCTGGAGACAGCATTAGATAATCTCTGTCTCACATAACCCATACTCAACCTGCCATCAAATACTATCTATGTCCTCCTACAAAATTTGTACAGAATCTGAGCACTTTTCACCACTGTTAGCATGCTAGTCCAAGCCACCATCAGCTTTAGTTTGGATAAAGCTTGTTTGTTAGGTCCCTGTTTCTGGTGGTTCCCATCAACTCAGAAACAAAGAAGTAAATAAAGAACTGCTGACAAAAAAAAAAAAAAAAAAAAAAAATCACTGAATTTCCTCTATGTACTCAATTATCAATACAATAAAACTAAAACTGAAACTCTATTAGAGTTCATAGGAATGGAACTTTTAAAAAGACACAATGACGTTTTTAAATGTTAGTTATTCTGCAAATATTTGTTAAGTACCTAACATATAGAGATTCTAATTACCATGAACAATGAAAAAGAACCAAAAGAAGACAAATATCTTTAAAAGGAAAAAAAAAGAAAATCACAACCTGATCTTTAAATTCCTTTATTCATTTATTTTTTTTTTTAAGATTTTACTTATTTATTCATGAGAGACACAGAGAGAGAGAGAGGCAGGAACACAAGCAGAGGGAGAAGCAGGCTCCAAGCAGGGAGCCTGACATGGGACTTGATCCCGGATCACCAGGATTATGCCCTGGGCCGAAGGCAGGCGCCAAACCGCTGAGCCACCCAGGGATCACCTTTAAATTCCTTTAAAGAGGGTTATACTATCTGTTGGCAAATTGAATTTAAATAAATAAATAAAGTCCTTTAAAGATCCTCTGATTATAAAGCCATCTCTTTCAAATAAGAATAGCTGGGGAAATTCAGAAACAGTACAATTAGAGAGGACAGGTCTTTCTACACATGAAAACATATTATAGTGCTCAAGTAATTAGAACAGTGTGGTATTAGCACATGAAATAGGTAGAGAAATCTACATACCAAACCATAACCCAGAAATAGATTTAAATATTATATTACAGAAAAAAGTGACATTTCAAATCACAAGGGAAAAAGTGAAACATCAATTAATGGCTATTTACCTATTATTTCTCAGTTGTAAAATCATTTATCTTTATTCTACTTTGTGATGTTGCATCTGAAACTCTGCAAATTGCATTTCTTAGACTCCTGTGCTTGTTGCTTCCTATTGAGCTCTGCCAATTGGAGTCACTAGAGGGATATTAAAAGGTGGGAAGAGGAGAATGGGGAGGGCTTTTCTGTTTTGTCCTAGTTCTTTCAGAGCTGTTCCAGTTCCAGCTTCTTCAGACCTTCCAGAACCAGCCCATCAAGTATCTCCCTGGAGAGGTCCCTTCTCTGAACTCCTAAATTCTAGTCATTCTACCTCTTCCCTTTGTTTTCCCAACTCTAAAGGCAGGCAGTTATTGTCTCTGGTTACTAAAGCATTCTCTCTGTACTCTTTTCATTTTCTAGCATCTATATAACCAAATCCCTTTATTAACTCCTTTCCATTTGAAATATCTAGAGTGGTTTCTGTGTGCCTATCTGGACCCTAACTGCTACAATAGCCATCTACAAAAAAAGTAAAGTGACTTGCCTTAAATAGAGATGAATTCTAAATAGGTAAAATAATGGGAAAACTGGAAAGAAAAAAAGGACTTGGAGAAAATTAAAATAAAGTTTTCATAATCTATAAGTGGGAAGGCTCTCTTTTTAAATAATATTTAAATTCAATTAATTAACATATAATGCATGATTGATTTCAGAGGTAAAGGTCAGTGACTCATCAGTCTTCTATAACACCCAGTGCTCATTACATCACGCGCCCTCCTTAATGTCTATCACCCAGTTACCCCAGACCCCCACCGTCCCTCCAGCAACCCACAGTTTATTTCCCATGATTAAAAGTCTCTTATAGTCTGTCTCCCTCTCTGATTTTGTCTTGTTTTATTTTTTTCTTTCTTGGGAAGGGCTTTCTAAATTTGATCCAAATCAGAAGCCATAAAAGAAAAGATTTATGTCTGACTAATAATAGTGGTAAGAAATTTTGCATAGCAAGAAATGCCAAAAGCAAAGTCAAATTAAAAATAATGAGACAGAGGGATCCCTGGGTGGTGCAGCGGTTTGGCGCCTGCCTTTGGCCCAGGGCACAATCCTGGAGACCCAGGATCGAATCCCATGTCGGGTTCCGGTGCATGGAGCCTGCTTCTCCCTCTGCCTGTGTCTCTGCCTCTCTCTCTCTCTCTCTGTGACTATCATAAATAAATAAAAAAATTAAAAAAAAAAGAATATATAAAAATAATGAGACAGAAAAAAAAATTTAACTTATAGCTTATATCACAAAAAACTAATTTCTTTACTATATAGAGAGCTCTTATTAATTAATAAAAGACCAGAAATATAATAGCAAAAACAGGCAAAGGATAGAAACAGTCTAGTCACAGAAAAAGAAATAAAAATACCTCTAAAAACATTTGAAAAGGTACTCAACCTCAATCAGAAGAAAAATGTAATTTAAAAGTACAAGGAGCTACCCATTTCACCTACAGGATTGTTAAAGAAATTAAAACACCAGATTGGCAAAATGATGATATATTGTGTTGGCAAAAGTGTGAGAAAACAGACCTAGGCAATTTAACAAAATCTGCCACAAATGTATACATCCTTTGACTCAGCAGTTCCACTGCTGGGTAGTGTGAACAAGAAAAATACTCCTACGTATGTGATAAGATGTATGTATAATGTATCCATGCAGCATTGATTGTGAAAGCAAAAGACAGGGTACAGTTTAAATACCAACAGGGGACTACACTAAGGTATACTCAACTACCATGCCCTTCATAGCCATTAAAAAGAATGTAAAATTTCTGCATGTTCCAATAGGGAAAGATTTCCAAGGCACATATGATGTCTGAAAAGGGCCAATTGCAGAACAGTGTATGTAATATGTTCTGTTTGTGTAAAAAACAAAAGAAAATATACATACTTACATACATTATGTCTTTTTTTTTTTTTAGTTCTTCAGCCACATATGTGAATCAATTATTCAAATTTTAGGGGCACCTGGGTGGCTTAGTCAGTTGGGCATCTGTCTTTGGCTCAGGTCATGATCTTGGGGTCCTGGGATCGAGTCCCATATTGGCCTCCCGGCTCAGAGGGCATCTGTTTCTCCCTCTGCCCTTCCCCCCTTGCTTGGGTGCTCGTTCTCTCTCTCTCTCTCTCTCTCTTTCTCTCTCTCGCTCTCCTTCAAATAAATAAATAAATAAATAAATAAATAAATAAATAGTCTTTAAAAAAGTTATTCAAATTTCTAAATAAAATATTTTTAACTAGACTTATAATGATCATTGTTTTACAATATATATAAATATTAAACCATGTTGTATATTGGAAATTAAATTATATCTCAACAAAAAAGGAAAGATAATAAAACTGTCGTTTTAAATCCCACACAAATATTTTCAACATAAACTGTTTTCAGTATATAAACTTTACCCTAAGAATTATTTTATGTTTGGCCTGATTTTTGGATTTACTAAATCAGAGCATGACTCCATCCATACTCTTGTCTTATAATTACATGATTCCTGAACGTGTAATTACAATAAGACTCTACCACCTTGGAAGAGATACAAGAATGACACTCTATCAAGATACAAAAATCTCTGAACACCTGGACAGAACGGAAGTCTTCTCCCATAAAGTCCTTGAAAAAAACATGTGAGCAAGTTATAACAAGTAATGGAACAAGCTTTTAAGCATTAGTCTAACAGTAGGTATTTGTATGGAGAATTGCTTTCCTTGCCTAAAGACCTTGATATGGAAACACTTGATGTTCACTTGATACGGAAACAACATTAAAAATAAAGTGGGACAAAAATCAATGAATAAAATCAATGCACTGCTCCCATCGGCCACCCCAGAACATGTGAAATATTAGTTTCTTTCCTTTCAAATCATTTGCGTGATACATAATGAAAGAGAAAAATCCCCAGTAAGAAGAGGCTCTCAACACTATTTTCATACAGGAAATGGTCTCAGGACTGCAGACATGTCAGAATAGCAGGACCACAGATGGAGGGCATGCAGTGAAAGATAAGACTAGAGTGGTGAGTGACTGCCAGACCATAAAAGCCTCTCAGAGCAATAGGGTGCCTCTGAGTGTTTTAAGCAGAGGAAAGACTTGATTGATTTGCATTTTAAAAAGCAGACTCTGGCTGTGATATGGAGAATGATGGGTGACAAGACCACAGGAAGGGAACATCAATTAGGGGGCTATAGCAATAAACCACGTGAAAGGTCATAAGGATGCCTGAAGTGAGGCAAAGATGGTGAAGATCATGTCTTTCCAGTTATTTGAGGTCAGGGACCCTATGGCTTATTCTTTACCCTCACATTTCCTCTACTACCTAGCTGGCATTCTATAATCACCTATCATTGATTCCGTTGGCAGTTGAATCAACTATAATATGGTGGTAGATAATCAATAGGAATGACCAGATTGTTGCTCTAATGTTTGCTGCAGGTAGACAACAGTGTGATGTCTGTGAAGATCATTGCATGAGACAGTGAGACTCAGGGGGAAATGGGATCTTACAGCCACCTGCATCTTGTCTCACCAGTGAAGAATGGAAAAAGTCCTTCCCTCTATCCCTTCCCACTTAAGCAATTAGAGCCCTGAGAGAAAGAAAGGAAGTGCAATGTTCAGAGTTTCCTGCCTGCAACTCTTCAGTGACCCCAGAAGCGTCTCCCAGTCAGGATGTGTTTTTTTTTTTTTTTTTTTTCAGGAAAAATCTTTGTCCGGGTATTTTGCAGTCAGCATACCTGGCACTTCAAGTTGGCATGTTACACCACAATCACCTATAAACAAGTCATGTCAGATATTGCAAAGAAAACAAATGCTCAGTCCTCAAGCTCTGTATGCAACAGTGCACTCAAATGACTGTCCTTTGTAAACGCAAAGCCAGGAATTTAAAGAAAAAAAAGACATGCATTTTGATTATTTCAGAATGCAGTTCACCTTCCACATTGCTTCAAGGTTAAGAAAAAAAATATATTAATTACAAAAAGTATATAAACAGTCAAATGCATGCACACACACATATATAAAGCATATATTATGTATAATATATATCACATATAACATCTATTTATTCACATAGAATTTTTTCTCACCAGTTCAAGACGGCAGGTACTATACTATGCTACCTCAGGGCAGATCCATTTAAGGTTCAAAAACAGTAATACCACTGGTCAAGGGACACTGACTTTCATTGGTACATTCTGGTTTTGAGCCCATCAGACTATTTCTACATTTGCTTAGGAACATACAAACCCTTGTTTTATTGCTGGTTTTCCTCACAAATTAGCTATTCCCCACAGAGCCATGAATTTGCAAATGTGCTGTTATTATTACAACTTTAAAAAGGCAGGAGTAGAGCAGTCTGCTAAAATTTGTGCACATTGTTTCTGTTTCCTTTCAGACCCTGGATCAGGAAATGTTTAATGTGGGAGTAAGTATTGTTAGAGATTAATGGCTGCTGTTCGGAAAAGTCGATAAAAGTTCTTTCCTGCCAATACAAACGTATACATCATGGAAGCACAGGACAGTGCCCATGGATAGGATTACATGCTAGCTGAAAAGAGCAAGTGGCAAGGGGCTAGTTTCTTTCGATTATGCACTAATATGACAGGGAAATGATCTCAAAAATTTTCATCAACACCCTGCTTTCCCTTTTAAATACAGACAGTTTGGATAAAAGTATTTTTCTGTTGACAACTGTATGATGTGAGTCTCTTTGAGCCTGTCATGTGTTTCAAGGTTAGTCTGTGACTAGTTGACATAATGCTTATGAAGTCAGATTTCAAATCCCACCTGGGCCAATTTAACTTTGCAAAGAAAAATATTCCACACTGTGTCTGCCCTCTTAACCCCACCTGGCAAACCTGAGGATGCCACAGGTCACAAGAGGTTCAGAACAAACCCTTCTTTACCACTGTACATGGAAAGGTTTCCTGAGGATCGCTGGGGCTAAAACAAGGGAAGATCATGAAGAAAGTGCCAAAAGGGGGTGGGCATTCTTTACCCATGAAATCTTTGCCCAGTGACTTTTAGGAGTGTCCCTGGAATTGCTCAATAGAGGGAAGGGAATAAAAGAGAGGTAAAGGCTAGCCCAGGAATTTGTAAACAATGTCAGGTTGCTAGCAGTTATAAATAGGGCTTGTACAGAAACATCTCAGTAATTTGAACACCATTAATTTAAATTCATCCTGGTCTAGATACACAGTTCTGCATTTTACTCTTAAAAATACATAATAACTATAAAAAATGTTTTATATGGCTTAACAGTATAAATCAGAAAAATACACCTGGAGTACCTGAGTGGCTCAGTGGGTTGAGCGGCCAACTCTTGATTTTGGCTCAGGTCATAATCTTGCGGTCCTGGGGTCGAGCCCCAAGTCAGGCTCTGCTCTAAGCAGGGAGTCTGCTTGAGGATTCTCTGTCTGTCTCTTCCCCTCCCCCTGTTTGCATTCTCTCTCTCTCAAATACGTAATCTTGGGTGCCTGGGTGTCTCAGTCAGTTGGGCGTCTGCCTTCAGCTCAGGTCATGATCCCAGGGTCCTGGGATCCTGTCCCACATCAGGCTCTCTGCAGGGAGCCTGCTTCTCCCTCTGCCTATGTCTCTGCCTCTCTCTGTGCATCTCTCATGAATAAATAAATAAAATCTTAAAAAAAAAAGTAATCTAAAGAAAGAAAGGAAGGAAGGAAGGAAGAGAAAAAGAAAGAAAGAAAAATACACCTAACTTTAAAATTTTACTTTGCTTTTCACTGTTTTCAACCACCAATGAGCAATGGCATTGGCATTAGTTACAACTGGTCATTACAAGTGATTCTATGGTTCAGTTTGTTATAACCTTACCGAGAAGCATGGGGAAAAAAAGCAAGATGCAAGGAGGAGATGAGGCAGTCTGCTAAAAAGAATCTAACCATCAATTTGTGATTTAGAGACCAAAAAAAAAAAAAAAAAATCACAAGTTGTAAATGTCAAAACTTGTTTTGTATGGAAAAAGTTCTGTTGGCAAATAATAGATGCTTCTTCTCCTTATCTATGGGATAGGTGTCTCTTAAGTGTGAGTTTGTCTTCCATTTGAATTACAAAAGCTATAGCAGTCTATTATATTTCTGGCAGATGATAGGCGCTGGCTTTGGAGTCAGCAAGGCATAACACATCTTACTACGGCATCCTTGGGAGAGTTCACTCAAACCATCAAAGCTTCCATTTACTTATCTAACTTTTTAGGGCTGCTGTGATCATTAAATAAAATAAAGAAGATGCGGCTTTAGAGTAGGCAGCACAGAAGGATGCACAGTCAATATAGATGGGATTATTTTTCTTTGTCATGTCATTGCCACTTATTTGTTTGGGTTTTTTTTTTTTTTTCTACTTTGTACTACTGGAAAGTTTTATACATACACCAAAGTAGACAAACGAGTATAATGAACCACCTATCTCCTCACATATTTTGGGGGGTGAGGAGAGGCTGGAAACTTTAAAGGAAATTTCAGACATCTCCTCATTTCACCCAACAATAAAGAGATTATGATGACAGTGTCCTCAGGGTAGGGTACAATCTGATCCCTGGCTGAGAGAGATAGTTCTGCCACTAATATTGGCTTAACACATCCAATGAGAAAATACATAAATTGATGCATGGGGTAAAGTACCATGACGGGTAGAAAATGCAGCCAAAATTTTCACTGTCACCTGACGTTTCCTTTGAATATCCTTACTCTTAGTCACTGTGGTGAACACCATCTATTTTTAATGTGTAGTACTTTTAGAAAAAATTAAGATGGTAGTCCATTTTTTGCTTTATCAAAAAAAAAATTCATATTAACCAATTGGAACTACAAAGTAATTTCCAAAAAGCACCTATCAAGTGCTTCATAGATAAAGTCTGTCCTCTAGGAATTTGTTGTATAAAATAACTCTCAACGAGTTTTTGGAGAAGTATTGTTAAAAGTAGTCAAACAGGGGCACCTGGATGGCTCAGTGGTTGAGTGTCTGCATTTGGCTCAGGTCGTGATCCCGGGGTCATGGGATCAAGTCCTGCATCATGCTCCTCACAGGGAGTCTGCTTCTCCCTTTGCCTATTTTTCTGCCTCTCTCTCTCTGTCTCTCATGAATTAATTAATAAAATATCTTTAAAAATAGTCAAACAATATAGAAGATGATGGAGATAAATTTACCTCTGTAAGAATATGAGTACCTGAGTAGGGCAGAGGGAGAGAAGGGAAGTAGGTAGGTAATCAGAAGATTTTTAAAAAGGGGTCATAAATATCCCATATCCAGATTCTCTGGGGGACAGAGGCCTTGCTAACAATAATTCCCTGTCTAAAGAGCTCCGGGAGCTTTGATCAGTCTCACTTCTTTTGTGTGGCAAGTTTCTAAGCCCCCTACAAGCTACTGATAAAGGCCATAAGAGAGCTAGTAGTGAGCAGAAGGAGGGAGACTGGTGATGGGTAGGGGAAAGGTAAAGATTGTGCAACTTAGTCAGGGAAGGGGGTAGGATCAAGTCAATAGTACTGGCCCTGATGAAAAAAGGATATTTTTCTCTCTTTGTGAGGGGGAAGAGGAGAAACAGAAGGAAAGGAATAGAAATTTTTGGCATAGAGAGAGGTTGAGAAGACCTTAATCTCCTAAGTAAAATAGAAGATCAAAGTATCTGTGGGGAATAAAGGGAACAAGGATAGGATGGGGATGATGAAAGAAGTGTTTCCCTAACATCGATAAACCTGTTTTAGTGTTCTCTTCCAAAAATAAAACAAAACTAAACAAAAGCCTTCCCTACCCCTTACTATTCCCTCAGACCCAGCCCTGCCATCCTTCTCTATCCACAAACTTCTCAAGAGTAAAGTCTATCCAAGTACTCCTGGACATCAGCAATCTGATATCAACACTCACTGTTCCTTTGAAAATGTACTTTTTAAATGCCAGCTCAATAAATGGTTTGTTCTCAGTTTTCATCCTCCAGTTTTTCAGCAGTACAGAGAACTATAAATGTCTTCTTCCTGAGAGTCTCTCCTCCATTGCATCCACGGTACATTGTGGTTCTCATCTGTCTTCCTTTTTCTTTATCCATGTCCTCTACTCCTCTTTGGCCAGTTCTTTCCTCTCTCCGCACCCTTAATGCAAGGTGTTCTCTAAGGGTCTGTCTTTGGACTTGACTTTTTTCTTTTATTCTGTATCCCTACAGTCACCTCAGATGAGTGCCATATTTGTTTCTCTATATCTGTGCTGTTAATACAGTAGCCACTAGACACATGTGGCTATTTACATTTAAATTATTATTAAATATCATTTAAAATTCATTTCTTCAGACATATTAGCCATACTTCAAATGCCTACAAGCCACATGTGGCTAGTAGCTACCATATAGGACAGTGCCGATAGAGAATATTTCCTTCTTCATAGAAAGTATCTTTGGACACCATAGCTCCAGATCTTACCTCCTCTGTGAGGTAAGATTTTCTACCCTGGCAGTGTTCAACCTGACAACTCTCCTAGAAATCCTTCTAGAATCACAAATTCATTATGCCTCAACTCCTATTCCATTTAACATGTATTTCTCATAATAGTTTTCTGTATAAGCTCTAATTTTACTTTTAAAAGGCCCCATGTAGGGATGCTTGGGTGGCTCAGCAGCTGAGTGTCTGCCTTCGACTTAGGGTGTGATCCAGGCATCCAGAGATTGAATCCCACATCAGGCTCCCTGCAGGGAGCCTGCTTCTCCCTTGCCTATGTCTCTGCCTCATTCTCTTTTTCTCATGAATAAATAAATAAAATCTTAAAAAAATAAATAAAAGGCTCCATGTAATAAGACCACACACTCAAATAACTAAGAAATATTTACATAAGTAAACTGGATATTTAGGTATAGTTTTATCCACTAAAGTAATAGAGATCATTTGCATTAAGAAAAATAAAAACTGGGCAGCCCGGGTGGCTCAGCAGTTTAGCACCGTCTTCAGCCCAGGGTATGATCCTGGAGACCCAGGATCCAGTTCCATGTCGGACTCCCTGCATGGAGCCTGCTTCTCCCTCTGCCTGTGTCTCTGCCTCTCTCTCTCTCTCTCTCTCTGTGTGTGTGTCTCATGAATAAATAAATAAATAAAAATCTTTAAAAAAAAAAGAAAAGAAAAATAAAAACTACAGCCACGTAGGGGGGAAATTGCTGTCTTCTACAGAGTACCTATATAGTACTTTCCCATGTTTAGAGTGTCATAAAATAATAAATAGATTTATTAATGGGACATTTTCTCTTTATATATTAATATATTTTCCTACAATTCTCAACAAAACCAAGGTTTTCCCCAGAAATGTTAATGAGTGCACTATTCTCACTGTAGAGAAACCAACTTTGTGATTCTATTAGGAACACTAAAAATATTCTACCTAAACAATGAAAATCAGACACCAATGCTCTTTGCCAAAATACTGACAATACTACTGGACACATGAGTTCTGAAGCATCGTATTCAACAAAGAATAAGATCTGGTCCTGATTTTAATCAGAAAGCAACCTGTCTCTGTTGCCTCCTAAACTTAGCAAAGACATACCATTCTCAGCATGTTGACCATTTTGGTGGTATGAGGTTTCACTGGGCAGCCTCACTCAGGGTGACCTCAGCCTAAGATTCTAAAGATGGAGTGTATTAAGTGCAGGTGAGTCATCAATTTAAAAAGCCATACAGAGTAACTAAAAGCCTCATTCTTTAGAAGTACAGAGATTCCATGGAAGGCCTTACCATGTGACAAATGGAACTCACTTAGGAAAAGAAAAGCCCTCTCTAAAGACAAAAGTGATAAATGGTACCCCTGTGGGATAAGCCTATTGTGCTTGGTTGCAGTAGGTAATTCCATCTGAACTGATTATCACATCCCCAATGGAATTATGGCATCTCTTGCTAAAGATGACAGAAAGGCAGAGTCATAGTTTTATAGCAGGATTTTAATTATAAATATTTGGGACCATGACTGTTAACCCAATAGCATTATGTATACTATGATACTTTATATAGTTCAAAGACATTAAAAAATTAACCTTATGACAGCTTCATAGGGTGTGTATATATATATGTATATATATATACATACACACACACACACACACACACATGCTATATTCAGTGCTATAAAATATACATCTTCCTGTTTATACTCCGGCTTCTGAACAAACCAGTGGCAGTGCAAACACATGGCTTCTGCTGATTGAATCCTGAACTTCACTTATTAATGCTCTAATTTGTCCACAATGCTTCAATTTGTCCACAATCACCTTCCTCTAACACTCCCCTCAGCAATGATATGGCATGTACATAATTATCCTTAAGACCACTACTTGAGGGGTACCTGGGTGTCTCAGTTGTTTGAGCAGCTGAGTCTTGATTTTGGCTTAGGTTATGATCTCAGGGTCCTGGGATCAAGTCCCATATCAGGCTCCACACTCAACAGGGAGTCCACTTGAGGATTCTCTCTCTCCCTCTGCCCCCCACCCCCTGCTTGCACACATGTACATATGCATTCTCTCTCTCTCAAGTAAATAAATCTTTAAAAAATAAATAAATGGAAATAATAAAAGCCATCCATTGACTTAAGTTTCCTGCTGGTTACTATCCTTTCTTCTACTTTCTTATCCACAGTTATCCATCCAATAACATCTATATTCGCTAAATGTAGTAATCACAACAACCCCAGAAAGTAGGAAGTATATGTGTTATACAAGAAGTGAACTGAGATCCAAAGTCAACACTATTAAGGTCAACTACCAAACCTTTTAAAGTCTACAACACTCTCCCATTGGACTTGGTATTCACACGGTTCTAGTCTTATACTTTTTAATAGTCTCATGTTTCACTTAAAGCCCAAAAGTAGCAAAAAGCAATATAGTGATTTCAAAGCAGGAGGTCAACAAATATACACTAAGGGCTTACTCTGTGCCAGACAAATAATTTACAGCCAAGCTAAAGAAAAATAAAGCTTGGCTTCTTTGGCTATGTCCAAAACCACCCCCCCAAAATCTAATTAACTTTTACCAAAAAATAAAAATAAAAAAGATCTTCTAAATTCCCAAATTCAGGTTTAGTTCTGCCTCCACCAAATACTTCTCCATTGAAGCAAGACTACTTCTTTTCAACCCACTCTGTTTGAATCTGTTCGTGTTGGTCCCTACAGTCATTTCTACCTGTCCAAAACCTACCAGTTATTCCTGTACCAATTCTTTAGTGAAGCTCTTGCTCATCTCCTGAGATGTTCATAATCTTTCACTCCTTCTGCTCCCATAATTTGTATTGCGACTACCATATAAAATATTCATTTCTGCATATTGTCATTTATCCTACCAGGTCAGAAGCTCTTTATTTATGACTGCTGAGGTAACCAGTGTCTAAAACCATGCTTAGCATGTAGTAGGAGCGCATCACATTTTAGCTATGAGTATTATTATTCATCATCTTGGCATGCTTCAGACCTCTAGCATACTACTGTTTCTTAAATACTGTAAAATCAATTTAGAACTAATTAATTCATGTCCTAAGAATGAATGAGCTCTCTTAGTAAGAAAGGAGAACACCTACAGTAGGTGTAGAGAGATAAAGCATGGAGTTGGTTTGAGACACTCCCTCTCTCTCTCTGCCCCTCCCCCCAAATAAAAGGGTGAATCTTAAAAAAGAAAAGAGAGAGAGAGGAAATGGCTAGGAACTGAAAAATGAGAGAATAGAGGAAACTTCTGTAAATCCACAGCCATGTTATCTATTTTGTGAGTATCTTTGAAATATAATATCTGCCAGTCACATGAGACAAAGGTAGATTTTTCAATTTGTGGATGATGCTGTCTCTGACTCAGCCTGGCAAACAACAAAGCCAAATGCAATGGTGATGCATTATCTAGTTGAATTAGCTAGATTTCTCTGAGTCTTCTTTTGCACAGGCAAAAGAGAATTAACTATAAGGACAAAGGGAAGGGTGCCTGGGTGGCTCAGTGTTGAGCATCGGCCTTCAGCTCAGGCCTGATCCTGGGATCCGGGATTGAGTCTCACATTGGGCTCCTTGCAGGGAGCTTGCTTCTCCCTCTCTATGTCTCTCATGAATAAATAAATAAAATTAAAAACAATAAGGACAAAGGGAAAAATGATGAAAACTTTTTAGAGGTTGGTTTTTCTAACATGTATTCAAGTGGATATATCAAGAGAATTTACTATATAAAATAGCTAAATATTTTTTGCATCAAGAATTAATTAGTATTCCATTTTTGAATCATTTTACAAGAATAGCCTTCTGCCAAGTTTTCTGTGTTATAGCTTTTTGATGTGAGTAGCATTTCCTTTGTACGTTTGTCGTTTTTAGTACAGCCAAATCAATTGGCTTCTTTAAAGTGCTATTTTTGGACAAATAAGAGGGAAAATTAATCATGGTACCCAAGTGATAGTCTGGGTATACTATTTCATTATTTTCAGTTTAGTCTGGGAAATATGTAACCAGTTTTTCACCCAGAGAGTAAAAACGTTCCAATTTATTAGAAAGTACTTATTATTGGAAGCAGTCAATGACAGAAGAGTAATAATGGAAACCATCCCAGCTACTTCCATGCAGGCAGTGCTGGCCAGCCATTGTGTTAAAATGAAGAATTGCATCAGCTAAGGTGTGGCTTGAAAAGTCTGGAAGATGTCCCTCTCTGAGACAAAGGTCATGACACCACCAGTTCTAGATAAGACTCCTTAAAATGCAAAAATCCCTGAGAAGGACAACTCCATCTCTAATACATATCCACTAAAGTTGCATTTCAAGAGATCACTGGATAACTGGACTGGCAAGCAAAACAGCAAATTTGCAGATTTTGCAAAGAGCCAATGCTAACAATAAAGGTCATGCTACTTTAATGTTGGCTCAACAAATTCCTATAGATCACACAACAGATTCCAAAGGTGGCAGGCCATTGGTACCAGAAAACACACATAATTTTTTTATAATGTCCAAAACCCTGGAGATGGAGGTAGAGAGAATGGGAGAGATCAAAAACAAGTCTGAGAAAGAGAAAATTGACATGGAAAGCCTGAGTGAACCCCCATCTCCTCCTTTCCCCCCCAAGTCACTTCCAGGTACATCCCCTATAGGCAGACTGGATCTCAGTCTATCTCCCCAATATTACAAGTCCTTTTCTTCTTTGTGTTATTACTTCTTTTAACCAGTAGTTCCAGTCTCCCCAAGGCTAGGCTGCTGCACAACTCCAGGGCACAACCCTCACAAGGTAGTGAATATGCAACCCTCCAAAGTTGTGTAGGGCCTAGCCTGTGGCCATGTGGCACCCCTGCCTTCCACCGTGTTTCTCACTATCCAGATCACATCAAACTTCAAGACTCACATCATACTCCTCTACTGCCTGGATGTGAAAGAATCCTTCCTCAGTTTTTTTAACCTATTAATGGCTTGGCCCTGGAGTTCACACTAGGAGTGAAAGAAATTCTCAAGATGAAGAATAAATACAAAGACCCTGGATCTTACCCTTGAACATCCCCAAGTGTAAAAAATATAATAAGAGGGACATTGAACTGAGAGACAGGGAATTTGGATCTAGAGCAGATGTTAACTAAACATCCCCTGGTTCCCCAGGGCAACCTGGGGAAAGTCACATAATTTGTCAGAGTGTAAGTTTCACATTTGTAATACAAAGAAGGTGAGTAAGACCCCTTCGAGATGCTTGTCGCCCCCAATATTTTATATAACCTTGGAACGCTAGCTCCAGTAAGGGTATTTGAGTAACATACAGCTGCATCATAAAGGGAAGTAATCAGTGGCCTTTGAAGGTCTGGAAGACAACTCACTAAATGTTCATAAATGTCAAGCCAAATGGCATACAGGCCTGAGCTGATGGTAATTTACCTCTCAAGGCATATCCCTGCCTCTCTTCACAGCACTAGATCTTTACATAGATTTTTTTCTAATTTCTGTCTGCAAACCTGGCACATAGCCGCCACATTTTCACCAGCCCACTCATATTTGCTAATGCCAACTGCCTCCCGCTCTTAGCTACAGCACACACACCCTCTCATGTGACAATGCTAATAAAGGATGGGTTTCTGCTACAAGAACATAGATCTACAGCTCTAAATACAAGAACATTCTCATTTTATTTTTTATATATTTTTTGAACATTCTCATTTTAAACAAACCCAATATGACAAAATCTGCATTTATAAGTATATACACTTATGTGGGTGCATATAAATAAATGGGTGGATGGATGATTTGCTTTGCAAATGAATTCGTCATGAAATTTCTTAAAATACCAGGTCCTTTATTTCTCTTT
The DNA here is from genome assembly GCF_048164855.1 of Canis lupus baileyi. Lineage (NCBI taxonomy): Eukaryota > Metazoa > Chordata > Mammalia > Carnivora > Canidae > Canis > Canis lupus. The sequence continues at coordinate 35,520,484 of NC_132844.1, read as the reverse complement.
TCCTTCACTGCCTCCTCCACAAATATCTTACACTTTTTGCTTATTTATTGCTACTCAGGAATGTATCTATTATGTAAGCTAAGGTATCTAGTATTTATAAAGTTTGATGGAAAACAAAATGCAAAAAAAAAAAGAAAGAAAGAAAAGAAGACAAAATGCATTTCTTTAGCATCTTCTGGCTAATTTTCTTCATGTTCTGGGTATGTGGCCTTCTATTTTGCATGCCTCTGCTTTGAAACTGTATCTGGTAACTCCAAGAGTATAAAACTCTCATGAATCTTAAATACCTTCCAGAGTCCACCATGATAGAACAGTCTTCTACAGAAATTAAAATCTAGAAGAGCCATAGGTTTCACACAAGCCACCATGTTTGGAGAAAAGTGAGCTGATGGCATTGCTTTGTGAAAACTTTCATGACAACTGTTGTACCTTCCACTCAGGTTATTATCTGTCAATTGAGGGCAGCTTAACCACCTTTCTGGGATGGTGAAGCTATTTCTAGTAAATGGAAAATTTTATCTTTTGCTGTGAAATGCAAATGTGATTTTTCTCAGCCCATAAATGGTAAGCTCAATCGTGTTTGTTTATTTGTTCAAAATTTGAGCTTTGTATGTTTTCTATTTCTCTCTTCCCCAGGGCTTTCCTTATCTGTATGCACACACAGATGAGAACAGGAACAGATCAGACTAGCCCACCCTAGTTTAGGGTAGATTGCAAATAATATCTCTGATGCTAACAGCACCAAAGGTTTCATCTCACGGGATTGCGATTGTTAGCATTCCCCTTGAGGCTCATGCAAGCTAAGAGCCGAACAAAAACAAAAAGAAGAACAACTTCACTCTTAAGTCATACTCTCTTCTAAAAAAAAACGTCATTTTTCCCCACTTTCAGAAACACAATTGTCCAGAGCTTAGAAATTCAAAAGAATCCCAACTTTCTCTGGGATCCCTAAGAATGGATACTTAAGGAGGGACCGGGTTTATAGAAGCTACAGAAGGGTGGTGCAGATGGCAATAGAAAGAACACTGGATCAAGAATCAGGAGGCCTAAGATGAGATATGGGCAAACCTTAACCCTTCTGGGCCTCACTTTCCTCCTTACAAAATACAGATAATAAAACCCACATTTTTCCTGATATCGAATGAGATAATAGACTTGAAAATTCTTTGTGACAATATTACAACTTCATAATACAATGTTCTGCTTATTTATGTTCATCTCAACTCCTATGATGGTGTAGACAATTAAAGCTGAAAGTTAAGAAAAAATGAGAAAAGAGTTAAGACTGGTTTAAACAAAGTTTTCTTTATCTTTCCCTCTCTATGTCTTTCTTTCCCTCTATCTTTTTATCTCCCTTTTACTCTACTTTCTAGAAAAAGGCAAAAGTAATCATTAATCTAATCTGTGTTCTAACAATCAATGTTTCTATGGTTTTCAACTGCAGCCAATGGCTAAATTAGATAACCTCACTGCTTACTAAGGACAGAAGCCTGTGTTAAATTATTACCAAAATCACATCATGAAGAAATTTTCTTCTTCTAGAGAAGCTTGAAATTGGAATCACCATCTATCCTTTATTAATTCATTCAATAAATATTTGGTACAAACTTGTGGCAGGGATTTAGAAATTAATAAGAAAAACATAGCCCCTTTCCCCAAGAAGTTCACAATCCAGTGAGACAGACAGATTCATTTAATGAATCTCATTAAATGTGTCTCATTTAATAGCTTAGGAACTAGAAACAAATAGTTGAAAAAATTTGACTCTACCTGCAACTCTCCTTCCATTATACTGAGGAGCTGTATAAGGTCTTCTTTGGATAACTCCAAGGGTTTCTTATTTTTTCGTTCACTTTCTCCAGATGGTTTTAGGTGTCGTTTGACAGTTCCTGAGGCCATGACATCATCCTCCTTTCTATTTGATTTGTTCTTCTTTTTTGCATCTTCTGAGAGACTTTTATCATCAACATTGCTGATGATAGAGGACTTGGGGCAAGAGATATGCCCATTGGATGAACTTTCACCACCCTGGTTTCGGGATCTCATTCCCACCTACAATACATGAAAAAAGATAAAATGTTATTACTACCACTTAAATTATTTGTCTAACTAGTTAGAACTTTTAGAAGCTTCATAGCATCACCAATAAAGAAATACTGAAAGATCAGTTCCAGTTAGCTTCCTTAGAGCTTTAATGAAAGTCATTAAAATCTTCAGGGAAATGCTTTGATGGTCTTCAGGAAAAAGTGAAAATGTGATACTAACATGATAAACATCTCAAACCAAATGATTAAGGTCAACACCAGGAGTCCTAAGCCATGTCTACAGCCTGTACTTCTGATATGATGAGATTAAAAATGGTACTTTACATTTGTGACCTCCTTCCTCCAAACATCACTCAAGTCTAATAATGAGAAAAACATCAGATGGACCCCAGTTGAAAGATAGCCTACAAAATTGCTGACCAATAATCTTTAAAGTTATCAAGGTCATTGAAAACACAGAAAATCTGAAAAGCTATCACAGCCAAGAGAAACCCAAGGATACATGACAATAGGACAATAGGACAATCCTAGGTGGGATTCTGGAACAGAAAATGGACATTATAAGGAAAAGTCAGGATATATGAATAACGCATATATTGACTTTAGTCAATAATAATGTATCAATATTGATTTATAAATTATAATGTGCTATTCTAATGTAAGATGTTAACTATAGAGGAAACTGTGTGGTATATAGTGGAACACTTGGTATTATGTTTGCAACAATTATGTGAATCAAAAGCTGTTGTAAAATAAAACATTTATTTTCTAAATTAAGTCTATGAGAAAATTCAAACATCTGGGGCACCTGAGTGGCTGTCAGTTAAGCATCTAACTCTTGGTTTTGGCTCAGGTCATGATCTCAGGGTCATTAGGTGGAGTCCCAAATTGGGCTCCAATGCTCAGCATGGAGTCTACCTGAGATTCTCTCCCTGTCCCTCCCCCTCTGCCTTTCCCTTCACTTGAGTGTGTGCTTTCTCTCATTCAAATAAATAAATAAAATATATACAAAAAAAAAAAGAAAGAAGGAAAGAAAAGAAAATTCAAACCTCAAACTCTGCCAGGAACCAGTTGGAAGTCACAAGGTACAGAAAAGTCCACATAGGGTGGAGGGGGCTTCAAACAGAGAGAGAGGAAAAGGGAAACTCGAAGGGAAGAGGGTGGTGTTGTTTTTAGTGATGTGGGATTTTGTTTTTCCATAACCTCTTTTTAAAAATCAGGGAGTTTTTTGGTTTGGTTTTGTCTTATGTCAGTCATTTATAGTAATAATAAGAAGAGCACAAAGAATTGGGGAAAACAGATTTTAAAATAAAAAATTTTTTAAATATTTTGAGGTAAAATAAAGAAAAAAGACAAAGTAGTGGCTAACTTATCCTGTGGGGAACACATTTGGGTCTTTCCATCATGAATGCTTTACTGATTCTGTCAGTCTCTGAGCAGAAGAACTTGACCAACAGCTATGTTACAAACAAACAAACTGAACTCAAAGCCTAGGACTCAAAGTGCAAGAAAGGGAGCTGTAATATCCTGGGGGCTGTACTAGAAAATTTGCCTAAACCTTTAAATATAGTAGCTTAGCACATGGGCTTATTTAAAACTCACAGTATAAATAGTCTTTCCCCTGAACAGCTAAGCAGCAAGATTTTCATTACTCATTCCAGATAAAATACAGAGACTTATTTTCTGAAAGTAAATTTCCTTTATGAACCCAACCATACTTAAGAAACCAAGGAAAGCTTTTGAAAACACTAGGTTTATCATAGAAAAATACAGTGTGATGCTTCCTTTCAGATAGTGCATATTCAATTCTTCCATTTTGAAATCTGAATTCACACTCCTTTTTTTGAACTGAACTCTTATAACCAGATGGACCCTTTTGTATATGTATGAATTTTCCTCAGCACCCCAATTTTAGACAATATAAAGTGAAGAAGTGGTCCTTAACACTGGCACCCAATTTTCTGGTTCACTCAGTGATTAGTACTTGAAAGTTTAGAGCATTTTGTGCTTCCCTGATGAAGAAAGAATAGATGTGCCTTTGTAATAGAAGCTAGAGCACTTCAGAGCAGACCTACTATACTTTATCACAGTTTGTGGGCAAAGAGAGATTAAGCCCCCAGCCAAAAAAAAAAAAAAAGAGAGAGAGAGGCCATGAATAGGAGGTTTTGAAAGGGAGCAAAATATGTTTTGGCATATTGATTATTTAAAAATAGTAGACACAGGTGAAGCTCTGAGAGCTGAGTAGAAATTATTCTTTTGTATGAAACATTAAATTTATGTGGGAAATCTCCATTTGAAAGGGTATCTCCTCCACTGTAGCAGGAAGAGAAGAATGACTAAATTTCTAGAAACTCTTCTCTGTAGAGAAGGTAAGGACTTAAATCTGCACAACACTTCACTCTTATTTACTATGCTTATCCTGGTATACTCCCACAACTGACTCCCCACTCCCAACATCTTCTTTTGTCTTTAGTTGAAGATGATAGTAAGGTAATGGCTTGAGCCATTTCTCAGAGTTCCTCTCCTGTGTATGGAGGAGGTACACGTTATTAAACTTCTGTTTCTTTTTCTCCTGATGATTTGTCTTTTTGTTACAGGGGTATCTTAGCCAAGAACCTAGAAAGGTAAAGGGAAAACTATTTTTCCCTTCCAACTACGTTAAATTTAACTCTTGACTTTTACACATCAAAACTAAGACACATGTGCTTCCCAAACTGAATTGTGATTCCCTACAACTCCAAGCCACATGTGAATTCTTTTTACCTGAAATAATTTTCTCTACAAGATCTTAAGGTTCTTTGGGATGGTGCATCAAATACTGATTTGACAACTTCAATTTAGATCATGCATTAATAAAAATTCCAGATAATAGTTAGGTGGTAATGTTTTAAACTTAGTCATTCATGGCCTTAATCATATACAACATTTGTATTTGACTGTAGCATGTGTTTGTCATATTTCCCAGGATTTTTTATATCTTTTATAGGATCTACAGCATTTGAGTATTCCTAAATTAGGAAAATGCCTATCTATGTTATATGCATTTACTTGATCATATTTACAAACATACATAAAGTGACATTTACTTAGTACCACTCTTTTTATATTTAGTATTTTCTAATACTTTCAGTACATGTTTAAGTAAATTTTATTGTAGTATTAATAGCTTTCATAGAATTAAGTGGGGGAATTGTATTAATATGGTTATAGAATTAATTATAGAATTAATTACTTTCACAGAAAAAAACACATAACTTAGAATTATCTAATTATTTTATATTACTAATTAGCTCAAAAGCTTGAGTTTCTATTCTCTTCCATGGTCTTTCACTTTGATAAAAAAATCTCATGTGGTAGACCATGACATTAATTCTCTCTCAGCAAATATTTTTCCTCCATGCCTGGTTTTTCCTTTGATGTGTGCACATGGATTTTAGTCCTTTCCTGGTGATCCAAATAGGATCTACTATCTTTATCTCCACAACAAAGTCAGCAATCAGAATGTTCCATCTTGGCATTGTAAAAGTACTCAGAGATAACAAACTAGCCAATAAATGTTTTAGGAAGGAAGTAGACACCATATATGAAAGTAAAAAAACATAAGTCTCAATAGTGTAATCAAGTGTGCCGTCAATAATGTCCACTCTTTTATTTATTTATAAAGTTTTCTTTTCTTTTTTTAAATTTAAAACCCCAGGATCTGGGACACCTGGGTGGCTCAGTGGTTGAACATCTGCCTTTGGCTCAGGTTGTGATCCCAGGGTCCTGGGATTGAGTCCCCTATCTGGCTCCCTGCACGGAGCCTGCTTCTCCCTCTGTCTTTGTCTCTGCCTCTCTCTCTGTGTCTCTCACTAAATAAATAAATAAATAAATAAATAAATAAATAAATAAATAAAATATTTTTTAAAAATAAAAAAAAAATTAAACCCCAAGATCAGGAGTCACATGCTCTTCTGAATGAGCCAGCCAGGCACCCCAATAATGTCCACTTTAAACTATTTTGTTTTTTTTTTGTTTTTTTAAAGATTTTTTATTTATTTTTTAGAGACAGAGAGAGAGAAAGAGAGAAAGAGAGAGAGAGAGAGAGGCAGAGGTTGAAGCAGGCTCCATGCTGGGAGCCTGACGTGGGACTCGATTCTGGGTCTCCACGATCACACCCCACCCGTGGTTAAGGGAACACTAAACCGCTAAGCCACCGGGGCTGCCCAAACTACTTTATTTTGAAGGGAGAAAATATCAAGACAATAATGACTTCCATGTATCACATTTAGTGACAGTCATACTCTTCCTTATTCTATAGTTCTCACGTAGTTCCTTTTTTTCTTAATTTTTTATTTAAATTCAATTAATTAATATATATTATATTTTTAGTTTCAGAGGTATAATTTAGTGATTGAGTAGTTGCATACAACACCCAGGGTTCATTCCATCAAGTGCCCTCCTTAATGTCCATCACCCAATTCCTCCATCCCCCATCCCAACTCCCCTCCAGCAACCCTGTTTGTTTCCTATAGTTAAGAATCTTTTATGATTTGCCTCCTTTTGATTTCATCTTCTTTTATTTTTTCTTTTCCTCCCCTATGTTCATCTGTTTTGTTTCTTAAATTCCACATATGAGTGAAATCATATGGTATTTGTCTTTATCTGATTGACCTATTTTGCTTAGTATAATACTTTCTAGTTCCATCCAGGTCATTGCAAATGGCAAGATTTCATTCTTTTTGATGGCTGAGTAGTATTCCTTTGTGTATATAAATACCATATCTTCTTATCCATTCATCTGTCAATGGACATCTGGGCTTTTTCCATATTTTGGCTATTGTGGACATTACTGCTATAAACATTGGGATTCATGTGCCCCTTCAAATCACTAGGTTTGTATCCTTTGGATAAATACCTGGTAGTGCAATTACTGGGTCATAGGGTAGCTCTATTTTTAACTTTTTGAGAAACCTCCATGCTGTTTTCCAGAGTGGCTGCATCACATACTGTTTCTTAAGTGATACATAGTGTGCTAAGCATTTTACATATAGCATTTCATTTAAATTAATATTCACATCACCCCTTGAGGTAGGTGCCATTATTCTCAGTTTTACAGATATGGCCACTGAGGTTGAAAAACATTAAATATCCTTTTTTTTTGGATCACACAACTACTCCTAGTGAATAGAAGAGCTAGGATTTGAACCCAGGTCTAATTCCAAATACCTACTCACTATATGGCTTTCCTCTAAGTTCTTAAATACATGCAAGTTGGAAGGGGTGGGGGAATACTCTGTAATAAATCAGATATGATCCAGGGCAGCCCCAGTGGCTCAGCGGTTTAGTGCCTGCCTTTGGCCCAGGGTATGATCCGGGGGGTCCCGGGATTGAGTCCCACATCGGGCTCCCTGAATAGAGCCTGCTTCTCCATCTGCCTAAGTCTCTGCCTCTCTCTCTGTGTCTCTCATGTATAAATTAAAAAAAAAAAAATCTTAAAAAAAAATCAGATGATCCAGAAAAATATGCAAATGCTTACTAAGGTAATGTTTTTCACTTCATACTACAGAGTTGGAGAAATCCTTTCACTTTCCCCCACAGACACATATGCAAAACTCACACAGCAATTGAAATTATGTTGCTAAGTAAATACTTTTGCCAAAATCATTAACCTGCTGCAGAACTTGTAAAATGATGAATCATTTTAAAATTATTCCGAGAAGCAACCTGGCTAAATATTAAGGTACAGGTTATGAAAACAGGATGCAAAGTCTGAACAGGGACCATCTGTGTTAAAAAGTCCTGGAGTTAAACAACAGCAAACATTTAATCAGAATTGGCCAAATCTTGTCCATTGTGTTTACAGGAATATCAGGCAGGTAACAAAAAAGGCAACTAGTACTCTGTAGGCTTCTTTTTTTTTTTTTTTTTGTAGGCTTCTTAATAGTTGATTGCATGGCTCCAAGTTTGGGACATGTAGATAACAAAATTTCTGAAAGAAATAAAAAATGCCTTTGCTTTACCACAGCATTTACCCTTTGAAGAAAGTTCTCTTCAAGAAAAAGGTATAAATAAACTGAAAATTCACATCAGATGTGTAACCATCCCACCTTTTTAAAAAAAAATCCTTATTATAAAAAAAATCCTTATTATTTGGGGCACAAATTCCTCTTTTTAATAAGTATATTATCCTACATAGTTCAAGAAATACATTTACTTTTCCGTTCATAGTAATTAGTCAGCAATAGTTAGCATGGAATGTGCTGACTAGGGTGTGAAGAAAAGAAATACCAAATGTTATTCCAAACCTCCCTCTTTTATCTACAGCCATCCCTCCTCTTCCGGCCCTCCCTCCTCCCTGCATATATTGGGCAACCACCAGAGCATAGCGTCAGATGAATAATATCCTAGGAATCAGAAAATGTTTATCAAGACTTTGAGCCATTTATGCTGAACCAACAAGTATTTCTAGAGTTTTTGAACAAGGGAAAGGAAAAGGACAGAGAAAGAAGTCTACAGCAATGAAATACTCACTCTAGTGTCCACCTTCATTAGCTCCTGCAAATCTTGACCTTGAATCTCCCCTTTCCCTTCTCTCACTCTTGCTCTTGTCTCCTTTCAGATTTATCTTTTCATGGTATGATTCAATGTTGGCCACAATACTCCCCCCATCTCTACCACCAACAGAAACTTTTTCTGCATAAATTAGGTTTTGGAATAGTTCCTATGCTTCTCAAGTATCCAGCCTCTGTTTCTGGTTATTTTAGCTATATACTTTTCCAAGAACTTACCTAGTGCATGGGGTGAGATGTCACAATAATTTTATTTATATAATTTCTATTTTTAAATGACTTTATAGAATTATAAGGAAAAATTATAGTACATAGTAAAAAGGAAAGCACATAATTACAGAAAAGCCTACTTTTTACAGTGCGGCCTGGCAGAAGGCCTGCTGCAAGTGGGGCTTCCAGAACATTAGCATGGAACTGTCCTGGTTTTTTCTGTTGGACTTAAACGATAATACCCAAAGCACCCAAAAGTGAAGGCAAAAGAAAACATCTGTTCTAGTTTTATGTGCATTTTAAAACATAAAAGAATCTACCAGTTTATTTTATATCCATGCCAGATGATTGCCTCTGCATATCTTATTTACTTGGTGAAGTCTAATTATAAAAAGCCCAACTCATAAAATGTTCAAACATTTCTCATGAGATTATCATTCATTCTCAATGGCACAGACCGTTCATAAGTGTTCCTAGGTTTACTCTTAAATTTTCTTTCACTTTCTTCATCCAATTAATGAAGCAAGCTATGTTAAATGATTTTTCACTGCTCATTATCCACACTCATAAAATCTTCAAAATAACCAAGATTTTTGTTTATTTTCATTCTACCAGGACAGATATATCCAGATCAACTGAAAATTCTTCTAAATAATTCCACAAATATTAGAATTCAAGAAAGGGGATTCTCTTGGAGTCAATTCCATGATGTCATAATCAAAAGTTTAAGAAAAACATAACTGCAGCAAAATTAAAAAAATATTATTCTACTCTAGCCCAAAACCGTGGTGAAATATTTTATAAAGTTCTGTTTAATGTTCTTCAAAGAAGATAAAAGCAGACCTGAGAAAAGTTTCCAGAAAAAAAAAAGAATACTGAAAGAACAGATCAGGGAACTGCCATGAAATAATTCTTTTAAAGTAGGGTTCCTGATAAGGAGGGCACGTGATGTGATGAGCACTGGGTATTATACTATATGTTGGCAAGTTGAATTTAAATTTTTAAAGAAGGAGAAAAATAGGATACCTGAGTCTAAATGAATGTACAATTTGAGGATTTTAAAACTTTGAATGTAAAATAGGGTGACGTCTCTTATCAATTGTCAGTTTACCTCTTTATATTCACTTTTAGCATTTATAACAGGGTTTGGAATTTGTTACTGTCTTTTTACTTCCTTCACAGAAGTAAGGCTACTGTTGATTGTATAAAAGAGAAAAGTAACTATCTAGAAATATACTATTTTATAAAGAAACAATGACATAATGACATAATGTTTTCTTCTGGTATTTTCGACCTTAATGACTCACTCTTAAACCTCAAATATATTTTAAATATTTTAATATCTATAATATTTTATTATTGTAATTCTGATGTCACTATTCTACTAAACATATATATAATACATAGTTGTTGATTATAAACTGGTGGATTCTTTTATGTTTTAAGGCCTGAAGTTTAAGTGATTAAGATAACTCTTTAGCTTTCTGGTTACTTTTACTTATATTCTTTCTACTTGGGCACTACAGTTTTTTCAGACATTCTAATAGTACCTGTGGCCTCTAAAAAATGTTACCATTTAGTTTAATCAAAACTGCTAAACATTGGTTTTATTATGTGACAAAGAAAACATCTTAGGAAAATTACCAGAAAACATCTTAGGCTCTGCCTAGCTGGAGCCAGAATTCCTTCCTGTATCCCATCACTCCTGAAAAGGTCCAGCCCCAGAACTATATAAGAATCAGTCATTTCCCTTCACCTAACAATGCAGCCAGAAAGACAAATACCTTAGACTATATCTTAGCAGTCTATATTTGATGAACTATTCTTAGATATTACCTCTATTCACAATAATAATAGCTGACATTTACTAAAGAGCTTATTATGCTCTCAGCATTGGGGTCAGTATCTGACATATATAGTAGCACTTCATGAAATCCTCATACCAATCCATAAAGCAGGGAATAATTATTCCCCTTATAAAGATGAGGAAAATGAGATTTAGAGAGATTTAGACATTTGCCCCAAATAAATGACTGGTGCCTGGGAAAGCCTGAGCTAGAACACAAGTCTGTTTGGATTCTTCATGTGCGAGGAGAAGTCTGGATGGAAACTTTTCCCACCATATCAGAACTACTGCAACACAAATGAATCTGTAGCTACCCTTTTAGGGGACTGAAACAAGTTTAGTCTCAGGGGATAGCATCCAACCAAATAGTCTCAAACAATAATAATTAGTTCAGAATCCTACTGCTTCAGCCGGTATCTTTCTCTAATTTCTACTTGTATGATACCTTATTCTTCTAAGACTACACTCTCTTCTTCCCCTACTGCTCCTCTTATGCTGCTGCCTTTCTGTTTCTTGATGCTTGAGATTTTCAGCAAAGCTGAAGAGGAACTTTGCCTTTGCAGGAACTTTGCACTTCTAATTTTTTGAACTGAAAAAGTAACTAAGACTTCAGAAACATGACAATTGTTATACAACAAGACATGAATTTAAAAGATTTTTTAAATTAGGCAAATTAAGAAAAAGTCTAGTTTGCTAGAACTAGTAGTTGCTCAGTAGCTGATTGCTTTAGTAAGCCAATTGTACAAATTTTCTGTTAGAAAAAATCTTTCTGCACTAAATATTCTTCAATAATTTTATTGCGTTTTCAAGAAATGCAAGGCAAATCACAACTGCTGTTCAAGGTTGACAAGATGGGTTAACTTCCATGAGAAGAAAGACACACTGTGGTTTGGATATCACTGCTTCATGCTACCAAGGGAGAAGATGAACTACTGCATGGGTCACCCCATCTGTGTGCTGCCCATGACTTTATGTGTTCTAATTGTCTACACATACATCAATTGCATTCAGGTGTCCTTTAAATGCCTTTTCTTTTCAATCTCTAGACCATTTCTTAACATAAAAGAGCAATTTAAAGTCAGTTGTAATAGAGGGAGTCATGGGTTGTGTCTGTTTTTAAGTCGTCCTGACTTCTGTCTTTTCTAATTATCCCTGAACATCCCTTGGCCTGGGTGAGATCAGAGTATAGGGAGCCTAAACTGAAAACAGAGAACAGTTACTTTATAAACCAAGCAAGAAAAAAGGCAAAAATTCCATGAATGCAACAGAAGCCATGTTATTGTCACAGACGTTTATCTGATATTTAAAGTCTCTTATCAGTCTAATACTGTGTGAAGAGGCTGTGAATTCTAAATCCATCAACAAATCTTCATAAGCTTAGTTGCTATGTGAATGCAAAGCCTGGCACAAAGAGTAAATAGAGCTCTGTGATTAGCTAATTAAGATGCATCAGGAATTTATCTGAAATGTCATGCTACCGTAATACAGAAGTTTCAAACATAGTGTGTAGGCAAGAAGTACATAAGAAAATGGGTCACCCACCTGCACCCCAATGTTTATAGCAGCAATGTCCACAATAGCCAAACTGTGGAAGGAGCCTCGGTGTCCATCGAAAGATAAATGGATAAAGAAGATGTGGTTTATGTATACAATGGAATATTACTCAGCCATTAGAAACGACAAATACCCATCATTTGCTTTGACATGGAACTGGAGGGTATTATGCTGAGTGTAGTAAGTCAATCGGAGAAGGACAAACATTATATGTTCTCATTCATTTGGGGAATATAAATAACAGTGAAAGGGAATATAAGGGAAGGGAGAAGAAATGTATGGGAAATATCAGAAAGGGAGACAGAACATAAAGACTCCTAACCCTGGGAGACGAACTAGGGGTGGTGGAAGGGGAGGAGGGCGGGGGGTGGGGGTGAATGGGTGACGGGCACTGAGGGAGGCACTTGACGGGATGAGCACTAGGTGTTATTCTGTATGTTGGCAAATTGAACACCAATAAAAAATAAATTAATAAAAAAAAAAGAAAATGGGTCACCATCTTTTGGAATAATTTTTTTCAAACAAATAATGGCCCCAAACTACTTTTTTCTCCACCTTCCAGCCATACTACCTCAGCATATGCCCAACCCTACAGTGGACCTTAAGGTGTCCCATGACATCATACATCCTTAGCATTTGTTTTCCTAATATGCTGAGTTCCCCTGGAGATGTTTGCCATTAACCCTAAGGAATCAAGAAAGCCATGCCCCCACTGCTAACCCCACATTCACTTATTCTGTAAGCCTGGACAAGTTACTTAACCTCTCCGACTGGTAGCTTTCCCATGAGGATAATAATGCCTGTCCCACCCACTGCATATATGTGAAATTATAATGCCTTCTACTCTATATGTATGTGAAAATATTTATTAGCAGTAGTAACGAAGGAAGCATTCTATGGCCGATTAAGTACTGAAGTCTTCAACACTCCCATATAGGTACCACCAGAGACAGACACTACTTTCAACTGTGATCATCTAGCCCAGAAGTCAACAACTTTTACTCTAAAGAAGAAAATATTAAATATATGGGGTTTTGCAGGTCATGTGGTCTCCACTGCATCTACCCAATTCTGCCAAAGCCACAGACAATACATGGGTGTGGCCAGATTCAAACCCTAGCCCCTAGTTTGCCAACCCTGATTTAGACTGTGTGACAATTATAATTAGTAGGTGCATTTAAACTGGGAGAAACAGAAATGGTTTCTGCCACTCCCTCCCCCAGTTTACAGTAATGAGAAAAGTGGCTAAAAATACGAGAGAAGAAAAACTTAGAGAAAAAGATAATGTAGTAGCTATGCCATCAGCCCACCTATCCTCTTCTCTTCCAAATAATTTGAAGGAGAGCATGAACGTAAAATGGTTCCTTCACAAAGTTTGAGGAATCTAAGGTGGAAGAACCTGCTATGCTACAGTTTGAGAGTAGGAATCCCCCTGGCCATGGGAATTGCAGACAGACGACAGAGATTTAGCAGCATGTGTCTGTGCAAAGGAGGTCATGGAGACTGATGCCCATGGTATCAGGTAGACAAGGTACGCAAGTGGCTGAACACTGGGCAAGGGTGAAAGATATCTTGGAGAGACAGCTGGCATGCTACTAGAAGAGTTACCAAAGCAGAGCGCTTCAAAGCACTCCATCCAAGGTGGAGATGAAGCAGAAGGTGCAGCTACAGTTCAGGAAATCTGTGAGAGTATGGTAGGCTTCTAAGACAGGGGAGACAGGGCACTTCCCGATAAAGAGTTGAAGCTATGACTTTCACCTGGAGCTGGGCTGGGAGATGACAAGAGGACATATAGGTAAAACTACTTTTTAGTCATGTGATTCATACAGTTGCACAGAGCCCTGCACTCAGTTTAATGCTCTGTTGTTGCTATCTTGAAATCCTTCATTTTTTGAATTAGAGGCCCCACATTTTCCTTATGCACTGGGCCCCCTAAATTATGTGGCCAGTCCTGACGGCAGCAGAGCAGTCAGTCTGAGCCGGATACTGGAGTTGCACCACTAAGCAGGTCATGTTAGCAAACTTCCTTACCTGCCCCCCACAGAGGAAGCACAGTGTTTGTGTGATACCCCTGAAATACAGAGGAAGAGAGCTGAAGAGGAGGGAAAGAAAAGACTGAACTGGAATTCTGGTTTGTTTTAGGACTGAGCTATGTATACTGACTTGACTGAAAAAGAGAAAGGAAAACAAATCACCAGATAAAATTAAATTTACCAGGAAATATCCAGGTTAAGTTCTCTACCTCAAGTGGGTATTGCAGGTAAAAAGTGTAAGAGGTAACTAAAGAGTAAAGTTGAATTCAGTCACAAAGAAATAAAGTATTAGAATTATGTCCTTGGATTTAATGCCATGTCTTAGCTGTGAAATATAACCCTGGGTACAGTTTATAAACCTAAGTGCTACAGGACCTTCAGGCAATATATGTAAACGAGTTTTCCTTTAAATCACATCACCATCACTCCTGCTTTAACTTTGAAATTAAAAGCAAGAAATAAGACTCCTATGTGGGGCTGGAGGCAACCAGAGCTCAGGGATTTTCCAACAATGAAATTTTTGTGCAGAACCTCTGCGAGGAGGTGGATGAGAAGCTTTTGGAAAGAGGGAATGCTACAAGGGTCCTCCGCCCCAAAACTAACCATTGCCTTTCTCTGCCCGCCCTGTATTCCTTCTTTCAGGCACTTTTCCTGTCTTCCCATCTGTGTTCCTCACCTATGCCTTTCACTGAAATTATAAAAAATAAGATCCCAGTGATCGCATTCTGCTGCACAAGTGGCCTTTCGAGACTTGTCTACAGTGTGTCCCCAGCCCAAATATAACCTCTCACCCATCTACTGAACTCTCACTCTTTCAGAATCTCAGGATGGAGTTAAGAAATCAACCTTCCTAAATTTAAATCACATAGTAGAGTCACAACCGTAACTCTATATTCCTCAGTCTTTATGAAACCTAGTGAATCTTTGATTGAAATTAAAACAGAAGTAGCCATTTTTAAGAGGCTAAAAGTAGGACAAAGACAATATTTCTTTAAATCATACCACTAGGCTGTTCTATGTAAAATAAGCTATGGCAGAGGGAAGCCAAGAAGAAATCTGGGAACGTATTTTTTTCCTCCTCTTCCCCTCTGTATGTACTTAATTCCCAACTCCCATTCCCTCCATTACTAAGTACCGATGTCCTCTTTTATGTCTTAAATACAAAATCCCTTTTTGTGGAGAGCCAAGCTGAATCCAGAGTTCCCATAGCAGACATATCTTGGCTCCTAAAACCTGAGGTTGGGGATAAGGAAGCCAGAAGACCAAGGTTATACAGCCTGCCAGAGCTCTAGGAGCAGGTAAAGAAGCTCCCTCTGAAAGCCTAGGGCAATGTTTCCCAAACTTCAGATTGCATCAGAATCACCCACGGGCTTATTAACACACAGGTTGGTTGTTCCCACTCCCAGAATTCCAAATCTATGGGTTTAGGGTGAGGCCTGAGAGTTTGCATTTCTAATAAGTTCCCAAGTGATGATAATGCTGCTGGTCCCAGACTACATGTTGACAACCAATATTCTAGGACAAGGTAGAACTAAGATAGGTCTGGGATATTGCAATGAGGCCTCAAAATATCTTCAGATTTCAACTAGAAACTCTCTGCTCTTCCCATAACTAAACTAGAGATACCAATAATATATATATTTTTTCCAGTCATGCCAAGTAACTATTTAAATTACTGATTACATGCCTACCTACCATCCATCCTCCAACTGGGTCCCTGTTTGAGAGTTTAGAGTTGGAGGTCAAAAAATGATGTCCTACAGGTCAAAATCTCTTTGCAGATACAGGGTGAAAGGAGCAGTTAATTAGACTTTTTTTTTTTAACTATTTATTACTTATTTGCAAATTTTCATTTGTTTTAAGTTTTTATTTAAATTCCAGTTAGCTAACATATAGTGTAATATTAGTTTCATGTGTACAATATAGTGGCTCAACACTTCCATATAACATCTGGTGCTCATCACAACCAGTGCCCTCCTTAATCCCCATCACCTATTTAACCCATCCTCCCATCCACCAGCACTCCCCCGCCCCCATAACCACCAGTTCATTCTCTATAGTTAGGAGTCTGTTTCTTGGTATGCCTCTATCTCTCTTTAAAAAAGAGGCTCATTTGTTTTATTCCTTAAATTTCACATATGAGTGAAATCATGTGGAATTTGCCTTTCTCTGACTGATTTCAATTCGCTTAATAATCTCTAGATCCATGCACATCATTGAATATGCACCCCAATGTTTATTGTAGCATTACTTACAATAGCCAAATTATGGAAACAGTCCAAATGTCCATTGACTGATGAATGAATAAAGAAGATGTAATATGTACACACACACACACACACACACACAGTGGAATACTACTCAGCCATCAAAAAGAATTAGACTTTTTTTGGTCAGAATATTTCAGAAAATAATCTTGATACACGGATTTTATTGAAAAAAAATCAGAATATACGGCACAACTGAGCCCATTTTCCCACATAGTTACATTCAGTCAGAGTCAAATCATGGCTGACTCATTTAGTTGGAGGACTTACTTGCCAGCTCACCACTAGTCCTTACCACCCTCCATTACCTCTTGAACACTGAGACCCACGAGTCAATTGCCATATATTTATTACTATGTTTGCACTATGTTTTTCTTCTCTGTACCTAAAGATAAAAACAAAAGCTACATCAAGAGAGTTTCATGTTTCAAGAAAAAAAAGGAGAAAGTATTTAGTAATGACTACTCCTGTGGGCTTTATATGCAAACACTTTGCCAATTTTATTTATTATCTGTCTTCTGAAACCATCTGAGTTTAGGTCCAGTCTGTGCAAGCCTGGATAGCTGGGAGAAATGCATGGGGGAGGGAATAGAGGCAAGAGGTAGACTCTGTAGGCAGGATGGTCAAAGAAACCTCCTGCAAAGAAATTGTCCAAAAGGAAGAAATTGTAGTCTATCACAAGTTTAATCCAAGGACAATGCCACTTTGCAATGAGAGAGGAAATATTGAGCATAGCAGGGAATGTGCTCCTGGGAATGCCTCCACAGACATGCACTCAAAGCTAAGGCTGACAGGGGGTTATAATAAAGGCATAAATGGGAAAAAGAGGTGTGCCAGCAAAGGCTCTGTAAGAAGCTCTGGTCTTGGTTTGAGAAGTGACATGCAGGAAGCAAAGAGAGGATTTGGGAAACTTCTGCATGGTCACTGTTGGAACCAAAAGGAGTAGCAGAGGCACCAATAGATATTCAAGCCAGCTCAGGGGCAGGACAGTATTTGGAGGCCAATAGACACCCTCTGGGGACCACCTCTTAAATTAACCTAAGGAAGGTGGAGAGAGGGTTCTATATTAATTTAGGTAGGAACTAAGACGAGGAAATGCCTCACTGATCTCTTACTATTAAATCCCTGGCTTCCTCAGCTTGAGAACTATGGGTTATATTTCATTCTGCAAACTTTTTTGTGTACCACTATGCCACATAATAAGAGCATAACCATTCTGGGTACAAGGACACACAAAAAAATAAAACAAGTTCCTTCTCTCAAGAACGTCATAACCCAAAATATTGGTCGCTAATTTTTTTTGACAATTCAATCCATTATTTGTAAATGCAATCACTTATCCCAAACATTTGTTTATTTATGAAGTGTTATGTTGATCTCTTCATGTATTAGGCATATTATAGTTATATCCAAAAAATGAATAAAAAACCAAATATTAATAAACTTTGTAAATAAATATAATGGAAGCCCATATCCTAATGACTTCTCATGTGAAAAACTGTCTACAAAATAGGTATTTAAACAGATTTTTAAAATAAGAGGCATTTCAAATAATGCTTTAATAGCAATCTTGGATCTGAAAAATAACTCGATCTGATCCTGAAAAAAAATCATAAAAAAATTGGAAGAGTGCAAAGACAAATGCCTGTGGATTAGGACAGAGGGACAAGCTTTGAGGACTGACCATTTCTCAGATTGCAATACTCTCCTTGGGTCTGAGGGATGAATAGGATCTTTCCAGGCTAAAGGAAGAGTATAAACAAAAATGCATTTCTATTCAGTGGCCTGACTTGGACTTAGAAGTTCAAAATGGAAGCAAGTGCCCCAAAATACTAATTATGTATATAGCAGAACATGATGAATTAATCCAGGCAAGTTGCATCTTGTAATAAGACTGTACTCTGTGTTGGCATGTTCAGCCTTCAGTTTGTCCCTCATATGATACTGTTATTCTTCTACTTCAGGAAAAAAAAAGTGAACGTTGGTGGTTCCTATGGTAACTAAATAGTGGGAGCAAAGGCAGTGGAAGGTCAAGGAATGTTCTATAGTTACACATCAAGCAAGTACAAAATACAGGTTATTTTTAATTTTGGCTATGTTCCTATAATTTTAATGTCTAAAAATTAAGATGTACGTAAATAGTAAAGTCTGTTTCTCATGCAACCATGAGAAAAAATACTTTCTCAGTAACTCAATACTACCTCCTTATTTTGTTGACATTTCATTTTCATCAGTTGTCATTCAAGCCAACCAAAATGCCCAAAGTGAGCATTTTCTAAATGTGTAGCCAGGGAGGGCGTCCTTTACCCTTCTTCCCCTTGTTTTCTGTGCTCCTCTGCTCCTAGTATACTAGCATGACTCACCATCCACAGAACACAAATTGAGAATTGCTTTTCTAGGAGTGCTGATGTATTTGCTTTCTCTCATCAGTATTCTCTCATCTAATGACACTTGTGGCCAAAGACAAAGTTTTGCCAGGCAGCTGATGAAGCAGTGGAGGGAGGTGACATAGCTCGTGCACAGAGAGTTTTCCTCCAGACCAGCCACGGCCAGCTGTTCCAGGCAGAGAATGTGCCTGCATTATTGGACTCATGGCCAAGGGAGGTAATGAGCCTGAACTTCCCTGTGTCCTCTCTATACCTCTGCTTTAAGAAAATGTACCCAGTGACTAGCGGGAGCTTAAGAACAAATATAGAACAGAAAAACCAAAAAATTAAAACCTCAGAAGAGAACTACTTTTTAAAAATCTCTCATAAGAACTTATGTAAAAGATACTGACATACACAAATTGTATGAAAATAGAGTTTCTCTTCCAAGAATTGTTAAATAGCTGGATTTTGCTTGAACCAAAGTCCTAGACAGGGACCACACACTTAGAGGTTTTCTATTCCTCCATAGATTTCACTTCGATTATAGAGCAATCATACCCGACATTTGGTAGGCTGTTTAGATTTTACTAAAAGTCCCATTGTTTTCATCAAATCATTTTGTCAATTATATATTTACAAATACCATACCCTACATATGCATGTATCATTGAAAAGGAAAAATTTTTAAAGATTTATTTATTTATTTATTAGAGAGTAAGAAGACAAGCAGGGTGGGAGATTGGGAGGGGCAGAGGCAGAGGGAGAAGCAGACTCTCCATTGAGCAGAGAACCAGACATGGGGCTCTACCCCAGGACCTGAGATCATGACCCAAGTGGAAGGCAGACACTTAACCAACTGAGCCACTCAGGTACCCTGTAAAGGAAATTTTAGAGTAAACTTTTATCACTTTAAAATATATTGCTCAAAACTAAATTCAAAAACAATATTTAGGGCAGCCCGGGTGGCTCAGCAGTTTAGCACTACCTTCAGCCCGGAGCATGATCCTGGAGACCCAGGATCGAGTCTCACATTGGGCTCCCTGCATAGAGCTTGCTTCTCCCTCTGCCTGTGTCTCCCTGCCTGTGTGTGTGTGTGTGTGTGTCTTTCTCTCTCTTTCTCTCTCTCTCTGTGTCTCTCATGAATAAATAAATAAAATCTTTAGACAAAACAAAATTCATATTACTGTCATTAATGAAATTATTGTCAGGATTCACTGCATTATTTTCATTCAATATATGCTTATTAAGTGATTTCAAAGTGCCAAGCAATGGGTTAAAAAAAAAAAAAAGAATTGTAGGTGGTTTGTATCATCATGGAACTCACATTCTAGTAAAATTGTTCCAATTTAAAAGGTAAGTCATGGTGAGAGCTGGAGAAATTAGTAAGATCTTCTGCATGTGCTAGATGGTTGGCTGAGTGCATTACTTCCAGGTAAATTCATTTTAAATTTATTATAAAAATATAAATCAATATTCCTATTCCAAAACCAGTTTGACAAAACTGTTACTAAGCACCTTCCCTACGCAAGATGGCATGGGTTTCATCCACAATGGCTCACAGAGAGTGAATATTTAATATGATTTTTTAAAAAAATTTTAAGTGTTCTGGGGGCACCTGGGTGGTGCGGTCCATTGACGGTCTGCCTCTTGGTTTTGGCTGGGGTTGTGGTGTCAGGGTCATGGGAGGGAGCCTTGCCACCCACTCTGTGCTAAGTGTGAAGTCTGCCTGGGACTCTCTTTCCCTCTCTTTCTTTCTATCCCCCTTGCTGAGCATGCATGTGCTCGCTCGCGCTCTCTCTCTCAAATAAATAAATAAATCTTAAAAAAAATTTAAGTACTCTGTATTCTAGCAATTGATTTTTTTCAAAGCACAAAATTATATCATACATGCAAGGCCAACTCAGAGGCCTCTATCACTTTGTCCACTGTTCTCCAGAGAACAACGTTAAGTCATTGGGGAGTTCTTTGCTTTTTTTATCTTGAAATATCAATCAATGGATAAGTGATTGTTAGTGGCTAACCAATAGTTAAATCATGTCTGCCTGAATTCAGATGCCACATTTTTTGTGCCTCTGCCATTTCACAGATTGAGAACTTAAAATCATGCCCCCTAGAATATAGTAACCTGAAAGTAAAATTATGGCCTCTCAAACTGCTCCTACCTGTGACTGGGGACCTGCAGATTCTTCTCAAAGATCCTCACTCTTCTAGAAATAGAAGTCCCTATGAGAAAAGAGTGAATAGCTATACTTCTCCCTGCTGTCCTGACAGCTACCAAGAGACTCTGGTATTTCCTTCTCTCTTGCTCTTGCTGCCAGTGGCCTCTACTGCCATCATTGAAGCTGCTGGAGTTATCAAAGGAACAAAGAAGATATCTCAGGAAGTCTAGAAGCCTCCAGGGTTTACCTCCATGCTCAGATGCTAACCAAACTTCCCTCACACTAAAGGCTATGGTGGGGCCAGAATCTCTGATGCTTTTTAAAAGTCTTTGGGACTATAGAAGCCACAGAGTCACAGAAGTCACTGCTGCAAAAAGCCTCCACCTGTAACTGTACCAAAGTTGGTAGCAAGTGTTGCTAAGATTTTATTGGCACCAGGAGATCTAGTGGGATAATTTGGCTGAAAGTGGGAACAAAGGATTATAGATTATCTTAAAGCTCCATTTGCTTAGAAAGCACATTTATGTCATATATTACCAGTTGTTTGGTGGACCTTTTTGCAGTTGCTCATAGAGATTATAGGACAGATAAAGCCCTGCCCCCAAGCTATCTTTTGATGATGACACAGCTGGAGAATTTATCTCTTCCTAATTCATTTTGAGTTGTCATCTCATGCTCACAATATGTCAAAGGTTTGGTGAAGTTTCACTGGACAGTGGCAGAAATCCTTCGGATATAGGTTAAGGACAAAGGGCAGTGACGTGCTGGTAAACTAGCTCTTCAGGAAAAAAAAATCCCTGATTGGTTGGTAGCATTTGCAGATTTCCGTGGCATCAATACCCCCATTGTGGCTAATTTCAAGCCACCAACATGACATCACTGAACACAGAGCTGAGAAGAGATGAGCATAGTTGGCTCCTGCAAGGCATTGCCAGTTGGCTCCAGCACACCACTGAGAAAGGGCCAAGTACTATACAGCGTCAACCTCCTGTTCTTATTTTTTTCCAGAAAAATTCCAGGCAGAATCAGATTGGAGAGATTTCTCTGCATTCTTGAGTAAGATATTATGAAGGCAGAAGTAGGAAAAATGGATATATCAGATAAACCTGATAGCATCACTTGCTTTCTTCACTTACTCTCCATCTGCCTGACAAGAATAAGCACATTCCGCTTAGTCAAGCCTCAGTCCACAGTATTGGATTGTGGCTTCTCAAAGCAGACGGAAAAGCAGGTAGAAGAAGGAAAAAATCAGGAGGAAATAATTTGTCTTCTTAAAGTATGTGACAATAACCTAGGGAGAAAGCACGAGTTTGTATGGACAAACATAAATAGCCTCTGTAAAGAAAACAAGCTGCATTTTGAACTGAAGTCAATAGTTTGTTCTTGTTTTCTTTTCTCTAATTAGAAATAAAGCTTAGTTTATAAGGACATTGGCTTTCTCTTCTTCCTCACGGTCCTCATTTCAGTAATCCTCTTGGCCAGGGATGCCTCCTGGGAGAGCATGGGTCTGTGGTATTTCGGTAACAGTTACTGATGTGTTGATACAGTCAAGGATCTCTCCTTACTCTCTATGAAGTAATGGCCGCAAACACAGTCCAAAAGATGATGTCAAAGATATATACAAACAAACAATGACCTTGAAGATTTCTAATGCATCTCTAATGGAACAAGCAGAGCAGTGCTCATTGGTTGGTCATGAGCTTCACAATTTGCTGAGAACATATTTGAGCTGGGGAAGAACTGTTGTCAAGAACCAAGAATTAGTCATCAGTAATGTTGGCTAAGAGGATAACTGGACATTCCAAAGAAATTAACTGCTCACTGGACATTTCAAAGAAATTAATTGCTTGCTTTGTGCCTCAGTTTCTCCATCTAAGGCAGGTGACCACTCAATGTTCTTTTTCACAGTCATAAGCTATGAGGCTTCATGAATTAATTTGTTGAAAAGAAAGATTTTAGGTACAAGGCCCTGTGTAGGATGGCAATGTTAGTCATGTTGCATTGTAACAATTCCTGTATTATCTGTTACATTCTATTACTGTGGCACAGTGACAGTCCAAAGACAACCGGTTTTACTGTCACGAACTCCAGAATATGCTTCTTCCAACTGTGCTTAACTGTGTGCCTGCCAGTGGATCCTTTTAGGCAGAGAATAAGAATCAGAGGGGGTTAATGCTGTCACAGGTTATGTATAAAGAGTGAAGATATAAAAGATGTAGTATTATGACTTTTGTCATTCACTGAACTAAGGGATAAATCCAACATCTGGACTTCATATTTTGGAGCAAGACTATTCATAGCACATGATAAGCATATTCAGCCCAGGGACTTTGCTTTTCTCTTCTTATTCCCTTATTCCACAGAGCTTTGATTAGAAAGCTTTAGATAAATTTAACCCAAGTAAAAAATAAAAAAGGAAACAGAAACGGATTTCTTGTCTGCATAGCTTTGGTGTGCTTAACTATTTCCCTCATCACACAAGTTCATAAACAGCTTTAGAACAAAAACCACCTAACTCACTTTTGTAACCCCTTCAGCAATTAGTGCACAGAGCTTACACAAAATGTATGTAAGCAGTGCATCTTTGTGTAATTGGATTAAACCAAGTTGGGGAAAAAGCAGTGTCTGAGAAAATGCAACGGACACCAACATATTCTACTTGATCTCCTGGAAAAAGTGGCCCCATTCCAGCTGAAATAAATTGAAGAGTGTGGAAAAAATGTAAGCAGGTCTCTCAAAAGTCTTCAGAAATCATAAAGACCTCTGAATGCTGCTTCTATTCATGGGCTTTTTATTAAGAAGATGGCAAATTTATAGGATTCCCAAATGTAACAGAAATCAAGAGAGCCAAAAAGTGACTAAAAGATTCAGAAACTAGATAAATTTTGAACAACTCCAATAGGAAAGCTCTGCCAGAAATGGGGGTTACAAATAGGCCGCTGACCAACTTTATAGACCAATACTGCATTCTCCTCAAATAACCTCAAATGAAATGTCTCCACATATCTGAATTCTCTCTCTCAGCACATTGACACAGAGGTCCAACATTATAGAAATTCCCCAGATCCTTGAGAGGAGGGAATCTAAGCTACTATGGTAGGCAAATATGGTCATAACTCGAGTTGCAATGCTATGTTCTCTTAAAGTACAGAACAATAGCTACAAAGAGCAAATATAGAAGTCCTTAAAGCATGCAGGAGGATAGATACAGGATAATAAAAAGTAAGCTATTCTTAACACTGTAGAACAATATCTACCCCTTGGAATTAGTCAAGCAGCTCAGATTTCAGAGGGATTTAAAAAAATGGATGATCAATGTATAATAGGATACTATAAAGAAATTAGGAAATATTTATACATAACAGTAGCCTTCAAATATAATGATGTAGAGTGGAACTGCCATATTCTTCCAAAAAAGGTTATTGCAGACCTGCTATGATCTGAATGTTTGTGTTCTCCCAAAATTCATATGTTGAAATCCTAATGCCCAATGTAATGGTATTAGAGGGTGGGGATTTTGGGAAGTGCTTAGGTCATGAAGGTGGAGACCTCATAGATGGAATAAGTGCTCTTGTAAAAGACCTCACAGTGCTCCCCTAGCCTCTTCCACCACGTGAGGACACAGAGAGAAGCGAGCAGTCTACAATCCAGAAGAGAGCCTTCATCAGAACCCAATCATATTGCTACCATGATCTTAAACTTCTAGTCTCTAGAACTGTGAGAAATAAATTTCTGTTGCTTATAAGCTACCCAGTCAGTGTTACAGCAGCCAAAACATACTAAGACAGGACCCCTGTCCAAGTCAAAACTCTAAGTTAAAGGGACCACACAATTGAACTAGGGTATGGTAACTTCCTCCTAATATTGAAATACAAATTTAGGCCATGGCTAAGTAATTCTCAATTAATTTGTGTCAGCAAATCCTTCCTATTACATATACAAGCCCACAAATATTTCTTGAGAACTTATTGAATGCAAAGCATTATGAATATCCTCCCTCACCTGAGTCAATAGAAAAACACATGCATTTGCAGGGCCATATTGCTATGATGATTTGCTTTTCCTAACAAAGATAAAAAATATATATACAATAATTGCATTAAATAGATGTTATAAATACAAGGAAATAACTTCTGAGTTTTTTTAAGAAATTCATTTTTAAAATATATTGTGGGCTCTTTGGGCAACTTTTTTTGTAAATGTAAAATTATTTCAAAATTAAAGTTCAAAAATACATTGTGGCAAATATGAAAATGAGATACGAGCACTCTGAGTTGATCTTTTAAAATGCTTAACTTTGAGATCCCTGGGTGGCTTAGCAGTTTAGCACCTGCCTTTAGCCAGGGCGTGATGCTGGAGTCCCGGGATTGAGTCCCACATTAGGCTCCCTGCATGGAGCCTGCTTCTCCCTCTGCCATTCTCTCTCTCTCTGTCTATCATGAATAAATAAATAAAATCTTTAAAAATAAAATAAAATGCTTAACTTCAAGTAAGTAAAATCCTAAGAACATAGAAATCTGGGATTCCATCTGCCTTCCCTGACCTTCATGGCAAATCAGCTAGGTTTACTGCCAGGCCCATGATGATACAGAATGTAAAGGAAAAGTTGCAAATGAAAAGAATTTTCACTATGGTTAGGCCTATTGAAGATATTTAACATTTGTTAAACATTTGGTAGCTGTGCAAATCTGCAATAGGGAAATGCTGATATCCATTCACAAAGTGTAATGGCAGGCAAGATCAGACTCTTAAGATCAAGAATCAGGGGTACCTGGGTAGCTCAGTGGTTGAGCATCTGCCTTTGGCTCAGATAGCAATCCCAGGGTCCTGGGATCGAGTCCTGCATTGGGCTCCTCACTGGGAGCCTGCTTCTCCCTCTGCCTGTGTCTCTGCCTCTCTCTCTGTATCTCTCATAAATGAATAGATGAAATCTTAAAAAAAAAAAACAAAAGATCAAGAATCACAAGACTTCATGAAACCACAAAGGTGAGGGCCCACCAGGAAAACCCCCACCAATTTGTCACTTTAACCTTTAACTCCAATGACTTCTTTTAAGAAATGAGTGTGATTGGGATCCCTGGGTGGCGCAGTGGTTTGGCGCCTGCCTTTGGCCTAGGGCGCAATCCTGGAGACCTGGGATCGAATCCCACATCGGGCTCCTGGTGCATGGAGCCTGCTTCTCCCTCTGCCTGTGTCTCTGCCTCTCTCTCTCTCTCTCTGTGACTATCATAAATAAATAAAATAAATAAATAAATAAAAATAAACAAACAAAAAAAAAAGAAATGAGTGTGATTGAAGAGTGAAACTTCCTCCTTTCTCCATCTTCATTTACTGTATATTCCTTTCCAGAACGTTCATCCATATAAATCCATAAATGTCTGCATCATGCAGGATACTTAGCCAGTAGTATCAGTGGAGTAGCCCATCTCAGAGCCCAGAACAGCCCAGCTAATGAAAGGAGGACTAAGGAATTCCCATAAGAGTTTTTGTTTGTTTGTTTGTTTGTTTGTTTGTTTGTTTTTTTAACATAGGAAACAAAGAAGGAAGAAAATGTTTCAAGTTAAACTATGGAAGGACTCTATAGCTCTTAGGATCCACAGTTGAAAAATCTTAAAGTCAAAGCAGAAAGTTTCTTCATTATTTAAACAATTATTCCCTAACTCATTTCTCCAATTTTTACATCAAATGAAAAATAAGAATATTAGAAAATTTGTAGTTAGAATTCATTATTCTAACTCATGAAACATCTATTGAGCAAAAACTTAAAACCAACGCAGAGGTTTTCTTTTTTCCTTGGAAATTTTATTCTCTAAATCACACTATTTAAAGCTCCTTATAAACCACTAAGCAAAAGCAATCAGCAGAAACAAAAACAAATATTTATAAATATTTATGCCAAAAGCATTAGCATTACAAGTATCAGTCAATTTTCAATAGAGCATACCAAGGAAGTAAACAATTTTAAAATACCTTTCAAAAATCTATGGTCAGTGTATCCCTGTCAATCACTAGCTCATTTCCTCAACTACACACTTCAATTTTTCTGAACAGATTAAAGATCTGTATTATTTTACTAATAATTATCATTAGCGGGAGTGGGAGATGGTGAAGGCAGAGGGAGAGGGGGAGAGAGAATCCCAAACAGCCTCCATGCCCAGCACAGAGCCAATGTGGGCTCAATCTCACAACTCTGAGATCATGACCTGAGTCAAAATCAAGAATAAGACATGCAATCGACCAAGCCACCCAGGCACCCCAAATAACTGTTTTAGTAACATGTAATCTAACATTTTAAGGAAAAAAAAATGGAAGGAATATATATTGCATATTGATTCCCAGCTATACCATTGAATTGCTGCATGACATTGGGCAGCTCACTTCCCTTCTCTGCCTCACTTGTACTTGATTAGAAGTTGCCAAATATAACCCTTTGGCCACACCCAGTTTTTGAACATACCTTGTTTGCCCAGCATGTTTTAAACACTGGGAAATTCCACATTTAAATCCAGATTTCTGATTTCTCTTCAAAAATTATAAGATTGGCAACACTGGGCCTACATGCCCAAGTGAAAACAAAGGTTGAAACTGAGTAACAGCTGCCCCTTTTGGATAAAGCATTGATTTTTGGTGTTAGGTTACCTGT
Organism: Canis lupus baileyi; assembly: GCF_048164855.1. Lineage (NCBI taxonomy): Eukaryota > Metazoa > Chordata > Mammalia > Carnivora > Canidae > Canis > Canis lupus. The sequence continues at coordinate 35,492,807 of NC_132844.1, read as the reverse complement.
CTGATTCCTTAGCATCTAAGGTTTTGATAAAATAGATTACCTCTACTTTCTTTCAGCTCTAACATTCTCACATTTAGAGTGAGCTGTATAGCAAAAAGTCTATTTAACCTTTCAAAGCCTCAGCTTTACTTGAGTATGAAGATACTAATAACATCTGACTACCAGTTGAGTTTTGGAGAAACAAAATGAAATACTGAGTGGGGACTGCTCAGCAATGCCATGCATGTAGTAAGTTCTTTTTCTTTTTTTTTTTTTAAGATTTTATTTATTTATTTATTCATGAGAGAAAAAGAGAGAGAGGGAGAGACATAGGCAGAGGGAGAAACAGGCTCCTCACAGAGATGCGAGACTCAATCCCAGGACCCTGGAATCATGCCCTGAGCCAAAGGCAGACGCTCAACCACTGAGCCACCAAGGTGCCCCTCCAATACAATACAATTCTATGAGTGAGTCAATTCTACTTAAATCGAAATTAACAAGCTGATTCTTCTCTTCCAAATGCACCATTAGTACCATCAAAAACTCGACTACGCAAAAAAACAAAACAAAACAAAACAAAAAAAACCTCAACTATTTGACTCTAATTTTCAGATACATTTTGTTAAGTTAGTTAATACTAAACAAATTGGGGATCCCAAATGAGACACAGTCAATTAAATGAAAACAGTGTTCTTTGAGTGTCTTTGGTTCTCATATTCTCCATTCCTGGCTGAACCTGCTTTCCATATTTGATTTGAAGTAAGTTTTGTTTGATCCTACTTATTGCAGTTGCCAGGTCATAGTCTACCATTGGTTATTATTGTTAAATATGCATAACCAATTTAACAGAAAGTTCATGCCGGGCTTACTACTCATTCATATATGGGCCACAAATGAGCCCATATAGGACCCCACAGGAGTTTTTGTCATAGATATCCACATCATTTCAAGTTGCTCTAGTCACTCATACGCAGTAAATCCCCCTGTTACTCACTAGCTCATCTCCTCAGCCACACACCTCATATATTAGACTACTTTATTAATAATGGAACTTAAATGGGCCTGTTCCAATATATGGTTGGCACAGATTTGCCCATACTTGAAATGAAAACTCATTTTTAAAATATGACTTGCACATACCATTACTGTGTATATTTGTAGACAAAAATGTAAGTTCTAGTCCAACAATACTTCAGATAACAAAATAAAAGAAAAATAAAATAATTTGTACACCCCTCAGAGTTTTGTTGGAATCTGTATTCGTATTTATTTAAGTGTTATTTATAATACCTCAGAACTTACAACTGATTAAAGAGAACCAGGCTAGCATACAGGGCATTCCAATGACTTCTAGTCTAGCATAAGGTGACAGCTGTGCCAGATAAGATCAGGATTGCCAGAGAGAAATTACTCTTGTCAATGTAGTATGACTTCTATGCCAACCTGGATTCCCCACCACCCCTCATCATCACTACAACTGCTGTGCCCTCACTGTCAGCCCCTCCACCTCTGAACTCTGCAGAGCTCTCAGGGAAATACATTTAACACAAAAGGGTCTTTGTGTCAATCATCTCCTCAGTATTCTTAAGTCATTTGCTATTATCCAAAAGTAGATTCTACAGTGCTACATGACCTAGACACTGTCAGGCCCCTCCCCTCAAAGAACCAAGCCCAACCCATCTGTGTTCCCTGAACACATCACCCTTTCTGGAGGTCTCTGGACCGCTCTCCTTCTCTTCCCTACCACTAGTCCTGCGGTTCTTTCAAGTGTCAACTCAGGAATTACTTCCTCTTCCCTAGTTCCCTTAGGAAAACTTAGCTGCTTTCTTTACTCTCCTTGAATGTTGCTCATATAACTATGGCAACTACCATGTTTATTTGCCTGTGTGTGAGCTTCTTGAAAGCAGGAACCAAGTTGTTAAATATTTTTATTCCTAGCACCTAATACAGTGCCTGGCATATTGTAGGCAACTAAATATTTGCTAAATATTGGATAAATGGAACTGCTTACTTCCCATAGCCTATATATGTGTAGATTCCATTCTGCAAAGTCATAAGACTGTTCTCATTACCAGTACAAGTAATTAACAGTGTATTTTTGCCCATCTTCTCAATACATTTTGCTTTCTTCATTTATTCCCTTGGGACAGTTCATCTGTTTGTGCTTAATACCTATCAACAACAGCAAGCTATCTGATTCCATCAATGTGGTAAGTCATTATTTTGCTGAATCTTATAAGTACAAAACTTAATAAGTATCATAGTATATTTGTTATGAAACTTAGAGGATGATCATACCACACAGGACTTTTGAGAACTGATTTCAAAGCATTACAATCAGGCTAGTTAGATTACAAAGACAACACTTAAATGAAGAGATTTACTTATAATCACCCAGTTTTCAAAAATCACAAAATTTTTATTTTCTAAAGCTATTGCTATAGTTAGAGTCTTGGGAGAATAAGTCCTCACCTTGTTCTACTCACCATTTAAATCTGGGCTTTTCACAGCTAAAGGCATGTACTCTGCTAACCACTATGGAGAAGTAGTGTTTGCAGCTGCAATCATTATAAAATATAACAAATTCTTACACTTAATGAGCCTAATCCTGAATTCTCTACAGTGATATAACTGTGTCTCTTATTAATTGATTGCTGTGGATGTAACCACTGCCTAGCTTGATAAAATCTCCCTCTTGCATGTTTAGCCCAAAACTTAAATGAGCTAACCTACATTTCATAGTCATTCACAGAGAAAATTGTGGCTGTATAGAATGGTGTGCTCTCTGTGAATGGGACTATGCACCTCAGTGGTTTCAAATCCATGGTGGCTTCTTTAGTGGTAAACATTTAGTTTACCTGGGTTCACACCCTTGACTTTCACTTGGACAAACCTGAAAGCTCCAGCCAGCTAGAACTGCCAGCTTTTGCATAGTTTTCTACCCACAGCCATCAATCTCTCCCTGGCAATAAAAGGAGACTAAACCTTGGTTTGCCCCAGTGTCACCTGGGAAGATGATGAATCTTTCACTGAATGTGAGCCAAGGATGACGTTCCTCAGCAAAGTAAACCCAGTGTACAACGTTGTACCAGTTCTACAGTTTGGAAAGTCAGATTCTTTACACACAATGTGGCACATTTCCTGAACCAGCTAATTGAGCCAGTTGCTTCTAAAAAGCTGGTGCCAAGTGTCTGCCCAATGATTTAAAACACCTTACCTTTTGGTTTTTTAATATTCTATGCTCATTTCCTTGGTTAACATTGGTGTCATATCAAATGAAGTCACCAAACCTCAAGGAAGAGACAACTCGTCTCCAAAAAAGTAGAAAATTTTTCTGAGGAAATGTTTAGTCAAAACTGAAAAAGAAATGATTGATACATAAAGTTGGTATGACTATGTGGTATTAAGAACCTACACATATTTTTAGCTAAAATGTTTCAGTGTAGGTAGGAAGATAGAGAAAGTGGCTATAAACATAAAAAAAGAGGGTTTTAAATTTCTTTAAAGAATTATTTTTTTCCTGCAAGATATATTGGTAATGAAATTTAAACCTAATTCCTTGAAAATTATTTGCAACTTATCTTTTCCTTTGTTTTTAATGGGCAGGAAGCATTTTCAATGAAAACTATAGTTTACCATGTATGTTAGCTTAAGCCAAGAAGGGAATTTTCAAGTCTTGGAATTTTGGATAAACTCAGTGTTACCTAATGGAAACCGCAGGAAGCCCTGGGGTTCCACCAACCATTTGAAGATAAAAGCTCAGTGTTTTCTATTACTAGGTTTATAGATATAAGATTTGCTTTACCAAGTTGAAAGTACTTTAAGCACTCATAGGACAGAATAAAAGATGAAGGCTAGTTCTCTGAGAATAAAGAAGACTGAAGTTTGAAAGGTAATGATGAGAACTACAAAGAGCTGAAGTTATTTCTGCTTTGCAGGTATATGGATTTTTGATTAAGGAAAATTTGGAAGGATCTTTATTGATCAAGATTTTTCTACTGTGCCCTCACTAAACATCCAGATGAGATTACATGTACTAAATCTTCATCTTAAAAACAAACTGTATTTTAAAATCTACGCAGACCCATATATGTCACAAACAGAAATCAGGCCTCTTCTTATTCTTTGAAGATTGAGACTTTGAGGAAGCCAAACAAGGTGTCAACATGGATGAAAGGGAGTTTTCTCAGGATTCTTCATCAGCATTTTTCAAATAGAAAAAAGAAATCATTATAATATCACATTATCTCCAAAGAGAGCTGTTCTCTACAGAGTAACATCTTCCAAAACAGCTGAGGAAAGAATGTCTTTATAATTTTACGTCAAAGATGGCATGCCAGAGACAAAGTAAATTCTCTTTGTATTTGGACTTTCAAATTAATTAACTTTAATCTTGGCTGGTAAATACACAGCCTAAATTTTGTCACACTTTCCTCACAGATCACTAATTCACTGTGGCATCCTTTGTCTGCTGAGCCTGAATACATTCCTAGAATCCTCAACACATCACCCAAACAACCTCTACTAACAGATCAGAGTTCCTATTCACAAGGATATGTGTTTGGCATTTCTGCTCTCATTCTTTTAAAATGAAACATGATCCATTCTTATGTGCTACTGCTACCTAAATGAGATACTAAGTAAATCCTTACAAAAATAGATGTCTATGTAGCATGGTTAAACACAAAGTCAATCAAACCCTAACAAGAGTAGAACAGTGGAGGAAATAAGTTCCAAAAACTTATGCTTATTTGACTGCTATGGCAGAAATTCTGAGACACTTACTTCCAAAACCACTCCACAGAATTAATAGCTATTCCTTCAGCTCTAAAGTTATGAGTGTTTATAAATAACTCATTCAAAATCATCTTTGGGGTGTGGGATTTCACTCAGAGCAATATGATAACCAGTTAGAACCTATTACTCAAAGGTAAAGTACACATAATTCTGGTTACTTAATTGATATATCTGATCATTCTAAAAGAGAATTCATTAGTGAGCTTATTAAACAATCATAAAATATTTTAGAACACCTCTTGAATTCAAGAATTAGTTGATATATTAATGAATTTACTCCATTTTGGGAGTAATATAAGTCCAAATGCTAGTGGACATTTTGTTTTATGTTACAGCTGCAGGATAGGGTTGAAGGATAGGGAGTGAAACAGAACAACATGTTCTAGCACAACTTTTAAGAGAAGAGCCATTGACTTTGCCATGATGTTTATGTTGGAGTATTACTCTGAAAAATTGATGCCATATAATCATTAGAAACAAAATTCAAAAGCAAAGTAGAAAATGGGAATATTTGCAAATACTATGTACAAATGTATCTATTAAATACACACTGAGGGACAGCTGGGTGGCTCAGTGGTTGAGCATCTGCCTTTGGCTCAGGGTGTGATCCCAGAGTTCTGGTATCGAGTCCCACATCAGGGTCCCTTTGAGGAGCCTGATTCTTTCTCTGCCTATGTCTCTGCCTCTGTGTGTGTGTGTCTCTCATGAATAAATAAATTAAAATCTTTAAAATAAATAAATAAATAAATAAATAAATACACACTGATTAAACATTAATATAGCAATCAAAATAGCAATAATTAATGACAACATAGAAAGAGCTCTATAAATCAATACAAAAGACTGATGTATAAAAAATAGGCAAAGTCCTCAATGGGGGATTTGCAAAGAAGATAAATATATTTTCATGTTAGAGTGGAAATTCATATAACTTCATCTATATACAAAGTGCATTTATAAAACAAAACAAAAATATCATTAACAGAGATAGAATTAGAAAACTGGTAAGAGTTTGGTGAGATGAACACCCTTACACACAACTCGTGTCAGTGTAAATTGACATGAGATAGTACATAAAACAACAAACTCCTCCCTTTCTTTCTGCAAAGTAATATGACAAACTGCATAAAGAGCCTTAAAAAATATTCATTCACTAAGGTCTAATAATCCCAACTTCTGGGACTTTAGCCTTTTTTTTTTTTTTCTTATTAAGTACTTACTGAAGTTCAATTTGCCAACATATAACACCCAGTGCTCATCTCATCAAGTGCCCTCTTCAGTGCCCCTCACCCAGTTACTCCAAACCCCCCCCACCTCCCCTTCTGCACCCTTTGTTCGTTTCCCAGAGTTAGAAAACTCTCATGGTTTGTATCCCTCTCTAATTTTTCCCACTCAGTTCCCCTCCTTTCCCTTATAATTCCCTTTCACTATTTCTTATATTCCCCGTATGAGTGAAACCATATGATGATTGTCCTTCTCCGATTGACTTATTTCACTCATCATAATACCCTCCAGTTCCAACCACATTGAAGCAAATGGTGGGTTTTTGTATGGGACTTTAGCCTTGAGATATAATTAGAAATGAAACCAGAAATTTATTGACAAAGATTTTTATCAAAGTTTTAATAATAATATTGGATTCCAAATTCCAGAACATTGGAAACAACATATATTACCAATAGTGTGGAAATCATTAAATAAATTATGGTTTATTTATTTGATGAGAAATTACATATAAAATAAGAATTAGATATGAAACTATATCTTCAGTCTAATGCTAATTATGTGAATATAGTACATAAATTATTCAAAGAGACAAAACTTAGAAAGTGCACCAAACTATTGGGCAGTTATTTATAGATGGTGAAATTGTGCATGATTTTTTTCTTTACACTTAATTTTTCCCAAGTGGCCTAGAATGAACATGTTATTTTTGCATTAGAATTTGTTTTTAAAAAAGTAATATATGACACCATTCAATATGAAAATGTTATATTATTATGAGGGAAAGGAAAGAGAAAATGAAAGAACTGACAAAGAATGTTGATAACTGAAACTCTGGTCCCCAGTGGTAGGTATAATGTACTATAAAATGTGCACAGTAATTCCCAGCAAGGCATGTGCAAATGACATAGCAGTCTGCCCATCATGCTCAAGCCAAGACTAGTACTCAAAGCAGCTGGTTATCTTGCATTACTCTATGTATTGTTGGGGCTCTTTCCTGTCCTGCTTCTGTTTTTCTTTATAAGTCATCTTCTTGCTCGAAGACTTCTCTCCTCCATGAAATCTCTCTCCATTTCAATGCATCTCTATCCCACTAGAAACCTAGAGTATATATTGTTCATATCTCTCATTTGGCACTTAAATTTCATTGTCCTATCTTTTGAGTTTTTTCTTATACTGAGATTTTGATGCCCCAATTAGATTTTTAAACTCTACTAGGGAAGGGATAATATTGAAAATTCTTTTGTAGCCCTATTCATTCCTTCAAGAAATATCTATTGAATACACACTATGTCCTAAACATTGTTTGAGGTGCTAGGTATATAGAGGTGAAATTTTTAAAAGAGAAGAGAAAATATCTCTGCCCTCAAGGGCTTATTTGATGCCACATCATATGTACTGCAAATCCACAATAAATGATAACAATGGCAGTGATAGCAAGGAAGACAGAAACAATGACAAAGTACAATGCATTAGATTTCTATTGCTACTATGACAAATTATCATAATTTCATATCTTAAAACAATATTCATTTATTAGCTCACAGTTTCTATGGGTCAGAAATCCGGATACAATGTAATTCAGTTGGGTTCTAGAGTCTCACAAAAGTAAAGAGAAGGTGTCAGCAGGGTTATATTCCTTACTGGAGGCTCTGGGAAAGAATCTGCTTCCAAACACTTTCAGGTTGTTGGCAGAATTCAGTTTCTTGAAGTTTTAGGACTGGAGTCTCTGTTTCTTTACTGGGTATTAGCTGGGAAGCCCTTACTTCCTAGAGGCCTCTCTTTGGTTCTTGCTCATGGCTCCCTACATCTCAGTACCAGAATTGTACATTAAATCCTTCTCACACTTAGAACCCCCTCCTTCCAGCTGGAGAAAATTTTCATTTTTTAAAGATGCATGGGATTAGATGAGGTCCACCTGAATGATCCAGGATGATCTCCTCATCTGAAGGTCCATAACCATAATTACACCTGCAAAGTCTCTGTCATGTGACATAACATTTGCAGGAGCCACAAATCAAGGTGTAGACATTTTTGGGGGACCATTCTTCCTACCACAAATAGTAGTAACAAAGAACAACTGCATGAAACACTCCAGACTGAAATTACAGATTCAACTAAAGAAATCTAATTAAATCTCATGAGGTCCCAATGTTTTTTATTCTTATGAGAAACATTTCTACCATAGGCCTCATTTCCTGATGACCAGATCTAAAACACATTGACAATCTTTTGCTTGTCAATGTTTTTAATTAGCAGAAACCATTTTTGCCATGGCTGAGTTTTCTCCTAGTTACCCAAGTTCCATTTTTTGTTGATTTAACTAATTTATTCTCATCTTTGTTCTAACATCAGTCAGACATTGAGAAACCCAAGAAACAAGAGAGGTTTGTTTTGGGGGTTGGAGGAAGAGAGAGCCAAGCTATGTATTACCTCATAATGCCCTCAATTATGTAAGCTCTCCATGGGACAAGATCAGATCCTGCAGTAAATAGAGCACCTGGGAGGTGGGAGAAGTAGAAAGAAAACTGTCTTGCCTCTTTGGGAATGGAAAGAACAGAGTGGTCAAGAACTAATCCTGTGACACCACAAACAGACTTTCAAGAGATTGTGGAGGGGACAATGCCAAGTTCATTTGACAGACAGCTCTTTTAATGCTTGTACAGTACCACTTATTCATCTGAGGAGGCAAAAGGAAACTCTTTCAACCCCGATCCCAGACACAGAAAGGAGCCCAGGTTTACGCCCCTCCCTGCCAAAGACAGAGTGCCACTCAACCATCTTTGCCTATAAGGCAAACCAGCTGCCCAGGCCCGCTAATGACATCATATCTTGAGGGGTGCAGAAAATAAAATTGTGGGAGCTTCTTCTTAGCATGAAATGTATTCAAAGTTCATTTCCACTGCAATGTCCAAGCACCAGTGTTTCTTGGGAAGAAAAATTACTAAAGAAAAAAAATTGTGTGAATAATATTACATGAGGGGACAATCAAATTAGAAAATGTAGACAAAGGTGTTTTGTAAATTTGAAGTAAAAAGGTTTTTTATTTTTTTAAGCTGGTTGCTATTATTACTCTCAATTCCAACGCCTTTATCTCACCAATGACAAAACTGACTCCAGAACAGCTTGACTTTCTCAAGATCATGTTATTCCCTTGCTTAAAGAACTTTCAAGGGCTGTCTGCTACCCACCAAAAAAAGTTTAAATCTCTTAGATTTTCATTCAAGGCCTTTCTTATCCTAATACAAATTACTTTTCAAATCAAATCACCAATTAACTACTGACGAGCTACTAAGGTCAAGATGCTATTAGGCTCTGTGGGCATAGGCAGCCACAAAAATACATTTTATTTTTTAAAACATGTTCTATTTCCCACAGGAACAATAACTATAATAAACTCATCTGCCTACTATACTTCAACCTTACCCTGGATTTTTTTCCACCTTGGCATCTTTATCATGCCATTTCCCACACCTAAAATGCTCTCCACCATCACTACCTCTTTCTTTCAAACTCTTACCTTGAGGCCCTGATGAAATGCTCAGTCTTTTAGGAAGTCTCCCCACACACTACTAAACCAGTGGTTCTCAACCAGGGCAGTTTTCCTCCTCAGGAGCCATTGGCAATGTCTGGAGAAATCTTTGATTATCACAAGAGGTTCTGGCTTCTGTGAGTAAATACCAGAGATGCTCTTAAACATCTTACAATGAACAAAAAAGCCCCAACAACAAAGATTTCTCCAGCCCAAAATGTTAATAATGCTAAGGGTGAGCCGCCTGGTGTAAGAAGAAAGTGGAATCTCCTCCTCTGAACTATAATACTAAATGTGTCGGCACTCTTTTGGCATTTCGCATATATTTTATCTTATATTTTTAAGATATTTATAAAATATCTTATATTTTAGACTTTGCACATATTCCTTTCCTAAACGATTTTGAAGTTTGGAAGGAACATGCTATTCAGGTAGGCCCTTCAATGTTTGATTCCAAACCTATAGTAACCATTGAAAAAAATCTCTTGACAAAATATTTTTCTATCCTTCAGTACTAATGAGCTCTCCAGATTAATAGTTAATCACTGTCACATTTTACCAGTTCCAACATCTTCGAGATTCCCTTATTTTTATGCTACATCCTCAAACTCCCTACTTTCATAAAGATAGTAAGCCCCAATGGGAAAAAAAATGCCATAATCCTAAATTGGTCAGATAAGTCTGATTCAGGGGATGCCTGGGTGGCTCAGCAGTTGAGTGTCTGCCTTTGGCTCAGGGTGTGATCCTGGAGTCCCAGGATCAAGTCCCACATCAGGCTCCCTGCATGGAGCCTGCTTCTCCCTCTGCCTATGTCTCTGCCCTCTCTCTCTCTCTCTCTCTCTCTCTCTGTGTGTGTGTGTGTCTCATGAATAAATAAATAAAATCTTTAAATTCAGGTTGAAAAGGCAACGTGTCATGTTCGGCACAAACACAAAGATGTGTATCTCTGCTTTATCATCTATTTCTCCACATGCACACTTCATGGACTGTTTTCTTTGTATAATTTCTCAAGAGCTTAGAGTAGAAAGGAGAAGGAGTCAGGTACCTGTAGAAATTCTTCCACTTTCAATTATGGTTAACGTGGGGTAACATTTAAGCAGGCCAGGGTTAAAAACTCTGATGCCTCCAGCACTGAAAAGATTATCTTTCACACTATTCCCATATGGGATTCAAAACAATTTCTACCAAGTTATAACTTTCCATATAGTGTTTACTTCCACACTGGTGCTTCTAAACTATGTTTAAGTCTTTCAAACAAAACATTTCTCTTCTCTTCTTTCTCTCTCCCTCTCCCTTCCTCTCTTTTTTCCTCTCTCTCACATCTTAATAGTGCCCTTACCACATGCTTAGTCTTCTGATAGAGAAATCAGCAATGGCTAGAAGAAATTGTCTGACATCCTTAGCCTAACGATTTTGAAAAATATTCTTTGTTTAGAACAGATATTTCTAATGAATGCAAAAATAACCAAACATCTCCAAACATCTAATCTGATTAAGGTCTGGCTTATCTCTCTAATTAATCAAAAGAACTTAGGGAAAATAGAACCATATCTTCATTAAAATTTTCACCTAGAACAGTGCTTTTCAGTGGGGTAAAGGAGAAAGTGATTTTGCTCCCCAGATAGTGTTGCCAGATTTAGCAAATAAAAATACAGGATGCTCAGTTAAATCTGAATTTGAAATAAAAAACCAAACAAAAAAAGAGTTTTTTATAAGCACTTCACATAAAATGACTTATTTAATCCCCATGACAACTTTAAGAAGTAGGCATGGAAACCAAGGTTTAGAGAGGTTAAACAGATTACCCCTGACACAAAGCTGGGAAGAGATGGGCCTGAATCCAGGTATGATTCCAGAGCCCAATGGCTTGAACATTCTGATATTTACCAAGTCAGAACATACTCTTCAACATGATCAAAATAAATTTTTAATGCATATATGTCCAATTCAATATTTCAGACATATTTGAAAAGTATTCATTCTTTATCTGATATTCAAATTTAACTGAGTATCCTGTGTTTCATTTGGCAACCTATCCTCTGGGGACATCTGGCAATGTCTAGAAACTTTTTTGGGTGTCAGAACAAGGGAGGATGCTACTGGCATATGTAAAGATCAGGAATTGTGCTAAACATTCCACAATGCATAAAATTATTGGGACCAATATGTCAATAATGTCAAAGTTGAGAAATCCCAATCTAGAATCACCTTTGAGAGCATCTAATCTGCCCTCTTCTTTTAATCAGAGAGGAAAAGAAGGCCCAGGGGAGTTAAGTAGCATGCTCTAAGACTCACAGCTAATTACTTTCAAATTCGGTCAACTTGGAGGCAAACCCAGAAAACTAGTTCCATTTCTGTGTGGCCCAGAAATGTTACCTACTAAAACAGATACACTTCAGCTATCCAAGAGTGTATTCCTTCAGATTTCCCCAATAGAGAACATTAATCAAGCCCCTGGGTGGCCTCTGCCTGGGTGGAAGAGGGGGTATAGAGCTTGAGACAAAATTTTTGTTCAAATATTTTTCCAAATCTTTTTCCCCAACCTTAATTTTATTTATAGGAAAGGAAGGGAAGAGTGAAAATGCTGGCTTGGAATGAGTTCCAATCATGTCTACTCTCCCCAGCTCCCACTTTTTCTTTGACCAACAAAGACACATTGTTGGAGTCTTTAGGAGAGCTGAACTTTCCTTATTCAAGGATCTTCTGACTCCTGAATGTGGGAAAATTGCTTAAATAGAAACCAACCCAAAGAAGTTATTAAGTATTACAAAAGGAAAATGAAGGCATTGATGAAACCTACTAGAGATTATTTGGGGGATGGCCAAATGTCAGAGGCCTGTGAAATAACACGAAGTGGTGTACTGAAAATGTATTCATACGTCAATTCTTGCCACATAAGGTTTGCTTGGAGGCCCCAAAGCAAGCAACATGGCTCATCTAAGTAAAGAGCTAGCCAAGATAATCTAATGACCTAAGAATCTAATGACACTATACACTGTCTCTGATCCTGCTTAGTTTTATTTTAACAGACCAATTTTTATTGCTTCTCTTCTGTGAGTGTCTGCAATGATTCCCTGACACTGCTTACTGAAAATTTTTCTTAAATTATGAGTTGAGGTTTTTAAAATGCAGTTTTTAAAATATTCATTCAGCATGTTATTAATTATTAGTATGAATTTTTGACAGGCCTGGCCTAAGAGGAATAATTGCTTTAACAACATCATCTAACTAAGGAAATATTCATCCTACTAAAATAATTTTTACATGAAATATATAAATGAATTTAGGAAGGGCATGTACTATGCAGATTTTGGGAAAGAGTTTATTCCTTCTCAGTTCCCCCAGCCCCATCATTTAATCACTGTAAAACCTTTCAAAAGAAATATGACTTTGCCATTAACATTATCCTTCCTAGGCCTGGTACAATCAACCTCTGAACCTATTGCTTTTTAAAGTCCTCTTGGAACAACAACCTGTCATTGTTATTTATATTAATGTTTACATTCCCTTATGGATACATAAGTTCTAATTGCTTTTTGATCCACTGATTTAACAGGGATGCACTACAATTGCAGCCTCCTAACTGTCAAATAGTTCCTGTCTCTTAATATTTAGGTTACCCACACACTTTGCATTCTCTATTCTGCAAGAGAATTAGAAGATAATTTTCAGAATTCTGAATGCACTTGTGTTTTTGGAAGCTAATTTTTCCAAGTACTTACATTAATCACTTCAAGTAAGTTAAGTAATTATAAGTAATTTCAATCAAATGTTAATTTGAGAAAGGAAATGCTACTGACTCTTGGACTTCTTCATTTTATATGGAAAAGCACTTGGGTCCCAATGCAGCCAGGAGAGATGGCAGTGATTCTATGACTAAGGAGTCCCTAGAATTCCTTCTGCTTTGGACCTTAAAGACAATAGAAAATCTCCTCATCCCACTAAGTTAGAGCATGTCTAGGGAGTTTATGGTTAGAACCACAAGTATTTGTACAGTCTCCACAACTACAACTTTCGCAGGAAGTGTAAGGCATCATCAAGCTATATAGAACCATCCAGATGTCTTTGGGAAGTTTCAGTAAATATATGAAGATTGACAAGAGATGGAGATACTCTCCCAGAATTTACCATCTTTGGAGGATGTCATCCTTCTGCCATTCTAAAGGCATTCAGCTCTTAAACACCTTTATGATGACTTAAAATCATTCTCTATATATTTATATATTTTAAAAAAGAAACAGTGTTGCTTTGAGGAAAATTTATCATGTCCTAAAGCAAATGGCTGAATTTTGTCTAGGACTAATATTAAATATTAAATAATCTCTGTAGTTGAGAGTTATTTTACAAAGTAAACACCTTGGAACTTCAGCTATTTTAGAGGAAAATAAGTATGGACAATGATTTTCATTTTCCACTATGGCCTGATTTAATACCCAAGTTCAAAGCTTCCCTTTTGGAAATGAGAGTTCATCCTCTATTCCTGAAATTCCATTGTGAACCCCATAAAATATCTATGTTTTTAAACATCTCAGCTCAGAAGGTAACCAAGGCAATATGGCCAAAAGACACTATAAAAGACTGAGTTTTTATGGGTGTTAAAAAAAAAAAAAATCTGTTGAACTAGAATGCTTGTTAGGTTTTTCTTTTTTTTTCCCCCCCAGCTTCAGTGGATATGATTTGTTTATAAGAGAGAGCTAAGACATGCAGATAAAAATAGAACTTGTCCAAATAATTTGATTTAAGAAATATTTAGTATTTTCCAATTTTTCTGTGGCCAGGATTTTGGGTATATAAATACTGTAGGGTTTACTATAATAACCACTACCCTCCATGGACCTCCCTTATCTATCTGATCTTTCACTTTGTGAAAGATCTCTCATCAAATCTCATCAAATCTAATTTCAAGAAATCAGGTTTTTCTTACTCTTTAAATCTGAGTTATGAAGAACCTCAGCCTACAAAAAAGTTATATTGATAAATTAATATTATAACAAAAAAGTTGTAAAAATTAACACATACAGCCCTACTATGTGCTAAGCATTGCTCTAAGCTAAATCATCTTGCATAACAATCAGAACTACCTTACAAAGTAGTACTAATATCATTCCTATTATACAGATGAGGAATGTGAGGCACAGAGAAGTTAACTAACTTATATAATATTGCTCTGCTAAAATGTGAGCCCAGGCAGCTAGCTAGACTCCAGAGTCTATCAGTCTCTCCTGACACCACAGAATATTGATTGATTCGGACATCGAATTTTTCCTTGTGGGGTACTCAGTTGGTTATGAGTCTGCCTTCAGTTCTGGTCATGATCTCAGGGTCCAGGGATTGGGGCCCTCCGTCAGGCTCCCTGCTGAGCCGGGTATCTGTCTCTCCTTCCGCTCTTCCCCAGCTCATGTTCTCTCTCTCTCTCTCTCTCTCTCTCTTGCTCTCTCTCTCAAATAAATAAAATCTTTAAAAAGAAAAAGGAGTTTTTCCTTGCTTAAAATTATGTTTACATACATATTTTTAAATGGGATCTTATGCTGTTTTTTACTAATCATATTATGAATATTCTTCCAAATTTTCATAGAGCAAAGAGAAAAAATAAGTGCATTGCTCTCAAAGTACAGAATCATTTGAGAAATTTGTCCTAATCGTGATATAATTTCCTCCAGAAAACTTGCAGCTTAAGACATATGGTACAGTAGGAGAATCATCCCTGAACTAGAAATTGATCCTGGATCAGAGAAACATGAGCAATAATTTCCCTGGACCACTTTTATTCTCAGATTTCCAAATAAGGGTGGCAAATTAGGCAACCTTCATATTCTAGGTACTAAGGGGCCTGCATACACACATTGGAAAACAAACACTCAAGAATATGGAGTACCACTTCAGCAAGTGTGTGCATGTGACACACATGCGCAGTGGAAGAAAAGGACATGGTGTGAGTGATAAGGGGGGACAAGAGAAGGCACTTATAAGAACTTTCAAGTGGGACTTGCGTAAATGCATAGCCAGCCCCCAAGGCTATGATGATATAGGTGAGATTGTTGGCAGTGCCTTTTCCCAGCCTCTACCTCTAGGAAAGTGCATCTTTACCTCTCTGGTTACACTCTTCAGTCTCCTTCTTTGTGCTTCATATTTGGTACAACTATTCTTATCACTTCTCTTTTTTACCAACTGTGAATCCGATGTGGACCCGCCCTTTCTAAGTATCTCAAATCTTTAGGACATGTCTTCAGATATGTTACAGTCAGAGGTGCTGTTTTAAATACTTAAAAATCAGAATGATGCCAGCTGTAGTGCTAAAGCAAGGTTCTAGGCCCCACGGCACTAAATTTGAACACTTTTGTTTCTGGATCATGGAGAAGCACAGAGAATCCCAGGCTAGAGGCCACACAGATGCGATGGCAGAGTCACCAGTCAAATGGAGGTACACTGGCTCGATAAGAACAGGTAACAGCTGTAAACAATCAGTTTGCCCATCCTGGCTTGTACTAACTCAATAGAAATCCTGAGGATAACAAAAATTATTGAAAGTAAGATTAAATCTTAATCAATTAACTCTTATATACACACACATATTTAATGTGTGTGTACATATATGTACATACACATATCAATACACAGATACAGGTATACATAGTTATCTATGCACAGCAGCTACTTCAAGAGATCTCTTTCCTTCCTCACTCTAAAAAATTCTCTCTCAAACTCAATCCAAGCCTACAACCCAGCCTCTTTTTTTACTTTCCTGTTACCCTATTGTCCTCTGGGCTGCAAAGGCAGGTCAGTTCCATACACCTATGCCACCATCACTTTACTTGGCACACCTTTCTAGCATCTCCTCTTCACCACCTCCACCGGGACCACAGTGGCCAAAGATCCATTTAGTTGGAAGTGGGAGAGTCTGGGATCAGGCTAGTGGAAATGAAAGATTATGGCTACCCAGACATTTATGTTTTTATTGTCACATGACTTCATCTGTACAGGAGATCTTCACAGTGGCAGCAAAATAAAAAATGAGCACCTTGTACGTGAGAAATGTCAAGTCGAACTATTTGGCTCTTGGTAGAGAATAAACAAATGAGATTGATGAGGAAAGGACATTACTGAGCAAAGGGCCATAAGGCCAAAGTGTCTGCATTTAGTGTCATGAGCTAGGGCATTTACGCATCTTAGAATCATAGCTGTCAGTACAACTCAGGCTCACTGCTGTGCCCCCTATATGCTTCATATCTCCTTTCTCTAAATTATAATCTTATGGAAAGAAGGAATTTAATTTATTAAGCATAACTACTACTTGGAAGTTAGCATCTCATATACAAAATAATCTTTGAGTTATCTTGTTTCCTTTTAGCCTTATTGGTTACTGAGGTGTGTGTGTGTGTTGGGGTGGGGTAAGGGTGAGCCTAAAGAGAAAGAAAAAGAACTAGTTAATTACACTTACATGCAAACATAGCTAAATATCTTTTTTTAAACATAAATATCCAGTTTGGGATTACTCAATTGAGAAAGCAAATCAGCTGAAAAACAGACTGAATGAGAGTCCCCTACATTAACTCAGATGACTCTCCTGAAACTTACAAAACTTAAAGTTTTCTGGGTATCATTATGACATGGGTCTTGTGCATAACATGGGCCACTACAATATGTTTGACCTGGAAAACAGCCAAAGATAAGAGTCTTAACCAAAGAAAAATATTAGTAAAAGCATTATGGCAGCAGCATAGTTAAACCAAGAATAAGCTATCTAGTGTTTCTTATCTTAGTTTATTTATATTAGTTCCTTTAAAACTTCATGACCCTGAGAGTCAGTGAACTTTTTCCTTATCATTTTATTTCCATATCCAGAGATATTTGTAAATGGTCACATTTATGGAAGAAGGTGCTAATTGAGTTGTTCACATTAGAACTGGTAAGTATTTATTTAACAGGGGTTAAAAGCAAGGTAGAAGGAAAGGAGGGGACAGCTGAAAAAACTGCTCTGCTTCTGTGACATTTTTTTAAATCCATGTTTTATGAATTAAAACTACGGAAAACTATCACGATGTCTAAATATTTAAAAGGAAATATTATGCTTCACAGAGTCATTCTGGCACAGATGTTGGACTGTTCCATGTCTGCCCTTTGGAATCCAAGAATCATATCCTTGAGGTCATCCTTTCAAGATTATGAAGCCCCACAATTCTGATTAACTTGTTTTTATGAGACCCTGGCCTGGTGCTCAAATACTTATGTTTAATTATTTCATTCTTTTAAATAAACAGCAAGATTTTCTTTCCTATAACTTAAAAAGAAAATTTTTATGCTGCCATGATAAATAAAATACATGTAAAGTACAGTAATTTAGGATATACTGCTAAAGATATTATGGGATCAGGAGAAAAAAAATACCAGCATATATCCTAATGTATTGATATTAACAAAAAAAGCAAAAGTACTTCCTGAAAAATCACAGAAAAACCCTTGCACACTAACTATCCATGCCTGTAGGAAAACATATCCTTTTTTTTTTTTTTTTTTAAAGATTTTTATTTATTTATTTATGAGAGAGAGAGGCAGAAGAGACAGGCAGAGAGAGAAGCAGGCTCCCTCTGGGGAGCCTGATGCGCTACTTCATCCCGGGATCCGGCCCTGAGCTGAAGGCAGACAATCACTGAGCTACCTAGGCGTCCCGAAACATATCCTTTTTTGAAGCCAAAATGAATGCCTAAACATTTTGTGAATGTGTCTAAAGCAAAAATTAGAGACATGTCTTTTCCTAGCTCATGCTAAAAACGAAATGATGACATTTTTATTCCACCCCATAGCCAGCCAATTCATACCTTCAGATATACAAAAACTTACAGTTCATTAACAGAGAATATATTTGCTTACCTATCAATAACACCATTTCCATCCCAGATTGTTTTCCCAAATCTGAACTCGCATATCCAATAGGTTACTCAAATTCTTTACCAGACATCTTAAATGCAACATGTCCAAAATTCAATTCTTGATCTTTCCTTTAAACTTCTCATCAACCTTCCCCATTTCCCTTAATGGCATCTCCATCCTTCCAGCTGCTAGCCTGAAAACTTAGAAATCATACCTGACCACACCCTTCCTCCAATGTCTACCATCCAACCCATCCAGAAATCTTATTGTTGCTACTCACAAAATATATCAGGATCTGACCACTTTTCACCACTACCACCCCAGACCCAGCCACCATCTTCCACCTGGATTTTGCAACAACCTCCAAGTGGTCTTCTTGCTTCTGACCTTGTCCTACTATAACGTCTTAATGCAGAAGCAGACTTAGCTTTTTGAAACTTAAGTCAGATCATGTTCTTTCTCTTTTCCAAACTCTTTCAGAATAAAAGTCAAAATTCTTACAATGGTCTCCCAGAGCTCTTCTCCAACTACCCTCCTTGCTTATTCTGACCCAGCCACACATCTTGCTATTCTTTGAACATGACACTCATGCTCCCAACTTAGGCCTGTGCCCCGTTTTTTTATCTGGTTAGGATGCTCTTTGCACAGATATTCACATGGGTTTACTCCCTTTCAAGTCTTTTACTTCTGACCAATCTACTTAAAATGTACCCTAACTGCTCTACCTAAAATTATAATCCTCATTTCCCTACGCACACCCAGCATTCCTGATTCCTCTTACTCTGATTCACATTTTGTTTTTTAATAATTATCTTAAGACTTGTGATATTATTTACTTATTTATGCTTATTATTTACAATAAATATCCCCCTACCTCTGGCATGTAAGCTCCACAAAGGAAGTGTTCTTTGTTTAGTATACCCATATATCCCAAGCACCTGAAATAGTACCTGGCACTTGGTAGGCACTTGATAAATGTCCATTAAATCAGGCAGTGCCAGTGGCCCAGTGGTTTATCACCACCTTCAGCCCGGGGTGTGATCCTGGAGACCTGGGATCGAATCCCACATCAGGGTCCCTGCATAGAGCCTGCTTCTCCCTCTGCCTGTGTCTCTCTCTCTCTCTCTCTGTGTCTCTCATGAATAAATAAATAAAATCTTTAAAAATTTTTAAAAATAAATAAATATCCATTAAATTAATGAATGGGTGAATGAATTCAGTACTTAACAAATAGTGGAAATTCACTGCTGGTCTTCATATATATATCCATTCATCAATAATTTTATTAGTCATGGAGTACCTATTCTGTACTCAATGTGTATCCATAACTCCATTGTTCCACTAGACAATCTGACAATTAAGATCTAGATCACATTTGATGTACTAATCTACAGAGATAAAACAATTAGGATGGAAAGGACATAAATTAAGAGATTACCTAGTTCAGCATTGTCTAACAGCACATTCTACAATAACAGAAATGGTCTATATCTGTGCTGTCTGGTACAATAACCAGTAGTTACATGGATCGTTGAGCACCTGAAATGCAACTAGTATGACTAAAGAACTGATTTTTATTTTTGTTAATTAAATGAAATATCAGTAGTCACATGTGGCTAGTGGATACTATGCTGGACAAAATAGCTCTAGTTTATCCCTCTGCTTCTAACTAGGCCTTTCCCTAATATACCCAAGGTAGGTTGTTAACTATACTATTTTTTTCCTCATAAAAGATTACTAATGGCTGGTTACCATCTCTTGTTAACTAATCTTTCTGTGGTTCATGAATGTGTCATCTTTTGCAATTATTGTTATTTTGTTAGCTAATGTAAATTTTTATATCACCCAATTTATTAAAAACCTTCAAAAAATAAAATAAATAAATAAATAAATAAATAAATAAATACATACATAAAAACCTTCAGGGGTCACCTAAATGGCTTAGTCAGTTAAGTGCCTAACTCTTGGTTTCAGCTCAGGTCATAATCTCAAGGTTGTGAGATTGAGCCTCTATTGAGCTCTGCACTCAGCTTAGAGTTTGCTTGAGATTCTCTCTTTCCCTCTCCCTCCCTCCTGCCCCTCTCCCTGCTGGCATTCTCTCTCTCTCTCAAATAAATAAATAAAATCCTTAATAAAAAAAAGAAAGCTTCAGGGGTACCTGGGTGGCTCAGTTGGTTAAACATCTGCCTTCAGCTCAGGTCATGATCCCAAGGTCCTGGGATCAAGCTCTGTGGGGAGTCTGCTTCTCTCTCTCCCTCTGGTCCCCACCCCATGCACACATACACACACACTCTCTCTCTCTCTCAAATAAATAAATAAAATCTTAAAAAAAAAAAAAACCTTCAGAATTTATCCTCTAAATCCAATATCATATTTTGCCTACTTTGCTATTTGCATAATGTAATTTCTGCTACTTTTTAAACTTTATTATATGGTTGTATTGAGGTATAATTGATGTATAATAAACTGCATATTTTAAGTGAGCAATTTGATGAGTATTGACATAAGTATACACTCATGGAACCATCGCCATACATAGTATAATTTAAAGCTCAAATGACCTGAGCCACTGCTGACCCATAGGACATTATTGTGCAAATTAGGGGAAAAAGGAACCTCTCACCCAGCAGAAACTTTTCTCTCCAAGGACACATAGTGTAGTAAACAGTGAGTTCAATTTCAGCTCTACCTATCTCTTCAGTGGTGCCTTCATACACTAACAACATACCCAACCATCAATGGCAGTCCTGAAAACTGGTGTGTTAAATTCATTTTTAAAACATATTCCTGGGGCAGCTCAGGTGGCTCAGTGGTTTAGTGCCGCCTTCAGCCCAGGACCTGATCCTGGAGACCCAGGATCAAGTCCCACATCGGGCTCCCTGCATGAAGCCTGCTTCTCCCTCTGCCTGTGTCTCTGCCTCTCTCTGTGTGTCTCTCTTGAATAAATAAACAAAATCTTTAAAAAAAAACATATTCCTAAGTTTTGAATATTACATTCTGGTTTCTACTTCAAGGTGGTAAAATAGGAATAGACTGTATCTTCCTCTTCTCACTGCATTCCTTAAAATTTTAGAAAGGACTTTTGAATTCATATAACTAGAAAATAATATCAATCTTGGAAGGACTATAAATTTTGAGAAAACAATTGAAGACAAAAAGAAGATGGGATCAGACTGAAGATTTAAAACTGCTGTAGCTCAGGGGCACTTGGTGGCTCAGTCAGTTAAGCATATGACTCTTGATTTCAGCTCAGGTATTAATATCAGGGTTGTGCATTCAAGATCCACATTGGGTTCCATGTCATTAAAAAATAAAATAAGATAAATCACAGCTCAACAAAAGAATAGGAGAGTGCTGTCAAAAATGTGAAGAATGTCTACCAAGGATGAGAGAGATGCTAGGGACAATAGACAAGTGTTACTGTTAGATGACAGCAGCCAGAAAAGACAAGAAGGTGAAACTGAGCACTTGCCCTCTAACAAACTGGATCACATTTTGAGTCAAAGAGCAGCAACATAAATTGATGACTTCATCTGAAAACAATGGGTATTAGAGGTTAGCTCAAAGAAACAAAGGAGCATCCTGGATACCCTGGATGGCTAAAACTACCCAAGAGGAATGAGACATCCCCTCAGTTACCAGAAGCTAGCTTCAAAAGCACCCTGTCCAGTGGCAGCGCTATACCTCCCACATGCTCTTGCAACAGACTAAAATAGAAGTTCCAGCAGCAAATCCTGCCCCTGTCTCTAAGCAGCCAAAGGGATGCAGAGAACAGACAGCCAAACAAGAAGACTCAGCTATAAGAACACTCAGTTGGGAATCACGAAGCACTGGAGAAAGGCCAATAATATTAAGAAGAGATAAAACAGAGTTCTTTGCCTTTAAAAAGTAAAGAATTTATACCTAGGAACCAAAACTAATAAAGAAGTTAGGATAAGACTTTAGAATAACTATAATTCATATCCATAGAGGATATTAAATCCAAAAAAATTATTATTGAAAAATATAACTTAAAATTTTGATCATTGAAATCTAATACTCAATAGCAGATATTCTGTTATTCAAATAACAGAATAATCAAAGAATATATTGCTGAACTAGAATATTAAGCCAAAATTTTTTCTAAAATATATTAAAAAGTGATGAAGGGATATAAAGTATAAAATAAAAGTTATGAATTGTGTAAAAATAAAACCTTTAATCACCAATATAACTGGAGTACCTAAAGAGATATAAGGAGTAATGAAGGAAGGTAACATATACATTAGTCACAATTTAAGGACTAACCAAGTACTGAGTAAGATAAATTTTTAAAACCCACACTTAGACATTATATTAATGTTTCAGAAGACCAAGAACAAAGGAAACAAATCCTAAAATGTGAAGGAAATAAAAACAATGGTCTACAGAGAATTCCTTGACGATGTATGAATGAAATAAAAGAGCAAGGAAAAAAGTTAAGCCCCCAATTTTATACCCAACCCAACTATCATTCAAGATGAAAATGAAACACGAAGGAATGAGTAAGTTTGTCATCTAGAATAACTCTTTGAAATAATTAGCCCCCCAAATATAAAATAAATATGGTAATAAGGAAGTTCTGAGAAGCAACAGGGAAAAAGAAATCCATTAAATTACATTACTAATTCTATTTAAGTCTTGATTTTTTACAACAATGATATGATTTTTTAAATAACAATATAGAACTAAAAGTCCAATCATTTCAACATGGAAGGAAATGGTAATGAAAGGGAATCTTTCAAGTAAAATTGAAACATATAGAAATTTTGTCTTTTTCAATGAATGTAGAAAGAAACTAACTCTGGATTCTAATAGAAAATATATTTTACCTGCATGTGTTAAAAATTGAATAGTAGTTACACAAATACAGTTTATAATTTTTGCACCATAAGAAAAAAATAGAATAAAATTAAAACAATCCGACAAAGGCAAAAAAATTTTACATAGTATTCAAATTTATAACCTCCCCTCAAAATTACCAGGCCTACAATACTTCATAAGCAACTCTTATCAATGGTTTTAAAAAACTAAAAATTCATATTTTAAACAAACAAGAATGGGAAAATATGAGAAGCCACCAAGCCATTTAGGTATGTGTTATAAGCTTTCTGAAAATTCAAAATGAGATTGCATAAGGAAAGAAACTTATAAGCCAATCTCATAAACATCAGTGCAAAAATGCTAAATAAAATAAATTCAACGATCTATTTAAAAAAATAATGCATGATGATCGGCAAGGTTATTGAGGGATACAAAGATAAATTTTTCTAATAAGGAACAACCAATGTAATTCACTAACATAATTCATAAGATTCAGGAAAAAATAATTTAAATGATGTCCCAAAAACTTAATTGTAGAGATACATATGTGAGTGTGTATGTCAGTGTGTGTGCATGTATGAAAGCTAACAACAGAGAGAAACTTAATTTGTTAAAAGGTATATACTCCCCCAAATACAGCAAACATGATATTGGAAAGTGTGTTTAAGGTCAGGAAAAAAAAATGAGAATGCCACTGCCACTATTTAATATCAGAGTGGATGTCCTAGTCAATGGAATCAAATTAGTAAGACTATATTAAGTGATATAGAGATTGGAAAGTAGGAGACAACTACTATTAATTTCAGGGAACATGATAATCTACTTAGAAACATAATCAAATGAAGAACTACTACAACTAAGGAGGAAGTTCAGTTAAGATGGCAAAAACAAAATCAGCATAAAAAATCAACAACTTTGCAATACATTGACCTCAATGGTTTTTTAAATGTTACTAGAGTGGGTCACCTGGGTGGCTTAGTTGGTTGAGCATCCAACTCTTGATTTGAGCTCAGGTCATGATGTCAGGTTCCTGGGATCGAGCCCTACCTCAGGCTTCACATTCACTAGGAGTCCTTTGGGGATTTTCTCTCTCCCTCTGCCCCCTCCCTTCTCATACACTCTCTCTCCAGAGTAAATAAATACATCTTTAAAAAAAAGGTAACTGAGGAGAAAATCACATTCCCAACAGTGACAAATATTAAATTACAAAGTCCTTAGGAATAAAATCAGTAGAAGTAAATAAAGTCTCTGTGGAAAAAAATTACAAAACTTAACTGAAAAAAACAAAAAGTGGCCTGATAAAGAAAAAATATGCCACATTCATAGATGGAAAACTCAATACTTTTTGAAATGTAAATTCTTTTTCAAATTAATGTATAATATCAATGTAGTCTTTCTCAAAATACAAATAGAATTTCTTATAAAATTCTAAAATGTATATAGAACATTGGATGAACAATGATAACTAAAGTTATTTTTTTAAAAAGAAATACAAAAAAAGGAACTTGTCCTTATAAACATCAAACATATTATAAATATGTGGTAATTATGACTATGTGATATTAATGCAACAACATGCAAGTAGTTTAAAGAAACAGAATAGAGTCCAGAAACAGACCCACATACAAAGAAATTTTATAGATTGTAATTGTTAAAATCATAGACTTAAAATCCAGACTCTGGGGTTTGTTTTCTTGTTCTACCACTACTTCACTATGTGCCCTTAGGCAAGTTACTCAATATATTTCTTTAAAGATTTTATTTATTTATTGAGAGAGGAAAAATGAGCGAGAGAGAGAGAGTACAAATGGTGGGGAGGGGCAGAAGGAGAGGGAGAAGCAGGCATCCCATTGAGCAGAGAGCCCAACGTGCTGCTGGATCCCAGGACCCTGAGATGATGATCTGTGCCAAAGGTAGGCATTTAACCAACTGAGCCACTCAGGCCCCCATTACTCGATATTTCTATGCCTCATTTTCCCTATTTGTAAAATGAGGAAAAACCATGAATTAACCTAACATTTTTGTTGAGGAAAAATATGCATGTATATACATATGTATACATATATATTCATATATATGAAACATGATAAAAGTGGAATTTCAAATCATTGAGACAAAATGATATAGCATTTCAAATCAGTAAGAACTAGCTAACCATTTGAAAAAATTATTAGATCTTTACCTTATACCTATCACAAAAATTGTAATCAAGACTTAAATTTTTAAATGCTAAGAAATTATTAGAGAAAACATAGACAAATGTGTATAAGATTAGAGTCAGGAAAACCATCTGAAATAATACACAAAAAAAGCATAAGTTCTAAAAGTAATATAATGACTATAACTGACTTTTGACTATATCAAAAGTTAAATACTTGAATGACTAAAGCACTTTAAAAGTTAAAAGACAAGCAACATATATGACAATTAGAATTAACATATCATTTAGAGAAATAAAAAACAATCTAATTGAAAAATGGGCCAAATATATAAACAATAATTCACAGAAGAAATAATAAAAAAATAATCAAGATTTATATAAACTGGTGTTTAACCTCATTTTAAGGGAGGAAACTCAATTTCAGTGAGTACTCAGTGTTCAGGGAATATAGATACAAGTACTTACAAGGTCATTTTGTATAATTCATCATCCTAAAGTTCTACCGTTGATATCTACCACAGAGAGACACTTAAACCTTGTGTCCAAGCAGGCATGGACAATAACCTTCACAGCAGTGTTATTTCTAACAGTGAAAAATTCAAAGCAACCTAAATATTCATACAAACAGGAATGGCTAAATAAATAATTGTTCACCCTTTTTATGGAAGACCATGCTGTAATTTTCTAGAATGAAGTGAACTTGCATATATTAACATGAAAAATTATCTAAGCCATATTTTTAAGTAAAATTATAGATACATTACTTATGTTAAAATATATACGCACAGAGATATCTTTTCTATCCCCATGGAGAAAGGTCTGGAAGTATATTACACATTGTTAATGGTGGCCATTTCTAGCAGAGAGGACTAAGATAGGAAGGCATTGGAGAGGGGAATAATCAAAGAGTACTTCAGTTTAATCTGTTAAATTCTCATTTCTTAATAAGGAGAATCTATTACTGAGGTAATTTTTAATTATTTTTCATGTACAAATTATTTCTAATATATGTCATACATGTGGAAAGTAAGTGATGAAATTATAATAAAGCATGGCATGTAAAGTTGCGTTAAACTAGTGAAACAACAGACTTTTTATAATCTATGATATTTCTTCCTTTAAGCTATTTCTTCCTTTCATTAATCATACTAGGGAATTGAAAGAAACTATACGTTACACCATATCCTTTGCTCTCTGGTCTTAAAAAAAGATGAAAGGTAATCTTGGGTGGACCTATATTTTTTGTGGCTGTTTTATGGGTGAAGTTGGAATTACCCTTCCAGGATGCTGAGACATAAATGCTCTGTAATTTCTTTTTTTGTTGTTTTAAAGATTTTATTTATTAATGAGAGACACACAGAGACAGGCAGAGACAGGAAGAAGGAGAAGCAGGTTCCCTGAGGGGAGCCTGATGTAGGACTCAATCTCAGGACCCTGAGATCATGACCTGAGCCAAAGGCAGATGTTTAACGACTCAGCCTACCCAGGCACCCCAATGCTCTGTAATTTCTAATTACTCCTAACTAAGGATAATTGGAAGATACCCTTCTAATGCAATTATAACATTTGAATGTCAATCTAACAGAATGGTCTTTCTCAAGTCTTAGTTCAATATTCATTGGAAGAAGAGTTTTATAATTAAGAATTATCCATGTTTTAGGATTTTAATTCCCACATCTACTGTTTTGTGATAGAGTGCTGAAGGGCAAATTGAATTGGGCTTTTAGTGTGAAATGTAAAACTGTGAAGGCCAAACATATAAACATTTATTTCTTGATAACCACAAGTGGCCTATGATTAAGACAGAACCTGATAATTTAAGGAAAATTAACTTGTCTAAAGTGAGAACAGAGAATAATTCATGAATGTACTAATTTTTCTTTCTCCTTCCCTGTTAGTCTACATTGGTCTTTAGCTATGACATGTACAAACCAGTGGGAAAACATTAACTATGGTTAATGGACTGAAGGGATTTATTTAAAAAGCAATATTTAAAGAACTAAAAGCATCAAATTATCTCCACGACACATATATTGGTCACAGAGACATAATATAAAGTACATCATAAATCTTACTTCTAAAAACCACATCTCAAGCCCCACAGAGATTGAAAGAAACAACACATTTCAAATCTCAAAGTCTCTTAACTATATTTTTACTTTTCTTTTCTCATTACTTCCCTTAATATTTTTCTACCTTTCTAATTAAAGTCTATACTCTAGAGGGAGGACTGTGGGAATGGTAGAGTATAAGCTTTTTCAGTTGGTAGAGTCTGGATATGAAATCACGTCTCCTTTCAAACTGACTCAACTTGAGAAGATGATGGGTTTGTTTGTTTTTTTTTTAACTTGATAGGGGATCTTGAGGAAGGATGATATCTGTCTGCATTTGCTTTGCTATCCCCACGGTGCCTATTTATGATACAACAACACTGTAGGTCCTTAAAAAGAATGTGTCAACTAAATGAATAATGAAAGAAAAATCCAAATGAAAATGACCAAATATCCAATGGAATTTTAAGAAAAAGAAACTTATCAGAAGCAAAGAAGTGATAAGTAGAAAATTGATTTTTAAAATTAAAATGGAAGCACTGAGTTCATTAAATTACAGTTAAAAGGAAAATAATGGAGCCTCTCTCAAAAGCCATTTCCATTTACAATAAACAAAAGCCAAATATGTAGGTACAAATGGACTCTTAAGTGCTTTCCCTGCCTTAATACAACTGTTTCTCGGAGAAATTTTAATCACTACAAGGGCCTCCAAATGTGAAGGTGATTAAATTTCAGAAAGGTCTTAATAAGGACAAACAAAGGATTTATGGTCCTTTACCTTCTTTTATGTAAGTTAAGAATACAGGAATTGAAGAGCTTGAAGACTGCTGTGTGGAGCAGGGCCTCCAGAAGCTTTCCCAGCGATCGCCCCAAATTTCCCAGTCTTTAACCCCTCTAAAGGTGCCAAGCTCTTTTCGGGTCATTTAACATGCTTCCTTTGCTATATCTAAAGGTATTTTAACCCTCTTGCTTTCACTCCCTTCCCTTAGGAATATAAAGTGTAATTACAAAGATAGGGAAGTATTGGAATGATTGTAGAGAAAGGAAAAATAAAAATACAGCCTAAAGACTGAACTTGGCAATGTGCTATTTCTCCAATCTCTGTTTTCGAGTCAGAGGTGTACATGTGTGTGCACACGTATGGTTACTGGCACACGTATGGTTACTGACAACTCTGGCATGTTTCTGAGTTTACTGACAGATCAGGTGAATGGAAAAATTGTCAGTTTTCCAGGTTCAACACTGGCCAACCAGTCTAAGTCCCAAGCCTGCTTGATATATATTTCTGCAATCACTATATTTATAACAATACTGGTTGGTATTTAAGACTGCATAATGCTGCATAGCAAGTAAAAAAAAAAATACCATCTTGGAGAATATATCTGTTCTTCTAAGTTTATTAAAATACCAACAGCCATTCTTATCTTTTTAAAAACAACAATATGTTCTCAGAACATTTTATTACCAACTTCATTACTTAGTAAAGAAGAATTTCATATGACTTATTTACTGAGCATTTGGAATAACTAAACATATTTACATTTATATCTATATCTCAAAAATATTTATTGTTAAAATATTACAGGCACTGCAAGGAAGCTTACCAACTTGGTACTAGAAGAACTGCTTGGGTTTGTAGTTAATTTTAATAAAGTGTTTTTTTCCCCACTAAACCCAAAACAAAATTACTTTTTTCTTAGCAAAACATATTTCTGATAGAGTATTTGACATGATAACTAAATCGTATATGATCTCTATATTTGTCAAAATTTGAAAAATATCCTATCATTTCTATAGTCAACAACAACAAAAAAATGAGCATCCTGGACTTGGTGAAAGGTAAAAATTGCTTTTGAAAAAAAAAATGTGTTATAATTAACCAAACTTACCAAGTGAGAGAAAAATTCAGCTGGTTGTTATGGTAACTTTCAAGTGCTGACATATATATTCTGCAATTTTTGAGGGGCAGTTGGCCACAATTTTGCTCAAAAAGTGAAAAAACTGTGAAGGAGAAAACTTCTCAAAGTAGGACAGTTCAAGTCAGAGCATTAACACCATTTACATGAGATAAACTGAGATAAGCCCACTTTCCCACTGACAGAATAGATATAGCTTCCATTCGTTTCAGGAGAATATTAAGGTAAATGGCTAACAAACACAAAATACTAGAAAAGTTGATATGTTATCTCTCTTCTATGCTTTCTATAGAGGTAAGCTTGGTAGGGATCTGTCATATTCTAAAATACTCAATTCTTAAGTATTTGTATCAAAAGTAGTTGAATTGAATTTCATATTTATTGAGTATTCACTCCACATAGTTTAGCCAATATGTCAAGATTGTGGGGAACACAAAGGAGGTATATCTCTGCCTTCAAGAGCCTTCAGTGAGATAAGAAGACAAAACAGTACATTGAAAATAAGCAAACAAAAAGGTATAAAATAAGTGCTAAACAGAAAATAATTACTTCCCAAAATGTATAGACCAGACAATAAGTGCCCTCATGGAACAAAGAGAACAATGGAGTTAGAAAGTCTCATTTACTAGGAGGAAAGTGTGAGGTACCTGCTTTTGTTTTCTTATTAGACTTTGAATGATGAAAAAGGCTTAAAGAGATACAAATACCAAAAAAGTCTTGTTCTGATACCTTTGTCAGGCAAGTCTCATGTGGT
This sequence comes from Canis lupus baileyi, assembly GCF_048164855.1. Taxonomy (NCBI): domain Eukaryota; kingdom Metazoa; phylum Chordata; class Mammalia; order Carnivora; family Canidae; genus Canis; species Canis lupus. Next base: position 35,462,683 of record NC_132844.1, on the reverse strand, counting down.
GCCAAGGGCCCACTGGAAACTAAGTTAAAACTATGCATATTTAGTATTTAAAGAAAATATCATTGTTAGAATGTGAGAATATCCTGGTAGGATTTAAAAGAAGACGGAACTCAATTAGAAGAAAAGAAATTGCCTAAAGTGTTCTGTTTCTGTTTCAGGAAGTTCTGAATACCAATAGAGGTCAGACCAGTAAAAGAAATGTGCTACCCAGAATTCTCAACCTGGGGCAATTTCACCCCTCAGGGAATGTTTGGCAATGTCTAAATACATTTTTGGTGGTCACAACTTAAGACTAGGAAGGGCTACTGTTATCTAGTGGATGGACGCTAACGATTCATAAAGATAAACATCCTATAACTCACAGAACAGGTCCCCACAACAAAGAATTATCCAGTACAAAATGTCAATTATGTTGTGGTTGAGAAACCCTGAGTCAGACTACCAAAGCCAGTAAATAGTGAGACTTTCTACCACAATTCACGCAGCAAAATAGGCTAAATAAAGGTGAAAAATGATGTTAAAGTTATAGAGGATGGAATCATAGGAAAATCTAAATTTAGATTATAGCCTTCATGTGTTACTAACGTTATAATTCTAGTATCAAAGAAGGCATTTGAGGGCATTAAAAACAAATACTTTGTCAAAGTTGCATAACCTAAATCTAATCATGAGGAAACATGAGACGGACCCAGAATGAGGAGACATTCTACAAAATAAATGGCCTGTAATTTTCAAAAGTGCCAAGGAAGAACTAGGGGAATGTTCCAGAATTAAGCGAAAGAGTCACAACTAAATGCAGTATGTAATTCAGAAATAAATCCTTTTGCTATAGAAGACATTGCTGAGACAACTGGGAAACTTGAATGAGTCCTGAGGATTAGATGGTAGTAATGTATCAACACCAATCTCCTATCTTGATGTTTATGTCATAGTTATGTAAGAGAATAGCCTTGTTTGTGACAATGCACACACCAAAGAATTAGGGGTGATGGGACATCAGGTTTGAAACTTACCCTCCAATGGTTCAGGAAAAAAAAAAAAAACTCCTACTTTTCTGTAAGGTCATGATTATATGAAATTTTTTAAAAAATAAACAAAACAAATATATTTTGGAGAAAGCTAAATGTCCATGCATTTTCTAGCCAAGAAAATTTTTATTTAAAAATAAAGCAATGTATAGCAATTTAAAGACATGGTTTGAGGGCAGCCCTGGTGGCTCAGCGGTTTAGCACCGCCTTTGGCCCAGAGCATGATCCTGGAGTCCTGGGATCGAGTCCCACGTCAGCCTCCCTGCATGGAGCCTGCTTCTCCCTCTGCCTGCCTCTCCTTCTCTCTCTGTGTGTGTCTCTAAATAAAAACTTAAAATAAATAAAAATATAGCTTGATTGCAGCTCAGGTCATGATCTCAGCATTGGGCTCTGCACTCAATGGGGAGACTGCTTGAGATTCTATCTCCCTTTCCCTCTGCTTCTCTCCATTCCCATGCATGTTTTCTCTCTCTCATGCTCTCTCAGATAAATAAATCTTTTTTTAAAAAATTAGAAAATAAAAAATAAAAATACAGCAAATTAGTTTTATTTGGGACAACATATAACAATCCCTCCAAATCTATATGATAACCTTTTAAATCTTTCATGGAAAAAGACAGGTTATACATACATACATATATACAATTTTGGCATTATGACCTCCAGATAAAAACCTTATTGCATTTTGAATTTAAATAAAATATTTCTGGGCAGCCCGGGTGGCTCAGCGGTTTGGTGCCGCTTTCAGCCCAGGGCGTGATCCTGGAGACCCAGGATCAAGTCCCACGTCGGGCTCCCTGCATGGAGCCTGCTTCTCCCTCCTGTGTCGCTGTGTCTGTGCTTCTCTCTCTGTGTGTGTCTCTCATGAATCTCATGAATAAATAAATAAAGTCTTTAAAAAATAATAAAATAAAATATTTCTTATCTATTTGGCCATATGAACTAATTCATTAAACCATTTTCAAATGACCAATTCTTTCTTATTAAATATATTATTATTCTCCATTTACCATTCTGCTTAATTGGGCTATTAAATAGAAAAAACACATAGACAATTGCTTCTATAGTTAGGTCCAAATCATACACAGCATAGGAGATTATATGTAACCTTTAGTTTGGTTTGAACCAAATTAAACAAATAAATCAACCACTCTCAATGAGGATACTAAATTGGGTTTAAAAAAAGTAATTTTACACCATCATTATATAGAATATTCAAGAATATTTTAGTAAATTATATTTAATACACAGTGTATACATATTTTAAACATACAATTTATAATGGCCCTTTAAATACAGCACTTAGGAAAATTTGGGGGAATTTAGCTGAGGTTTTTATGTACCCAAGATTCTGACCTTTTTCTGAGCATACAATATCCCTTATAATCATGGCACTCTCACCACATTCTTCCAATCTCTTAATGTAGAAAAGGTAGGAAATTCAAGAACAGAAAAACAAGTATAAAAAACTGAGAAAAGGGGTACCTGGCTTACTCAGTCCATAGAGCATGCAACTCTTGAGGGTTATGAGTTTAAGCCCCACTTTGGGTATTGGGCTTATTTAAAAAATGAGAAGATAGTCAAGTCAGACCATCTTCCAGTTCCAGAGCATCTAATCTGACCTCCATACTGAGTGGTAATTTGTACTTCAAACTCTGCTCTGTTGTACATCAATCTAGAAGAAATGGCAGGTCCCTCCCCCAAGGTGCATATTTCTCAGAGAATGATTGGGGTTAACAGTTTTAACTGGAAATTGAAAATAAGTTTTGAGATTGAAGATTAATTATTGGTAACAAATTATTGTGTGAATAATAATTTTTATCTATGACATTAATAAAAGTATCTTGGTTTCTATAGCTTTCATGTGTATTAATGTTGAAGGATGCTCTATGACTGGCTTAGCAGAAGAAATAACAGAAAGGTTCTCAAAGGAAGAAAAAGAGGAGAGAATGAGAAAGAAAGAAAGCATGGAAAGTTGACTAGAACTCTCTGAAGGAGAAGGCCCTAGTGTGAAGGAGAGGGCAAAACCCACACATATCAAGACCTAAACCCAGATGGAAAGGGAAGAAGAAGAAACAATTCCCATAATTACAGTGAGTATATAAGAAAGCATATAAAGAATGATAAGAAGCAGAGACAAGAGAATATCCTTGGCTTGGATGTTTAAAGAACAGAGGGCTACAAATGGACAATGTGGTGAACTCATTGAATAATGCATTGTTAAATTACTTGATCTAGCAATCACCAATACAAGTTGGAAATAATGTACAATTGTTGCTATTATGCACACTTGCATTCTTTTCTAAAAAAGATTTTATTTATTTATTAATGAGGACACACAGAGAGGCAGAGACATAGGCAGAGGGAGAAGCAGGCTGCCTGAGGGGAGCCTGATGCAGACCCAATCTCAGGACCCTGGGATCATGACCTGAGCCAAAGGCAGACACTCAACAACTGAGCCACCCAGGTATCCCACACTTACATTCTAATTAACAGAATTATATACATAAACCTACCTCAAAGATACTGCAAGTTCCATTCCAGATCACTACAATAAAGCAAGTATCGCTCAATAAAGCAAGTCAAATCAATTATTTGGTTTCCCAGTGCATATAAAAGTTCTGTTTACACTATACTGCTATTAAGTGTACAAGGGCATTATGTCTTTAAAAATGTACATAATTTAAAATATTTTGTTGCTAAAAAATGCTAACCATCATATGAGCTTTTAATGAACCATTATCCCTGATCACAGATCACCATAACAAATATACTAAAAAATAAAAAGGTTTGAAATATTGTGAGAATTACCAAATGTGACATAAAGACATGAAGTGAGCAGATGCTGTTGGGAAAAAAAACCGCACCAATAGACTTGCTTAACATAGGGTTACCACAAACCTTCAATTTCTAAAAAAAAAAAAAAAAAAAAAAAAAAAAAACAATATCTGTGAAAAACAAAGTGAGCAAGGTGAAGTGCAATAACACATACACCTATTATGTTTGGTCTCATTCCTCTTTATCAGTGGGTATGAAGGAAATAAAGGAAACTCTTTAGTTAAGTCCCATGTATGAAAAAGAATACCTGGAAGTACAATCAAAGTAATGAATGAGCTCCACTGCTCATCTCAGTGCATCTTGCAGGACCAAACAACAAAGGATGATGTAAATAATCAGCTTAGTTTAAAATGTTTAGTGCCTGCCTTCACTCAATGTAACTTTTCAGGAATGACTTCTTCCAAAAAATGACTTCCCAAAAGAAAGAATAAGAATGCTAGCATTCAAGGACATCACTGCTCCCTACCCACTCACAAAATTTCCCTGCTTTCAGACCAGGGGGAAGTAGCTAGGCATTGTTCACAGTATGTCCCACCCTCATGAGACCCCTCAGAGGACACAAGCACACCACACACCATTCTGTAACTAGCCTCCCTCAATCTCCTGGAATGGGAGATAGAATTGATGAGTAGTATGTTGCTGATGTTCTGAAAAGCCCAATATGTGGAGATGCCAGTGGCACGATGAGACAGAGAAATCCTGAGCTCTCATACAACAATTATCCTGGGAAATAATCCAAGATGGGTCATGTTCCAAATTCCAGGAAGATAGGCTACACAATACTGTGCCTCATCTGTGAATTCATATACCTGACTTAATAAGCTACCTGACTTTGAGATAGTCAAACTTTCTGAGTCTCTGCTTCACTCTCTCGTAAAACCATAATCAAAGGTAAGGAATTCCTTGCTCTCTTCCCCGATTTCATCCACTTGCTACTTGGTCCCTCATCCTCATAATCTAGTCAGAAGTGTGTCAAGAGACACACTTGGTTATCAGTTTAGGTTTTGATAATAACATTTCTCAGGAAATGCACTGCCATCAAGATAGACTCAGCACTTCAATGATAGGCAAAATGGACTATGCAGACTTGTTTCAAAAACTCTTAATGGAGCAAGGTCTCTCCTAGGAAAGCCTATCAAGCACTGAGGAAGAAGTATGTGCACTTTTTTTTTTTTTTTAAATAAAGGCCTCTAGGTCTGCCAAACTTTTAGAAGTAACTAGACAATATTTGAGAACAATAGGAGGAAGAGAAACAATGCATTCTCAAAAGCATCACATGTGTGTTGACTCTTCTATTTTTCAAAATGGAAGTGACCTTATTTTTCTTCTGATTATAAGGATTTTTACCACATATTGTCTAATTGCTTTTCAGGAAGCTTGCCCTCGTTGATTTTCCCACCAACAGCATATAGCATCTATTTCCTCACATCCTTGCCATACTGGGTATTGGATTCTTTAGAGTTTTGTTTGTTGAAATACTACTACCTTCTTTGAATTTGAATTTGTAATTATCAGTGAGGTTAAATAGTTTTTCACACATTTATTATAAAATGTTTATCGATGTCATTTGTCCCCTTTTCTGTTGTTGTATCTCTTTTGTTTATTCATTTAAAAGAGCTCTTTATATTAAGAATATTTGTCCTTGATTATTTTTGTCAAAAGAATTTTTGTCTAGTTTGCTGTTTGTATTTGGTTCATAAGATAGGTTTTTTTTCTGTGTAAAAGTTTTCAGTTTTTTATAGAATCATATATTTTAGTCTTGTTTTACTGCTTTTTTGTCTTTTAGGAAGATCTCCCCCCCCCCCTTTTATCTATTTATCTTTCAGTATATCAGTTTCCTTTTTTACACATATTTTTGGTACATCTAGTATATTTTGGTATAAGATATGATGTAGAGATTTAATTTCTTTTTTTTCCCCAGTTATTTAAACCTGTGTTGAAAAATCCATATTTTCTCCCCTGATTTGAAATGCCTCTCCTTCCCAACACTAACTTCTTTTATGTAGGTGTCTATTTTTCTGGTCTTTCTATTATTTTCCCTTAATCTCCCCATTGGATATGAACTGATTCTGACACCACTACCAAAGTGTTTCAATGAGTGTGGTTTCAAAATTTATTTTAATATGTGGAAAGGCAATCCTTCCAACTTACACTTCAAAAATTTCCTGGCTATTCACTTATGTTTCTTGCAACAGCAGCAGTTAGGCACTTTAAGTGAAGTGTTGAATATATGTAAGTATTTTTCAAAGTATACAAGTTTGTGAAAGTCCTAACACAAATAATTTTATAGGAAGTAGTCATCACCCCCTTTTAGATACATGAAGAGTGGTCATGTTTTTGAAAGAATACTCAGAGTGTGGTGAGGGTCAAGAATTTTCTAGCCTACAAGATGCATATTTGGCTGGCTCATTATGGCTACTACAGATTTAAGTTTAATAAAAATGAATGTATATAGTGCATCCTCTTCATCACATTATTCTTTAAAAACTTAACATTAGCATGTAACTAAAGAATGTAATTTATGAGCTGTCCACCATTTGTAAAGCTATGTGGACTTGTTGCAACAAATCAGATATTCGAAAGTTTTAATCACATTCATTTCTGCTGCATTCCCTTAGATCTTGTTTGCCAGGCCCTCTCTTGTTTTCAGCCTCAATGAACTATTGAGGCTCTTTCTTACAGCAAGAGTCACTTCAACCCATCTATAATCACTAAACCAATCACTGACCACTCAAAACCAGGAGGGTGTTCCCACAATACCATTTACTCACTAGTCACATGGCAGAAATTGCCATTGTTTTTACCTGCAGCATCTCTTAGAGAGTAGAGATCATATAATATTCACTACTGTATCCCAATCCCTAGCTCAGTGCCTTATACATATGAATCTAAATAAATACTTAGTGAATGGGTAAATGCTACATACTAAATGTGAAGCAGGAGGGACACAAAATACCCTAGCACAGTACTCTCACATTTAGCATATCTTAGTTGTTCTGACATTGCATTACAATTTTGACATCTCATTCCTAGCCTTTAGGACTACTCCTCCAGAATGATCCTGTCCCTGAATCCCACCCCTCTACTCTCCTCCCTGGTCCTGTTAATAACAGGCTTGCCTGAATGCTGGCTCTCAGCCTGTCAGAGACAGCCATGCTCCTACCTGCCTGCCAGGACATTCCATACCCTAATGTTAGACCTTCAGATGTCCACTGCTAACTTGGACCACTCTTTATCATCTAATCCCATACCATTTGGATCCCATGTTCTACCCTGCTTCCAGTTCAGCACCTCTAGTCCCTCTTCCAACTACATACACGGGCCTTGCCTGATTGAGTCCAAAACATGTTTTTCGAGATGAGCAGACTGAATAGATCTCACTCTATAATCAGTTCCTTTCACATAGCCCAAATCCTCTTAAATTCTCACACAGCGCTAGTGTTAGTACTGTGAAAGTCCAACTCCTATAAAAGTGTCTGGGAACAGAAATTAAAGTAATCCAGACATAAATCAAGCTGTAAGATTTTAACCATGCATTCACACTATGTGGAAAAACAAGAACTCTGATTTTTCCTCTAATCTCTCTCTCAAAAGGACAAAATTCTTCACTTTCCGAGAAACCACAAGTCACTTTCATCTGGTTTTCTCCCTTGTCCTCTCCTCTGTTTGAGCTCAGCATTTCACGTGTTCATTTTGGTGAGATTCCATCGCAATACATCACCAGGAACACATGTGTTCCACTGGGACTTTATTCCCTGGAAGATGTGAATGGTGATGTAAATAACAGCATCATTGGAATTTGGGGGAAGTGATGCAGGAAATAAAGCTATGGTGAAATTAAGACAAAATCAAGCAACTATAATCAATATTTCCTTTGGGGAGTAATGTGGGTAGTATTGGTGCTAATAGGGAACTTTAAGGGTATTCATCAGCTGGAGCTGTCAGCAGACACATTTATTAAATGGCAGCTGTTGCTTTACCACTTGTAGGGGAGTGTAATAATCCTAACTCCAAAATAGATTTCTGAGGATGAGAACATTTCCAGCTAATAAACCACAATAAGAGCCTGGTTACTTTTTTTTTTTTCCTTTTCATAAGTCTTGCAGTACATGAGTGAAAAGATGAGGGGCAAATATTTGTGATTACACATATCAATAGTTGTCTATATTTTTTTAAGTAATCACTACATCCCATGTGGGGCTCAAACTCACAACCCTGAGATCAAGAATCACATGCTCTACCAACTGAGCAGCCAGGTGCCCCATTATGCCACTATATTTAAAGTAAGAATTATAGTCTGTTATTGGAAATATATCTTGCTAATCACAGCTACAGTCCAGCTTCCACTCAGTTATGTGTTGGTTATTCTCTGTTACTCTAATGGACATTGTAAATGTTTGCTGATTTTTAACTTGTATTATTCTAAAAGCAATATGTAACTAATAGGTTAAAAGAATACTGAAAAGCAGAGAGATAATCACCCATAGTCACTGATTGTTATTCCCATATTTATAGAAAAATTATGTTCAATCCAATCAATGAAAATGTTAGTAATGTTTGCTTTCTCAATTCCAAGATAATTATTTTTTTCAGTTCCATGACATTTAATAGATTCAACTTAACAAACACTTACTAGCACTTATTTTGTGCAATGTGATTCTAAAAATCATCCCAAATCATATCTGAATCTATCATGTAAATTTTTAAAATTTACACATAATATTAATAAGAATAATTATAAACTCTCACTTTTTGTTTAGTTTCTATTGCTTAGAATAATCCATGTTACAGGATCTGCCATTGGTGATTTTCATCTTGGTAAGGTATGATTTAATGAGACAATGCATGTAGATTTTCCCCTAGGTGTAAAAATGCTGCTCTGTAGAATTTCAAACTTACAGAATGAATCAGAAAATTAACTCCATACATGCTGCCTACTATAAATTCTATACATGCTGCCTACTTTAAAAGTCTGCAGGGTCTTGACCCACTGGCCATGGGACCAGTCAGTTCCATGGGACAGACCAGCTTGTTTCCAATGCACCTGCTGGAAGAAGTAAAGTAATTAATCCCTTCCTGTTGTTGCTGATATATGAGAAGTTAAGGGATGGTATGTAAGTCCAGATAGGGGAATCCCAGGGAAATTAGTGAATCCAGCCAAAGCCACAGGACTAGGGGTAAAGTCAAAGGTCTGAACAGGAGACTAGAGTTTGTGGTTAGAATTTTCACTGAGATTCAAAAAACAAATAGATGTGCCCAAAAGTAAGGCAAAAGATATTGTATCAGTCCACAAGGGAAAATAAAGAGAGTGTATAGAAACAAATTCACTGGGGAAATGGAACACCTTGAAACAGTGTCTAAGAGAACAGGTTGCCTCCATTTGGCTCACTTAGTGGGAAAATAGAGAAAGCAAGGACCCAGTCTTTAGTCAAACAGAGATCTCACTTAGTTATCAGAGCATTAAGGCCAGCTGCCACACACCCCTGATGCTGAAAGAGGAAAGCAGCTACCAATCAACACCTTATATTCTCAGTTAGCTCCAGAACATCAAGCAATGAAGAGATTATGAGTACAAACTGAGGAGTCTAATTGCCTGACTCCAATCTCAGATCTGCCACATGCTTGTTGGGGAAACTTAGACAATTCCTTCAGCCTTTTTATCTGTAAAATGTAGAGTATATGAATATCTGCCTTGTGGGGTTACTAGTGCCTAATACATAGAAAGCACTCATTAAATATTAGCTACTTTATTGTTTATAATGATCACGTGGTAAAAAGGGTACTAGACTGGAATTTAACTTCTGACTTCTCTTCATCTTAGTACTATCTTCTTTTAAGTGATGAGGTTGTACTAGATAACTGATTCACAATCCTGAATGCACATTAAAATCTCATAAATGATTCCAAAAGAGATCAATACTTGGACACTGAGTCAGATCAACTTGAATCAGAAGCTCTGGGGCATAGCTCCAGGCATCTGAATTTTTAGAGTGTCTCTGGTGATGCTGATGTACAAGGAGTGTTGAGAACCACAAGACTAGATGATCTGATAATTCCAAGTGAGCTCAGAGTTCAGTTTCCTGCTGGGCATGGATGGCTCCAAGACCAAACCTATCTAATCATCAACAGTGTGAGACTCAGAGCCCCCATTCCTGCTTGAAATCAGACTAGTTACAGAAGTACCAAGAGAACCAGGAGCTCTTACAGATAACTCTTGTATTAATATGATAAATTCTTAATATCTCCCACTTAAGAAGCCATATCAGTTTTGTTGCCAAGAGAGATTTAGAATAACTGAATGAGAAAAAAGAAAAAAAAAAAAAAAACTTCCAGAAGCCAACAGTCCTTTGTCTTCAATGGATGGAACATCAGTCCTTTTCCTCCTTGGATACTGTTGCACCTTTTTACATAAAGATAAGAGATGACACAAGGGAAATTCTGAGTTTATTTGTTGGAAGGAAATCAGGAGAGATCATGTGAATAAAACAGAGGGCCTTCATGAAATTTATCACTACCTTTATTTTGGATTAAATAAATCTATGTCACAGAGCAAAGAGTATATTTGCTTCTGGAAGATGTTTAGCCTGGAAGCAATAGGATAAGTCCTGTGTATTGACCAGTAATGAGTGTTTATGTGTATGTTGGGGGAGGGGGAGTTCAAGGTATGCTAATATTTTTTTGACAAGATACTGTTTTCAATTCATAGAATAAAATTTTTCAGAGGATCAAGATTCATTCTGCTATGTGCTCACTTCACATGAAACATTCATCTTCCTAGGATTTCAGTCCCATCACCTGGGATATTTGATAGAGTATTTATGGACACTAGCATTAAAAAAAAAAGCAAAGCATTATCTGCTCCATCAAAATTTTATTAGAACTTCTCTCCTTTTACTTCAGATAATCCAAAAGTTAAATGCCACACATGTAAACAGAAACTCAAAAATTTTAATTATATCCAAATGATTAGACATTTAGCATCATTAATTGTCATTCTTGGTTAATAAAGATAAAAGAATTAAATAAAATAGTTCATGCTATCCATCTACAGTAGCAAACTCCTGGCTGTAAGTATCAGGTAGTTTTCCTTAAGCAATAGCAAACTCTCTGCTTTTTCCTGAAGAAACAAGTTGCTGCCAGATTGACAACTCTCTACCTAAACAAAATTTTGGGGAGCCTAAGAGAGCTCCTACATGTAATGAGACCCTCTATCCCCTTCTTTATTGCTTCCTCCAACCAATATATATGCACCACACTACCAAAGACTTCTTCAAGAAACACTGTTACCAGCACCTGGAATAAGTATTTTGTAGGACTCCCTCTTGAACCCACTTTAACAAACTGAATTCTAATGTCCAAAGTAGAGATCTACAGAGCATTCTGAATGTTACAACAGAAGGTAAGGTTCAGAGTTGTCAACAGAGGCAACAAGGAGACCAAAAGCCCAATGGTATCAAAGGATTTGGCTATAAGAGCAGCCATAATAACTCATAAAAGCAAATGCATAAATAAATAAATAAATAAATAAATAAATAAATAAATAAATAAATAAATAAATAAATAAAGCAAATGCTCCATGTTACCCTCTCCCAGGGAATCAACTCAGCAATGTAGAAACCAAGAACCATGGGCACCCGGGTGGCTCAGTCAGTTAAGCATCCAACTCTTGATTTGGGCTCAGGTCATAATCTCTGGGTTGTGAGATCAAGCTCCGTGGGATTCTCTCTCTCCCCCTCTCCTTCTGCCCCTCTCCCTCCAAAAAAGAACCATATTGCCCCAACAAAAACTGTCAAAGAATAATAACTTCTACATTCCAGTACCCAAGCTTGGCTCCTTGAACAACTGCCTACATTACAAGAAAGTGGTTGAAAATATAGGCTAACTAAGGTCAAACTGCCTGGGTTTGAATGTTCAACCTACCAGTGGGCATGTTACCATCTACCAGCCTCATTTTTCTAATCCATAAAATAGTGATAAAATTAATGCCTCATTGGGTTATTGTAAGAAATAAATAAAATCATCCAGGTAAAGTACAATGCCTGGCACAGAATAATCTCCAGTATATGCTACCTAGTATTATCATCATCTATAGATACTAAATAATTGTATATAGCTATATAACATATTATATAGGTGATATGTATTATATATAGTTATTATTATATTATGTATTATATCATCTATAAGAATTGGGATTCAGATGCACAGTAATTGGTAGGAACTCCTGGTATGTTGGGCAATGATCTCCAAAATGAACGGCATATAGAAGGTAGGGATATATGACCAAAAGTTGAGAAGCCCCTGAGGAGTGAACTCTACCAATGCAGTTGGCTTCCTTAGGCACCAGAACAAATAACAGGTTGTGACCAAAGCAGTTGGTTTGGGGATGCCCAAACCAGAAGATGCTATCTATCAAGACAACATGTGAAAGTTGAGCTTATGTGTAAGGCCCCTCCCTAATCCAAATACCAGGCTGCCCAAGCATGTATCACTTACTAAACAGTTATTGAAACACAAAGAGCCTTGAATATCTCCAGTGTCACATTTCAAGACTTACAGAATAATTAGGAAAAATCTGAGCTGGCAAAACTCTTCCCAGCTCACCCTGGCAAGCAGACCATCTTTGTTTTCCAGTAGTGTGTGTTGTCGTCACAGTAACTGTGAGGCTCCAAATACAGGCCCAGGCCGTCATTTCCTCATGGACTTAGGCTACCACACTGAAATAGCATTATGAACTCAGCAATGCCTCTTCCTTTCCTGTTTTGTTGTGGTACCTCAAAGAAGCAGACCCTAAAATGAGTTACTTAAGACATAAGTAAATAAATAAGATATAAAAAAAATCCTTTTATCACTATTACCATATCACCTATGACTCGTGTGTGTGCACACGCACACAAACCTTATTTTTACAAAGATCTTTTAGATAAACAAGGCAAGTTGGCAGTAATTTGATTGTCTTGGTGATGTCAACAGTCTACTGTTTTTAATCAAATTGTCTTTTGGCTTTAAATCTTCAGCAAATCATTTTTTAAAGAATGCATTTGGCCAACTCTGCTGAGTTCATTTCGTGGACTTCCTACACCTTTTCTTTACAAAGATAAGCAGCAGATAATTCATTTCTTCAAAGTAACTTGGGAAGATTGCTGTTACAATTGTTGCAAAAGTTTAAAAAAAAAGACTATATTCAAGGGTAGACATATAAGATCTTTGGCCAGTGAAGTAACAATTATCATGTTCATTTATGTTTTGGTAAAGGAGGTAAGCGACAGAATTTAAGCAAGAAAAGAGAAAAATCCCTGAACCTTAAGAGTTCAATTAAAATCAGATAACTTGAGATAAATCCTGCATTTGCTTTAAAATGCTCTAGTCTGTCCTTCACAAACCTCCGAAACACATAAATCACCCAATATTATGCACATTGACACCATTTCCCAAAAAGGAAAAGCAACACCAACCTTCTTTTGACTTTTCAGTGCTGCTGTGGCTTAAGCAAAGCTCTCAGGGACTGGGGTGCTGGTTAACGTCCTGTTACTTCATTTCTGCTGGGAGTTTCTCATGTTCTGCAATCAGCTGGTTAGCAGCCAGCTAGAGCTGCTCAATTCATGTTTGACTTTTCTTATTCTAAGTTCTTCCATAACTCCTGCCTTGCCTTTGAAATCAAACTGCCTCAGCTATTGCCACAGGAAAAGTAGAACTCTGCCTGTAGCCTCTTCCTTTCTCTGATTAGCCAAAGAGTAGGAATGACCATTTAAGGAAAAAGAAGAAGAGAACCCAATATATTTTCACCCTAAAGCCGTGATAATGTATTCTGTAAAGCCAGGGAAAGTTCTTTTTTTTTTTTTTCTTTTCTTCCTTCTTTCTTTCCATAGCAAGGCTTTCATTAAAGAATGACAACTCTAAACCTCAGTTTGCCTTATCTTTTAAAAATTTATCCTTTTGATTGGGAAAAATAAAGCAAATGGTCAGGTCAAAGCCATAACTACCCGGCATAAGGTTTGTTAGCGCTAAAGCTACTAAGAAACTCCCCTGTTTATAAGAGTGTTTGAAATATTTTTGTTAAATTAAATGCATAGTAGTAAGTGCCCTATAATACACATACATCTTTGTGACATAACAGCGTTTTTGTTTGTTTGTTTGTTTGTTTGCCTTGGAATATACTTTCTTATCGTGTTTAAGAAGAATGAATAGGACTAAGGATGATGAGCAAGAATTCATTTCTATTTGGTAAGGTTAAAGCCAGCATGAGATGACCTTTTTTGGTCTTTTCATTTTATCTGTTAATAAAACAAAACAAAACATCTAAAGGAAGAAATAGAGAGTAATAAAATTAGTAGTATATTTTCTATAGAGGAGGAAATCTCCACTGCCGTACATTACCCAATGTTGTAGGCTATAAAAGAGACAGCCAAGCACAATACATAAACACACTTTATCTCCAAGTGCAAATATAGAAACCATAGAACAGTCTATGCTGTGGGTGATTTTTTAGCCTTTTTAGTAATGATTCTATAAGACAGCAGACTGCTGAGTGATAAGAGAGGGTTTGAAACATAAATTCCATACTAAATTATTGGCTGGCGTTCAAACTATGTGTGCTTAGAGTACCCAGCAGCAAAGTATGTCCCAAACAGGATTCCAAATTTAAACAATACATTCTTCTGCCTTTCCTATGATCTATGAACTTGAGTTCACAGGCTATCTGTATCTAAGAATTTTGCGTGCAAGAAAGATTAAAATAAACTGAAAACTCCATTTAGGATGTGATAATAAAGCAATAATAGCTTAAATTTATTGAAAAGTCTACCAGGCAACTGAGTTTTATTAACTCATTTAATCTTCCAAACCACTCTTTGAGGAAGATAGTATTATTATTCTCATTTTACAGATGAGGAAACGGAGGCACAGAGAGTAATTTGCCCAGGGTCACAGTGAGTGGAGATCTGAATCCAGGCCATCTGGCTTGCCTATGCTGCTAGCCTTCCTTGCCTCCTCCTTCATACCAATACCCTTGTTGTATTTTCAACTCAGATTTAAGGAAACAAAATATATTGCATTAGCTTATCTTTCTATTGCTATATATATTAAAAATAATTAATGTATAAACGAATCTATGTTGCAGTATTTCAGATGTCATATTTCTAACAAACTGTTACCAACATCCTCTCTTAAATCTCTCTGCTGAAATAGATCTCAACCTAAGGTTTCCCCCTCACTTCCTAATGATACTTTCCTAAAACCCACATGTATAGAGAAATAAAATAAGACAAACAAACAAAACTAAACAAGCTCTGTAAAATCCTATTTCTTAGGGCACCTGTTTTATATGAAGAAATGTTCATCTCCCAAAAAAGAAAAACGCATGAGTTTAGACTGTGTATTTTCCCAACTTTCACTTCTAACAAATGAATTAAAAATATAACTATAGGAAAACCACCACTAAGTGAATATATTGAATATTTCACAAATTTCATTGGGAAAAATCCTATGATTCTCACTAAATACTTTTAGAAGTAACCTCCTTGGCTATCTTAAAATATAAAAAGAATACCTTTCTTTTGGTGGACACAAAAATTGCTTCAAAATCATAATTCATGCTTTATTTCACACAGTAAGGCTATAGGTTTCCTAAGTGGTTAAAAATAAATCTGAGAAATGTCTCTATTTTTAAATATCTAGGGGAAAAAAGAAAGAGGGATCATAATATGGTATATAAATATTTTAATGTTCTGGGCCAGATTGTAATCCATGATGGCCCGCAAATAAAAGGAGCCATGACTTAAATAAACAGAACCAAATTAAATCTGATACCAAAAGATGATAAAAGTTATATGAGTTATAACATTTAGGTGGGTAGATGCATACACAGGACAAGCATGTATATATACAGTCTTTATATATACTTCTTTCTAGTTCATTCTCAAGAGGTACATCATCTCCACAATCAGGTACCTGAGCATAGTTAGAATTACTTGTAACTTTTCCGTGCATATTGAACTATGAAGACGTGCCTTGAGCAATTTTTGAGATAAAAAGTTACACACATAACAGTTGCTCTTCTTGATTTTATACTTACTTACACTTTTTCTCATGCACTCATCAACAAAAATCTAGAGCCAAAAATGTTAGTAGGACAGCCACCGTGTGCATGGCAATAAAAAGCCCTAAAACCAAGTGGTGCTTAGGACAATGCTTTGCACCTAATTGCTTCATTAAATTGTTCTGAATTTAAAGATGTAAACCCTGTCCCCAAATACCTCAATTCTAATAGAGCACCAAACTGTCTAAAAAGGAATCGCTTCTAAAAAGGTATGGTCAGGGAATCATTGTGAAAGTAGAAGCACTGATTGGGCTTTAAAGAGCAGATAAGGTCTCTACACAGGGAAGGAGAGGAAAAGTATTCCAGGCAGGGGGAATGAAACAGGCCGAGGTGTAGCTTTGAAATGTGCCCTGTGCATGTGTTTGGAGAATGGCCCAAAATCTGAAATATCTGAAGCAGAAGGACACTTGTTGTTGAGTAGTGGGAGCTGAAACTGGAAAAGTTAAGTATGTGCCAGATGATGGAAGGTTTTCAAAATACCCAGCTTAGGTGTTTGGCAGCAACCAGGAGTCCCAGAAGATAACTGAAGAGTAGAGACACAAGTAAAGCAATGTTTTAGGAAAATTAACCCTGTGGTCATTGGCAATATAGTTTGGATGGCAATGAGGGGGTCATCGGAGAGCAGCACTGTTACAATCCGGACTGAGAGTGAAGGGAAGAGGCCTCAGTGTGGTAGGATAGATACAGCAATTGAATCTAACAACCTTTATGATGAAGGGGAAAGGGTAGATTGCAAATAACACAGACGTGAATTTGAGTGAACAAGAGAACAGAATCTATATGGTTCACGGTGGGTTTGATTGTTCATATACTGGAGGGAAGCATATGGTCTAACCGCGCTAGTTTTGATTCTCGGAGGTAAATTTACAGCCATGGAGACAATGATAATCAAAAATCGATTCATCAGAAAACATGGCTTTCACCCAGGGCCAAATGCTGTATTCAGTTACTTAACACTGATCTACTGACTCCAAAAGAAATTACATGCCTAGAACTAATGGCATACTTTGGCCTTACACATACATTTGTAAGCCAACAATGTGACCATTCCTAAGATAAAAACAAGAAAAATGTAAAGCATGTAGTTCTGACTTTTCAGAACTTTTTCAAGATGAAGATACTTCATCTCCAGTAAAGTACCAGGAGTTTCATTCCCTGATACCAAGGTTACCAAAGTGCATTTTGCACTGTCCTTGTATACATTCATTATATATGATTAGTTTCATTTACTTCAGAAACTGATCATGCAGTCAGAACTAGGAAGCACTGTACATACTGAAATGTACATACGATTTCATTTTCCTGCACATTTGATATATTAGCTTTAATTGCTTTTTCTTAAAATAGGAACATTTACTGAAAGGGGCTGACACATTCTCATTTGTCAACAACAACCTGTTCAAAACTGGTCTTAGGTAAATTCTTTAAGTTGACAAAACAGACTCAAATAACTCCTTTTAAAATGTGCATCTGTATCTTCTTATATATTATCCTTAGATTATCCATTCAAATTGTCATATTCTTCTAAAGGAACAGGCTTCTTATGCAACTCTAGCCCAACTATAGACACCTGGTATCAGTAACCATATCCTAACATTCAGCCAGAACTTTTGTCAGAATCAATGTGATATCAATCACTAAGCGATTCTGATAAAATTGCATGGCAACGCATGGAAGGGGGAGACAATATACCAACAGATAAAGGAGGGTTTCCTTCACACTATAATATTCACATACATATATATACAACTTTAATACGAAGTTTTTTTTCTAATAAATTCTGTTTCAATTTTAAAAATCAGGATCTGTTTTATCTATACACAAGCAATTACTCCATTTATTTTTTTCTAAATCACAAAAAGACATTCTCCCAAATAGTTTATATTCAACAACTGCGAAAGTAGGGATTTAATAGCAGCTGTATTTTGTGCCTAGTCAGAAGCACTTGGGGTGATTCTAATGTAACCAGGTCAGAACCAGCACAAGGTGTACCAGTGTAATCAGAGAATCAGGCAAAGGGAGAAGCAGATAGCAGCAAGTCTTAAGTACAGCAACACAAATACCATACAGGACTTTCCTCTCATTTACCACACAAGCTGCTCAGCTACTTTCAGTAAATGAACGTTACTTTGCTTCCAGGGAAAAAATCTCTTTCGTTGTTTAGCCATCTTAATTGTGAAAGGAACCATGAAGTTGTCCTTTGCCATATTTCTGTTACCTGCCCAAGAATGATAACTTGGCAGAAATATTTTGATGGCTATTAAAACATTGTAACAAGCTTTGTGTTTAAAAAGGAACTGGTATAATTCCGAGAGAGATGTTACTGATTCTTTAAAAATAATCCACAATGATTATGATAATTCCTTAAATGTGTTATCACATAGTGGAAACAGTAAGAATCAAAGGAAACTGACAACACAGAATCTTAAGGAAGCAGAAATTTCTTAAGAGAGTAAATAGTTATTTATTTTGGTCTTACCTGACGGCAGCTTGTTTAACCAAGGGTATGTCCTTTATGCAGGTAGTTTATCCTTTGAAGAACCCAGTGGCTTGTCCCACAACCCCAGAGAGACTGGAGTCCTGGAAAACTATCCAGCCCAAAAAGAATACAGAGGAAAAAGCTTTTCCCACTTTCTTTCCTAGGACTAGCCAACAGCTGAAGTCATGCAGGAAACTGAGTAGAGGGAAGGGAAAAGCAGCTTCTTCTCCCTGAAATCCCGATCAGCAGAAATTGGAGGCTGTTGTAGATCTCCCACCCAGACTTTTGTTTAAAAGTTTTTTCAACTGTTGCTAGGTGTTGTTGGGTTCTGAGATTAGGTTTCTCGTCTTCTGCTCCCTTCACAACACTGTCGGAGCAATGACTTTGTTGAGGAGCTGAGCTCGCGCGTGCTATATTTAACCAGTGTTCTCAGCAAGTCAAGCCTGTCAACAGCTGAGAAGTTTGGAGCCGGCTTTACTCAGTTCCTCGGCAGCTGGGTTATCAGTGGCTACAGCATTGCTCACCCTGTAAAAGAGTGTAGGGAAACCGGCAGACCCTTTGAAGGACACAGAGGTAATTATTACTTGAAGCTCTTAAAACGGATTGTGATTTGGGACTTTAAATCTGAAGAAGAAAGAGCAGCAGTTGTCTAGAGCAGAGCAATTTACCGATGCAATATTTTTCTCAATTAGGCATTCTCTGATAAACGTTCCTTAATTAAAAAAAAAAAAAAAAAAAAGCCTTTTAAAAATGTACCATGACTGTTGGGAAAATTCACAGAAAGAGGTCATTCTGGACAGTTTTTTACATTGGTGTGTTACTTTCATAGCTAGATGACTTACCCTGTCATATCAGACTTGACCAGCTTGTATATCTGAATGTTACTAAAATCAGGTTAACATAAATGAATACCTGTAATATCACGTTTTTTAATGGAATTAGGGTGGGGTTTTTTGAGCCACCCAGGTGCCCCTAAATTTTTAATTTTAACTTCCATATTATTAACAGTGTTAGTTTTGGGTATACAATATAGCAATTAAACAATTTTTTATTTAAAAATTCAATTAATTAATTAATTCAATGCAATTAATTAACATGTAATGTATTAGTGGTCTCAGAGGTAGAGGCCAGTGATTCATCAGTCTTATACCCAGTGCTTATTACATCACATGCCCTCCTTAGTGTCCATCACCCAGTTACCTCATCCCCCACCACACCCCCTCCAGCAACCCTCAGTTTGTTTCCTATGACTAAGAGTCTCTTATGGTTTGTCTTCCTCTCCAATTTCATCTTATTCTATTTTTCCTTCCCTACCCATATGATCCTCTGTCTTTTTTCTTAAATTCCACATATAGGTGAAATCATATGATAATTGTCTTTCTCTGATTATTTCATTTAGCATAATATCCTCTGGTCCATCCACATCATTGCAAATGGCAAGATTTCATTTTTTGATGGCTGAGTATTATTCCATTTTACATATATACCACATCTTCTTTATCCATTCATCTGTCAATGGACATCAGAGCTCTTTCCATAGTTTGGCTATTGTGGGCATCGTTGCTATGAACATTGGGGTGTAGGTGCCCCTTTGGATCACTATATTTGTATCTTTGAGGTAAATACTCAGTAGTGCAGTTGCTGTGTCATAGCTCTATTTTCAACTTTTTGAGGGACCTCCATACTGTTTTCTAGAGTGGCTGCACCAGCTTGCATTTCCACCAACAGTGCAAGAGGGCTCCCCCTTTTTTTGAAGGTTCCCCTTTTTTAAAGGAATAAGGTTAAAAAGGAAAATATTAGCATTCTCATTCAGGTCATTCATTCAAAGTAAGAAGTGGAGAACACTCAGAAAAACCAGGACTTGAAACACCTCTGATTGTTGACAGCCTCACTTCATCATTAACCCTCCAGGCTCCAAAACCAGAGAAGGGTCACTCCTATCCTGAACTCTCACATGAAGGCTGCGTCAAGATATTTTATTTGCTTTATTTTATATCATCAAATAGTATGAATCTGCCAAGAGTAAGACTTATGGGGGGAAAAGTGTGTTTAACTAGTTTTGGGGACTATCTTATTGCATATGTGAAATTAACAGTAAGAGGAACTGAGAGAGATCCCTTTAGCCACAGGTAATAGGAAGGGACACAAACACCCCATTATTAGTTAACACACTAGAATATTGCCCTGACAAAACCTCACCAACACCATTATAAAGGTTGACCCCCTTCCCAAGATCAATTTATCAGTCTAAGGGTACTCTTTTTTTTTTTTTGACATGTAAACTGAAGTTAGGCCAAGCAGACTTATAAAGGCATGGATTTAGTATTTTAAGCATTGCATATCTATGAGAAGTGGCTTATGTACTAGATAACCCTAATGTCTCTCTGGGAAAGGCTACCACTTTTCACAAGACGTAGGTGCACTTGTACATGCATGTGTGTGTGTGTGCGTGTGTGTGTGTGTCCTTCTTTTTAAAAAAATGACCCTCACTTCCAAGATTAGCTGACCCCTCACACCTCAACCCATTAGAAAACATCTCTGTTCCCCCCATTCCAGTCACCACACTAACAGCATTCATATCTTCCCTTTTATTTACTACTATTCATATATAAAATTGCATTTGTTCACATTCTTAGTCTTTCTGGGTCTGGGCCAAACTCAATTTTAAAAAAGACTTCTATTAAGATGAAAGTGTTCTTCTGTGAAATTAACTGACTCATCTAGAACACTAATGGATCTTTTAGAAACAGTCTATTCACAGTCCCTAAAAAGTGGGTTCTGATAAGAGATGTAAGTGTGTGACTGGACTAGGCCATAGTATAGAATCACCAGGAGAACTTTTTAAAAATTACAAAGGGATGGGGTGTGGAGAAATTATTGTTTGGAAAAGGCACACACCCAATACAACATACCCCACATGTAATAGCACCAAGTTGAGAACTATTTCACTAAAGAGGACTCCAGGAATGTAGCATTTCACTCCTATTAAAAGTTCACTTTCTAGATGTCTCCAATCCAAAATGAAGCAGAGAAGCTTGTAACCCAAGTCAAGATAACTAAGGGGAAATAATCCACTTTGTCTTTATGGGCCTAGGTAATTCCAAAAGGAGCATGATAGTTATTTCTTCTCTAACTATACAATTAGAGTTTTCAGTTTTTGTTTTTTTTCTTAATGAAAACCTAGTCTTCCCAACATTGTTTTCTATAACACTTGGATCAGCGGTCCATTGTTGCTATTAATTTATTTAAACAATGTGATGACAAGCAACAGCACACAGAGTATTTTATATAATTAGATACTGTTGCTACCTTCAAATTATGTTCTTTAATTATACAAGGCATATGTGCTGTCTAATTCAGTATTCCACAATAATCAGTCTCTCTCTCTCTCTCTCTCACACACACACACACACACACACACACATACATATACATGCATTCTCTATCCCTCTGTATAAAGTGAATTTATTTTGAAAGCTTTCCCCCCTGGGAATGATTATTCAGACAAAAGAATTTCCTACATAATCCACAGAGGAAGTACTGCCATTAAGAGCTATTAGAAATTTGTGTTTTGTACACAGTCAACAAGGAACTGATTTTTCAACACATATTGTTAATATATTACTGTTCAGCTGCATCCTTTTCCCACAGTCTGAAGTGTGAGCATTCTGAGAACATCTGATAAACTTAAAACTAAAGCTGAATTTCCCAATTTCAAAAATGAGTCATGATGAAACTTTTTAATAAGAAGATGGGTTAATAATATCAATGAGAAAAGGAGCAAATAAATTAAGTATGAGAGTTGGGACACTATTTCTACATCCATTTCTAAAACCAACTTTTACTACATTGTTCATTTAATGAGGCATAGGGATTTTTTTTTAAGTTAAAAATTAATCAATTTGGCATTTGCTTCAAAGTGAAGTTAGAAGTAGAGGGTCATAAAAAGAGTTTCCAAACAAATATCTCTTTTATTGTTTATTGCCTGGATCTGAGACTTGAATATAAACTTCCAGGTAGTAGAGAATATTTCCTGTTTATTCCTTACTGAGTAATCAAGCACCATAATAAGTGTTCAATAAATAGGAATGATTGAGCGGGCAAATGAACAATATAAAGATGAAAAAATGTTAAAGCATTTTAGCCAAACCTTATGGGAAATGCTTCTCAGCTCTCTGGACAGAGTTGGGTCATTATTATTTGCATATTAAAAGTTGTAGAAAGAAATTCATAGATTGCGAATTAGTTATTTTGAATTTTGTTAAAATTTCAAAGGAAAGTTAATAGATTTTAGGATGATAGTAAAAATACTTATGTAATGCTATGTGCCAACCACAGTTCTAAGGGCTTACCATATAATTACATACTTAATTCTCACAATAACCCAATGAGACAGGCTATCCCCCATTTTATAGGCAAGAAAACTAAGGCATGGAGATATTAAGTAATTTGATCAAAGTTACATACTAATAAGTAGCAAATCAGAATTTGAACTAGAGTCTGGTTCCTAACAACATAACTGCCTCCTTACACTTAATAGTCACAGTACCCTGTTCTTGGCAGTCACTGAAGGTCAAAAGATATAGGCTTTGCTATACCTTAATAAATATGCTTTGATCAAAAAATACATTTAAAATTCTACAGCTCTGAGGCAGATAGAAAAAAAATGGCATAACTACATGATCAGCATAGTAAAATAAAAGCTCATTGGAATTGAAGTCCTGTTGAATACCAGAGAAGAGAAAATTGGACTGGAAAGAAGATAATTGCTTTGAGAAAAAAAAGTGTCTATTTTTAAGCAAAGGATATGAGCTGTTCAGTATTCTCTCTAAAACAAACAATGCATGATGTTCTATGATGAATCAGTTCAGTGCCTAATGAAATTCTAAAATTACATTCTAAAAATGTAATTTTGGTCTATGATTTGATAAGCAATTTTTAAATGTTTACGAGCATTCACAACCAAAACTTCTCAAAGATATAACCAACAAGAAAAAACATAAGACAATATGCAGGGGGGTGCAGGAGGAATCACTATACATTAACTAGTTCTTTGATATCAGAATAATATTGTGTTACACTTGCTATAGTCAGGTTTTACAATTTGAAAATACTTGCATTTTCCATTAATCTAGATATACTTATATTTAGATCTTACAAAACTATAAATGAAAAAGTGCTAATACTTTGTACTATCTATATATATTCATAATAAAATAAGTATTTTGTCCTCTTGTTCACTAACAAAACACATATTATGTCACACATACATTTATTCGTAGAATATTCAATTAAATCATTTATTTTCCCAACAGCTTCAGAGAAAAGAGAGTCAAGACTAAGTTTTTAGAAAGTTATAGGATAATAATATTTCTGTATTTACTTGAGCAAAGTAAGCATTTACATGCTTGTATTAGACATTAAAATCCCCACTTCCCTGTTTATGCGGTTGAAATTGGGTGACTAGAACCTAACTCTGAAAGTTATTATAGGATCATATTCTATCAAGATCATAAGCATCCTACTTTGCAATAGAGTCAACTGACATTCTCCTGAGTATATTTCCTTCTTCTTTTCCTATTCCAGAGTCATCCCCCACTCTTGTTCAATGCTCTAATTCTTAGTTGTAATGGATGACTCAATAATTTTCTACAAGGGGATGGGACATTTACTCTCCAAGAAATAGACACGGAGTCGGGAAACCAGTGATTGGGTACAGAACCATAGAGAATAATGCACTTTTCTCCATAGAGCTTATGAGTTTGCATATATACACTAGATAGATAACTCTGAAAAACAGGCTGCCTTAGAAGCACACTGGTTAAGACCTCGGATTCTGAAGTCAAGCAAAGCTAGTTTGAATTCAGACTCCATTACTTATTACCTGTGTGAACTTAGCAAATTACTTTATTTTACCTAAGACTACTTTACCTCTTCTGTAAGGTTAATAAAAGAATTTAAGACTATTTATTATGGCCAAACACTAGAAGTTCTAGCCTAGTGCTTTTTATAATTGAATAGGTATATTGTAATGTAGTCAGACAATGGCATGCTATCTACAGCAATAAGAATGAACAATCCAGAACTGTATATAACAATACAGATAAATCTCAAACAAAATGTTAAGTGAAAGAAGCCAGACCCAAACAAAACACCGTTATGATTCCATACACACCAAGTTCAAAAACAAGCAAAATAAAATTTTGGTGTTAGAAGTCAGAATAGCAGTAACCCTTGGGAGGTGGGGACACAACTGGAAATGGGCACAAGAAAGGCTTCTTCTGTGGCATTGGTAATATTCTATTTCTTCCTGGTTATACCAATGTATTCAATTTGCAAAAACTAATCAGGTTGTGTAATTCATGATTTTTTACATTTACCAAGGTGTTTTTTGTCTGTTATAATATAATTTAAAATTAAAAATAATTTAAAATATATGATATCTAAGTGTCCTTGCCTTCTGAAATATTTACAGATGAAATAATATAGTGTCTTGGATTTACTTGAAAACAACCCTCTGTCAGGACAGGAAGAAAAGTGGACAAGAGAATAATGAAACAAGATTGGCCATAAGTTGACAGCTGTTGAAGCTGGGTAATGGGTGAATCATTACATTACTCTCCTGACTTTCATACAAATTACTTCCATACAATTTCTTCAAAATAGTGCTTATTATAAATGTTAGTTACTATCTTAATTATGAATATTAATATAACTGTCACCTTAAAGTATCTGTACAAATTGAACTCTTTGAATCCAATCAAGTCTTAACATGGAAAACCACATGGAATTCCATTGATGTCATGTGATAATTAAGAAGACAATTGACTTTATAATATTAAAATATAGTATTTGCAACTGAGATGAAAACTGGAAAAAAAAAGAAAAGTAAGGAAACTAGAAAGGACTGCCTGAAGCAAATCAGTCCTAAAACCACTGGGGGAACAGGCTTCATTCTTGCTTTTATCAACAAAACTCGTTAACATACTGTTCTCCCTATCTGATAATGAGAGGGAAAAATATCAAGAAACGAAGATGTCTCGGCAGCAAAAGCTGTAGGCCAAAAATTAACAAGTGTTTAGTAACAGGAAATGTCATCACAAGAGTTCAACACTCAGGGTGAAAAGTTCAGGGGGAGAAATGCTCAGAAATACTTGAATTTGGGATCCATTTTACAGCTGGGCACGGCTTGTGTGCTTAATATTTGTATTCTTTACTGCTTTCATCTGAGAACGGGTAATCAACCATCTCCTGGGAGAGGTGCAACATTATAATCAGGGACAGGAAAGTGTTTTGAAATGATGAAATACCTAAAAATTTTGTGCATCGACGTTTTCCTTTTGGTCACCTGCCTTCAGAACTCTGAGGTAAGTTAATCATATGATGAAATGATGAAAAGGGTTCTTTAAAAAGCCTAGTGTTAAGTAAGTATAAAAATGAATGTAGAAATTGGCATCATTAGGAAGAGGAAGATAATAAAAAAGTGAATGAAATGACAAAGCAGTAATTTTTTAAAAAACAAATTGGGGGCAGCCTGGGTGGCTCAGAGATTTAGCGCTGCCTTCAGCCCAGGGCCTGATCCTGGAGACCTGGGATCAAATCCCACATCAGGCTTCCTGCATGGAGCCTGCTTCTCCCTCTGCCTGTGTCTCTGCCTCTCTCTTTCTCTCTCTGTGTGTGTGTGTGTGTGTGTATGTGTGTGTGTGTGTGTGTGTGTGTGTCATGAATAAATATATAAAATCTTTTAAAAAAGACTACTTTCTTTAAAAAAAAAAAACAACAAATCGACCTCTTTAAGATAATTTCCTTGTTGACTCTTTAGTCATTAAAAATAACCTTACAGAAGAATATTTAATGAATTGGAAAGAAATTCACTGAAAGCTAAGTGAAAACAGCAGTACTAAAATAGCATTAATGAATTGGTATTTCACTGGGTGATATAGATATATAGATATGATATAGACATATGCTTAGCATGTGAGAACATATCTATATATTACCATTGAAATACATAAATATATACATATATGTATATACATAAAATGTATATTTATATCTGAAATACATAAACCATAATACTTACAATGGTTACCTTCCAAATGTTTTCTAAATTTTTTAAATTGACATTTTGTTTTTATAGTGGGAAGATAAGATTATTTAAAATTATTTTTCACTGCAACAGCTTTCCAATATTTTGCTGAGGTAGAAACATAAAGACCTGTTTTTCGCATGACTTCCCTTTCTTATTATTGTTCAGGGTTTCAGTGGATTTGTCTCAAATAATATAATAATTAAACAAATGAACACAGCTGAATTTTGTCTGGTGTGAGTCTGACATTCAGTTTCATTTATTGAATTCCTCTTAATATTTGCTTACAGGAAAAAGAAAAAGGTCATCTTTTCATGATTCTTCAAAATGAACTAGGCTTGCTTTGCTTTTCATGCTTTTTCTACCCTTTCATCTTTACAAATGCCTTAATTCTTCATAACATTACATCATCGCATTTGCTTCTGTAACTTTCTCCTGTGACATTTTCCCTCTGAAGTATAGATTTTGTTTGTGTTCTGCCTGGAAAATCTGCATGGTGCCAGGAGGAAATATTTTCACCTTTAGGGCTTACCTGATGAAAATTTCCAGTCATTGTGTTGCTGTTGACTTCAAGTGATAGGGGACAGGGAAATACTTTTTGCACTTCCCCAGCAATATCTGGAATATGACATCACTAACTGAATATGTCTTATAGTAGAAAGAGCTCTGGGAAAAGGAAACTTTGCTCTGGCCTCAATTAGCAAGACCAATTTTAAAAATGACTTCATCTCTCTGAGACTATTTCTTCAATTGTCAAGTAGAAATAATAGAATTTAATTACACACCCCCCACCACTCTGGACCCTCTACCACCACCACCACCACTACTGCAGCTGCCAGTCACAGTATATAAATGATGGGGAGGCATTGCTGCAAGAGTGGGGATGGAGTGTGAGAGAAAAGAGAAAGCAATAGAGTTCTTGGGGTCCACCACCATCAACTTTCATTATCTAAAATTATTTTTATTACCTAAAATGTGTTACTTGTTATAAGCTTTGTTTCTAATATATACATCACTTTTACAAAACATAACTTATCACTTAGATTTTTATACCTAATTCTAAACTGTTGAAAACACTGTAAAACATGCACAAATAGGAAGGCAGGAGTGTTTATTTTCAAAAATGCTAATTAAATTAGTTGTAGCTTTACTAAAGGGGAAAAAAGTTACAGTTCCAATTTTTGCTCATTTATGCCAACAAAGAGTATTCTAATCTTCTGGGTCTGTGGGCTCTTAGAAAGTCTACCATCTGTAAAGCAGGTGCATTTGAACGTACATTTGAGCAACAGCATTTATCAGAAAATGGATACACGCATTATAGAAGGAATGGACTTAAGCTACACACCAAAATTATAAACTTCCAAATGTTTTCATATTGTAAATAAATAGATGAGAATGAGAGGACGAACTTTGAGGAAGGAGTGGACAGTGAGTGGTGATAGGAGTATAACTCATCCTACTACTGGGTCAGACCTGCAAACAAGAGGGCTAATCCCACACTAGACCCATTTCCTCAAGAAGACATAAATCCTGTGCTTACCTTTGTGAGATTCAATCGAAATTTGCTATAGGATTTGTATAATAAACAAATAGGAAGCACTTCCTCTGTGTAAGGCACTCTGAAGCAATGGTTCTCAAATGAGACCACTTTTGTCTCCCAGAAGACATTGGGCAATGAATGTCTGGAGACACTTTAGTTATTGCAACTGAGGATTCTACTGGCATCCAGTGGGGAGAGGCCAGGGATGCTCCTAAATATCCTACAAGGCACAGGACAGCTGCCCCAAACAAAGAATTATCTGGCCATAGTGTCAATAGTGCCAGGATTGAAAACCCTGCATTAACTAGAGGATTAAAAAACAAATACAGACAAGAACCACCCTCAAGAGCTTAGAGTCTGACAATGAAGAGAAGGCAGATACATAGCAAAATGGACAAAGCAGGAAGAGCTAGAAGAAATATACAGAGAAAAAATTACTTGTAGCTTCCAGGATCAGGAAAAACTTGGAAAAATAATATTGTAAATATCTATCTTAACATTCCTAAAAATAATTTAAAGGTGCTATTTATTTTTGTAATTTCTTGACATCAATAAAGATAAGTTAACCACCACCAAATACTTATAGAAAACATCCTCTCTGTTCTTGAAATTGGACTAAGTTCCCTGGGAAGATAAAGCTGAGTAAAAGAGCCACTATTCTCTACAACTTAGAGTGGAGTTACATCTCCAATTCCACATAAACATTATCAAGATCCATTCCTTCAAATGTGTCATGAATAACAATTATGTACCAAACACTGTGTGGCACAAACAGGCAAGATTTCTGCCCTTGTAGAACTGTCATTTGGGGGAGGAAAAAAAATCAAACCAATGGAAAAAAAAATCAAACCCACATATACATGATTTTAGTGTGTGACTTCTGTTTTCAAAAATACTGGACAGGGGCACCTAGGTGTTTCAGTTGGTTAAACAGCTGCCTTCAGCTCAGGACATGATCCTAGGGTCCTGAGATCAAGCCCTGCATTGGGCCCCCCACCTTCCTCATTCTCTCTCTCTTGTTTCTCTCAAATAAACTCCTTAAAAAAAAATACTGGACTACATAGTTCAAAAATCCTAAAAACCTCCCCACTAGAAAACATCTAGAAATTCTCACTAAAATATCACAACCATGCTTTTTGAAATCCAGCTGAGCATAATAGAAGCTAAGGAAAACCTCTAAAAGGAAACTGAAAACCAGAACAGTGAGTATAAACTTAAAGTGAGGTCACTGGGTCTGGGGAGCAGAGGGGCAATTAGTCTCTCACTATAACCCCTAGATTTTAGTCATGAGGTAGAAATAGGACATGAAGCCTCAGGTCCCAAAGATTAGGATCTGGAACTGAGACCCCTGAAGAAAGCTAGGACCCTTGGACTTAAAAAAATTACAGGCATAGGAAACTTATCCATATTGGCCTGGTTCTAGATAAGGGAAAAAACAGCCTATGCTAAGAATTCATTACCACAAACCAGATTTTAGTAGACTTGATGAGCAAATGTACATTACTCATGCTGTCTGAAATCCTCAATCCAGGATGTTAATATAAGAAGACCCAGATCGGGGATCCCTGGGTGGCGCAGCGGTTTAGCGTCTGCCTTCCGCCCAGGGCACGATCCTGGAGACTCAGGATCGAATCCCACGTCGGGCTCCCGGTGCATGGAGCCTGCTTCTCCCTCTGCCTGTGTCTCTGCCTCTCTCTCTCTCTCTCTCTCTGACTATAATAAATAAATAAATAAATAAATAAATAAATAAATAAATACCCAGATCGGTAATCTCCACAGAATACCTAGCAGTTTATCCACAAAGTCCATCCCTTGTGACCAGCTGTTTCTCTTCATTAAGGCCCTAGGATTATACCTAGCAAATAAAGCTTAGTCCAGGTTCTGCCATCTAGGTTACCAGAGCTAAGTTAGAGACTCTTATAAGAGAAGGCCTATTTGAGGACCTGCCATTCTAAACTGAGACATGAAGGATAAGAAGCCTATACAAACTATAGAGGGGAAGAATAATCCAGTAGAGGGAATAGCATATCCAAAGGCTCTCATGTGAACAGAGCACAGAACCTTCAAGAAACAAAGAAGGTAATGGCTTGGAGAAGTTTAGAATGCTGCAAAGGAGCCCAGTCATGTGCAGCAATGTGTAGTTTCTTAAGTTATTTCCCAAAAGTTTAAAATAAAGAGATATCACACATAGTAATTTCTGGATTTTCAAAAACTTCAAAAGATCTGTCAGCAGTGGCTTGCATTCTTATACGGCAACCTCAGCTAGATCTACCCCCCTCACACAAGGCCTATGACCTCATATTTACCACTGCCCTCACCCACACTTTTTTATTCATTTATGTTGCTGATTTGGCATCTATGGGAGTATGAATTATAGCTCCTAATTTGGGACTTCATAGGTTATGGGTTTTTTTTAAGTTGGATTTTTATTCTAAGACTTTAAGTATTTTAAACAAGGGAATGATATGATCTGATTTATATATACTCCATTCAATGTAAAAAAAAAAAAGATTGGAGAGAACCAAGAATGAAAAAGAGAATACAAATGAGGAAACTACTGCAGGAAACTGGGTGAAAGATCACAGTGGCTTGAAATAGAGTGCTAGCAATGGAAATAAAGAGAAGCAAATGGATTTAAAGTGTGCTTAAAATCAGAAAACCCAATGTTTGCTCATAGATTAGATACTGAAGGTGAGAGAGAATCAAAATGACTTGTATTATATTATGAAGAGTTTGTGCCTTCTATGGTCAGCTGCTAAAGGGATATTTATTGACAACCCTTAGTGCATGGAGAATTTGTGCTGTGAGGGGCACAAATGAAAGGAACTCTAATGCCTTTTAGGAGCTTGAATTCCATCAGTAGAGGTAGGATTGATGCAAAAAAATACACTTATAAGTTACACAATTTATTAGATAGCTGCAACTATTAGAGTAATAATAATAATAGGTATAACATTTATTGAGGGCATATTATATACCCAGTACATGCATCCCATTTAATAGCACCTGGAGTTAAGCATTATTGTCACCCCCATTTTTTCATGGAAAAATAAAAACTCAGGGAAGTTAGGTAACTAGTATAAGATCATACAATTTGTAATTGGCAGAACTGACATTAGAGGCCAAGCTGACTGACTCCACTGGCCATTTGTTTAATGAGAACCCTAGACTGCTTTCACATACCTTTCATGAGGCCACAAAGTTATCTGTATACTACAACTTAGTTGTGCAAAGAGTAATGTCTGAAACTGCCCTAAGCTTTCTCACAAGCCTCTTTGAGATGGTTAAAGAGAGGGAATTAAACTTTCCTCAAGACTTTAAAACTTAGCTCCATTCAGTCTTTAAAACAGTCTCTTGAGGCAATGTTTTGACCCATCTAGAAAAGAAATGCAGATTTCTCAACCTTCCGCCACGTCCATGTGTATCAGCATATATGCACATACGTACACACCTCTGCTACCCAAGATGGTGTTGAGACGTGTGTACTGGGAACCACTGAAGTTCCCTAGTCTTGGGCCTGATGTCCAGCATCTGGTTGCTGCTTGGCATTCATGACTAAATTTCTTTGCTGGAATCATCCTTGATCTTAGTCTCTTAGCTGACTAAAAACTCACTAGCGTTCCCTAGTTAATGGAACTCCAGCTCAATTCTCAGTGGTGCTAGAGTCCCCATGTCTGTGACATTTCCTACATCCAACCACCTGGTCCAACAGCCCATTTCCTGCTTCTGCTTCAGAACCACTCCTATCTCAGCAGGCTCCATAGCTAGGCTGACAATAAAATTTATCATTCAAAACAAGACACTTGTGGGTGTGACAAGAAGGTATATTATAATTACACCGGAACATAGGGTAAATCAGAACAGTCTCAAACTAGGACATAGGACAGGCTCTCAACCTAGCTGCCTTGCAAGCTCCCCGTCCAGAATTTTCAACAACTCCTGGGTTGTATTTGTGTGACACAGGATGTAGGAGAGATCCAGGAAAGCTAAACATTGCGGGCTCTCCCCAGCCACATTGCACAGTCAAGTTCAGACTATTGGGGTTTAGTCCCATGTTAATCTCAGCCCACAAGGCAATCTCTTTCAGATCCTAAATAGAAATAGCCTCCCACACAGCTATTTAACACACTTGCTCCTCTCCTGGGAAAGCCCAGAGAGGAACACGGCTCAAATGCCATAGGGAAAGAGGTACCTTCTCTTCACTATGGGAAAATTCTGTGATTCAAATTTTCTAGACTTTCCCTTTGGTAAGTTAAATCTAGAGCTGTAGGACACTGAAACAAAACAAAATGCCAAAAACAAACAAACAAACAAAAAAAACCCACAGAAAACAAAAAACCTTTCTACTCCACAAAGCCTTGCTTTCAATACTATTGTCTTAGTAAAGAAGTCTAGTGTCTGCCCTCCTATCCTCAACCTCTAAGCCTCAAAACTCAGTTTTTGTTGAAAGATTTTATTTATTTATTTATTTATTCATTCATTCATTCATTCATTTATTTTAATTTATTTGACAGAATAAGACAGAGAGCAAGCCCATGTGCAAGCAAGGATGGTGACAGGCAGAGGGAGAGGGAGAAGCAGGCTCCTCTCTGAGCAGAGAGCCCAATACAGGGCTTGATCCTAGCACCCTGGAATCATGACCTGAGCCAAAGGCAGAAGCTTAACCAACCGAGCCACCAGGCACCCAAGACTCAGCTTTAAAAGTAAAAGACAACAGGGGCCCCTGGGCAGTAAAGTCTGTTAAGCATCCAACTCTTGGTTTCGGCTCAGGTCATGATCTCAGGGTCTTGGAATGGAGCCCCATGTCAGGCTCCACACCAGTCTGCTTGTGATTCTCTCTCCTTCTCCTTCTGCCCCTCCCACTCATTCTCTCTCTCTCTCTCTCTTTCTAGAATAAGCAAATAAATCTTTGAAAAGAAAAAAAATAGAAGTAAAAGACTACAAATGAAAAACAATTTAAGGGAGGAGGTGGATATAAAATGCATTGGCTTAATACTTGCAAAATAAAATAACAAATAGAAGGCTGTTCGTTCTCAGTCATTTCTGCCTACAGTGAAAGAAGTATTCAAAATTCAAAATTCATTCAAAATTAAGATTCTTAACACAGACTTGATAAGATGAATTAACAAATGCCTTTTTTTTTAAATTTATTTATGATAGGCACACAGTGAGAGAGAGAGAGGCAGAGACACAGGCAGAGGGAGAAGCAGGCCCATGCACCGGGAGCCTGACGTGGGATTCGATCCCGGGTCTCCAGGATCGCGCCCTGGGCCAAAGGCAGGCGCTAAACCACTGCACCACCCAGGGATCCCAACAAATGCCTTTTTATAAGAAACAGTCAGAATGAGAGATCTTCAGAGGTCAAAGTTCAGCTGGTTTTGGACCTTAGATCCTATTCTGAATACTCCATGGTTTTTTGATTTTTAGCTCTGAAAAGCCAAATAGTACTATGTATTAGGTTTCCACTTACGGCTTTGCTTACTCATTTAAGTATCTCAAACCTAAACTGCAAGTCTTAATGTTTTAGAGTGGCATTAAATGGTTTTCCAATATTGATGAGGGATTATTGAGAGGTCCCCAAAGTTTGTTATGTCTCACAAGGGCATTCTAATGGGTTCATTGTTCTATTTATGGAGTTTACTGCCAGGCAGTGGCAACAGTTGCATCTCGTGTATATTGTTACTCTAGTTGATTTTGGGTAACCCTAACTTAAAAACATTCTCTATAATAATGTGCAAGTTCCCAAACATAAGCAGAAAAATACACAAATGCTGAGTAATCAGGGTTACAGAAAGACCAAACAAGAAGAGGCCAGGTGGAGTTTGTCTGGAAAGGTTTTATAATGCCTTTATGATTAATAAACCTAAGGAAAACATCTGAAGCTTCTTTGAAATGTTAAGAATGAACTATTGGAGAACAACTGTGCTTCAAAGAGTAGTAAAATATGTGAGGCAGTATCTCACTAGTGGCAAAAAGGAATCCTATACTCCCAATAAATTATATAGAAAGGAGTAGAGGGTTGAGTTTGATGAGTTTAGAATAAGTTTCTGTTAACTCATCAACTCCAGCTACTCCCTTCTAACCCTAAACCCCTGGATTTCCAAGGTAACTTCTTAGGAATTTGCACAACTAAATATTCCCAGGAATGCACTCCATATTGCATATCCAGAATAGATGGAGCTTAACAAAAGAGAAGTTTATGGAAATCTGGATAGTTCTGTAAAATTTCTTTAGATTTTTCATGTGAATGAAAAGGGGCTTAAGAAGCCAAGTAAAGGAGGAGACTATCTGCTTCATAAATTATAACATTACCAGTATATCCTCACTGAGAATCAGCAGTGAACAAGGCTTGTTCCTAGAAATAAAAAGCTATGTTTGTTCCTTTAAGATATATGTGATAGATATATAATTAGAATGCACACAATTTTAATTAGAACAATATTAAATAGGATTGGGACAAAAATCATAAATATTGTCCCCTGATGCAAGAGCTTATAAGAAAGAGAAATTTTTTGGAAGGGCCTGAGCAAATCAGAGGTGCCGGCAGTTAAATGAAGAGTACACATCCATGAGGTAGAGATTTGCCAATTCCCAAATATTCGTGACTGTAAGGACAGAGATTGTGTAGGTGACTGATTACTGAATATTCTTGAAAAATTGAGACATTGAAGTATACAAATGTACAAAAATATTAGAGAATAAGAATAGTTCTAGTTAAGTATATGGTTGAGTAAAAAAGAGATATGTGTTGAAATCCAAGCCTTTGTCTTTAGCTTTGTGACTCAAATTCAGTGAAAGATACCAAAGAGGCTGGCAGATTCATGTCCTTTCTCCTTCTGTGATTAGTGAGATTTACAAAAAGCTGAATCAAGCCTAAAATAGATAGATACTATACTACCAAAACCTGATAAATAGTGCTGATTGTCCACAGAAAAAAAACCATTCTCCCCCTTTTTTTTTTTTTTTTATTGATAATAACTGTGTTATAGCTGGAAACTATTACCCAGCTAGCTGGTATTTCCCAAACCCCCTTGCTGTTAGATATGGCCTCCTGACAGAGCTCTCCATGTGAAAAGGACATTGGATGCCACTTCCGAGTCTGGGCATGAGATGATGAGGGAGATGATTCCTCCCTACTCTTCCCTTTCCCATTACTGGAACATAGATATGGCACATTCTTGTTTGACCACATAAACAAAGACATTACAGTTGTGGATCATGGAGCAACAAGATAAAAGGAATCTGAATCTCTGAATCTGAGTCCCACAGATCTGATCCACTGAACTCTGGACTATTATGTGAGAAAGAAGTTTCTCAGTCTTTCAACCACTGTATTTTGGATTCTCTCTTTTATAGCAGCTTAGCCTTACATGGACTGTTTCAGAAGAGAGAGCATATTATGAAGGGAAGGGTAAGTGTTCAATTTAAATTAAATTTTTTTCCCATAGCTATCTTTTCCTGGACCCTGGACAAACATTATACCAGTGCAGAAGCCATATCAGTGCCCATCCCATATTCCTTGGACTTTTCGGTATGCTTTGGTGAAAATTCCAACTGCTAGTATCTGCATCCCTGCACCTCAATGCTCTTCTTCCAACTCTGTGTAGGTACAGACTAAAGTGCTAAGGAATTAATATCCTCAGGAGCAGCCCTCAACCGATGACCTCTCAGGAATTGGTGTATTAATATTCTAGCTCCCCTCCGCCCTTGAATGGAATAATTCTAAGGTGTGTATTATGCGTCAGCTTTCCAGAGTTCCTCTACAGAAATAAGCTCCAGGCACCCTTTGTGGTAGCCAGCTTACCCATATACTTTTTATTGCTGGCCTTCCAGTCACTGAGTCAGTTTCTCCACTTCCCTACCATATTCACTGAACTTCCCAAATAAACTAATTTTATTCAAATCATTGCCTTGAAGTCTGCTTCTGGGAGAACACAAATCAAGGTAGCCAGCTACTTCATATTCACCATCCAGACAAAACAATTCTCCAACCATAGTCTTTATTATTAGATAGCATCATGCTATTTTTATGGATGAAGAAATCAAATTTGTGAGAGTTAGGTAACTTAAGCAAGATCACTGTCAGAATTAGAATTGGCTGGAACCCAGGACTATCTCATTTACAAGTTTTTGCACCTTCCAATATATTAGACTATATTAGACACCAATTAGAAAATATTGATGCAACTTTGAGTAGATGATGATATTGGAAGTTTTATGGTTGGATGATATATTTCAGGGAGATTAGACAAAACAGATCCTACATTAGCCTATGATATTTTGTGCTAAATAAAGCACTTCTGATAACACTTTTTGTTAAACAGATTTTTTAGCCTGAACAGAAAAAAAAAATGTCAGTTTTCAGCTACTTGCTAACACAAATTTATTTAGCCTTTTTAAACTAGTCAAATCCTCACCAGAGCTACTTCACTTAAATAAGTCTGCTTCTTAAAATGGTCTGCATAGATTTTTTCATTTGGGAACCTAGCTCTACTCCCTTCCCTATCAAGACTTGTATAGAGAAAAGGATAGTAGGTGAATACACATCAGTAATTCAGAAGGCTGAGGGCTCAGGAATTTTTCTATTTGATCAATCAATCTACCTATAGAATTAATCGAATTTTAGTTTTACAATATCAGACGTCAGTCAACAAATAAAATTTAGAGATATTGGATGAGACAAAAGTTAGCCTTCCTATACTTTTCCTAACACAAGTACTCATAAAACTAATTCTTTTTTTAAAGATTTTATTTATTTATTTGAGAGAGAGAGAGCACAAGCAGGGGGAGCAGCAGAAGTGGGGGAGAAGCAGGCTCCCCTCAGAGCAGAGAGCCCGCAATGGGGCTCAATCCCAGGACCCTGGGATCATGACCTAAGCCAAAGGCAGACACTTAATCAGTTGAGCTACCCAGGTACCCCTCTTAAGATTAATTCTATATGAAGCAGGCATAGAGAGAAGATAGTCAAAATCTGAGGGAATTAGTTTATTTATCCACTATTGTATTAGCAATTTAATCTGTGCATTCTTTTAGATTTTAGTAGTCTGACAGGAAAAACCCTGCAGAGTTGTCACACACAGGCAATACACCGGATTACTATAATGTAAATTAACATGGACATATTACAAGATCTTAGAGGAAAAAGCTGTTTACTCTTCACCACCACTAGATATAATCTAAACATTACATTCCTGAAAGGATATACAGGATCACTTACATTCAGTCTAGGCAATTCCATTTCTCTCCTGGTTTTAGCTGAACTGTGCAACATGAGTGTAAGCTTTGGTTATTTGAGGTAAATGAACCCTGTGGTTACTCCTGCTTCAACTGAAGCTAATGTCAATATGGACGGGCATGGAGGAGAATACTAAAAGCCCCAAAACACTGATTATCTTCAGAAAATGTAATGAGTCAGATTATTGATGTCAGATTTTTATAGGAAACATTACATCACATAAAGTCTGAAGAAGAATGGGAGCCAGAATAAACAGAGCTATGCATCAAGAAGTCTTAAGTCTCACAGCAGACACAGTTTAGCTAATGTGGTCATATTCATAGAATTTTTATCCAGACAGACTATGGCAGTAAAACAGAAATATGCACATTGGAACATATTTATCTACCTCGTAAAAGTGTACAAAATTTTATATACCAATGTAAATAAAAATTCTTTGCCTGTCTCCAGAAATGTACATGCTTTTCATTTGTCCAATGACTCACACATGAGATTGTATAAAGTTTAATTAAGTAATGAAATGTAAAACATATACATATATATATATATATACACACCAAATGTATTTTATCTTAAAAGTATTTTTGCCTATTTAAAAGAAAATACTTGAAACATCTTAGAGCATATCCTCACTTTAAGCTCTCAAGACTTAAATATCGGGATCCCTGGGTGGCGCAGCGGTTTGGCGCCTGCCTTTGGCCCAGGGCGCGATCCTGGAGACCCGGGATCGAATCCCACGTCGGGCTCCCGGTGCATGGAGCCTGCTTCTCCCTCTCCCTCTGCCTGTGTCTCTGCCTCTCTCTCTATGTGTGACTTTCATAAATAAATAAATAAAATTTAAAAAAAAAGACTTAAATATCGATGAATTGTTAAATATTACTTCGAGTGCCAGTAACGGGATAGTGGTACTGTGATTGTAATTGTTTCTTTTCTTTTAAGTTCTTGTTTATTGGTGATACAAACAAGTATTTACAGATGGAATGACATGATCTCTTGGGTTTGCTTTACAATGCTTCAAATACTTTGGGAAAAAAAGGTTGGAGGGTATAAATGAAACAACAATGCAGAATGTTGATAATGATTGAAGTTGGAAAATGAGTATAAACGGGCTCATTATACTATTTTCTCTTCTTTTATATGTTTTAAATTTCCATAATGAAACCATAAAACAAGAAAAATATTGCTAACTGAATAAAAATCATGCAGTCTCTTTTTTAAAAGACAAAATTAGGAGCAGTAACAGTGAAATACATCAATTTATATCAGTAGAGATGATATAATTTTGATTGTATGCTTTACAATGATCATATTAGGTACTTCCTGTGAATAGTATTACTTTAGTTTTACCCAAAAGGTTTTAAATACATATAGGAACTACACATTTTTTCTTAAATATGTTCAAAAGCTATCTTAAAGTATTTATAAAAAGCCAACTCTGGGAACAAAAATATGATCTTTTTAGAAAAGTAGAATAATCTCATGTTCATCATTTTCCATATTTTTGGACAGGGCTTGCAAAGTTAGTCAGCCTCTGGGGTGAAAAAGCCTTTCCAAAGAAATCCCAGATAA
The DNA here is from genome assembly GCF_048164855.1 of Canis lupus baileyi. Classification (NCBI taxonomy): domain Eukaryota; kingdom Metazoa; phylum Chordata; class Mammalia; order Carnivora; family Canidae; genus Canis; species Canis lupus. Next base: position 35,423,808 of record NC_132844.1, on the reverse strand, counting down.
AGGTGCATCTTAATAGCTCATTAACCCTGTCCACAGTTCCTCTTTGCACAAAAGTTCTGGACATTTTTCTGACAGAAGATTTTTAGGCACTATTTGTTGATAAATATTTTTTCAAGCTGGATGGTCAGTAATATATAACATAAGTACTGAATCATATCTCTTTTTGTTTGCAGCCAAGCAAGAGAAGTGAAAATATGTATTCATGGCGGGTAAGTAATACAATTTTAGGTCAGTTTAGATAGATTTTAATGATGTTTGTGGCTCTAGGCATCATTTATATCTGAAGAAAAAAGTTCTTAAAACTAATACATTTGTTTTTCAACATTTGCTTCATTCAGCATCATACACTGCTCTGAACGCAGAATATTCTTACATTGATGAATGGTGCTTGAGTGCCACCTGGTGGCCCACTTCCTCCATACAGCAGAATTTTCCACTGATCCTCAACCTGAGAAAACTCTTGCACCAGTCTGGCACTCCCAAGGGCCAAATTAAAATAAGATATTATTTCCCAGACAGATAAATCATCTATTCAAAGACTGTAGAATACTGAGCCTCATAACACAATAATATCTATAATTCATATTCATACTATGTGTTCCACAAATCCAAATATTCCCAGCCTGAGAAACTGCATTTCCTACACACTCTTCACATTTTATGATGTCTACCTTGTTACTTATAGCTGCAGTCACAGAGGCCTCTAGATCAATGGTTCTCAACCTTGAGTGCCATTAGATTCACATTGAAAGTTAAAAAAAAAATGATGGGGATCCAAACTCAGACAATCTGATTTAATAGGTCTGGAATGGGGCAACACCTATCAGTAAAGTTTAAAAGCTCTCCAGGTGATTCCAATCTGAGGTTACTTTGTAATGGATTGTTCATTCTTGAAAGGTGAGGATTATTTGTTCCTCATCTCTGAAACAGTACATTGTGTTGGACATATTAAGAACCCAAACTGGGATCCCTGGGCGGCGCAGCGGTTTAGCGCCTGCCTTTGGCCCAGGGCGCGATACTGGAGACCCAGGATCGAATCCCACGTCGGGCTCCCGGTGCATGGAGCCTGCTTCTCCCTCTGCCTGTGTCTCTGCCTCTCTCTCTCTCTCTCTCTCTCCCTCTGTGTGACTACCATAAATAAATAAAAATTTAAAAAAAAAAAAAAAAAAAAAAAAGAACCCAAACTATGTGGCAAAGATGAAGCAACTCCAGAGTCTACATAATTGTTTTAAAATAAGGCAAGAACTGGTCCAACTGCAGCATCTTAGATTCACAAGCTCTGCTAAGAGTATGCCACTGTCCCATTCCCCCGAAGACTAACTAGGGGTACAAAAAGCTCCTTTTTCACTCAGTTCCATGCAACGTGATAAAATAATTTAGTATACAAGTATTTTTTAGTAAAGAACTACATTGTGGCAAATCTCTCTATATAAAACAACACATGCAGAAAGTCATGAATTACAAGATTATTTATAATAGAAAAATATTGGAAATAATCCAATGCCTAGGAAGACTAGTTGAATGAATTATAGTGTGGAGTGCCACGCAAACATAGAAAAGAAAAGAATCAGAGAGATATTTATGAATTAATATGGAATGAATTCCACTATATATTGTTAAGTTAACGACATCAAAGTTGGAGAAGTCTATTATATGCTACCAATTGTGTAAGAAAGACAAATACATGTTTGGTTTGTTTTGTTTTTTTTTTTTTTTGACAAAAAGAAGAAAAGAAGAATAAACAATAACAACAAAATGAAGACATTTATCTTTAGAGGACAAGTGAGAACAGAATAGAAGAAATAAGGACAGTAACAATTCTGTGAGAATGTCATCTTACATAGTTTCAACCATTGAATCAAATAAATTTTTTAGATAATCAAAAAGTAAATTAAATTACAGTTTAAAAAAACATTAAATTGAACATTAACCAAAACCAAAGGATCTAAATGTTTCAAATTATAACATAACCAAACAAAAAAAAAGAATTAATTCAAGTAAGTTTTGAACACATTACTATACATCTTTAGTGGAATGTATTCTATGGACAAAAAGAAAAGATATATTTACTTAGTATTGAACTCCTTATATTGAATTAAAACCCCGAAACTGTACTGTATAGTAAGACACTGTAAATAAGTTAACATATTATTGTTACTATGATCCAAGATTTTCACTGTAAAAAATTTTATACATATATAACAAGCATATATATTAAACAAAAGCGAAATTAAACCTTGAAATGTTAAATCTGAATCGCAATATTGTCCTAATTAATTTATTTTTTAGAGAAGGAGAGCACATACATATGTGAGCTGTGGGGAGGGTTAGAGGGAGGAGAGAAAGAATCTTAAGCAGGCTCTATCTCACAATCCTCATAGCACAACCTGAGTGGAAATCAAGAGTCAGACACTTAACCCACTGAGTCACCCATGTCCTTCATTGAATTGTAATATTTTTAAAACTAAATTAAAATAAAGCAATCTGTAACACACAAAAATAAAATTATATCCAATCAGAGCTACAATCACACAGAAAAGAACTTTTTGAAGTAACTTTTAAAAATAAAATGTTAGGGGATCCCTGAGTGGCGCAGTGGTTTGGCGCCTGCCTTTGGCCCAGGGCGCGATCCTGGAGACCCGGGATCGAGTCCCACGTCGGGCTCCCGGCGCATGGAGCCTGCTTCTCCCTCTGCCTGTGTCTCTGCCATTCTCTCTCTCTCTCTCTCTCTCTCTCTCTCTCTGTGTGACTATCATAAAAAAATAAAATAAAAAATAAAAAAAAAAATAAAATGTAAGGAGAACCTGGATGATTCAGTTGGTAGAGCTTTCAGCTCTTGATTTCAGCTCTGGTCATGATCTCAGGATCTTGGGATTGTGTCCTACATCCGGATCAGCGCTGAGCATGGAGCCTGCTTAAGATTCTCTCTCTCTCTCTCTCTCTCTCTTCCCCCACCCGCCCCTCCCTACCACACACAGACACACACACTCTCTCTCAAATACTCTTTTAAAAAATTAAAATTTAAAAAAAAAGTATGATTGCATATCTCCACAGAGATAAGAATGAAAAGAACTGCAAAAATTCTAATATGAGCTGTGAATTAGATGATATTATGAAAGTGTTTTCTTAGATATATTAACAATGGTAGAAGAATGTCAGAAAATGCATGTTGATTGTCATGATGCCTTCAACTTATCCTCAAGTGGTTCAGCAAAAAAGTGTATGCATACATACATATATAAATTATTCATAGATAAAATATATATGCTATATATATTTATATACATAATACATATACAATTTAGAGGTAGATATGTGCTCATTATGCTTGTCTTTCAGTTCTTCTACATTTTTAATCTTTCAAAATAAAAACCTGGAAGATAAAAGAGCTATTTGCTAAAAATATTATAAAACTGAAAAATTGTTTAAGGCAAAAAAGAAGTACACAAATACCATGACTTTTAAAAGATAGAGACATCATTCTCTGTTGTGATGATCAGGAAATAATTCATGAAAGGAACTGCATTTTTAAATGTAAAGGTTTTGAGTTAGTGATGGCCTTAGAAATATTCTAACTAGAGACGCCTGGGTGGCTCAGTGGTTTAGCGTCTGCCTTCGGCTCAGGTAGTGATCCTCGGGTCCAGGCATCGAGTTTTGCATCAAGCTCCCCACAGGGAGCCTGCTTCCCCCTCTTCCTATGTCTCTGCCTCTATGTGTCTCTTGTGAATAAATAAAAGTATTTAATTAAAAAAAGAAATATTATAACTAAACTTCCTCAGTTTGTAGATGAGAAAACTGACAAAGGACTCACTAGCTTGTCCAAGTTCAATAAATGTTTAATACATTGCTGAGAAGTCCAAAGCACACAGTCCATAGTAGTTTCCATTAATCCATTTACTGAGCAACTTCTAAATGCTAAGCAGTCCTACTTCCCATTTGAGATGGACCAAGAAGAACATGTTAAATAAGGAAATATATATAGAACTGAATCATTACAAATTTCAAAATAAAATTTTAAATTGATTGGGCAAAGAAGGAGGCAGAATTGCTGGCTTTGAAGATGGAAGGGTTCATGAGACAAGGCATGTGGACAGCTGCAGAAGCTGAGAATACTCTTAGCTGACAGCCAGCTAGGAATGGTGACAACTGCAGTCCACACCTGCAAGGAACTGAACTCTGCTAACAAGCTAAACAAGCAAAGGAAAAGGATTCTCCCCTGGAGCCTCCAGAAAGGAATGCAACCCTAAAGACACCTTGATTTTAGCTCAGTGAGACTCACAGTGGACATTTGACCTACAGAACTGTAAGATAACACATTTGTGTTCTTTAAAAAAAATTGGTTGGGGTGCCTGGGTGACTCAGTTATTTAAGCATCTGACTCTTGATTTTAGCTCAGGTCATGATCTCAGGGTTGTGAGATCGAGCCCTATGTCAGGCTCCACTCTGGACATGGAGCCTGCTTAAGAGTCTCTCCCTCTCCCTCTACTCCTCTTCCCCACCCCCTCTCTTTCTCTTTAAAAAAAAAAAAAAAAAAATTGGTTGGTCAAAAACAGAAGCCAGGGATTTATTAGCTCATATAACGGGAAAGGCCAGGTATGGAGACTGGTGACAGGTCTCAGGTACCACTGGAATAGAACTCAAATTATGTTTACTATTTCTCTTTGTATTTTGGAATATGTATAAGGGTCTCCTTGTTTCTCTTTAGAGACAGATTTCCCTCATGTCACAGAGGATGGATACAGCTATAGAAACTCCAGAACTACTATTCAGTTCAGCAACATCAAAGAAAACAGACCTTTCAGTGTTCATATATATATTGTCACACAGAAGCTTACTGATTGTCCTAGATTGGATCTTGGTTAAAAAAAAAAAAAAAAAAAAAAAAGTCCCTGTTCTGAGGGGCAGAGCACTGTATTTGGCCAGATCTGGCTCACATTAACCCCCTAGTCCACTAGTAAGCTGACATGTAACTAACAGCCCAACTCAACCCTGCCAACCACATGGAATGAAAGAAGGGCTGATTCTGATTCCCTAAGATGAAGGAGCAAAGGAATGCCAGGCAGACAAAAACAAGGTAATAATACAGTGAGTAAAGCACAGGAACAAATTAGAAAGGTAAAGATGCATACTTTAGGAAGTAGCAAAAGCTTAATTCTCATAAGGGTCTAGGGAATAGTGAGAGAAAGGGCACTGGGGTTGTATTGTGGAAATTAGTGAAATAGTGAAATGACAGGCAGAATAAAGTGCTGCTTAATTAGGTACAAAGTGAAGAGCCCCCAGCTTTAACAGAAAAGAAAAAAAGGAAAAGAAAAGAAAAGAAAAGAAAAAAGAAAGAAGAAAAGAAAAGAAAGAAAAGAAAAGAAAAGAAAAGAAAAGGAAAGGAAAGGAAAGGAAAGAAAAGACAATGGCTTAATTTAATCTGGGATGATCAGTCATCAGTGTATAGCAATGTTTCTCAAAGTATAGTCTTGGCCCAATATCAGAAATCACCTGGGTACTTTTTTAAAAATGCAAAACCCTGGCTCCCACCCAAGTTTACCAAATGAGAATCTCTGAAGGTGGGTCACAGGTAGCTGCATTAGAAATAAGCACCACAGGCATTATTTCTACATTCTAAAAGCCTAAAACAAATAGTGTAAGATTTTAATAGGAAATAGTATTTAACAGTATACATTTCCAAAATGTTTTAGATAATTGGAAACCACCTTCTTAATCCTTATGCATTTTATCTATTACTAACTATCAGAGTAATGGGCCAATAATTTAGCTGCTCTGAGCCACAGCTACCCAGGCTGTAAAAAAAAGCAAAATTTGGACTATAATTAATCTCCTTTAACATTATGATGCCATGATTTTTAAATTCTATTTCTTGAAATATTTCTACATCCATATGCAGTTAAGGGTTAATTCAGCAGGCGTGGGTTGTTGCTGCACATTCCAAAAAAAATGGACCGTCTGTTGATGCTCCTGGGAAATAACTTCTGCCTTGGGGTATCCTGTCTGAAGAGCAGTTTTATGTGCCTCAGGGTTTAGGCTATGCTGCAGCAGTTTGGCCTTTGTGGGGTCTGGATCCCCACATAAAAATACTGATTCCCAAAGACTGGAGACTGTAGGCTGAAGAGAGCTCTATGGTTCACTACTTTGCACATGTTGTGACACATGATAGATTGGAGAAAAGGACATCCATCTATGACTACACTGAGAGGCAACACCTCTACAAGCTTGTTCCTGGTTTTCCCTGGACTTTAGCCATGTGTATTTTTCCAGTGCTGATTTCAATCTTCATCCTTTCACTGTAATAAACCATAGCCATGAATACAACAGCATTTCTGAGTTCTGTGAATCCTTCTAGCAAATCATTAACCCTGAGTTTGTTATTGGAGACCCTCGACACAATCTGCACTTCAGCATTATACTTTCATATTGTGGTTTCCAATTCAGTTAGGCTTAAATGTTGTTTAATACATTTTGTATTAATTTTTCATTCTGCTGCCCTTTGCCCCAATATCTATTAGAAATTTATCCTAAAGAAATCATAATGAAATAAGGAAAACTTTATCTCAATTTAAAAATTTATTATAGTATAATAGAAAATTGAAAACAACCTAAATTTTGAACATTATAGGTATGGTTTAATGAATGATAATAGGTCCATTTGGTGGAATAGTTATTAAAATGCTAAATTAAAGAGCACAACTGTTTCCAAACCATGTGTGCATGTAGACAAAAACTAAAAGAGAACATGGGACAAATAGATGATTTTTTGTAGTATTCAGACATTTTTAAAATGCTAATTATTACTGTAAAAAAACTGTTTTTATAATAAGTATCTATTTTTAAGAGTCAGATTGTGAATTTAATTCTTTGGTTTATGGTACTAACTTAATATTTTTAATATGAACTACTAAAAATCAAGATCACTGACATATAAATTATCCATTACTGAAACAGATATTCTAGGTTCTATGTGGAACGCAATTCCCAGCAAAGGATTAGGAAATAAGAGAATGAGCAATGTGGAAACATGTGGTGGAAAGAGTTTGGACGCTAGGGTCACACCCACATCATTGAACACCAGTTTTACTTGCTACTAGCTGTGAGGTCATGAGCAGTCTCCTTCACCTTGCAGAAACTAAGTCTCCTTATTTGTTAACTGAGAATAATGACAATAAATGCTTTATAGAGTTACTACCACAATAAATGAGTAAAACACTTAATGCAGTACCTGTATAAGAAAAAACTAAATAAATTTTCAGTCTGTTTCTTTCTCAATTCTACTCTCAAAGATTAGATGTTAATCTATGTATTTTTAAAGTGCTCTTCTCCCAGGACACCTACTTTCCATATCATATTCATTATGAAGTAATGTAGTCTCATGACATAATGATGACCCAATAGATTTGAAAAGAAATCTTAATTTTTTGATGATTGATTTAAGGGTTGATAAGTACACACATTATTTTTTTTTCACTTAGCTAAGTCATAGATCCAATTTCGAAAATCAAATAATCTCATCTGAACCTGTTACTAATTTTCAAGTCCAAAACTAAAGCAATGTTAGCATAACAAATATGTATCAGAGCCCATTAGTGAACCGAAAACAACAACAAAAATAGAAAAATAATGCAATAAAAATCTTACCACAGCCACTGTCACTGCTTTCCAAAAGCTTCTGGGCATTGTATTTTGCTAAGGAATTCAAAGATGGAAAATTTCAGAAATTGTTTCTCTATTTTTAAGTGCACAACAGAAAATGGTGTTCAAATTGTCTTTCCTTGGTTAGTTCAAAAGCAAAATAAAATGATAGTTCACAAATATTTTCATCCGGGTTGCAATGTTTCATTGTACATCCAGCCTATCTGATATGTTACTTTAATTATGTTTTTGTGGGGGAGGTATTGTCTGTTACCAAAGCATGTTCTTTATTTGGTCAAACGGGTGATTCAGAGAAAAACAAGTAAGACAATTTTCATTTTCTTACTAGTGGGAGTCAAGTCTGCATTGAAGAAATATTTGTCATGCTCACCACATTTTTGTTATATATTTGTCTCACAGAGCTAGTGTACAACTTCAAAGAAAGAAGAATGGCTGCTGTGTAAAATACTGGAGAAATACTCTCTGCCACCCATCTTCCCTCCTACAGGATAGCCAGGCCAGTGTTTCCAAAACATCTTTCAATTCTGAATCTTGCTCAAAATGTCCTAAAGTTTTTCTTTTGTCTCTTGCCTAGCAATCAGGCTGTCCAGCCCACTCTCAATGATTCCTCTTACCAAAAGCACCGCAATAACAAGGCCAAACTAGTCCACCTCTATACTTTTCTCATCCTGCTACAACTGCTTAAGTAACTTTTATTTAAATCCTAATCACCTCTCAAGACCCAGCTCAAGCCCTTTCTCATTCATAAGACCTTTCCCAGTCCTTGTGGATCACACTTTAGCTTTCTGAATGCCCTTAAGTAGCTTTTGTCTGAACTTTCCTTTTGGTATTTAATGAAATACTCTGTATCCTTGCCATGCCTTTTTATGACCCACCTTCTACCCCAGTTGTTGAAAATACAAAGTGTATATAACACAGAAGCAAAAATGATTATTATATCTGTGGTAGATTGTATTATTGTTTATAATTATTCACTCCTTCCTTTGTGAGTACAATGTTTCCCCACCCCCTTTCACCCCCATGGGCTTTGGGCTTGAACATCTGATGTGCTTTAGCCAATGGAATATTTGCTATGTATCACTTCCAAACAGAAGCTTTTAAAGGAATTATAAGATTCCAAAAGTCTCCTAGCTCCTATGCCCTCTATCATCAGAAAAGCATGTTTGTGCATAAGGCTTTCCTTTAGTTTAGGTCCCAAAATAAGGTGATATATGGAGGAAATTTAGCCTTCAGGCTGGAGAACAATCACTACATCCAACCAGGAGCTGACGATATGAACCTAAAAAATTGGATATTGTAAACTGCTGATAATTTGAGATTGCTTATCCATAGTGAAAGCTAACAGATATAACTAAGAATTTTGTAGGTACTGTGTTCTATATTCACAACATCTCATCTAAACAACACAATAATCCTATGGGCTAACATACCTTAGTATCCCCATTTTACGTATGAGAAAACAAAGATAAGAGAGGTAAAGTAATCCAAAACACACAGTACTGGGGCAGCCCGGGTGGCTCAGCAGTTTAGCGCCGCCTTCAGTCCAGGGCCTGATCCTGGAGACCCCAAATTGAGTCCATGTCGAGCTCCCTGCATGGAGTCCGCTTCTCCCTCTGCCTGTGTCTCTGCTTCTCCCTCTGCCTGTGTCTCTACCTCTCTCTCTCTCTCTCTCTCTCTCTCTGTGTCACTCATAAATAAATAAATAAAATCTTTAAAAAAAAACACACACACTACTGTAAAATTTTAGAATTAGACACATCTAGCTTTGAAGTTAGATTCTATCACTTTTTAAAAATAGTATTATAGGCATAATACAATCTTACTGGAATTCAATCATATGTAGATAAAGATAATGCTTAAGTTCTTCTCACTGTACTTCTAAAGGCTGTTGGGAGGATTAAATTTAATCATGTGAATGATCTAATAATTTAATAAATAAGTGAATCTTAATTTATGTCACCTCTAAATTAGGCCCTGAGATAAAACTTGGTATCAGGAATTTAAGAAGCATGTGTGAAAAAAGTGGAAGAAATGAGATGGAGAATGAGAAAATTCGATAAAATGATTAGGTTTCTATTTGGGGAATTGGGCTCAATCCCACTAAGATAGGTATATGTGGACTATGTCTCAGACAGTTAGGTAAATTCCTATCAAGTCCAACCATTTCACAAATAATGACAAACCTGAGACCAAAAAATACAAACAAGCAAAAACAGTAAAGTGAAGTTACTGGAAAGTGAACAAAAAAGTGAACAAGTGGATTCTGGAAGAATCAAAACTTGGAAGAATCAAAACAGACGAGTTTCCCATATTACAGATTTTACCCTGAGAGCAGGCTGAAATTAGCACTACACAGTGTGTCTAAAACTCTAATACAAAACAGTCTTTCTGGCCTGAAGAATCAGAGGATGGAATTTAGAGTAGCCTCTGATCCTGGAAAGTTTGGAGGGTGGGAGCTGAAAAAGAAGTAAACCAGAAAGGAAGAGCCCTGAATTCTGTTTATAAACTCTGATCAAGCCTCTGAACCATACATGAATGGGGCAGACTCCAGTACCTCAGCTAAGGACAAAAGGAATGAACAAAGAATGAGTTGCTGCCCCAGAAAAAGCATTTACAGTTTGAGTTTGACCAAGTTAATTTTCCACTTAAAAACATAATGAACAAAAAAAAAAAACAACATAATGAACAATCTTTAGAGAAATATAGACTCACTACCTAGCTTTCTATAATGTCCAAGATACAATACAAAATTGCTCAATTTATGAAGAATCAGGGAGGTGTGATCATTTTCAAGACACAAGACCATTAACCATGACCAATTCCAAAATGATCTAGACATTTAAATTGAATTTTAAAGAAGATTTTATAATTCTCTTCATTGAAATAAAAGACAATATTCTTGGGCATACGTCTATGAAGGAAAGGGAAACAAAAGCAAAAATGAACTATTGGGACTTCATATAAAGCTTCTGCACAGCAAAGGAAACAGTCAATAAAACTAAAAGATAACCTACAGAATGGGAGAAGATATTTGCAAATGACATATCAGATAAAGGCTAGTATCCAAGATCTATAAAGAACTTTTATTTTTTTTAAGATTTATTTATTTATTTATTCATTCATTCATTCATTCATTCATTCATTCACAAGAAACACAGAGAGAGAGGCAGAGAGAGAAGCAGACTCCCTGCAGGGAGCCCAACATGGGACTCGATCCTGGGTCTCCAGGATGACACCCTGGGCTCAAGGTGGCGCTAAACTGCTGAGCCACCCGGGCTGCCCTATAAAGAACTTTTAAACTCAACAGCAAAGAAACAAACAATCCAATCATGAAATGGGCAAAAGACATGAACAGAAATTTCACCAAAGAAGACGTACACATGGCCAACAAGTACATGAGAAAATGTTCCACATCACTTGCCATCTGGGAAATACAAATCAAAACTACAATGTGATACCACCTCACACTAGTGAGAATGATGAAAATTAACAAGACAGGAAATAACAAATGTTGGAGAGGTGTGGAGAAAGTTGCAACAGTGCAACTCTTGCACTGTTGGTAGGAATGTGAACTGATACAGCCATTCTGGAAAACTGTGTGGAGGTTCCTCAAAGAGTTAAAAATAGAGCTGCCCTATGATCCAGGAATTGCACTACTGGGGATTTACCCCAAAGATACAGATGCAGTGAAATGCCGGAACACCTGCACCCAATGTTTATAGCAGCAATGTCCACAATAGCCAAACTGTGGAAGGAGCCTCAGTGTTCATCAAAAGATGAATGTATAAAGAAGATGTGGTTTATATATACAATGGAATATTACTCAGCCATTAGAAAAGACGAATGCCCACCACTTGCTTCAGTGTGGATGGAACTGGAGGGTATTATGCTGAGTGAAGTAAGTCAATCAGAGAAGGACAAGCATTATATGGTTTCGCTCATATGGGAAATATAAAAAAAGTGAAAGGTAATATAGGGGAAAGGAGAGAAAATGAGTGGGAAAAATCAGAGAGGGTGACAAAACATGAGAGACTCTTAACTCTGGGAAACGAACAAGGGGTAGTGGAAGGGCAGGTGGGCAGGGGGATGGGGTGTCTGAGTGATGGGCACTGAGAGGGGCACTTGACAGGATGAGCACTGGGTGTTATACTATATGTTGGCAAATCGAACTCCAATAAAAAAATAGACATATAAAAAATATATTCTTGGGCACCTGCATGGCTCAATGGTTGAGTGTCTGCCTTTGGCTCAGGTTGTGATCCCAGGATCCTGGGATCGAGCCCTGCATCAGGCCCCCTGCAAGGAGCCTGCTTCTCCCTCTGCCTATGTCTCTGCCTCTCTCTGTGTGTCTCTCAGGAATAAATAAATAAAATCTTTAATAAAAAAAATATTTTAAAGTAGAACCAGAAAGAAAATCATGAACTGACAAAAATGCAATTTTGAAATGATAAATCTCAAGGGTAGGCTTAATATCAAACTGGATATGATAGAAGAAAGAATAAGTGAACTTGAAGATCAATAGAAATTATCCAATCTGAAGGACAAAGATTTTTGTTGTTGTTGTTTTATATTATGAAGTCTTTAAAAACTTTAGAACAATAACATAAGTCTAACATACATGTGTCAGAGTCCCCAAAGGAAAGCATAGAAAGAGAGAAGGAGAAACAAAAATTGAAATATAATGGCCAAAATTCCAAATTTGGTGAAGGACAAAATTTACAGATTCGAGATTCAAAGAATTTTTTTTAAAGATTTATTTATTTATTTATGATAGACATAGAGAGAGAGAGGCAGAGACACAGGAAGAGGGAGAAGCAGGCTCCATGCCAGGAGCCCGATGCGGGACTCGATCCCAGGACTCCAGGATCGCGCCCTGGGCCAAAGGCAGGCACCAAACCGCTGAGCCAGATTCGAGATTCAAAATACAAAGAGAACCACACCTGGACACATCATAACTAAACTCCTAAAAAACAACAATAAAGAGAAAATCTTAAAGCAGTCAAGGAAAAATGATACATTGCAATAGGGGCAGAACTATTTGACTATGAACAGACTTCTCATCAGAAACTGTAGACATCAGAAGACAGTAAAACAAAGTGGTGATGAAAGAAAAAATACACTGTCAATTCATAATTCTATTTCCAATGAAAATGGCTTTCAAGTATACAGTTTAAAAAGGGGGGGGGGGAATCCTTGGGTGGCTCAGTGGTTTAGCACCTGCCTTTGGCCCAGAGCATGGTCCTGGAGTCCCAGGATCGAATCTCATATCAGACTCCTTGCGTGGAGCCTGCTTCTCCCTCTGCCTATGTCTCTGCTTCTCTCTCTCTCTGTGTGTCTCTCATGAAAAAATAAATAAAAACCCTAAAAAATAAAATAAAATAAAGATATTTTTGCAATAGAAAACCAAAACAACTACAAGAAATGTAAAAAAGGAAAGAAAAAAACTTCTGTGGGCTGAAAAAAGTGAAACCAAGTAGAAACTCAAATCTTCAGAAAGAAAGAACTTTAGAAATGATTACTATGGATGAATATAACAGACTATTATTCTTTTAAGAACTATGACTATTTAAAGAAAATACAATATTGTCTTGGGCAGTTTATAATATATGTAGATGTAAATCATATGACATCTATAGCATAAAGGATGGAAAAGGAGGTCATTAATCTACAAAGTGTATGGTTTCTACACTTTTATGTCAAGCAGTCATGTATATATATTACACACATATATATTTGTATATATATTGCATATATATTACTATATATATAGATAGATTATAAAAAAATAAATGATAGATAAATAGAACAGAGAAATAATAGAGGACACAAACAGAAAATAAATTATAAAATAGCAACCCTAACTCCAACCACATCAATAATTACATTAAATGTTAATGAACTATTGGGGCACCTGGGAGGCTCACTCAGTTAAGTATCTGACTCTTGATCTCAGCTCAGGTCTTGATCTCAGGGTCATGAATTCAAGTCCCCCACATTGGGCTACACCCTGGGCATGAGCCTACTTAAAAAAAATGTTAATGAACTAAATATTCCAATTAAAAGGCACAGATTGTTAGAATGAATAAAGAAGTGACACCCAACAATATGCTGTTTACAAGAGATGCACTTTAAATATAAAGACACAGGTTGAAAGGAATTAGAAAGCAAAGACATGCCATACAAATAATAATCATGAGAAGACTGGAGTGGTTGTATTAACATTAGACAAGACAGACTTCAAAAAGCATTCCACCAGAGAACAAGGAAGGTAGAGTTGCCCCTGCCTTCAGTGGAACAAGCACTTTTGGTACAGAGAAAGCCCTCAGACAGAAAAACAGTGACAGACATAGTGCCAAAAACTGTCTGCTGCTGTAGATGAATGTAGTTGAGCCAAGGGAATGAAAAGAAGCTGCCAGTGGCATTTGCTACAAAGTGAATGAATAAATCGATTAAAAGAGTGGTCTTACAGTCATCGCAATACAATGAGCTCCATAGAGACCACACTGGGGTAAGTGAGAGTCAGACAGGCACTGGATGACTCTGTGCCTTGCTCAGGAAAATAATTAAACATAGGCAGAGGATTTCTTAAGAAGCCAAAACGCAAAATGTCATTATATGCAATCTTTGTGCAAACTCACTGGGAGGAGCCCAAGAAAAAGATGCTTCAGTCAATTTTTCAGTTTTCTTTTTTTTTTTTTTAAGATTTTATTTATTTATTCATGAGAGACACACACAGAGAGAAAGAAACATAGGCAGAGGGAGAGGCAGGCTCCCCTGAGGAGCCCCATGTGGGAGTCGATCCGAGGACCCAGGATTTCCACCTGAGCCAAAGGCAGATGCTCAACCACTGAGCCACCCATGTACCCAACTTCTTAGTTTTCTAAAAAGTGCTCAGAGAGGTGGAAGACTATGCTAAACAGAAAGAAAAAGAAGACACAGCAAAGGTGGATAGGGCCCATTATGAAAGACAAATGAAAATTCATATCCACCCTACAGGGGAAAGAAAAAAGTTCAAGGATCTCTGTGCACCCAACAGGCCTCCTTTGGCTTTTTTCTTGTGTTGTTTTGAGTATAACCCCAAAATCAAAGAACATCCTAGCTTATCCACTGGTGACAATGCAAAGAAACTGGGAGAGATGTAGATCAACACTGCCTTACAAAAAGAAGGCTGCTCGGGCGAAGGAAAATTATGAAAAGCAGATTGCTACATACCGAGCTCAAGGAAATCCTGGTGTGACAAAAAACAAAAACAAACAAACAAAACAACAACAACAACAAAAAACAGGAGTTGCTAAGGCTGAAAAAAGCAAGAAAAAGAAGGAAGAGGAGGAAGAAGAGGAAGATGAAGAAGATGCAGATGAAGAAGATGATGATGATGGGTAAGTTGGTTTTTGACAGTTTTTTTTTCTTGTCTACAAAGCATTTAACCCCTCTATACACAACTCATTCCTTTTAAAGAAAAAAATTGAAATGTAAAGCTGCATAAGGTTTGTTTTTAAATTGTCGGTTGTCTTTTTTATATGTAATTAACACACTATCAAATATGTCTTTTTTTTTTAAGATTTTATTTATTTATTCATGAGAGACACAGGGAGAGAGACTGAGACTTAGGCAGAAAGAGAAGCAGCCTCCCTGAAGGAAGCCTGATGTGGGACTCAGACAGTATTTTCAGTAGCTGCTACCTTTGCCTGGGACAATATGGGGGTTGTAAAAATGGCATGGAAATTTTTTTTTAAAGATTTTATTTATTTTGAGCCAAAGGCAGATGCTCAACCACTGAGCCCCTGGCACGGAAATTTAAAGCAGGTTCTTGTTGGTTCACAGTAGAAACTAGTTATGTATGGGGATGGTAGTTTTGTCATGATTAGATGCAGCTTATAGGAAATAATTGTTCTGTTAACTGAATTGTTCTGTTAACTGAATACCAAAAAGTGCAAAAGAATTTTGTAATTGCAAAAAAAAAGTTGCAGCAATTTTGTTGACATCCTGAATACTTCTAAATAAATATAATTTATTATTAAAAAAAGAATGAAGAAAGCCCGGGTGGCTCAGAGGTTTAGCACTGCCTTCGGCCCAGGGTGGGATCCTGGAGACCCAGGATCGAGTGCCATGTTGGGCTCCCTGCATGGAGCCTGCTTCTCCCTCTGCCTGTGTCTATGCCTCTCTCTTTGTGTCTCTCATGAATAAATAAATAAAATCTTTAAAAAATAATAAAATAAATTAAAAAAGAATGATCTCGGCAAAATAAGATAAACAGAAAACTTTTCTGCTACAAATACTTAGAAACACTAGCAAATGTAACAAATTTTTTTAAATGCATAGTAAGTTTCCCAAAAAGGGACCAGAAATGAAAAATCCATGTGACAGTCAAGTGACCTGATGCCATAGCTACAGGGAAAGGAGTGAAATTTGCAGGTGGACAAGAATAGGTTTTAGAACACAGCAGGTTCTATTTATTTATTTATTTATTTATTTATTTATTTATTTATTTATTTAATTCATGAAAGACAGAGAGAGTGAGGCAGAGACCAAGGCAGAGGGAGAAGCAGACTCCCTGAGGGGAGCCTGATGCAGGACTTGATCCCAGGACTCTGGTATGCTCAACCACTGAGCCACGCAGGGGCTCCAAACACAGCAGGTTCTTCACTCATTGATTGACCAAAAACGTTCAGGTCCCATAGTTACAAGATGGCCCCTTTCTACTAATAGACATTCTTGGCCTCTCATTCATTCTTTAAGGCCCTGTCCAATTGGGAAGAGATTCTGTGCCTTTCAAGTTTCTTTCTCTTATAAGCAATGAAAACTGAATTGGGGGCGGAGAAAAATGAGTGAAGAGATAGAGGGAATTCTTGACTCTTTAAATGAGACTTAAGGCCTTTCTGGATTCAGCACTCAACAGCAATATGACCTATTATTCATCCATCTCGCAACTTTCCTCTGTTGGCTTTCTTCATGGAGATTTATTCCACATCATAGCAAGATGGTAATTAGCATCTCTAAGATTACTGTTTTACTACTCCTTGTCCAACAAATAAGAAAGCTTCTCTTTCACTGTAGACAAACAGAAGTTCTGACTCTGTTTAGTCCAAATGGGTGACATGCCCATTCCTAAATCAATTACCTCAGAGATGCACTATTTTGATGTCCCAGTTAAGTCATATTCCTACTCCTGGAACACAGGCTGGAATCATCTACTTAGGCTGTTGTAGCAGATACTTTGGTACTCTCTTGCCATTCTTCTCATTTCAGCCTCAGCCACAATAGAAACTTGTGCATGCTGAATCCACCTCACCTCAACACTGGCCCCGTGTTTCCCTACTTTTCTGCCCACTGCTTTCTAAAGCTTGAGAAGTTTGCTCAACTCACACACAGGCCCAGGCTAAGAGTGCAGGGAAATTAATGTCCCTAGTGACAACATTCAACCAACTAGAGGTGAGCATAGCAGATAATTATAGATATTACAAACCTCCAGGGCCCCAACCTTCTATCTACTTAGAGACAGGTCAAGCCTTCTCATCTACTCTAAAGAAATTCCCAGGAGTCTTCTACAATTTCCAAGTGGAGTGCCAAAAGACAGCAAAACATGGATTCTAGTTCAGCTCTTTTCTCCTTTTCTTCCTTTTTTTTTCAAAAGTAATACAAGTTAAAATTCATCAACTCTATTCTTCCACAAACAACAGCAATCTCTTTTCAGATTCTACCACTCTTAAGCTACTTGCACATCATGTGCTGGCTGCCAAAGTTTCTGTCCTCTCTGTCAGAATCAGCTTTGAGTACAAAAGCTCTACTCAATTTACCTTGATTTCATTACCTTTTGATTAATATCTGTAACCAAAAGGCCTAAAGAAGTATAACATTATCTTTCATTCCAACTTTAATATTAGACCTTTTGTTGTGTAGGATCTGGAGAATGATCATGAGCACAAACAGTATAGGAACTTGTAATGTTTTCTCAACCAGTAGCCAACTTTATTCAAGAATCTCTTCCATCCACCCCAAAAAAGTTCTATACTCCTTTTATTTAATTAAAATCCCTCTGTAAGGAAACATTTCAGCTTCAAAAGTGTTACTCTCCCCCTTTAGCCAGTAAAACGTAAACAGTCTCTTACCAAACATTTTCTTGCATCTTACATTTTCTGGACCATAGCCTAATCCATCGATGCATGAGTATATAAGCTTGTCTAGAATGACATGTCTGTGATGGCAGCTGCTAGATCAAGTCAAGATCCCAAAGAATTTCCAGTGAGAATATTCCATCTGCTAACTTAAACAGGCAAACTGCACCAAACTGCACCTCAATTCCAAGTTAATACCAGTATGATTATATCTCATGTCTCAAAAAATTGCCTTGTGCCCTAGTCTTGGCACAGACACAGATAGCACTTCTCTTCTCCAACACTGCCAGATAATTCCCACTAAAGTCATTCCTTAGAGTGAACTTCTACCTCCATGGAGTACAATTCTCAAACAAATCATTACTTAATAGAAAAGCAACACTCTCTGGGTAAAGGGTATTGGGAGATAATAGGCTCCCAGTTATTCTTTTTATTCATTCCAGTTATGGAATGAATAAGTCATGGAAATAAAAAGCATAGCATAAGGAATATAGTCAATGATATTGTAATAGCATAATATGACAGATGGTGGCTACATTTGTGGGGAGCATAGCATAATGTATAAGCTTGTCAAATCACTATGTTGTACGCTTGAAACTAATGTAATGTGTGTCACTCAAATAAAAAGAAAAAAAAAAGAAACATTTTCTGATTCATTGTCCCAGCACATTATAACAAAGGTAAAATCATGACTCTTGTACAAATATGTACAATAAATACATATCAAAATTTTTACTTAGCATATTAGTTAATTAGAGAATGATTAAGATGTTACAACCAGTTCAAAGGAGAAGCCAAAGAGCAGGCACCTATATAAGCAATCAAGAATACTGAAATGACTCCACTAATAGATGCAAAGCTGACTTCTACCAGGAAAAAAAAAAAAAAAACATGTTTTTTCAACTTTATTTTTTAATTATTTTCTGTAATTGGGCTCCACACCCAGTATGGAGCCCAGTGTGGGGCTTGAACTTACAACGCTGAGATCAAGACCTGAGCTGAGATCAAGAGTTGGACTGAGCCACGCAGGTGCCAAAAAACATCCATATTTTTAAATTTTTGTTCAAAGATTTTATTTATTTATTTGAGAGAGGGAGCAGAACAGGGAAAGGAGTAGAAGGACAGGGAAAAGCAGACTCCCTGCTGAGCAGGGCACCTGACATGGGGTTTGATCCCAGGACCCTGGGATCATGATCTGAGCCAAAGGCAGTTAACCAACTGAGCCACCCAGATGCCCCTACATTATTTAAGTTTTTATTTTAATCACCCAGTGCTCATCACAAGGACCCTCCTTAATCCACGTCACCTATTTCACCCACCCCTCTGCCCCCCTGCCCTCTGGTACCTTCAGTTTGTTCTCTATAGTTAAGAGTCTGTTTCTTGGTTTCTCTCTCTCTCTCTCTCTCTTTTTCCCCTTTGCTCATTTGTTTTGTTTCTTAAATTCCACATAAGATTGAAATCATATATTTGTCATTCTCTGACTTACATCAGTCACTTAGCATTATACTCTCTAGCTCCATCCATGTTGTTGCAAATGGCAAGATTTCATTCTTTTTATGGCTAAGTAATATTTCATTGTGTACATATGCCACCTCTTCTTTATCCATTCATCAGTTGATGGACATGTGGGCTGCTCCCACATCTTGACTATTGTAAATAATTGCTATAATGCTGCATCATAGGGATGTATGTATCTTTTTGAATTCATGTTTTTTTATTCTTTGGGTAAATCCAGGAGTCTGATGGCTGGATCATAGAATAGTTCTATTTTTAACTTTTTTAAAAAATATTTTATGTATTTATTCATGAGAAACACAGAGAGAGAGAGAAGCAGGCTCCATGCAGGGAGCCCAGTGTGGGACTCAATCCCGGGACTCCAGGATCACACACTGAGCTGGAAGGCAGACGCTCAACCACTGACCCACCCAGGCGTCCCTATTTTTAAAATTTTTAAAAAACCCATAGGGTTTTCCAGAGTGCTTGTACCAGTTTGCATTCCCACCAATAGTGCAAAAGGGTTCTTTTTTCCTTCACATCCTCATCAACATCTGTTGTGTCTTATGGTTTTTATTGTAGCCATTCTTACAGGTGCAAGGTGATAGCTTACTGTAGTTTTGATTTGCATTTCCCTGATGATAAGTGATGATGAGCATTTTTCATGTGTCAGCCATCTACATGTCTTCTTTGGAGAAATGTCTGTTTATGTCTTCTGCCCATTTTTTTGATTGGATCTTTTGGTTTTGGGGTGTTGGATTTTATAAGTTCTTTATATATTTTGGATACTAACCCTTTATCATATATGTCAGTTGCAAACCGTTCTCCCATTCCATAGGCTGTCTTTTAGTTTTGTTGATTATTTCGTTCCTATGCAGAAGCTTTTTATTTTAATGTAGTCCCAATAGTTCTTTTTGCTTTTGTTTCCCTTGCATCAGAGGACCTATCTAGAAAAAAGTTGCTATAGATGATGTCAGAGAAATTGTTGCCTGTGCTCTTCTCTAGGATTTTTATGGTTCCAGGCCTCACATTTAGCTCTTTAGCCCATTTTGAATTTATTTTTGTGTACGATGTAAGAAAATGGTCCAGTTTCATTCTTCTGCATATTGGTATCCAGTATTCCCAACACCACTTGTTGAAGACTGTCTTTTTTCCATTGGATATTGTCTCCTGCTTTGTTAAAGATTAATTGACCATATAAGTGTGGGTTTATTTCTGGGTTCTCAACTCTGTTCTATTGATCTATGTATCTACCTTTGTGCCAGTCCCATACTGTTTAGTTACTACAACTCGTTTATTTTTAAAAACGTTTTATTTATTTATTCATGAGAGACAGAGAGAGAGAGAGGCAGAGACACACGCAGAGGGAGAAGCAGGCTCCATGCAGGGATCCCAATGCAGGACTTGATCCTGGGACCCCAGGATCATGCCCTGGGCTGAAGGCAGATGCTCAATCACTGAGCCACCCAGGCATCCCTGGTTACTACAACTTTGTAATAAAACATGAAGTCTGGAATTGTGATGCTTCCAGCTTTGCTTTGCTTTTTCAAAGTTGCTTTGTCTATTTGGGGTTTCGTACAAATTTTAAGATTGTTTGCTCTAGTTCTATGAAAAATGCTGTTTGTATTTTGATAGAGATTGCACTAAATGTGTAGATTGCAATGGGTAGCATAGACATTTTCACAATATTAATTCTTCCAATCCATGAACATGGAATATTTTTCCATCTCTTTGTGTCTTCCTCAATTTCTTTCAGAAGTGTTCTGTAGTATTTAGGGTATAGATCCTTTACCTCTTTTGTTAGGTTTATTCCTAGATATCTTATGCTTTGGGGTGAAATTGTAAATGGGATTGATTCCTTAATTTCTCTTTTTTCAGTCTCATTGTTAGTGTATAGAAATGCCACTGATTTCTGGGCATTAATTTTGTATCCTGCCACACTGCCAAATTGCTGTATGAATTCTAGCAATCTTGGGGTGGAGTCTTTTGGGTTTTCTAGTACAGTATCATGTCATCTGCAAAGAGGGAGAGTTTGACTTCTTCTTTGCCAATTTGAATGCCTTTAATGTCTTTTTGTTGCCTGATTGCTGAGGCTAGGACTTCTAGCACTATGTTGAACAGCAGTGGTGAGAGTGAACATCTTTGTCATGTTCCTGATCTTAGGGGAAAGGCTCCCATGTTTCCCCATTGAGAATGATATTTGCTGTGGGCTTTTCGTAGATGGCTTTTAGGATGCTGAGGAATGTTCCCTCTATCCCTACACTCTGAAGATTTTGATCAGGAATGGATGCTTTATTTTGTCAAATGCTTTCTCTGCATCTATTGAAAGGATATTATGGTTCTTGTTCTTTCTCTTGTTATGATCTATCACGTTGATTGCTTTACAAGTGTTGAACCAGCCTTGCATCCTGGGGATAAATCCCACTTGGTCATGGTGAATAATCTTCTTAATGTACTATTGGATCCTATTGGCTAGTGTCTTGTTGAGAATTTTTGCATTTGTGTTCATCAGGGATACTGGTCTATAATTCCCCTTTTTGGTGAGGTCTTTATCTGGTTTTGGAATTAAGGTGATGCTAGCCTCATAGAACGAGTTTGAAAGTATTCCATCCTTTTCTATCTTTCGGAACAGCTTTAGTAGAATAGGTATTATTTCTTCTTTAAACGTTTGATAGAATTCCCCTGGGAAGCCATGTGGCCCTGGACTTTCGTGTCTTGGGAGGTTTTTGATGACTGCTTCAATTTCCTCCCTGGTTATCTGCCTGTTCAGGTTTTCTATTTCTTCTTGTTCCAGTTTTGGTAGTTTGTGGTTTTCCAGAAATGTGTCCATTTCTTCTAGATTGCCTAATTTATTGGCGTATAGCTGCTCATAATATGTTTTTAAAATAGTTTGTATTTCCTTGATATTGGTGGTGATCTCTCCTTTTTCATTCATGATTTTATAAATTAAAATCTTTTCTCTTTTGTTTTTAATAAGGCTGGCTAATGGTTTATCTATCTTATTAATTCTTTCAAAGAACCAACTCCTGGTTCTGTTGATCTGTTCCACAGTTCTTGTGGTCTCTATTTCATTGAGGTCTGCTCGAATCTTTATTAACTCTCTTCTTCTCTTATGTGTAGGTTTTATTTGCTGTTCTTTCTCCAGTTCCTTTAGGTACAGGGTTAGCTTGTGTATTTGAGTTTTTTTCCATTTTTTTGAGGGATGCTTGTATTGCGATGCATTTCCCTCTCAGGACTGCTTTTGCTGTATCCCAAAGATTTTGAACAGTTGTATCTTCATTCTCATTAGTTTCCATAAATCTTTTTAATTTTTCTCTAATTTCCTGGTTGACCCTTTCATCTTTTAGCAGGATGGTCTTTAACCTCCACAAGTTTGAATTTCTTCCAAATTTCTTCTTGTGATTGAGTTCTAGTTTCAAAGCATTATGGTCTGAAAATATGCAGGGGACAATCTCAATCTTTTGATATTGGTTAAGACCTGATTTGTGACCCATTATGTGGTCTATGCTGGAGAAAGTTCCATGTGCATTTGAGAAGAATGTGTATTCAGTAGCATTTGGATGTAAAGTTCTGTAAATATCTGTGAAATCCATCTGGTCCAGTGTATCATTTAAAGCTCTTGTTTCTTTGGAGATGTTACGCTTATAACACCTGTCATTTGTAGAAAGCGCTGTGTTAAAGTTTCCCAGTATAAGTGTATTATTATCTAAGTATGTCTTAACTTTCATTATTAATTGATTGATATACTGGGCAGCTCCCACATTAGGGGCATAAATATTCATGATTGTTAGGTACTCTTGTTGGTAGATCCTTTAAGTATGATATAGTGTACCTCTTCATCTCTTACTACAGTCATTGGGATAAACTTTAATTTATCTGATATGAGGATTGCTACCCCTGCTTTCTTTTGAGGACCATATGAATGGTAAATGGTTCTCCAACCTTTTATTTTCAGGTTGTAGGTGTCCTTAGGTCTAAAATGAGTATCTTGTAGACAGCAAATAGATGGGTTTTGCTTTTTTATCCAGTCTGAAACCCTGCATCTTTTGATGGGCTCATTAAGCCCATTCACGTTCAGAGTTACTTTGAAAGATATGAATTTAGTGTCACCATAATACCTATTCAGTCCCTGTTTTTGTGGCTTATTTCTTTGGGCTTCCTCTTTCTTTTACAGAGTCTCCCTTAATATTTCTTGCAGAGCTGGTTTGGTGGTCACATATTCTTTCAGTTTCTGCCTATCTTGGAAGCTCTTTATCTCTCCATCTATTCTGAATGAGAGCCTTGCTGGATAAAATATTCTTGGCTGCATGTTCTTCTCATTTAGGACCCTGAATATATCCTGCCAGCCCTTTCTGGCCTGTCAGGTCTCTGTGGAGAGGTCTGCTGTTAATCTAATATTTCTCCCCATATAAGTTAGGAATCTCCTGTCTCTTGCTGCTTTAAGGATTTTCTCTTTATCTTTGGAATTTGCAAGTGTCACTATTAAATGTCAAGGTGTTGAACGGTTTTTATTGATTTTAGGGGGCAGATCTCTCTATTTCCTGGATCTGAATGCGTGTTTCCCTCCCCAAGTTAGGGAAGTTCTCAGCTATGATTTGTTCAAATATACTTTCTGGTCCTCTATCCCTTTCAGCACCCTCTGGAACCCCAATTAAATGTAGATTTTTCCTTCTGAGGCTGTCATTTATTTCCCTTAACCTTTCTTCATGGTCTTTTAATTGTTTTTCTCTTTTTTCCTCAGCTTCCTTCCTTGCCATCAACTTGTCTTCTATGTTGCTCACTCCTTCTTCCACCTCATTAACCCTCATCGTGAGGACCTCCAGTTTGGATTGCATCTCATTTAATTGATTTTTAATTTCAGCCTGATTAGATCTAAATTCTGCAGTCATGAAGTTCTTGAATCTTTTATGCTTTTTTCCAGAGCCACCAGTAGCTTTATAATTGTGCTTTTGAATTGGCTTTCGGACATCAAATTATAATCCAAATTCTGTAACTCTGTGGGAGAAAGTATTGTTTCTGATTCTTTTGTAGTGAGTTCTTCTTTCTAGTCATTTTGCTCAGTGCAGAGTGACTAAAAATGAGTTGTACTTGTTAGAAGTGCAAACTCTTCTCTCTGTAGAGTTCTAGCTGTTCTCTCTTTAAACCTTGGGCCGAATTCGTAGGTTTTCAGGATGATTTGAAAGTTATCTAGGTAAGTTAGTAGGGCCGGGTGACTTGGGGACCCTACTTCTCCGCCATCTTGCCCCACCCTCCAGGAATATTTAGTTTAAACAAGCACTTATTTAACTCTATAAGTCAATCAGAACAGAGCTTGTTTAAGAGATTATGTAATCTAATTTATTAATATTCTCAAGAGATAAGAAAACATTTTATGCTCCCCAAAATGAGGAAAAGGCCTTTCCATATTACAAACACTCAGATACAATGGTACATAGATATAGCCATATAGCAAATTTACAGCTTCAGTTCCATGTGGTAATAATAAACACACAAATACAAAAACTCACCAGAGTAGATATCAAAGAGCTATTCTCTTTCCTAGTGAGCACAAAATTCTTACTTGATTTGAACTCATAATAAACAGACACAAAAAAGAGAGAAACAAATCAAATTTCCTATCATCTCTCACCCAATAGAAAAAAATCTATCATGCATTTACAGAGATTAGTATACCATCAGACCAAATTCTTTACCATTGCTGCCATTAGTAGGGAATACTTTGTTGTCACACACAAACCCCAAACAAAACAAAGCATAAAATCTGCAGAGAGGAAAAACCTGGAGAAATAGTCAGTCAAATTAAAACTCTACTATCACTTGGAACTATTCTGGTACCCATGAAAAGCTGTGCCTGGGCTTACATAACCCATGAGGTGCTTGCTTATTCATTCATTCGTTTGTTCGTTCATTTATGAGAAAAGGAGAGAGTATGTGCAAGCAGGGAAGATAGGAAGGGCAGAGGAGGAGGGAAAGGGAGAGAGAATCATGAGTAGACTGTGCTAAGTGTGGATCCCCACACCGGGCTTGATTTCATGACCCTAATTATGACCTGAGCCTAAACCAAGAGTGGAATGCTTAACCAATTGAGATACCCAGGTGCCCTGAGGTGCACTTCTCTAGAAATGCAGTTTACTTGGCTTTGTCACTGGGCATCTCACTAAATAATCACCAAAACTCTTAAGGATGATGTTCAATATAAAATTATGACTATTTTGCAAATAACAGTGAACTCATATCAAAGATTTAACTCATTGATTAATGAGGGAGCCAGAAAGATGTTACAAATGGTTCAAAGAAGAATCTAAAGAACAGACATATATATTTATAGGTCCTACATATAGGCCATCAAAAATGCAGAAATAATTTGGTAATAGATATAAAAATGAGTCTCTTAGGGGAGGTATCTCCACCAGACAAAACTCATTTTTTATTACTTTCGGGATCCCTGGGTGGCGCAGCGGTTTGGCGCCTGCCTTTGGCCCAGGGCGCGATCCTGGATACGCGGGATCGAATCCCACGTCGGGCTCCTGGTGCATGGAGCCTGCTTCTCCCTCTGCCTGTGTCTCTGCCTTTCTCTCTCTCTCTCTCTCTCTCTCTCTGTGACTATCATAAATAAAAAATAAAAATAAAAATAAGTATTACTTTCAATTTCCTCCAATTTACAGCATTTAAAAGAGCTCTATTAAAGACAATGAATGATAACAGACCACTACAGCATCAGGTAATCTGGAGGGATTCCCTAAAGAATGTCTAGTATTCCATTGAAAAGACACTCAGTAATCTTTTTTCTTTCTTTTTTTCTCCATTTCAAAATCTTTCACAATTTTGCCTGACAATTCACAAAGTACTATTAAGACAAAAAAGAACAAGAAAAAATTTTATGTAATGATGTGGAAAGATATCCACTATTATTAAGTTACAAAAGAAGTAAGGAGCAGAGATGGTCTCATTAAGTAAAAAGGATGTGGGAATAAAGAATATGTATAGTTTGTATACATATGAATAAAATACCTCTAAAGATTTTTAAATACCAACACTATTGATTGGTTCTAGCAAAAGTAAAAGAGTGATAAAGGATCAGTGGTGAGAAACTTTTCAATGTATGTACATATATATCTTTTTTATTTTGTTTTTGTTTTTGTTTTATCTTTTTTTATTTTGAATTTTAAAATGTCAGTTATATTTTCTAGTAAGCTAATTTTTTGAAATAAAAAAATAGGGATCCCTGGGTGGCATAGCGGTTTGGTGCCTGCCTTTGGCCCAAGGTGCGATCCTGAAGGCCCCGGGATCGAATCTCATGTTGGGCTCCTGGTGCATGGAGCCTGCTTCTCCCTCTGCCTGTGTCTCTGCCTCTCTCTCTATGACTATCATAAATAAATAAAAATTTAAATAAATAAGTAAATAAATAAATAGCAAAGAGCCTACATACTTCTATTTTCTAAGTAACCACAAATCTCCCTCTACTTTTTAGAGTCTCTTTTCCTTACCTACTTCCTAATTCTTTATTCTTTATATCTGTTTTTCAGTACATAATGCATAATGTGACTAAATAGTCATATTCTTAGAACTCCTTTTTCATTAAAATTCACAGCAAAATCCTTGAATCTGATAGTCAAATCTTTTTTTTTTTTAATTTTTTTTTAAATTTATGATAGTCACAGAGAGAGAGAGAGACAGAGAGACAGAGACACAGGCAGAGGGAGAAGCAGGCTCCATGCACCGGGAGCCCGATGTGGGATTAGATCCCGGGTCTCCAGGATCGCGCCCTGGGCCAAAGGCAGGCACCAAACCGCTGCGCCACTCAGGGATCCCCCTGATGGTCAAATCTTAAGAATAGCTTGATGGCAAAAATGGCAAATTTTATGTTATATATATTTTACCATAATTTTAAGAAAAGAAAAAAAAAGATAAGATGGGCAATGAGGAGGGCACTTGATGGCATGAGCACTGGGTGTTATACTATATGTTGGCAAATTGAATTTAAATTTTAAAAAATGTAAAAGAAAAAAAATACCTTGAGTTTTCTAGGCACCAACATGATTCTTTTCCCTGTAATAAGTCTGGATGAGTCTCTTTATAAGAGGCAATTTTGTCAAACCCAGGATGTGTGAGGAACACTGGCATACAGAGAAGTCGAGGATGGGCTGGAAAGAGAAGCACGTTATAGCAGATCAATAAATCTTTGTTGAATGAATTAATGAATTATTTCTGATGATCATTTAGCACTGTCTTCGTATTTTAAATGCTTGATCCTCTCATCCAGTATTTATCCTACTTCTCTGATCCATCAGTTGGAGATCAATCTGACATAAACCTTGAGAGGTAAATCCTCTCAGATTCCACTAGGAGGGATAAATATTCAACTTGTTCCTGTATAGCAGATTAATCTGAGAGACTAACTTACTCCCATCTCCTGCAAAGATTAGAAAAAGTTGCTTGAGCCTCCAGGAATTCTCTCATCGATTCTGTTTTTAGTATATGTGCTGCTGAAGCGAGCACATCTCTCCTAAATTCTGTGTGTACTTCTCGTGGTCATAACCTTTCCTTCTAATTTGGTAGCAAATGCAGCTTGACCTAAAAATATCAAAGGAAGACAAAGAAAGCATTTTCTTTCCTCAGAGACTCCCAAAAAAGCAGTTATATTCTAACAAATTCTTAAAGTACAGAGCAAACAACTTAAAACACATAAATAAACCCCAAAAGATGTCCAAATGCAACAATATTTCAAATAGTACAACTCTGACACCAAGTGGTAAAAAAAAAGTATAAACTCTGACTAAAAATGCTGAGCTGGTATTTGGAATATTTGGTGACCAAATAATTTGCATAGTTATTGCTTGTTACTGTTTAAGACGGATTGTCAATACCATCTTCCAACTAATCATTCTTTTAAAAAGAAAAAAAAAGAACATTAGCATTGCTTCCTAGAGTTGCTATGAGATTTAAATAAGTTAGTAAAAGAAGAAGAAAACCCTAATGCCTGGTGTACAAGTGCTAAATAAATGTTAACCCTGGTTATTGCCTAATTTTATGTCTGCTAGATAATAGGGACACTAAGCAAGCTGTCCTTGTCCACAAGGGGCAGGAGTGAAGAAGGAAAACAAACAAACAAACAAACAAACAAACAAAAAGTGTTAACAGGTCTATGATAAATATGGTTAGTAGACGCAGAGAAAGCACACAGAAGGAAGACTTCAATTCCTATCAAGTGTTTTCTCTATGAATTGCTCCTTCCCCAGATACAGATCTTTAACAGATGTATTAGCAGTCTGTGACCTTAATTACTGGCCATGTACTATTGACCCAAGGTTGGGTCACCCCTGTCCCCACAAAGGGCCCATCAATTCTTTTCTTATAGAAATTTGCACCTGAAATTTTTATATATTCATTAGTCTGTGATGTCTGCTTGAGCAAAGCATGTAAAATGTTGTGTGGTAAGCTTGTCATTCACACAGAGAAATAGGAAAAGCTTACCTATGGAGAAAAAAAAAAAAAAACCGGAAGTAGAGAGAGGCAGAGATGAGAGAATCCATGTGTCTCCAGAGAAACAGGATTTTCTTTTGAGGAACAAGCTGCCTGGAGTTCTAATGGTTTTCCAACTCTTGGTTCGAGATCAGAAAATGGTCAGAACTGCACCCTGCCCTTGAGTTTTAAGGGATACTTTTATATCTTTGTAATAAATTTACACAATAAAGTTTGTTACTTTCCACTGAAATAATCTTAGTTTAGAAACTGGATAAACTCAGATATTAACTTCTCATCAAATATGTTATTGAATCATTCAAATTTTATTTGTTTAAATATTTGGGTACCACTGTTACATAATTTAATTCTATACTATTGGTCAGATTTTGTTTTTCACTAATCGAGTGACTGTACTTTTGTAGTATGTAAAAATCTATCAATCTTGATTCTTTGTGAGGAAAACAGTTATGTAAAACTATAGACCAAAAAAAGTCATTTGAATTTAAAATTTTACATTGTAATCATTTCATAATATATACGTGTATCAAATCACATTGTACATCTTAAACATACACAATGTTATATCTCAGTTTCATCTTAATAAAGCCAGAAAAAATTTCATGGTAAAAAAAAAAACTTTAAAAAATGAAACAGAATTAAAATGTTTGCAAATATTTAACTTGATCCTTTTCCTGGTTGATTAAATTAACATATAGGCAAAAATGAAGTTTATGTTTCACAAGCACAAATATAGTAAGGTGAAATTGACAGAAAAAAAATTCATCTGGAGTAGAGCAGAGGTCAAGTATGGAAGAGTGTTACATTCCTAGCAACCAGTGCCCCACAGCTTATGCATGTGCACACAGTGGCCTTTACATTTAAGAAGAAATATAAATCAAATTTTGTAAGTAATCTTTAAATCTAGAACACACAGAAAGTTTTAAGAAAGAAATCTAAAATACCATCACCGAAAGATAATTCCTTTATTTTTCTGTTTAAATATAATTTTTACACAGAATACACAAGTTTTTACCTTTGCCTCTTTCCTAATAATTTGTCCACATTTTCCTCATTTAGTAAGCAATCTCAAAAATATCACTTTTGAGGACTGAAAGATGGAAGGTGGTAGGAAAAAGAGAAGTTGACTATATAATAGCCTCATTTAGCTACCCCAAGCACCCCACTTTTAAGATGCTCCCATGCTATCCAAAAACTTTAGAGACACAAGACTCTAGGCCAAGTATGGTACATTTACACACACACACGTTTTATGTCTGTATCCCCCCCACAAAAGCATCTGTCCCTAAATTATGTGTGAATGGTAAAAGAAATGAATATTCTCAACTCAGAATAAAAGATACCTTCAAGATATCTACCCAGGTCCCTCAAACCCTTCACATCTGGGTATGATCAGCTAGAACTGCTATTCCACATTTTTTGTAAGTCCCTAACTTTCCTCAATTCTTCTACCTATCTATTAGGGGGAGTTTTGTTCATTGTCACCTCTGGTTTGCTGTTTGTTTCTGCACTGTTTTTGTTTTGACCAAGAACACTCAGGCATAAAACTCAGCCTTTTACTCAATTCAAAGCACATGCCATCACCACCCACCCCTAAAAAGAAAAAGAGAGAAAACTTGCTTGCAAACTTTTCCTGATTCCAGTAAAATTACTGAGAATTGAGAGACACGTATCTCAGGAAGAATTTTCATAGTACAGTAGTCCCCCCCGCCTTATCCATGGAGGATGCGTTCCAAGATCCTCAATGGATGCCTGAAACCACAGATGGTACTGAATTTGGTACATATTATGTACATATTATACACACATACTATGTTTTTTCCTATACATACATACCTTTAGTGAAGTTTTTTATAAATTATGCACAGTAACAGATTAATAACTAATAATAAATTAGGACAATTATAATAATATACTGTAATAGTTATGTGAATGTATTCTTTCTCTCTCTCTCAAAATATCTTAAGTCTAATTTACGTAAGTAATTTCTACATCCAGTGTGGGACTCAAACTCATGACCCTGAGATCAATAGTCACATGTGCTTCTGACTGAGCCACCCACAGAATCCTTAAAATTCCTGGTTATACTGAACTCATTGTGCTTCTTTTGATGACATGTGATGATAAAATGCCTACATGGTGAGATGAAGTCAGGTGAATGTATTGTGATGCATTACCATGTTGCCTCAGACTACTAACCAACTTGACAATTAGTCAGAAGCAGGATCACCTGTTTCCAGACCAGAGTTGTCAGAAAGCAAAACTGCAGATGAAAGGAAACTACCATGCGAATACAATTCAAACAGCTTGGTGGATATCACTATTCATAAAAGTCTTTTTAAGGTTATACTGGTAACTTTTCACCAGTTGTTTTATTCTTATCATGTCTAGACTTCAGGCCATTCCCTTTCCTCTCTATCCTATTTCTCAATATTTTCTTTCCAAATTGTCCCAATGATGGTGGAGAACAAAGGCAAAAGAAATATAGAAAAAACTTAAACTTCCTTAAAACTTATAGCCTATTGACAACTACTTGGGTAGGAAGGGTGACCTTCTTCCAGGAACTCAACAGCCTCAATGTTAATACGTTACCAGAGGCAGGTGCCTGGGTGGCTCAGTCAGTTAAGTGTCTGACACTTGATTTTGGCTTGGGTTCACCATCCCAGGGTTATGAGATTGAGACCATTTTCTGGCCCTGAACTGGGCATGGATCCTGCTTTGGATTCTGTCTCTCCCTCTCCCTCTGCCCCTCCCCCTTGCTCGCATGTACATGTACTCCCTCTCCCTAAAAAAATAAATACTTTGCTAGAGGCAAAAGGCAAACTTAGCTTGACATTAGCCCAGCCTTCATCCAGGATCTTGTAAAAATCCCTTTGGAAACTTCCTTTATCTTGACCCCCCACCCCAAATATATGTTAGCAATCATCCTCCCCACCCCAAATATATGTTAGCAATCATCTTCCAAATATATGACCTACTAATACACATCTGAAGGGTCTCATGACTAAGAGTACTAAACAGAAGTAAATGACCTTTTCCTAACAACAGCTAGCCCCTCAAGGTCCTAGAAATCTTGCTTTTAAATTCCTTAGAGACTTAGGCTATCCCTAACCCTCTCCCAACTTGAAAACATATACTCAGTCACTCCTCGCAACCCCAGTGCAGCTCTTTCTGCCCATGGGTCTATCCACATGCTTTGATAAAATCACCCTTTTTGCACTGAAGACATTTCAAGAATTCTTTCTTGACTATTTGCTCCTGAACCCCAACATTTCACATCACCAAGAGCTCCAAATTGTCCTCCTCTATTATGGAACACTAATCAACAAACCTACAAAGGGATAAGCAGTACAGTAACATCTTTAGTTTAACTGGGTCTAAACTTCTGGTTTAAAGAATGAAGAGTAGGGAGGCCTGTTTGGCGTAGTGGTTTAGCGCTGCCTTCAGCGCTGCCTGGTAGACCCAGGATCAAGTCCCACATTGGGCTCTTTGCATGGAGCCTGCTTCTGTCTCTCATAAATAAATAAAATCTTTTTTAAAAATAATAAAAAATGAAGAATAAAGTAGGTAATACCTTCTCCCAGAAAAAAAAGCACCAAGATGAAAAGAAATGCATAACACATCTTTGATGAGACTAGAGACAACTGATATTCAAAACACAATATAGTTGAAAAAGAGGCCAAAACCACAGAAGACAAAGTCAAAAAGAAACAGAAAGAAGGTATTTGTTGTTACAAATCTCAGAAATAACAAGCAATGTATACTTCTCACAGGTAAAGGACGCTGTATGAGTCAACGTTCTCCAAAAACACCAGAACCATTTGGATATTATAGATATCTATAGTACATCATATATATGTGTGTGTGTATATATATATATATATGATGTATTATAAAGAATTAGCTCCTGCAATTATGGAGGCTAGCAATGTTACAAGATTTCCTTCTCCTTCCATGCCCCAGGTTCTTAGACATGCTGCTTCAAGGAATGAAGAGTGGTGTGCAGCAAAGCAAGGTTTATTGAATGATAGTAAAGTGATAATACAAAGTTCCTGGGTAGCCCCGGTGGTGCAGCGGTTCAGCAGCCCAGGGTGTGATCCTGGAGACCCAGGATGGAGTCCCGTGTCAGTCTCCCTGCATGGAGCCTGCTTCTCCCTCTGTGTCTCTGTCTCTCATGAATAAATAAATAAAATCTTAAAAAAAAAAAAATACAAAGTTCCTGAAGAGGAAGGAGACCTGAGAGAGTTGTCATGGAGTTTCTAAGTCTAGAGTTTTTTTATAGGCTGGTTGGCAGGCTGTTTTAATTTGATTAACCCTTAATTTGATTAACCTTCCCTGCACCTGTCATCCAATCAGGTTTTTGTCATCTATTTATCACACGGGAAAGGGTGGAGAGCTCCTTGCAGGGTGGTGTTAAATCCTTTTAAGGGTGCTTTCCTCTTAGGGTGGGGGTGGGGGAGGTCCTGTCCCTGTCTGCTTTTCTTCCAACTATCCTTCATCAGCAAGTCTTAAGATCTGCTGGCTAAATCAGCAAGTTGGAGGCCCAAAGAGCTGGTGATTTAGTTTCAACCTGAATCTAAAGATCCAAGAAAGAGGAAAGGTGTTGTAATTCCTGCCCAAAGATCCACAGGCTCCAGACCTAAGAAGATGCTTTAGTTTGATTCCAAAGACAGGCAGGAAAACTTCTCTCTTACTTGGGTGGGGTCAGACGTTTTGCTCAATTCAGGCCTTCCATTGAGTGGATGAGACTCCCTCATATTAGGAGGGCAATTCACTTTAGTCAGAGTCTACCACTTAAATGCTAATATCATCCAAAAACATCCTCACAAAACACCCAGAATAATGTTTGACCAAATATCTGGGCACCTCATGGCCTAGTCAAGTTGACACGTAAAATCAACCATCATAGATACACACTGAAGTATAAAGCTGAAATCCTGTCAAAAAACAGGAGTCATAGCAATGCCTAACCAGTACCAAGATCACTCTTTTTGTTTCCAAAAGCAGAAAAGGAAGTGCTAAATGATGAGTAACACTGGAAAGACCAAATCTGTAAGGAGTCTGCCAGCCCCCCACTCCCCCATCCCCCCCCACGCTGGAAATAGAAGGGAGAGAGGGATAGAGGGAGGGAGGGAGGAAGCAAGCAAGGAGAGGAGAGGAGGAAGGAGGGAGGAAGATGAGGGTGTGAAGGGAAGGAAGGAGAGAAAAGGGGAGAAGAGAGGAGAGGAACCGGGAGAAGAGAGAAGAGGAAGAAAGACTAGGTAGGTCTAAGGAAACTTTTTTCAAGCCTGAAATACAGCCCTGAGGCCTTATCCACATAAGCTGCCCCAATATGGGCCACTTTGGCATGAAGACTTTTTTTTTTTAAGTAAGCTCCACGCCCAGGGCTCAGGACCCTGGGATCAAGACCTGAGCTGGGATCGAGTCAGATGCTTAACCAACTGAGCCACCCAGACACTCTAGCATGAAGATTATTTTGGGTTAAAAAGCAATCAAAGCCCAGTAGATTCAGGATATCTCTTTACCTTCCCTACAACTGCCTAAAAGAATTTAGATAGAGGGATCCCTGGGTGGCGCAGCGGTTTGGCGCCTGCCTTTGGCCCAGGGCGCGATCCTGGAGACTCAGGATCGAATCCCACGTCGGGCTCCCGGTGCATGGAGCCTGCTTCTCCCTCTGCCTAGTCTCTGCCTCTCTCTCTCTCTCTCTATCACCATTGATAACTACATTATGATGTAAGGTAGGTGTGGAAGACGGGGAGGAAGGAACCTAGCAAGTCAGTTTGATCAAAGTCCTCTTTTTGTCACACTGCTTCTAAGTGACCCAACAAACATTTGTTTACCAAATATTTACTCTTTCTCATTCTTCTGAAGTTTGCATTCCTTCCCTTTTGAAGACCCAGACTCTTACCCCTTTCTGAGTTCATTATAACATACCTCATTTTGCCTGACTGTGTTGGAATTTCTGTGTCTATGTGGATTCTCATCAGTAGGTATGTTATTAAATTTGATTTTCTCCTGTTAATCTGCCTCTTGTCAATTTGATTCTTAGTCCAGCTAGAAGGACCTTGAAGGGGACTGGAATTCTTGTTCCCCAGCAGCCTCCAACAAAATCTAGACCTAGAAAATTTCACTTGTATCACAGGTGAAAAATTAAAAAAAAAAAAAAAAAAAAAAAAGCAGAACATAACTCATTCATGTGGTAGTATATCACAAAGGGAAAAAGTGAGAAAATGAACAGTAAAGAGCAAATAAGGAGTATTCCAAAAATACTGCCAAAGGTCATACGAAAATTATGATAAAACATTTTGCCAAAGATTTTATTTTATTTTAACCAATGTGAAGCTTGAACTCACAACCCTGAGATCAGAAATCGCATGCTCTGGGCAGCCTGGGTGGCTCAGTGGTTTAGCATCGCCTTCAACCCAGGGTGTGGTCCCACTCAGGCTCCCTGCATGGAATGGAGCCTGATTCTCCCTCTGCCTCTCTCTGTGTCTCTCATGAAAAAATAAATGAAATCTTAAAAAAAAAAAAAAAAAGTCACATGTTCCACCAATTGAGCCAGCCACACACCTCAAAAGGGCAGACGAGGAGTATTTAGAATAACACCACATGAGGCATATGAAAATTATGATTAAACATTTTGACAAAAATTTTAAAACATACTGAAATTTTTAGCTAGTATGCAACAGGAAGTTATTCAAATAAGAGGGCTGAAGGCTGTCAGTAGAAGGGAGGAAAGAAAAGGACAAAAAAAACCCAAAAAGGACAAAAACTGTTAAAGAACCAACAGTTCTAGAAAAGGCCACACTCAACTAGGCGTCCCACTGATAGCCCCTTGTTAGATGTGTCTTACCTGATAACCCCTTACATGAGCCTGTTTAAGCTGGATAAGAGCTGAGGACTTGCATAGAAGCCCCCAGAGTTATCCCATATTACCTTTAGCTTATTGTACTACCCAAGATCTCCTCCTACTGGCAGAATTTTCTGCCATTTTTTGAACATATGATGCATGTTCTAGCATGTTGACATGCTAGACATGTACAATTGAACCTATGGTCCTATGCAAACTCCCTGCCCCCTAATACACTGAATAAAAATTTTCTGTACTAACTCCACATAGACAGTCTTTCATAGCTATCTCTGTGTCTCTTGTAACAAATAATAAATTTTTTTGTTTTGATGCCCCCCCAAGCGGTGAACCCCTTAAATTGTTACAAAATAATTGTTTCTATTAAGCAAGAATATAAAACAAAGATAGGAGAGCCCTGGAAAGAGAAGAGACAGTATTAAACCATACACTACTGACTAATAAACTATTGGCCAATTTAATCAAGAAAAAAACTGGAAGAAAGCAAAAATATAGTAAGAGGAAAATAATCATAGATAAAAAAAATTTAAATAATTTGAGGCTAATTTGTTCATATCAAATATTTTAAAAACTAGATAAAATGGATAATTTTCTAAGACAGTAAAATTTACCAAAACAGGCTCCAGAAATTATAGAAAATCTAAATAAACCAATGATCATAGAGGTGACAAAAGAAAACCGTTAACGAGAACTCTCAAAAAAAAAAAAAAACCCAAAATAAACATGTAAACAAAGAAAGCCCTAATGAATTCACGAGGAAATACTACTAAATCTTTAAAGAATAGATTATTCCAATCAGACAAGTGGTGATAGAGCAGTCCGGGTCGCTCAGCGGTTTTGCGCTGCCTTCATCCCAGGGCATGATCCTGGAGTCCCGGGATTGAGTCCCACATCGGGCTCCCTGCATGGAGCCTGCTTCTCCCTCTGCCTGTGTCTCTGCCTCTCTCTCTCCTCTCTCTCTCTCTCTCTCCTTCTCTCTCTTTCTCTCTCTCATTCTGTGTCTCTCATGAATAAATACAATCTTTAAAAAAAGACCAGTGGTGGTAAAACAAGAAAGGAATTAATTTCAGTGAGGCCAACATCAGGAAAATAGTATATTGACTCCAAAGCTCAGAGAATACTTTACAGTTTATATAAGGGAAATATGGGACAAAGGTCGGTGGGCAGTTGGGAGGTAAAAGTTGTAGATCATTGTTTTGGGATCACTCAGGTGGGGTATTAATTGCTTGAGGGGGTAGTTTCATTCTCATCACAGGATATTTTGCCCATGGGTCTTTTGCCCAGGTTAAATGATAAGGTGGAAAGAAGTTAATCAATTAGCAAGTACAGACTGGGATTAATAATGGTAGCTAAAGTCCTCTTTCACATAGACAAGGAAAATTTAACATTGTTTTTTATGAACCAAACACAATATTGATATTAAAACTTAACAAAGATTGCACAAAAAAGAAAACTAAGGCCAGTATTATTTATAAATATCACTTCAAAAATGCTAAATATACAATTAACATAGAGCCCAGCAGCACATTAAAAGAAAAATACACTATGATCAAGTATGGTTTACTCCAGGAATGCAAAAGGTGAATCAGTATTTCAGAAAGTATTTCTAAATATGACACAAACTCAGTAACCAATAAATAAAAGATTTATAAATTCAACCACTTAAAAAAATCTAAAGTATTGCACATTAAAGCTACCATAAACAAAGATATATTGGGAGGAAAATATTTGCAGTTCATATAACTGAAAAATTGCTGGTATGTCTGTACTTACATCTCTTATAAATCAGTAAGAAGCCTAACAGCCCTATAGAAAAATAGGTAAATTGTATCAAGAAGAATTCATAAATACAAATGATTCCTTTACTACTAAAAAAAGTCGTCTACCTCCTTCATGATAAGATAATAGCAAAAGAACTCTTGAGTTAATTTTTTATCTACAAATTGGCAAAGATAAAATAATTGATACACTCTGTTTGCCAGTGTAAATTGGCACAACCTCTATGAAAGGCTACTTAATATCTATCCAATCATAAATGTATCTATTCTCTGGCCTGACAATTGCACCATTATAATTTATTCTCCAAATATATCTATTTATTTGCAAAATCATGCCTAAGATTAATCACACCAGTTTTACTAATGCTATTAAGGGGTTTAAAATAATTTAAATGACCATCCCCACCCATAGGAACTAACTAATAGACTATGGCGCATCGCATAATGTAATGCTATGCAGCTGGAAAAATGTGGGATTTAACACAACACCCAGCAGAATACCTTGCATGTAGCTAGTAAATAAATCACTAAGCAAATGGAAGGAAGGAGCAAACAGGGAAGGAATGAAGGAAGGAAAAAAACAAGAGAGCTCTATGTACTGATGTAAAGTAACTTCTGAGAGACATATTAAGTGAAAACACTTAGGTACAGAAAAGTATGTATGGTATATTAAGAAGTGAAAAATGACATCAACATATTTATTTGGTATATATCTTGGGAAGGACACACAGGAAACATAAGAGTAATTGTCTCTGAGGAGGGCTCTCAAGAACTAGAAATAAAAGCAGGCAAGATATATATATTTTTAAGATTTTATTCATTTATTCATGACAGACAGAGAGAGAGAGAGAGAAAGGCAGAGACACAGGCAGAGGGAGAATCAGGCTCCACGCAGGGACTCGATCTGGGACTCGATCCCAGGTCTCGATCTGGGTCTCGATCCCAGGTCTCCAGGATCACACCCCAAACTGAAGGTGGCGCTAAACCGCTGAGCCACCGGTGCTGCCCCAGCAAGATACTATTTTCATTTTGAATTTATAACCACAGAGTTATACAATATACCACTAAAGAAAGTTTTAATATTTTTGTTTTAAATAATTTTTAAATACCCCCAAAATAGAATTCATATTCATTGAAAGGTGGTTTGGGATATAAATATATTTTGGCCAAAAAAGAAACCATCTTGTAATCTATCTGTGCCAGATACCTTTGGTTGCCCTTTCTGATCCATTCTCCATCCTCCTTGGGTTAAATTGGAGACTTGAGGGAAAAAGCACAGTGAGCTTTGGGTATTATTTGTCTGGTTCCTATCCTTTATAGTCATTCCAAGAAGAGCTGTCTTAATCTACCCTTTGTCCTGTTATGAGGCCCTCCACCAAGAGCCTGATGTGTGTGTTCCAGTGCTAACTCCTTCTTTCCCCACTCCCAAACCCATCACACCACACACATGACTACACAGGGATGGTAGCAGTCCCATTACACTCAGAATAAGATTGCTCCATTCTTTGTTGCTTCCTTGTACCCTGACCACATATTCATAAATAATTCCTCTTCAAAACTCTCCTCAAATTACATAATTTGAATATGTCATTTTATGGCAAGCCCCAACTCATAAATCATTTGAAGCCTTACCAGTAGTTCTTCAACTAATATTTACACTGTCTTTCAACTCTTCTCTCCTTTTTCTCTGAAGATGCAATTCAAGACTCATTTAGCTTCACACTGATACTCTTCTTTCTTTGTATTTCACAGAACTGACTAAAACATGTACAGAATCCTTTTTTCTTCATTTTTCACTTCTACATTCAAATCATTTTCAATTTGGAAAGTCATTTTTGAAAGAGGCTTTTTCATCTCCATATAAACTAGTCAATATTTTCCAGCCCCGGGTGATTTATAGATTTGCCTGACTGAGTAAGTGACCAGGATGGAAAATTAGGAGCCCTATGTTAGGCAGCAGGGCCCACTTCATAGGCGTGTGACCTGTGTAGTCAGACAGGAACCCATACTCAGAAGGGCTCCATACTTGGTTTAATGTAGTGCTATCACCATCTTGAAAATATCAACTTTTTTTTTTTTTTTTTTTTTTAACAGAGAGCTGTGTGTTTTTATTTTTTCACTGGGTCCCACAAATATGTAGCCAGTCATGGCAGACAACCTCTAAGATGGCCCACAAAGATCCCTATTTTCTAGTCATACCCTGTGTTATCCCTTCCCTCTTAGCATGGGCTGGACCTAGTGACCGACCTCCCACAAATAGAATATAAAGTAATGAAATGTCACTTCCAAGATTAGTTTACAAAGAGACTATGGCTTCCATTTTGTGATCTCCCTTTCTCTCTCTCTCTTTCTCTCTCTCTGTATCACATTGACCCCTAGGTTAATTCTCAAACCTAGTTTCCAATATAGTTTTCTCAGGTTATCTCTGTATGAATGGCTCAGCATGGCAAGGAAACCTATCCTTTTAAAAAATTCAGCTAATGTGAAGCATCAACACTGGTAAGTAAAGACAATGATAAATACAAATATTATATCCAAAAATATGTTATTAATTTTGTATTAACACTGGACTATATTTTCAACTTTTTGCTTTCTTTGAAATGCAAACTTGGTTCTTTATTTTCTTTCATTATAAACAGTTGAAAAAGAATTTTATTTTATTTTTTATTTAAAAATTTTAGTTAGCTGACATACACTAGTCAACTTCTTGCTTTTAATCTCTTATAGCACCTAATTCAGTCATAAATGAAATACTTCTTTACTAGTAAATAGTTGTGAGAGGAAAGGAGAGTGTGTGAAGAAGGAAGGAGGATTTTATTCATTTGAAAGATAGGCATTATTCTTAACATTTTGCTTACAATTTCCTAATAATCCTGATTATTTTATGCATTCTTGCTTAACCAATTTTCATGCATCCAAAGATACAACATAAACAGGAATTAGCAACATTTTTAAAGACATGGTATAATTCTACATGCTTGCATACCAATAAGATTATTTGCATAAAAATTTTAAACTGTCAAAAAAACCATGTGTAAGGTATTAATCCCATCATAATTACTATTACTTATTATCAAAACTGACCTTCCTAGTGACCTACACTCTGTAAAAGCAATCTTAAAGTTAACAACAAGATAAAGCAAGGAATTCAGAAATCCGTATTTCCTCTGTTAAAATGTTTCATATCTTGAAGTGATTACCTGTGATATCAAAGAGTGTGTTTGTATATATAAAATAATTAATGCTTAGAACCTCGTGTTCTGTGGACAGACTTCAAGGGGATCCATAAGCCCTCTTTGCCTTTTTTAGTATCAAAAACATTTTCCTTATTTTTAAAATATCAACTCACATTTAAGAAATTAATATTATATTTGATGAAAAGTCACAAAATCATTTCTATATGGTAAAGTTAAAAAAAAAACACAAAAAAAAAGACCCTGCAGATACATTAAGGATTCAGTTGAGGCTACCACAGAAATACTTAGTCCTAATTGTGTGGCATTTGTAGACTTAAAATCTTGAACACGAGCATCCAATTAAATACAGCATACTGAAAATATAGAATTTACTGTCTTTCCCTCCTGAAACCCCACTAAAATGACAGTAAACAGATTTTTTTAGCCATAAGGAGAGAGAGGATGTGTAAAAAAAAAATCATAGCAACAACATTTTGGAGGCTGGAAAGCAGATGGATGAGTGATAATTGACTTCACAAACCTGAGAATACTAAAACCTAAGCCAACATAAGGGAAATACAGAAAGAGACTGCAGGATCCCAGCAATGCTCAGAAAATTGAAGCTTCAATTACATTTGAAAGTCAAAGCTGGTACAGATGGACCTTGAAAGATTGAAACACTATAGTTAGAAAACCCCCTCACCCTCATTCCTGACACCTCTCTCAATACCCAAGACACCTCATCCCAACCCTGGAAGACAGCTAAAGATTTGTTCTCTGAAAAATTGAACCATAGAGACTTTAAACTCAGGGATAAGATACTGAAACAAGATGATCGGGTGAAAGTTAACTTGATGAATAATGAGATCTTTGACCGTGTTTCCAGGAGAGCAGAGGGTTTCTTTTAGCCCGAGAAATTAATTAAAGATCCTGATATCAGGCACTGCCAGATGATCCTACAATAAAGTTCACCTGTTGACTAGTTCTCCATACAGATCCAGAACTTCAAATAACCTTGCATTGCCTTACCATTTAACATGAGTGGATGGCCAAGGATAACCAGATATTTGAGGAAAAGTCTCATGAAGACAGTAATGAGAATGAGAATGAGAAATAAAAGGAACTTGGGATAACAAGATATGCAGAAAGAAGAATACAGCATTCAAGACTTTTTAAATTATTTTTAAAGATTTTTTTATCTTTTTTAAGATTTTTTAAAAGATTTTATTTATTTATTCACACACACAGAGAGAAGCAGAGACATAGGCAGAGGGAGAAGCAGACTCCATGCAGGGAGCCTGATGTGGGACTCAATCCCAGGACTCCAGGATCACATCCTGAACTGAAGGCAGACGCTCACCAGTTGAGCCACCCAGCCGTCCCTTTTTTCTTAATTCTTAGAAATAAAAATGTAAAAGCAGCTTCCTCTTCTGTTCATGACATTGTAAGTGGTTCCAGACTATCCCTCACAACATTTTAAAGAAAGAACAACAACAACTATGCAACTGGACAAAATGTATGGAAATCAGATGTTCAACAACTAGAGCACACAATAGTGATCCCTAAGAAAAGGGAAATATACAAGGTGAATGAACCACACATTTGACCGAACTTCCCCTTGGAAGCACATCCCAGACTATGGCATAGAGAGGTGGAGGACAAGTATAATACAGAGGCTGAACTGCCTTTGAGGAAATAGAAATCAGAGTTCAAGTCTGTTGAGGATGTAATTGGTGGAATAGGGTGCTAGAAGAGAAGGAGCTATAAAGGGAATGAGCCCTAGAAATATGCATCAAAGTCTCCTTAAGTACTACTAAAAGATGAGATAGGGCTAAGCCTGGTAGAGACCAACTACAGGAGATCTGAGAACTGAAGGGAAATTCTAGAGAGCTGCATAGTCCAAGACATGACAGAATTCCACCTGGCAGAGTGGAGAAATTTCACTGAATAGCCTAGGCATTCAATCAAGATCACAGAAAGTCCACACAAGTAGGGTTGCTTAAGATGTAGAGCAAAGGCTACTCTGTATCTGCCCTAATCACACTGAAAAATAAGCCTCAAAAATATCAAGCTCCTTTGGCAAATAAATTGAGTAAAAAACCCAGTCCTCTTGAAAGGAAGAAAAAACCTGGGCTTACAATGATGTATCAAACACAATAACCAATAAAAAATTTTAAATTCCTATGCATACAAAGAAGCACGAAAATGTTACCATAAGCAGGGAAAAAAAAAACACAACAGAGATTGAAACACTCAAGAATGGCAAAATATGGGTTATTAGCAGCAAAGAATTTTAAAGCAGCTTTTATAAATGTATTTACTTTTAAACATTTTTTAAAGTATTATTTTAAGTAATCTTTATCCCCAGTGTGGTGCTCAAACTCATGACCCTGAGATCAAGAGTTGCATGCTCCACTGGTTGAGCCAGCCCTTATAAATGTATTTATGGATTTAAAGGACAAGATAAGCTATGAGTGTAAAGATGGGGGAAAGCCCAATAGAGAAATTGAAACTTTATAAAAGAAGCAATTC
Organism: Canis lupus baileyi; assembly: GCF_048164855.1. Lineage (NCBI taxonomy): Eukaryota > Metazoa > Chordata > Mammalia > Carnivora > Canidae > Canis > Canis lupus. The sequence goes on along the minus strand of NC_132844.1, from coordinate 35,380,706 downwards.
TGGAACTTAAAAATACAATATCTAAAAAGAAAATTTTACTGAGATTGTTTTAACAGCAGGTTAGACATTGCAGTAGAAAAAAATCAGGGAACTTAAAAACAGGGCAGAGAACAACAGCAAAATATTCAAATTGAAGCACAGAAAGAAAAAATGTTGAATATAATTATGAGCACCTCCATGACTTGTGAGACAAATCAAAAAGTCTAAAATATAAGTGAAGTCCTAGAGGGGACAGAGATTGAAGCAGAAAAAAATATTTGAAGAAATAATAGTGAAAGTGTTTCCAAATTTAATAAAAACTAGCAACCTACAAATCCAAGAAGCTCAATGTACTCTTAGCAGTGTAAATTAAAAAAAAAAAAAAGCCACAGCTATATATCCAAAGGAAATAAAAGCACTTTCTCAAAGAGATAACTGCACTTCTATGTTCATTGCAGCATTATCCATAATAACCTAGACATGGAAATAACCTAAATACCCAATGATGAATGAATGGATAAAGAAAATGTGATTTTATATATATATTATGTAATTATATTATATATTCATCCAATAATATTCTTACATATGAATATAACATATATGGATTATAATATTTTATACATAATTATATTATGATATTTGTGATATAATATATAATAAATCCCAAGAACTAGGATTTAAGGACAACACTTTGGGAGTATTCCAGCTCTGCTCTCTGCCAGAATCTTATTTGCTTCTTCCTGGAGGGAATGATGGGAAGATAATGTTGTGGTGAAGTTGAAAAAAAAAAAAAAAAGTTCTACAAACATACCTACAGGAAGAAAACTATTATACCAAGCAGGGTGAAAACACTTATGCTCCAGTAGCAAATGAAGAACATGGCACAATTTTATTAAAGTTAAGTCCTGAACATGGAGAAAAGGTGAACCGGCTCTTTAGTACAAAAATTAAGAGCTACCAAAATATACTAGTAGCTGATCATGTTAGCTTATCTGCACATCCCTTAAAAGAATTTTAAATCTAGGGGCACCTGGGTGGTGCAGCTGGTGAAGTAGCTCTTGGCTTCAGCTCAAGTCTGATCTCAGGGTCATTAGATGGAGCCCTGCATTAGGCTCCATGCTCTGCATGTAGTCTGCTTGAGTTTCTCTCTCCCTCTGCCTCTGCCCCCTCCCTGCTCTCTCTCTCTCTTTAAAATAAATAAATAAATCTTTAAAAGAGAAGAATTTTAAATCTGATAAAGACATTTGAAAAACTGCATAAATGATTTAGATATATAATTATAATTACATATATTCATTAAATATTGTGAAGCTATTAAAAAGAAGGAAATTCTTCCATTTGCAACAGCATGAATGGACCTAGGAGGCATTATGCTAAATGAAGTCAGACAGAGAAAGACAAATACTGCATGATTGACTTATATGTAGAATCTAAAAGAGCTGAACTCATAAAAACAGAGAGTAGATGGTGGTTGTCAGGGGTTATCAAGTAGAGGAAATGGAGACATATTGGTCAAAGGATACAGATTTCCAGTTATAAGATGATCTGAGGATCTAATATTCAGTATGGTGACTGTAGTTAACAATACTATATTGTATACTTGAAAGTTTCTAAGAGATTGGATCTTAAATGTTCTTGTCACAAAAAAAGTAGATGTGTGAGGTGATAGAGGTGTTAACTAACCTTATTCTGATAATCATTTCACAATATATATGTATATTAAAACATTACATTATGCACTTTAAACTTATACAATGTTATATTTCACTAAACCTGGGGGGGAAATCTCAATAAGAAAAAAGAAAGAGAACCACAGTATAGTCAAATTACTGAAAACCAAGATTAAAAAAACAATCTTAAAAGCCACCAGAGGAGGGGAAAAAAAACACCACATTACATGCAGGGGAAAAATGATAACAATTAAGACTAAGTTCTCATAAGAAACACTGCAAGCAGGAAGAAAATGAAATGACATCTTTAAATTGCTATAAGAAAAATAAAACTAGAATTGAACCTACAATTCCATGTTCTGTAGACATTGAAAATATCCTTCAAGGGGCACCTGGCTGGCTTAGTCAGTAGAGCATGCAACTCTTGATCTTGGGGTTGTAAATTGAGCCCCATGTTGTGTGTAGAGATGACTTAAAAATAAAATCGTAAAAAAATATATCTTTCAAAAATGATGGTAGAAGAATACACTTATGGTGACAAGCACTGAGTAATATATAGAATTGTTGAGTCATTATATCATATACATGAAATTAATAAAACATTGTATGTTCATTATACTCAAAAAATTTTAATGGTATAAAAAAAAGATGGTAGAATAAGGATATTACAGATAAAATGTGAGTTTGCCACAAGAAAATCTCCACTACAAGAAATGTTAAAGGAAATTCTTCAGGCTGAAAGAAAATGATATCAAATGAGAACTCAGAACTGCATGTAGAAATGAAAAGCACCAAAAATAGTAGATACTTTCCCACTGCCTAAAGTCTTACAGGACTTGACTGAGTTCATCACCCACTCCCTACTTGTTAGCAATTAGAAAAGCAACTTCATCCAGCACTCAAACAAACCCATGTAGCATGGAAACCTTTGGTTCAGCAGTAGCTATACAATTGGACTTGTAAAAAAAACAGTCTAAATAAATTATCTAATTAGAGCACTAATTTCAATAGCAGAAGTTCATCTGTGCTATGCCAGACAGTAGGCATTTCCAAATTTGAGCAATGTTCATAGATTAAATGACAGTAACATCTTTCCTGCAGCCAATAAATAATATTCTACCCAGAAGTTTATCCTATTCTAATCTACCTAATAAAGTCCTCCTCTTTTTAAGGGTCTTACTTACTTACTTACTTACTTCCTTGAGACAGAGAGAGAGAGCATGAGCAGGGGGAGGGAGAGCAGCAGAGGGAAGGGGAGAAGGAGTCTTAAGCAGATTTCGTACTAAATATGGAGTCCAACGGGGGCTTGATCTCATGACTCTGAGATCATGACCTGAGCTGAAATCGAGAGCTGGACACTCAACTGACTAAGCCAGCCAGGCACTCCTAAAGTTCTTCTTATTTGAAAGATTGTGGGGAAAGGAAAGATAGCAAACTTTAAAAATGCAATGGAAGAGTCTGAATATAAAGTTGAGGAAATCTCCTGGAGCACAGAAGAAAAAACAAAAAAGTGGATGAAAAGTAGAAAAGATTAAGAAAATTAGAGGGTCGACGTAGAAGATTCAACAGCCTACAAGTAAGAGTTCCAGAAAGAAAGAACAGAGAAACAGAGAAAAGAACATTTTTAAAGAAATAATTCAAGAAAACTTCTCACAATTTTTTAAATTGAAAGAGGCTAATATATACCCCAGCATAATAAATGAAAAGAGATCTATTCCAGGATTTAGTATCATAAAATTTCAGAACAGAGATTCTGAGGTGAGAGAGGAAAAGGACATATGAAAAGAATCAGGAATCAAGAAGACATCAACTGCTAAACTGCAACTCTGACTCTTTTAAAATTTTAAGGTAAATACATTTCTACCCTAGAATTACATGCCTAGCCAAGCTTGTAAATTAGTACAATGATCAATCAAGAACATTTTTAACACATTTAATATCTCAAAAACCTTATCTCCCATCACTCTTTGCATTAGTTATCAACTGCGGCATAATATATTCCCCTAAAACTTAGCAGTTTAAAGGGACAAACAGTTAATTAAAATCTCCCAATTTCTGTGCATCAGCAATCCAGGGTCTCTCATGATTGCAAGTCAACCTGTCAGCCAGGGCAGCAGTTATCTTAATAAGGCACCTCTTTGGCTGAAAAATGCTTCCAAGATTATTCATGTCATTGTTCACAAATCTCAGTTCCTTGCTGGCTGCTGATGGGAGATACTAGTTCCTCTGTACATGCACCTCTCAAAAGACTGCTCAAAAGAGGGGTGCCTGCGTGGCTCAACCAGTTAAGTTGCCTTGGGCTCTGGTCATGATCCCAGGATCCTGGGATTGAGCCCTGGAGTGCTCTCTCTCTCTCTCTCTCTCAAATAAATAAATAAAATCTTAAAAAAAAAAAAAAAAAAAAGACTCCTCAAAACAAGGAGCTTAGTCCCTACCAAGCAAATAATCTGAGACATAAAGAAAAGTTTGCCTAGGGATCCTTGAGTGGCTCAGTGGTTTAGTGCCTGCCTTCGGCCCAGGACATGATCCTGGAGTCCTGGGATCGAGTCCCACATCAGGCTCCCTGCACGGAGTCTGCTTCTCCCTCTGCCTGTGTCTCTGTGTCTCTCATGAATAAATAAATAAAATATTAAAAAAATAAATAAAAAAGAAAAGTTTGCCTAGATAGAAGCTATAGTCTTTTAGAACCAAATCTCACAAGTGAAATACCATCACTTTTCCCATACACAATCAAAAGAAGACTATACAAGGATGTGAATATCAGGAGGTGGGGATCACTGAGAGCTGTTTGGAGGCTAGCTACTATATCCTTTTCCATAGAAGCTACTGGAGGATGTATTCCACCAAACAAGAAGGTAAACCAAGAATGATGAAGATTTGGGATCTAGGGGGAAAAAGGAGAGAAAAAGAAAGAGAATCCCTAAGAAAGACCTGAAGTGAAAAACTCAACTCAGTTAAGTCCAAGACCAGAAACAACCAGTGGAGCTTGGAACAGATGATGGAGGTCTACAGGATGACTATTGTTTATACCATGAACTAATAAACTGGGTGGGGATGGAGTGGGGGTATCTGAACATATTGTGCTGAGAATTCTACTTCTAGCAAAATTGTGGGTACATTTGTGAAAAACATATTAAAAACTAAGAAATGAAAAACAATTTTTAAGTTAATGCACAAATTATAAAAGAAAGGAAGTATAATCCTGGTATTCTTCACATATAAAGTTTAATTTAAACACTAAAAATTGAGCTAACAAAAATTACTATATAACTAAAAATAGTGGGATAATAAAAGGGAAATATCTGCAGCGTAAGGGTGCATTTGGATAAAGGAGCTAATGTTCATCTTTTACAGTTGCAAGTCAACAGAAAATATCAACTTAAATATTAACTTAAAAGCTTAAATACGTTTTCTATATATATGGATACAAGTATCAGAGGAAAGAGCTAGAAAATTTGAAAATACTTGCCTTTGAGGGGTGGAATTCTGAGTGAAACTGGTGAAACAGTGTATGACTGTTGTTCTTTCATCTTACAGGACTATTTGATTTTTTAAAACTACCTTATACATCTATAACTTAGTTTTTTAATTTTTGTTTTTGTTTTTGTTTTAAGAGAGAGTGGGGACCAGGGGAGGCTTAGAGGGAGAAGGAGAAAGAATCTCGAGCAAGATCCACTAAACATAGAGCTTGATGCTGGGCTTGATCTCACAACCCTGAGATCATGATCTGAGTCAAAATCAAGAGCCAGGCACTTAACTGACTGGGCCACCCAGGCATCCCTATAACTTAGACTTTTAAAATAATCTTATTTTTCCTTCACTGAATATAATCTTAAATTCAACTTTAAATTCAGCACTAAATTAGAAAGATATTTATTTTTACTGTTTACCCACAGTAAAAGAAATTTATTAGACATATACATACATATTCTGAAAATAAAATTATACACATTGTAAAGTATGGTAACAATGGGAAATTATCTGTGAAAACTGAGTTACATTGTTTATGAAGTGTCAAAGGTAATATTATTATATATCACATACTATCTCCAAAACTGATGATTTTTCAGGATGTGTGGCTGGCTGTCAGAAGAGCATGCAAGTCTTAATCTCAAGGTTGTGAGCTCAAGCCCCATGTTGGGCAAGGAGCCTACTTAAGAAAAAACAAAAACTGATGATTTTTCAAAATGTCATTACAAAAAAAGTAAAATGGGCCTTATCATAGTTGTTTATATAGAAATGTAGGCAACATGAATAGTTGACCCAAAAGAATTACTTACTATTAAAGTACAATTCAAGCTTTATTTTTTTTTATTTATTTTTTTTTATTGGTGTTCAATTTACTAACATACAGAATAACACCCAGTGCCCGTCACCCATTCACTCCCACCCCCCGCCCTCCTCCCCTTCTACCACCCCTAGTTCGTTTCCCAGAGTTAGCAGTCTTTACGTTCTGTCTCCCTTTCTGATATTTCCCACACATTTCTTCCCCCTTCCCTTATTTTCCCTTTAACTATTACTTATATTCCCCAAATGAATGAGAACATATAATGTTTGTCCTTCTCCGACTGACTTACTTCACTCAGCATAATACCCTCCAGTTCATCCACGTTGAAGCAAATGGTGGGTATTTGTCATTTCTAATAGCTGAGTAATATTCCATTGTATACATAAACCACATCTTCTTTATCCATTCATCTTTCGTTGGACACCGAGGCTCCTTCCACAGTTTGGCTATCGTGGCCATTGCTGCTAGAAACATCGGGGTGCAGGTGTCCCGGCGTTTCATTGCATTTGTATCTTTGGGGTAAATCCCCAACAGTGCAATTGCTGGGTCGTAGGGCAGGTATATTTTTAACTGTTTGAGGAACCTCCACACAGTTTTCCAGAGTGGCTGCACCAGTTCACATTCCCACCAACAGTGTAAGAGGGTTCCCTTTTCTCCGCATCCTCTCCAACATTTGTTGTTTCCTGCCTTGTTAATTTTCCCCATTCTCACTGGTGTGAGGTGGTATCTCATTGTAGTTTTGATTTGTATTTCCCTGATGGCAAGTGATGCAGAGCATTTTCTCATATGCATGTTGGCCATGTCTATGTCTTCCTCTGTGAGATTTCTGTTCATGTCTTTTGCCCATTTCATGATTGGATTGTTTGTTTCTTTGGTGTTGAGTTTAATAAGTTCTTTATAGATCTTGGAAACTAGCCCTTTATCTGATATGTCATTTGCAAATATCTTCTCCCATTCTGTAGGTTGTCTTTGAGTTTTGTTGACTGTATCCTTTGCTGTGCAAAAGCTTCTTATCTTGATGAAGTCCCAATAGTTCATTTTTGCTTTTGTTTCTTTTGCCTTCGTGGATGTATCTTGCAAGAAGTTACTATGGCTGAGTTCAAAAAGGGTGTTGCCTGTGTTCTTCTCTAGGATTTTGATGGAATCTTGTCTCACATTTAGATCTTTCATCCATTTTGAGTTTATCTTTGTGTATGGTGCAAGAGAGTGGTCTAGTTTCATTCTTCTGCATGTGGATGTCCAATTTTCCCAGCACCATTTATTGAAGAGACTGTCTTTCTTCCAATGGATAGTCTTTCCTCCTTTATCGAATATTAGTTGCCCATAAAGTTCAGTGTCCGCTTCTGGATTCTCTATTCTGTTCCACTGATCTATGTGTCTGTTTTTGTGCCAGTACCACACTGTCTTGATGACCACAGCTTTGTAGTACAACCTGAAATCTGGCATTGTGATGCCCCCAGATATGGTTTTCTTTTTTAAAATTCCCCTGGCTATTCGGGGTCTTTTCTGATTCCACACAAATCTTAAAGTAATTTGTTCTAACTCTCTGAAGAAAGTCCATGGTATTTTGATAGGGATTGCATTAAACGTGTATATTGCCCTGGGTAACATTGACATTTTCACAATATTAATTCTGCCAATCCATGAGCATGGAATATTTTTCCATCTCTTTGTGTCTTCCTCAATTTCTTTCAGAAGTGTTCTATAGTTTTGAGGGTATAGATCCTTTACATCTTTGGTGAGGTTTATTCCTAGGTATCTTATGCTTTAAAAAAAAAAAAAAACTCCTTTTCAAATGATAATTCACTGGAAAAAAACTCCTCAAATATTTAGTCCTTCTTTTATAATAGGTCAAATTATATTGATTCCAATACTTTGGAATAGTCACACTTCTTGATCATCTTCTTGAATATAATAGAATCTTTGATTTATTTTGATATATTAAAAATTTGTGTCAATATCTTTCTGCCTTAAAAAATGAAGAAAGGGAGCAAGGAAGGAGGAAAGGAAGGAAAATGTTTCAGGGAGTACAATTCTTCAGTGTAAGTCAATTCATTCCAAAGCAGATTAGAGAAGAAAGACTGCCATCCCAGCTCTTGCCTATCTTAACAAGAAAGTAGAACTCAAGCAGAAATCACTAGCTAAAAACTAAAAGTGTATTTCTTGCCCAAATGCAGCACTCAAACAATAAAATAAAGCTGTGAAAGACACAAAATGTTATACTACAAATACTGGAGAGTCACTTATTGCCAGAACCTTTGGAGTCATCAGTTCTGTTTTTCATAGATCTAATTACTCTATAGTTTTCTTAAAAATCAAACAAAGAACTTAAATTTTTCTTGTGCCTTTCTCTTCCCTTTATTTCCTTTCCTTTCCTATTTTCTTCCCTTCCATTCACTTCCCTTCCTGTTCTTTTTCCTTCTAAGTCCTGCCCTTTCATTTCCCTTCTCTTCTCCATACAGGGTGATGATGAAGTGAAGGGGCTGTTTCAAACAGAGGCATGTCAGCTACCAGTGCTCACACAGACAGTGCAAAGCACGGAGAGAAAGCCATGAGGAGGCTCATCAGTGGTGTGTACACTTGCACCAAAAGATGCAGGATGGGGGGTGGGGGGTGGCAGCATGGAGATGGTGGGTGAAGGATACAATGAGATTGGAAGATTGAGCCAATAGGAAAATAAATAAATCAATTGAGACAATCAATAATTATATTCAAAATAATGAGAGCCAGATTTCTCACTGTTGGAGAAAGTGCTTACGTGGAAAGGGAGAAGACCAAAAAGAAGCTGTGTTGGAACTAGAGTCATCGGTGAAGGCATGGTCTTAAGATTTTCTTCAATGGAACTACATTCAGATTATTTCTTCCTTGGTGGGCAATGAGCCAGTTGGCACTTATGATAGTAGAGATCTTTATTATAATGAGAAGGAATAAAAAAATATTTTTCTTCTTTCTTTGTCTTAAAGATCATTGACCAAAATCAAAGACTAAAAGAATACTTTGAGTAAGAACCTAAATAGGAAAAAAGAAAACAAAATGATTAAACACTATGTTTATTTATATTAAAATTGCCCAGAGAATATAATTCAATGAAAATATAATTTACCTCAGGTTATATGTAATGTGTGTAATAATTCAATATACATGCAATATATAATAAAATATACTTCATTGTCATGTCATGTTGGTAAATACAATAGGGGAAGAAAAGCCTACAGATTGAGCGCAGGAAAAAACCTCAGTGGAAGCTGAAAACAACATTCTGGCTGGCAGTAAAACTGCACAGCTGGTGCCATTTGGGGAATAAAAAGGAAAAATATTTTTAAAGCCAGTGATTTTTTTTTAGAAGGCTCTCAAAAAAACTCCAGTTTGTTAAAAACATTTTTTTTTGTGAACTTGAAACCTTATGTTCTCTCTATGTTTTCCCATAGATTTAGTAGTTCTAGTCAATATTCCAATGGGATTTTTCTTTCAGAACTTGAAAAAATTTGATATTGAAAATTTTGCATTATGATTAGGTAAGAATAGAAAGCAATAGGGAGTAAGGAGGATAGCCCTATCAATAATTCAAAAATATAGAAAACAATAATCTTAAAAATCTTAATCTTTGTAGTGACAAAAAAAATTTATTTGTTGGAATAAAAGACCACCGATGGAATGAAATGGAGAGCACAGAAATAGACTTTGTTATAAGATTTAATATAAGGAGGCATCTGGCTGCTCAGTCAGTAGAGCATGTGACTCTTAATCTTGGGGCTATGAATTGAAGCCCCATGTTGGGCCTGGAGTTTACCTTAAAAAAAAAAAAAAAAAGAAGAAGAAGAAGAAGAATACTTAATAGAAAATAAAGGAGGAATTACAAATCAATGAGAAAGAAGAAAAATATTTAAAAAATGGCAATTTGTGAATTTTGAAAAAAGTCAATTTGTGTTCACCTCACCCTGTATTTCCAAATAAAATTCAGGGGATCCCTGGGTGGCTCAGCAGTTTGGCTCCTACCTTCAGCCCAGGGCGCGATCCTGGAGTCCCGGGATCGAGTCCCACGTTGGGCTCCCGGCATGGAGCCTGCTTCTCCCTCTGCCTGTGTCTCTGCCTGTCTCTCTCTCTCTCTCTCTCTCTCTCTCTATCATGAATAAATAAGTAAATAAATAAATCTTTAAAAAAATAAAATAAAATTCAAATAGATTGAATATTAGAACCTTAAAAAATCAAAACTGGGACGCCTCGGTGGCTCAGCAGTTAAGTGTCTGCCTTTGGCTCAGGGTGTGATCCCCGAGTCCCAGGGTCAGGTCTCACGTCCGGCTTCCTGACTGGTGCCTGCTTCTGCCTCTGCCTATGTCTCTGCCCCTCTCTCTGTGTCTCTCATGAATAAATAAAGTCTTAAAAAAAAAAAAAAAAAGAATCTCAGGTACATCATGTAGAACAGAACCCCCCATCAACCCATGGAATTATGAGAAATAAAAAATCATTTTTGTTTTAAGTCATTAAGTTTGGGGGTAATTTGTTGGAAAGCAGTAGATGACTGATATAATTTTTTTCCACATCATCAAAACAAAAATTTTTTTAAAACGATTTTATTTATTTATTCACGAGAGACACAGAGAGAAAGAGAGGCAGAGACACAAGCAGAGATACAGGCAGAGGGCTCCATGCAGGGAGCCCGACGTGGGACTCCATCCCGGGTCTCCAGGATCACACCCCGAGCCAAAGGCGGCACTAAACCGCTGAGCCACCCAGGCTGCCCCCTCAAAACAAAATTAATAAAAAGATACCACATGTCAAACTGAGAAACGTCTGTAAAGCACAGGAAATCACCAACAAAATAAAAATGCAACCTACCAAATGAACAACAACAACGAAAACTCATACAATAGCAAAAAACCAAACAATCCAAATAAAAAAGGGCTGAGGATCTGAATAGAAATTTTTTCAAAGGCATAGAGATAGACAATGGGTACATGAAAAGGTGCTCAACAGGGCACCTGGGTGGCTCAGTTAGTTAAACATCCAATTCTTGATTTCGGCTCAGGTCATGATCTCAGCATTGTGAGACTGAGCCCCATCCCATGTCCAACTTCACGCTCATTGAGGAGTCTGCTTGAGATTCTCTCTCTCCCTCTGTCCCTCCCTCTGCTTGTGTGTTCTCTCTCTTTCTCTTTCAAAATAAAAAAAAAGGAAAGCTGCTTAACATCACTAATCATTAGGGAAATGCAAAGCAAAACCACAATGAGGTATCACTTTGCCACTGTTAAAAAGGCTATCATCAAAAAGACAAGAAATAACAAGTATTTGCAAGGATGAAAACAGAACCCTTAAGCACTGTTGTTGGTGGCAATACAAATTGGTTCAGCCACTGTGGGAAACAGTACAAGGATTCCTCAAAAAAATTAAAAATAGAACTCTCACATGTTCCAGCAGTCCCACTTCTGGGTATTTATCAGAAGGATGCAAAAACACTAATTTAAAAAGATATCAGCATCCCCATTTCATTGCAGCATTATTTACAATAGCCAAGACTTGGAAAAAACCTAAGTGTTCACCACAAATGAATGGATAAAGAAGCTGTGAGATTTTATATATATATATATATATATATATATATATATATATATATATATTACTCAGCCAAAAAAAAAAAAAGAAAATCCTGTCATTTGCAACGTGGATGAACCTTGAGGGTATTAGGTTAAGTGAAATAATTCAAACAGAAAAAGATAAATTCCATATGATTCCACTTATACGTGGCATCTAAAAAATGAACATCTAAAGAATGATCTAAGCCTGGGTGGCTTAGTCAGTTAAGCATCTGCATTCAGCTAAGGTCATGATCCCAGCTGGAGTCCTGGGATGGAGCCCTGCTCTGGGCTCCCTGCTCCATAAGGAGCCTGCACCTCTTTCTCCCTCTGCCTCTCCCATCTATCTCTTGCTTTCATCCAAATAAATAAATAAAATCTTCTAAAGAACAACAACAATAACAACACAAGAACAAAACAAACAAAAAAACTCAAGCCTACAGATAGAGAACATATTGGTGGTTGCCTGGGGGAGAAGGGCGGGGCAAGAGGAGCAAATGAGTAAAAGAGGACAAAAATACAAACTTTCAGTTATAAAATAAAAAAGTTCTAGGGATGTAATGCACAGCATTGTGACTATAACTGATGATATATTGCATATTTGAAAGTTGCCAAAAGAATAGATCTTAAAAGTTCTCATCGTAAGAAAAAATTTTTTTGTAATTATGTGTAGCGACAAATATTAACTAGACTTATGGTGGTGATCATCCACAAAATATACAAATATTGAATCATTACGTTGTACACCTAAAACTAACATGTGTATATGTCAATTATATTTCAATAAGAAATTATGATAATAATATATCAATAATGTACCGTTTTTTCCCATAGAATTTGCTTGCCTGTGATTACCTATTTTTGAGTCTGATTCTTTTTTTCTAAGATTTTATTTATTCGTGAGAGACACACACACGGGGCGGGGAGCAGAGACACAAAGGGAGAAGCAGGCTCCATGCAGACAGCTCTCGACGTGGAACCTGATCCCCAGTCTCCAGGATCACCCCCTGGGCCAAAGGTGGCGCTAAACTGCAGAGCCACCCAGGCTGCCTGAGTCTGACTCTTAAAACAATGAAGTACAGTGGTAATTTAAAAGATGTTGAATATGTATCATTAGTGCTTTAAATGTATTTTTTTTTAAAAGATATCAAAGTTGGGGGGCCTGTATGGCTCAGGTGGTTAATCATCTGACTGTCGATCTCAGCTAAAGTCTTGACCTCAGGATTGTGGGTTCAGGCCCCATGTTGGGCTCCATGCTGGGTGTGGAGCCTAGTTAAAAAAGAAAAGAAAAAATATCAAAGACAATGAAGAGTAAATTGGTATGCATAATACTGTAGTGAGTTATTTGGCAGTAAGTTTCAACAGTTTAAAAATTATTCATTGAACCCCCTGAACTCAGTAATTTTACTTCTAGAAATCTATTCAGAGGGAAAAAACAGTTGGAAAAATGTATAAATAAATATGTTCATTGTGTTATTATTTATTGAAAAACAAAAACATCTGTACTCCCGTCACTTTACTCCTTTGCTATCCTCATTAACTTGACTTTATTATTCTACTATCTTCAACATAACTATTCTTTTTTTTTTTAAAGATTTTTATTTATTTATTCTTAGAGACACAGAGAGAGAAAGAGAGAGGCAGAGACACAGGCAGAGGGAGAAGCAGGCTCCATGCAGGGAGCCCAACATGGGACTCCATCCTGGGTCTCCAGGATCACACCCCAGGCTGCAGGTGGCACTAAACCGCTGCGCCACAGGAGCTGCCCTAACTTTACTATTCTAAGAAATTCTTGGAAGACAAGAGTCAGAAATATCTTTATTTTTCATTTCTGGGATATCTTGCAAATACATCTAAAGAAACATTGGACTGGTCAACTTTTTTTTTTTTTTTTTTTTGGTCAACTTTTAAATAGTAAGACCAAACAACTGTTTTCTCTTCTAGTCTCTAAAACCTTAGCCTCAAACTTTTACCTTGCCTATGCTCCAATCAATCCTAAACCACTATATGATTCTTATTCTCTCTCTCTTTTTTTTAAAAGATTTTGTTTATTTATTCATTCATGAGAGACACAGAGAGAGAGACAGAGACATAGGCAGAGGGAGAAGCAGGCTCCACGCAGAGAGCCCAATTCGGTACTCAACTCTGGGACCTGGCGATCACGACCTGAGCCCAAGGCAGGTGCTCAACCTCTGAGTTAGCCTGGCGTCTCCTTACTCTGTCTTTTTCAATTTCTCTTGTTGAAAGATCCACTTTAGATCAGATCCCCAAAAGCCTTATAAATCACTGGGTCTACTCTCAGGAAGAGAGATGCTAAGATTCTGTTAAGGTAGTGGTCTCCTTTACTGAGGTAAGCAATAAATTCAGCTTTGCCTTATCACTGGAATGTGTTGGAAATGTTTTGGGGGAGTTGGCAGTCACCGATATGAAAGCAAAAGATGGAATGATATTCATACTTAGTGTCTAATTAAAGGATAGTTACTGTAGAGGCAGAAAATTTTTCCTTTTCCCCCTTCTATGGTTCTTTGCCTGGTCTAATAATTAAATCAATATGAGAGATTAGGTAAACAAAATTGCGTAAACACAAGAGCCTCATAAAAATATGAAGACTCAAAGGGCAACCAGTTAATTGAGGTTTATATAACATCCTGCTTAAGGAATGGGGTATGGATTTAGGGATGCAAAATGGAGGGAGGCCATTCACAGCAAGGCAGAGGAGGTGTTTAGGGAATAAAGTTGCCCTGTTATGCAGATAAACTCCTTAAAGAAAAATGTCTGGAAACAGCTCTCTTCCTGGTACAGGACCCCTTTCCAAAGTAGATTTAAGCAGTTGAGAGGGAGGTAAAAAGTTTTTTCTGAATCTGCTGGATTTTGATTGCTTTTAGGTCAAAATGATTCTTGTGATAAAGTGACATTTTTTGGTGGTAAATTCTGCTCCCCTTCATTACTAACTAAGATAAGGTAGATTATTTCAAAGAAATAAAGAAATATGGAGTAAGTGGAAAATGCTTAGGTTATAAGTTAAATATAATATGATTATAACATTATCATATTATAGTATGATTCCAACCATGGGCTCTATGTAAGCATGTTAAGAAAAGAAGGAAGGGAGAGAAAGAGAAAGAGGAGGGAAAGGAAGAGAGAGTGAGAAGGAGCAAGAAAATAGCTCAGCGATTCTCTTTGAATGTTGAAATATATTTTTTTTCTTCTTATTTTCAAATTTTCTTCAATAAAAATGGTAATAATGATAATATCTCAAAAAATATTAGGAACTAATTTTTAAATAGTGTTAAACATATAAATAAAATGTAATCATCTTTCCCAGCTTTGTATACAAATGGTACAATGGCTATTATGGTATGTGAATAGGAGAGATATAATTTGTGCAAAGCTCTCTCTTAAAGTTATTGAAGTACACCAGGTTCCTCCACAATCAAAATTAAATTTACTGGTTAGAAGACTACTGAAGAGAGACCCTGATTGGTAATTGAGGAAAATGATAGACTATTTCAGGCAGGTGAACTTCTTTGAATATAAATAATCACATTACATATTCTAAAATCTAGGTGGTTTCCATAATCCTCATAAATAATGGGGGCTCTCTTATTGTCCTGTAGATGTGACGAGATTAAAATTATTAACATAAGCACAGCTTCTTTCTTTCTTTTTCCCTCAACTGTTTCCACAAAGCTTTCAAGTACTGCCTACTTAATTAAGCTTTATACTTCTTCCTTTAGGAATGGAAAAGAAAGGCCTGAAAAGAACCAGTGTTCTCAGGGCACTGCATGTTTCTAGGAGCAAGTAGCATGGTGCTCTAGAAGCAGAAGAAGTATAATAATCAAAGACTGAAAACATTCTTTTCGGATAGGGAGTGACAGATTTCTAGGAATTTCAAAGCACTAAAAATAGGAGTGGAGAAGGGATAATTGAACCCCTTTAAACATCGGAGAGAGAGAGGCAGCTCGGTGGCTCAGTCAGTTACCTGTCCAACTCTTGATTTCTGTTCAGGTCATGATTCTCAGGGTTATGATATTGAGCCCTGCATTGGGCTCCACTCTGGGCATGGAGCCTATTTGGGATTCTCTCTCTCTGCCCAACCACCTCCTTCTCTCCCTCTCTAAAAAAATTTAATAAACTTTGTTTAAAAAAGAGTTTGAGAGAAACGTGAATCAAGATTGGAATTTCTTTTGGAGTTGTGTTTTAAATGTAACAAAGGAACAAACCTCTGATGCTGTCATTATCATTAAGAAATTAATGAGGAGGGCAGCCCGGTGGCTCAGTGGTTTAGCGCCGCCTTCAGCCCAGGGCGTGATCCTGGAGACCCAGGATAGAGTCCCACGTCGGGCTCCCTGCATGGAGCCTGCTTCTCCCTCTGCCTGTGTCTCTGCCTCTCTCTCTCTCTGTGTCTCTCATGAATAAATAAATAAATAATCTTAGAAAAGAAGAAAGAAAGAAAAGAAAAGAAAAGAAAAGAAAAGAAAAGAAAAGAAAAGAAAAGAAAAGAAAAAAAGAAAGAAATTAATGAGGATTGATTTAAAATTCATAGATGTGGAGACGCCTGGGTGGCTCAGCAGTTAAGCACCTGCCTTGGGCCCAGGGCATGATCCTGGAGTCTCTGGATAGAGTCCCACATCAGGCTCCCTGCATGGAGCCTGCTTTTCCTTTGCCTGTGTCTCTGCCTCTCTCTCTGTGTCTTTCATGAATAAATAAATAAAATCTTTAAAACAAATAAAAAAATAAAATTCATAGATGTGGAATGTTAGTCAATAATAATAACAAATCCCATTCACATGTTAGCAAATAGTGAGATTATTTCTTTGAAGAAATTTCATATGTTGGGTAGGGTAATACTGATGTCTCCCAACCAAAGTATATTCTTCACACACTGAAAGTTGATCACCTTTGGTGTAATCAGCCATAAATACTTAAGAAAATAATCACATTAACATTGATCACATTAATCATATTAGTAATAAAAAATAAAATCAGTATTAGTAATAATAATCCTAACAGCCTGTATCTAAAGAAAATTTGATGTTTGCTTATTCATTTGTATATCATTTGTATTCTGAATTATCTTAGCACATTACACATTACAGCATGGACTTAACCATATAAAGGGTCTATGTCAAGCCATCTAAATAGATTTGCTTTTCAAAATACCAAAAGACCTTGTTTTTCTACTACAGGCATACCTCATTTTATTGCCCTTCACTTTATTGTAGTTCACAGCTACTGTATTTTTTTTTTTTTTTTACCAATTAAAGATTTGTGGCAACTTTGCCTCAAGCAAGTCTTTTGTCAATACTTTTACTACAGCATTTCATGTACGGGGCAGGTGCCGACACTGGGAAGGGAAGTAGCAGCAGGATGATTAGGAGAAGAAGGATGATTCCACACACGCTCAAGAGAGTATAGGAGACGATCCACAAAATGGGATCATTCAAAGACAGGGCGGGGACGCAGTTGCTGGCTATGTTGTCTGTCGAGAAAGGCCCAGAAATTTCAGACACTGGAGCACCTGCAATTTCTGCACAGGGGCTTGCTGCAAAGCCCACCCTCTTCCAAGCTCTGTCGAAGACCACGTAGAAGCCCTCCATCACGGTAGCACCAATCACCAGCGCGTTCGTGGAAGGTGAGATGCCGAATCGGTAACATTTATAATTCAGGCCAGCCCCCATCATGGGCTGGACGTACAGCTGAGGCAGGATGGTTATGCCGAATGACTGGCTGGAGTTCTCGTCTCTAGGTAGATGGAGATTTTAGGGAAGTAAGACCAAGGTATCTCCGAATTCGTCCAGCAAGCCAGCTGGGACCCAGTCCAGAAACCATCAGAGAATTCTGGAATCAAGAGACGTGCGGGTCACGGCTTCAACCACCACATTGAACACCTTCTGGGGCAGGCGCAGAAGCGTGGTACCGCTATCCACGATGGCCTTGTCTGCGTTATACTTTCTGCAGTCCAGATTCAGACTCTGGCCTCCAATTTCCAACTTCAGAATTTCTATCTGATAATACCACTCCTCCTTAATACGGGTATACCAGATGTCTCCTTTGTACAAACTCGGTTCAGTTCCACCCAGGACAAGACTACCTCCGTTGGTACCAGATCCAGCTACGGGCAGCCCCGCCCCCCACATCTGCATGGAGAAGACGTTGGGGGATCTTCGCCTGCGCAGCCAGAGAATCAAAGAAAGTCTCCAGGGAACTGGATGGCTTGGCCAGAGCAGCATATGAGAGTTCAAGTGTCTCATTCCATTTGATACCAGGCAGAAAGAAATTCTCGGACTCAAAGATAGTGGCAATGTTGACAAAGAAGGAGCTGTTGAAGCCTTTGGGGATGGTGACAAAGTCCTCCCCGACGATGTCAGTCCAGCTCCCTTGCGTGTAGTTCGCAGTGACATCAAAGCCCTTGGAGCGGTACGTACTGGACTTGTCTGCGTAGGAAGTACGACATCACTTCATGTCTCTGTGTCACATTTCAGTAATCTCACAGTATTTCAAACTTTATCATTACTATCATGTTTGTTATGGTGATCTGTGATCAGTGATCTTTGATAGAGCTATTGTAATTGATGGGAAGACACAAACCACACCCATATAAGACAGTGAATGTAATCAATAAATGTGTATCTGATTGTTCTATCAACTGGCTGTCCCTCCCATCTCTCTCCCTCTCTTTGTGCCTCCCTATTCTCTAAAACAAAACAATATTGAAATTAGGCCAATTAATAACCCTATAATGGTCTGTAAGTGTACAAATGAAAGGAAGAATCTCACTTCTCTCACTTTAAATTGAAAGCTGGAATGATTAAACTTAGTGAGGAAGGCATGTCAAAAGTTAGGCCTTTCATGCAAGTTAGCCAAGTAATAAGTACAAAGGAAAAGTTCTTGAAGGAAATTTAAAATGCTATTCCAGTGAACAAATGAATGATAAGAAAGCAAAAGAACAATATGACTGCTTATTGACAATGCCCCCTGGTTACCCAAAAGCTCTGATAGAGAAGAACAGTGAGATTCATGTTTTCATGCCTAACATAACATCCATTCTGCAGCCCATTGATCAAGAAGTCATTTCAACTCTCAAGTCTTATTTAAGGAATACATTTCATAAGACTAAAGCTGCCATAGATAGCAATTCCTCTGATGGATCTGGGCAAAGTAAATTGAAAAATTTCTGGAAAGGATTCTCTGTTCCATTACAGATACCATTAAGAATCATTGTGTTCACAAATTCCTTTAGCTTGTTTGTCCTGGAAACTCTTTATCTCTCCTTCTAGTCTGAATGACAGCCTTGCTGGATAAAGTATTCTTGGCTGCATTATTTTCCCACTTAGCACATATGGAAAATTTATTATGGTCTTATTTTAAGAAATTGCCACAGCCAACTCATCATTCAACAGCCACCATCTTGATCAGTCAACAACCATCAACATCAAAGCAAGGACTTCCACCAGCAAAAGATTAACTCACTGAAAGCTCAGATGATGACTAGCATTTTTTAGCAATAAGATATTGTTATTTAAAAAAAAGATATTGTGATTTAAAATATATATATATATATATATATTTAGACATAATGCTTTGCACATTTAATAGACTTCAATATAGTATAAAAAGAACTTCTAGGGCAGCCCCGGTGGCTCAGCGGTTTAGTGTCACCTTCAGTCCAGGGCCTGATCCTGGAGACCCAGGATCCAGTCCCACATCAGGCTCCCTGCATGGAGCCTGCTTCTCCCTCTGCCCGTGTCTCTGCCTCTCTCTCTCTCTGTGTCTCTCATGAATAAATAAATAAAATATTTTTTAAAAAAAGAACTTCTATATGTACTGGGAAACCAAAAATTTCGTTTGACTTGCTTTACTGCAATGTTTGCTTAATTATGATGGTCTGGAACTGAACCCACAATATCTCCAAGGTATGCTTATATGTTGTCTCTAATACTCTGGCATAGATATAGGAAAGTTTCCTAAGGGATTCCAGCATTTTTGTGTATTTAAAGCTCATGGGTAGCACACATTAAGAAAGAAGTATGGCTGATTTTTTTAAAAAACAAAGACTGAATTATAATAAATACAACATAAATATATAAATGCAAATATACATACAAGAAGGCAGGCAGGATAGTTAGTACTCGAAATCATAACAATGTTGTACCGTGTTTTATGATTCCTCTGAGTTTGTCTCATGGACACACCACATACTTAAAATAATTTTGTGGGGGCACCTGGCTGGCTCAGTTTGTTAAGTGACCACCTTCAGCTCAGGTCATAATCCTGGGGTCCTGGGATCCAGCCCTAAATAGGACTCCCTGTTCAGGGGGGAGCCTGCTTCTCCCTTTCCCTCTGCCCTCCCCCCTGCTTTTGTTTTCGCTCTGTCTCTCTCTCTCTCTGTCAAATGAATAAACAAAATCTTTTAAAAAATAAAAAATAACAATTTTGTGATTAGGAGCTTAAATTTAGTGACTAAAGGTTAAAATTAAAAGAAGAAGATTAGGAATATCTGAAAAATATAGACTACCTAGTGAGTTGTTTTGGTCATGCTAAATAGCAGAGGAAAAATATAATATAATAAAGATCAATGAAATCAAGAACTGGTTCTTTGAAATGATAAACAAAATTGATAAAACTTTAGCCAGGGTCATCAGGAAGAAAAGAGGGAACAAATAAATAAAAGTCAAAGTGAAAGAAGAGAAGGAACAAATGACACCTCAGAAATGCAAAGGATTATAAGAGACCACCATGAAAAAAGTATATGCTAACAAACTGGACAACTTAGAAGACATTGATAAATTCCTAGAAATATACAATCTTCTGAGACTGAATGAGAAAAAAAAATCTGAACAGACCAATTAGTAGCAATGAAATTGAATCAATAACCAAAAAACTTCCAGCAAACAAAAGTCTAGGATCAGATGTTTTCACAGATGAATTCTACCAAAGGTTTAAAGAAAAGTTAATGCCCATTCTCCTCAAACTATTCCAAAAAAAAAAAGAAGAAGAAGGAAAGTTTCTAAATACAGCATACGAGGCCAGCATTACCCTGATACTAAAATCAGACAAAAATATTATTAAAAAAGGAAACTACAGGTCAATGTATCCCTGATGAACATAGATGCAAAATTCAACAAAATATCAACAAACCTCTTTCAACAATACATTCATTCAAAAGGATCATTCAGGGGATGCCTGGATGGCTCATGGTTGAGTGTTTTTGCCTTCGGCTCACAAGTGATCCTGGGGTCCAGGGATTGAGTCCCACAGGGAGCCTGCTTCTCCCTCTCCCTATGTCTCTGCCTCTCTCTGTGTCTCTCATGAATAAATACATAAAATCTTGAAAAAAAAAAAAAAGGATCATTCGGGGCACTTGGGTGGCTCTGTCGGTTAAGTGTCTGCCTTCCATTCAGGTCATGATCTCAGAACCCTGGGATCCCAGGTGCCCCACATCAGGCTCCCTGCTCAGCAAGGAATTTGTTTCTCTCTCTCCCTCTGCCGCTTCCACTGCCTGTGCTCTCTCTCTCACTTGCTCTCTCAAATAAGTAAAATCTTAAAAAAACAAAACAAAACAAAACAAAACAAAACAAAACAAAAAAACATCATTTGGGGGTGCCTGGGTGGCTTAGTCCAATTCTTAGTTTCAGCCCAGGCTGTGATCTTAGGGTTGTGAGACTCAACCCTGAATGGGGCTCTACACTCAGCGGAAAGTCTACTTAAGATTCTTTCCCTCTCCCTTTGCCCCGCTCCACCACTCACATGTGTATGTGTGCTCTCTCACTCAAATAATCTTTTTTTTAAAAGTATCATTAAAAAAAAAGGATCATTTTTTATGATTCAGTGGGATTTTATGCAAGAATGATTCAAATATTCACAACTCAATCAATGTGATATATCAAATAAATGAAGGATAAAAATATGTCATTATCTCAACAGATACAGAATAAGTATCTGACAAAATTCAACATCCAAAAAGTTAGCATAGAGGATAAAAAAAATTCAACATAATAAGGGCATATATGACAAACCTATAGCTAATGTCATACTTAATGGTAAAAAACAAAGCTATTTCTCTAAGATTAGGAACAAGACAAGGATGTATGCTCTCACCATTTTTATTCAACATAGTACTGGAAATTCTAGCCACAGCAATCAGACAACACAAAGCAATGAAAGGCATTCAAATTGGTAAGGAAGAAGTTAAACTGTCACTACTTGAAGATGACATGATATTATATATAGAAAACCCTAAGGACTCCAGAGACCAAAAAACTCTAAAAACTAATAAATGAATTCAGTCAAGTTACAGGTACAAAGTTAATACACAGAAATTGATGTGTTTCTATACTAATAATGAAGTAGAAAGAGAAGAAAACAATTCCATTTACAATGGCACCAAAAAGAATAAAACAAAGGAATAAAATTAACCAAGGAGATGAAAGACCTATATTCTGAAAACTATAAAACACTGATGAAAGAAACTAAAGACTATACAATGTATCCTGTGTAATGTATATAAATGTTGACCTGTGTTGTACACCTGAAATTCATATAATATTGCTTGTCAACTACATTTGAAAAATTCCTTTTTCCAATATGTACAAAAATAAATAAGTAAATAGATGTACTACATACATGACAATAATGTTACAGGGTTATTGCCTTAGGAATTTAGTTTTTTGTTTTGTCTTAGGTGTTTTTTAATTTCAGTTGTCAGTCTGTAGTAATAGATTTGTAATAATTCATGCACATTGCCTTTTCTTCTAGGAATTAACAAGCATAATTGTTATCCATTTTCAGATTTAAAATTACAACCGTGCCTCTATTCTTTTATGACACTATAAAATAACACTGACTATATTCCCTATCTTTTATCCCCATGAGTTATTCCATAACTGAAAGCCTGTATCTCCCACTCCACTTCACCATTTTGCCAATTCCCCTGCTTGCCTCTCCTCTGGCAAATATCAGTTTGTTCTCTGTATTTGTGGGTTTGTTTCTGCTTTTTGTTTGTATTGCTTTTTAGATTCCACATAAAAGTGAAATCGTATGATATTTGTTTTTCTCTGTCTGACTTATTTCACCTTGCATAATGCCTTCAAGATCTATTCATGTTATTGCAAAATGGCAAGATCTCATTTTTTTCTATGGCTGAGTAATATTTCATTGTAAATGTATATACAAGGAAGTGTGGTATATGCATTCTTCTATCAATGGACACTTAGGTTGCTTCCATATCTTGACTATTATAAATAGTGCTGCAATAAACATAAGGGTGCAGAGACCTTTTTAGGTCTCTGAAAATTTAGCATTTTCATATTCTTTGGGTAAATATCCAGAATAGAATTCCTGGGTTATATGGTATTTCTTTTTTTTTTTTTTTTTTAAGATTTTACTTATTTATTCATGAGAGACAAATAGAGAGAGAGAGAGAGAGGCAGAGACACAGGCAGAGGGAGAAGCAGGCTCCATGCAGGGACCCCGATGTGGGACTCGATCCTGGGTCTCTAGAATCAAGTCCTGGGCTGAAGGCGGTGCTAAACCGCTGAGCTGCCCTATATGGTATTTCTATTATTGATTTTTCAAGGAACCTCCATACCGTTTTCCACACTGGCCATGCCATTTTACATTCCTGCCAACAGTGCACAAGTGTTCTCTTTTCTCCACATCCTTGACAACACTTGCTATTTTTTGTCTTTTTGATGATATCTCATTGTGGCTATTTGTATTTTCTTATTGATTAGTGATGTTGAACATATTTTCTTATGTCTGTTAGTCATCTGTATTCCTTTTTTGGAGAAATGTCCATTCAGGTCCTCTGCCCACTTTTTTCTTTTTTTTTTTTTTTTTTTTTTG
The DNA here is from genome assembly GCF_048164855.1 of Canis lupus baileyi. NCBI lineage: Eukaryota > Metazoa > Chordata > Mammalia > Carnivora > Canidae > Canis > Canis lupus. Next base: position 35,357,349 of record NC_132844.1, on the reverse strand, counting down.
CCCATTTTTTTCATTGGATGTTTGGGTTGTTTTGATTGAGCTGTATGAGTTCTTTATATACTCTGGATATTAACCCTTTATCAGTTGTATCTTTTTCAAATATCTTCTCTTATTCAGTAAGCTGCCTTTTTGTCTTGTTGATGGATTTCTTCACTGTATAAAAGTTTTTTGGTTTGATGTAATCCTATCTTTTAGTTTTACTTTTGTTATCCTTGCCTAAGGAGGCATATCTATATCTATCTATATCTATGTATCTGTATCTATATGTATATCTATGTCTATAATAATGGCCAATGTCCAAATGTTAAATGCTTATGTTTTCTTCTAGAGTTTTTTTATGGTTTCTGGTCTTATATTTAAGTTATTAATCTATTGTAAGTTTATTTTTGTATAGGGTATAAGAAAGTGATCCAGCTTAATTCTTTTGTGTGTAGCTGTCCAGTTTTCTCAGCACCATTTACTGAAGAGACTGTCTTTCCCACATTATATATTCCTGCCTCCTTTATTATAGATTAAATGACCATATACATGTGCACTTATTTTTGGACTCTCTATTCTGTTCAATTGATCTATGTGTTTATTTTTGTGCCAGTACTATACTGTTTAGATTATTACCACTTCATAGTAGATCTTAAAATCTGGGATTCTGATACCTCTAGCTTCATTTTTCTTCTCAAGATTGTTTTGGGGCCTTTTGTGGTTCCATACAAATTTTGGAATTATTTGCTCTAGTTCTGTAAAAAAAAATATTTTGAGATGGATTTTATTAAATCTACAGATTGCTTTGGTAGAATGGACATTTTAAAAGATTAATTCTTCCAATCCATGAGTAAGCTGTATCTTTCTACTCATTTGTGTCATCTTCAATTTCATTTACCAGCATCTTACAGTTTTCAGAGTACAGATCTTTCACCTCTTTGATTACATTTATTTTCAGTGTTTTATTCTTTTTGGTACAGTTGCACATGGGATTATTTTCTCAATTTCTATTTCTGATAGTTTGTTAGAGGTATATTAAAATGCATTATTTCTATATACTATATTATTAGTATACAGAAATATTTCTGTACATTAGTTTTGTATCCTGAATTGACTTATTAGTTCTGAGAACTTTTTGGTGGAGTGTTTGGGGTTTTCTTTTTTAAATTTTTTTTAAATTTTTATTTATTTATGATAGTCACAGAAAGAGAGAGAGAGAGAGAGAGAGAGAGAGAGGCAGAGACATAGGCAGAGGGAGAAGCAGGCTCCATGCACCGGGAGCCTGATGTGGGATTTGATCCCGGGTGTCCAGGATCGCGCCCTGGGCCAAAGGCAGGCGCCAAACCGCTGCGCCACCCAGGTATCCCTGTTTGGGGTTTTCTATATAACACCATGTCATCTGCAGATAGTAACAGTTTAACTTCTTCTTTACCAATTTGGATGCAAATCATTTCTTTGTGTTACGTGATTGCTGTTGCTAGGACTTTAGTACTATATTGAATACTAGCTGTGAGGGTGGACATACTTGCCTTGTTCCTGTTCTTAGAGGAAAAGCTCTCTGTTTTTCACCAGTGAGTATGATGTTAGCTATTGATTTGTCATACATGGCCTTTATTATGTTGAGGTAAGTTTCCTTTATACCTGCTTTGTTGAGTTTTACCATAAATGGATGTTAAATTTTCTCAAGTGCTTTTTCTGCATCTATTGTAGTGATCATATGATTTTTATCCTTCTGTTTGTCAATATGATTGATTGCAGATATTGAACCATCGTTGGTTTCCTGGAATAAGTCCCACTTGATCATGGTATATGAAGTGCATCGATTTAGGAAGGAGAACTACAGAAGTGTTCCTGGAACTTTTCAGGTGACTATAAAACAATTCAAAATTACTTTTAAAAAAAGATAATATGTATACAATAAATTACAAAAATCAAAACAGTAAAAAAAAGAAAGAAAAGTAAATCTCCCATCCATCTTAGTTTTCTTCACAGAAGAAAATGACTGCTACCAGTTTCTTAGGGCTAAAACAATCTTCTTTTACATGGTTTTTATGACTTATCTTCTTCAAAACTGTTTATTCCCTCTGTACTTCCACTTCAGTTGTCTCCTACCTTAAACCATATACTTATTCTAGATAGTATAGTCATAAAGAGGACCAGTTCTTCACAGTCTGAAAGAGGCTAATACAAGAAACATGTAACTGCTAAAGTTAATCAATGTATCAAAATGATGATAATGGACTTTGGATACTTTCCTTCAATATGAAAGAGAACTTCTCTTTTATCAAGGTGTATTTTCAGACTATTGGTTTATCTGAGGCAATCACTATGCCAGGATGAGTTATACAAATCAGGCACACCTTGGAACTGGGGGGTCAGTCCCCCAAAGCCATGGTGGCTAAACAATGGGACAAGGTAAAAATGGATCCTCACAGTGACACTGACACAAATTTGAAGAAGACATAATTTATTTGATTCTTAAATTAGAAATCCAAAACAAAATGCATGACTTGACTAAGATTCTGAGGATAAATTAAGTATACTTACCTACACAGGACTAGGCAATGTTCTTCTACAGACTTAATAGAAAATTATTACAAAATTATTCCATATTATAATCCAGTGTTTATTGGAATAAAGACATCTTTTGATGATATAACAAGTATTCAGGAGAATACCAATTTCTGTGTATGACCACAAAGCTACTAATGTTGGAAGACTGCTGAGATCAATAACTGGGACTTGACTAATGTTGCTTTCACTTTATTTTACTATTAAATTAACAAAAAGAAATATGAAACTTAAACAAGATATAGTGGTATAAATGAGTGGAAGGTGTTCCCTAATGCTGTTCCTTTCTCACAGAGTTAGGTCCTAAGTTCTGCCACTGGGGAGAGGTCAAGTCTATATTCAAGGACTGGTCCTATTGCCACAAGAGAAAAAAAATTTTTTTGCATCATAATGCACCATTGGGCCTTGCTAAAATTTCAGTCCAGTAGGCTTGGCTACAAGCCACCAGGCCTATAATATATCCAGACTCAGAAACATAAAAGTATATAAATTATAAGATAATTTAGCAAATATCTATTGCATACCTACTAAATGTTCAAAAACATGCCAGACACTGGAAAATGACAAATTTATTTTTTGTATCTAACTTTTACATTTGGTTTGATTTCACTTCCAGAGATACATATACACCCATTTTGAGGGAAGGTAGAGATTCCTGTGATGTTTTATTTGTGCAACAACTATCTCAATAACATCTCAAAAACATTTATCAAGCAGCTGATTGAACTGTGGTCCAGGATTCTTTTTCTCCCATGGTGGTATTATTGTGGAAGATTTTACATTATCACAGCAATTAAAAAAAAAACATTCTTAGGAATATGAGCCCAAATATTCCTAGTTCATAAATGATATTCCAGATAGGTTCTAAATCCAGACACTAAAGACAGCCTAACCTATACACTTGCCTTAAACAGATCAGCTATTTAAAATTGTTTCCAAGTAGCCCGATTTAGTCATTATAGTAGGTAAAAAGGAAATAGCATCAACTTCCTGTTCCTCTATTCTTTCACGCCTAGCCTAGCCTCAGGGTGGACTGCTCTTCTAGTTCAAATAGTCTTCCCTTTTGGATAGATATGACTGGCTACTGACATCGTGTTAATGGCTCCCTAGGACCATGGCTTGTCTATAAGTCATCCACAAGCCTTTTCTGGGGAAGTAGCTACAGAAGCAAGCTAGGGTCTCAGAGCTAGTGTTTTCACCTCTCATTCAGATTTTACATAATGCTCTCTAGCCTGTTTCTGTCTATAGAAATGGGACTTGTCCTACACTGCCAAATTTGTTACATAAGAGGCAAGGGACTTTGCATAGTAAAGATCCATTCATAAAACCAAATACCTAAATGCTTTATCTTGCTTAGAACTACAAAGGTCAGTAATAAATAGGAAATAAAATAGTTTCATGGGCATGAGAGATGCTGAACAATACAAAATGTTTTAAAATTCACTATATAATACATTCCAATCCAAAACATTACTAAATTATGACTACTTCCCAAGAAGAAATAATCATAAATGTTAAGTAATTTCTTATTAAAAGCCTGAAATCTCCTTCCATCTCCCCAAATGAGACAATTTCATAAGAACCTAAATCTCCAGTTTGTCGCATTATGGATAATTGCTGGTATCTATTCTTAAGAATATTATACTGTTTGCCTTTCTAATACATTGAAACCAAGGTTGTAGTACATGGCTATATTATAGTCACCATGTAAATTCTATACCTTTATTTTTTTTTATACCTTTAATAAACCAAGCTTTGCAACATTATGTTTTCACAATATTAAGACAAATCTAAATTTTCCATAATTATTTTCTAGGAAAAGATCAAATGACATAATTCAAGATAGCTATTGATTTTAAGGTAAAACCAAGTGAAAGTACCAAAAGTTGACCATTTTTGACATACAAAACCAGTAACTTCATTTGATTCCACCTAATTCCATGTGTTTTTCAAGAATAATGTGCACAAACCAAATACTAATCATCATAACAGAGAAATAGTAGAGGAATCAACTGCAATTACTTAGAATTGTCATAATGGACACATAAAATAGTTTTCCCACATCCAAGATTATAGAATTTGTGTGGTTTTCATACCTAAAATCTTAAACCCATAAGGACAACAAGGCCTGACAGAAGAGGATAAATATATAAACCGGGAAAATCCATAATGACCATATTTTTGTTTCAAGAAAAGGCATATTTTTAGGGGCACTGGGTGGCACAGTGGTTGAGCATCTTTGGCTCAGGTCATGTTCCCAGAGTCCTGGGATCGAATCCGGCATCAGGCTCCCCACAGGGAGCCTGCTTCTCCCTCTGCCTATGTCTCTGCCTCTCTCTCTGTGTCTCTCATGAATAATTAAATAATTTTTTAAAAAGATACATGTTTTTAAAAGAAAATGATAACATCGTTAAACTCTGGAGGCTCAAGAAAGATGTCTAAAAAAACATAGATTTATTTATTAGCTTAAAATCATTCAAAAATACTAAAAAACACTAAGAAGAAAGTAAGTTACCTATAATCCAAAAACTATTTAAAATTCCATAGAAAAGACAAGGTCCTTCATATCAACCTTCTAATCCCTTTCTTCTGAAATAGCCTAACTACACAGATAGTTATATTTACTTATAAACTTATTTTTGTAAAAATGAAATTCAACTGTAATTTGCTTTTTCTTTTTTAATTAATCACAGCTACTTTCCTGATCAGTACAAACAGATCTCTTTCACTGGCTTAAATAGCTGTAAGTATCATCATTAAGTAAACAGTCTGATATATTTCATCATTTCTTTATCCTTATGATAGATTTTTCAGCACTTATTCTATTATGTTTGTATGAATGGAAAATGACTGTGTCCCCTTTACACTAGGGTGGTAGACAAAGGTTTGGTAAACTTTAAAGTCATCAAAGCACCTTCTTGAAAAATACAACTTAGAAAATAACCTACATTTGTTTTAGACTATGTTATCTTGAGGAATAAAAGAATCAGAGAAAGAAAAGCAGTAAGAAACATACACATATACATAAACAGATGTGTAGTTGGAGAAAGAGAAAGTGATTATCTCACACGTTTATGTTTATAATGAGACAACATTAAGAAAATGAATAAGGAAGCTAGTTATAAAATGAAATTTTTAATCTCATAAGGTGAAGGTGTTTAAAGTCTAAAACTCTGAGTGCAAGTTAACTTACTTTTTTCGTGCTTTGAGGATTTGTATTTGTTGACTTGTTCAAGAAATGAAGCAGTTTAAATTGCAAAGTGAAGTTAATGAAAAATGAAAAATCTCAATCATCTTTAGTTGGAAGCAGCACTACAGGACAGCATTTTCAGAAAATTGTGTTGCAAGCTACTAGTATATTGCTTTTGCTGTTATTAACTGGAGACAAAGAACTGAGGGATAAAAAGCCAGAAAGAAGGCCATCAGCAGACTTCAATAAACAGGGCAAATAGTGAAAATCTAAATAAATACATTTCGTTACCATTTTTATGCATTGTTTCATGTATAAAATTTTACTTCTGGCCAATGATGATATTCTATCTTTGGGATCACTACCATATGATAATGAAAAAGGGGAGCATGAACTTTGGAGTCGAGATGGATGTGGGCTAAAATCCCAGCTCTATACTTTTCTAGCTGAGTCATCTTGGAAAAGTTATTTAAACTTTTGAGGGTCTCAGTTTCCATTCCAGAACAAAAATAACATAGATGCTGTTGTTAGTATATGTCAATAAATATTGGTTAGGATATGTAGCTAATATACCTAGCAAATCATATTGAGAGCACTGCCTTTGCATAAACGAAACACACTACTCCAAGCACTGGTATTCTCAGCTCATTCCCATCACCTTTGAGCTTATTAGAAATGCAAATTCAGGGATCCCTGGGTGGCGCAGCGGTTTGGCGCCTGCCTTTGGCCCAGGGCGCGATCCTGGAGACCCGGGATCGAATCCCACATCGGGCTCCCGGTGCATGGAGCCTGCTTCTCCCTCTGCCTATGTCTCTGCCTCTCTCTCTCTCTGTGTGTGACTCTCATAAATAAATAAAAATTTAAAAAAAAAAAAAAAAAAAAAAAAAAAAAAAAAAAAAAAAAAAAAAAAAAAAAAGAAATGCAAATTCATGGGGCCCACTCAGATTTACTAAATTAGATGGAACCCAGGAAATTGTTTTATAATTTCTCCAATTGAATTTTGTGCACGTTAAAGTTTGAGAACTCTGCCTCAGAATCCAGCTAGACATGATTTTCATGTGATAATTTCCATTAAAGGATCCAGCAGTCATTTACATTAGGCACAGGAAGCACAGTGCCTGTGGCCTATGATACTTTCAGAGGCTTATAAAAAAAAGTTTTAATATTATTTCTTCTAAAATCTAAAGAAAAAAATAACATAATGATAATAAATATGTAATAATGAATTCAGCCTGGAATCCAGCCTTAAAAAAACTAAGTTTAAATTTTTTTTTTTTTTAAATATAGTTTCAGGGGCACTTGGGGGGCTCAATCAGGCATCTGCCTTCAGCTCAGGTCATGATCTCAGTCCTGGGATCCAGCCCTGCATCTGGCTCCCTGCTCAGCAGGAAGTCTGCTTGTTCCTCTGTCCTTCCCCCTGCTCATTCTCTCTCTCTCTCAAATAAATGAAATCTTTAAAAAAATATATATAGTTTCAAATATAGCACTATAAATCAGGCTTTGAAAATCTTTGGGCAGCCCCGGTGGCTCAGAGGTTTAGCACCACCTTCAGCCAGGGGTGTGATCCTGGAGACCCAGGATCTAGTCCCACATCGGGCTCCCTGCATGGAGCCTGCTTCTCCCTCTGCTTGTGTCTCTGCCTCTTTCTTTCTCTCTGTGTCTCCAATCAATCAATAAATAAAATCTGAAAAAAAAAAAAAAAAAACAAAACTTTAATGTGTTTCTTGTGGAAGAAGAGACTTAAGAAAGCCAAAGTGCCTAGGGTCCAGGAAAGTCAAATTCAACCCCGTCACCTGAAAACTTCACTGTTCATTTATTAATGTTGATACTGAAGATATCTGGTAGGAACTATTATAAGAAACCTATGTTATTCTGAGGATACATTCACTGACAATTAAAAAAATATTAGTTCGAGCTTCACTTAATCAAAGGCTTAAAAATTTAAACATTAAAATTTTAGCCAATAAACTACCTACTGAAGTTCTAGGAAAAAACCTGCCATATGGAACAGGGACAAAAAGCATGGACTAAAAGAACTGGAAATAATAGAGGAGCTTCATATGAAGCATGATAGGATTAAATAAGAGCAAAAATAAGATAATCAACAAGTTGAAAGTGAAGTGGAATATTATAATGTAGAAATTATATTAAGACAAACTTAAAACCTACTTATAACAGAAATTTATACATTATTCTCATTTAAGACTGTTCACTTTATCTGACACAAATGCATTTAGCCCTTCAAAAACTACCAACCAGACATAATTTGCAGAACCTACTGTCTTCCGAATTGTATTTAGTAGTGGACTATGTATTGTGCTTTTAAGTGTAGTGCTTAGGGACACCTGGGTGGCTCGGTGTTTGAGCGTCTGCCTTTGGCTCAAGGTGGGGGATCCCAGGTCTGGGGATAAGAGTGCCACATTGGGCTCCCTGTGAGGAGCCTGCTTCTCCCTCTATGTCTCTATATCTCTCATGAATGAATAAATAAAATCTTTTTTTTAAAGTGTAGTGCTTAAAAGAACAAGATTGAGAATTGTGTTTTCCAAGAAATATATGTATTTAAACTGGGTTACTATTTTATTAATAACTATTCAGCATAAAATATGAACCAGTTTATTCTAGTACAGTTGACCCTTGAAAAAGGCAGGGGCTGGGGCACCCATGTCCCCATGCAATGGAAAATCTGCATATAATTTTTGATTCTCCAAAAACTTAACTACTAACAGCCTACTGTTGACTGAAGTCTTCCTGATAACTTAGTCAATTAACATATTTTGCATGATATATGTATTATATATCATATTCTTATAATAAAATAAGCTAGACAAAAGGAAATGTAATTTAAAAATCACAAGGAAGAAAAAATAGTAAGGGAGAGAAAATACACTTTTAGTACTGTACTGTATTGAAAAAATTCCACATTATTGTAAGTGGACCCATGCAATTCAAACCCAAGTTGGGCAGGGGTCAACCACAGTTTTGTATGCAACATTTTAAATCTGGCTAAAATAGAGGAAACACCAGCTGTGATACAAAAGAAGAATTTGTAGCCATATTCAGAGAGAAAGCTTTGTTATTATATATCCATTACCAACTCAAGTCCTCCTTTTGTCAGTTCCTGGCCTCTTCAAAAGTTGTTTCAGCACTTAATCTTCAAAGCCAGGCCCTAGCTTCATATATGGATTGCTGATCCTTTTTAGGGCATTTATCATAGATTTCTACCACAATGTTACTTAGGGCAAAGACATTTTCTGGACTTCTGAAAAGATTGAATTAGATGGTTTCTAAGGTTCTAGAATTCTATGATTCTGAATTTTCCTTGGCAAAGATTAGTTTTAATGTTTTTTTCATTTGTTCATTCATTCAGCAGATATGTATTAACCTACTGATGCAAGGCTCTATTTAGACAAAAAGTGCATTGAGGATGGAGGATAAAACATGTTCAAAGGCTCTGAAGTAGAAAAAAAGATGAAGCATTTGTGGAACTGAAAGAAGTACAAAATGGTTGCAGCTTAATGAGAAGGTGAAAATGCTATTAAGATGAGGCTCATGAAGTAGTTAGGGAGGGCCCAGATCAAGTAAGGATTTAGGATTTTATCCTAAGAGCAACAGGAAACCTTTGAATGGTTTTAAACAGGAAGGTGCTTTGATCTGATTTTTTTTTTTTAAGGCTCATTGTAGCTTTTGTGCGAGAAAGGATTAGAAGATGGGTAGAGAATATGGAATGGCCTGTTTGAAGCTGTTATTACAGTGGTATGGCTGGGAGGTGATCATGGCTGAGACTAGGGTGGGCTCATTAGAAATGGAAAAAAATGTGAATAGATTCAAGACATACCCAAGGATGTAGATTTAATTAAAAAACAAGTCAAGAGTGATTCCTAGGTTTCTAGTTTGTGAAAGTAGGTAGATGGCAACACTTTGTATTGAGCAAGAACGCCAGCAAAGGAGTAGCTTTGGGGAGGGTTTCATGTTCTTGGATCCTTTCAAAGGTCCTGTAGTCTGTCTTAATTCTGTTTTCCTCTGAATTCTGTTTGCATAGGATGATTGTGTAGCCTTGCAGATGTTGGTCCTTTGGGCATCACAGTTGACCATTGTGGTTGGAGATGGGATGTTTGCATCACTGAGTTTGGAAGAGTAGGTCTACGGTTTGAACTTGGTAGTGAGCGACCAGACTAAGTGAGTAAAAAAAACATTAGAGAAGATGGGGCATTAGAAATACAATTTTGGGTGGCAGGACTCTGCTTTGCTTTGTTTTTCCTTTTTTCCAAATTTTCTTTAATGGAATAATTAGGAAAAATGAAGTAGCTTATTATATTCACTTTATTACCCATTCAAACTTAAAATAGTCTAACTTTTCTCCATTAAATTTATTTACTTTTGTATATTTTTTTTATTGGAGTTCGATATGCCAATATATAGCATAACACCCAGTGCTCATCCTATCAAGTGCCCCCCTAAATTTATCTTTTATGCCAGAATTAAATTGTGTTTAATATGACAAGTTAGCTTACATCTCAATAAAATTTGCTAAATTTAACAATAAAGACATGTTAGACTTTTAATAAAAACTGACTATATAACTCAGAGATTGATTTTGTAATTAGTCATATTTCTAATATTCAAAAGCATTTTCAATAACATCCCTGGGTATCATTCAAAACGTATGTATGAAGAAGGGCTGCTAATTATTTGTAAGTATACTAAATATATATTTGTATATATACAAAATATATCTACATTTCAGGGACATATCCTTAATCTGATGTTTTCTAGGCCTAAATACCTAAATAAAGAGATACGTAATAGTACCAATTCTTAATTGATAATGTTCATATAGAAGAGTAGTGATTCCTGAAAAATCTTTATTTTGTTTATTTATTTAACATTTTATTTATTTATTCATGAGAAACACAGAGAGAGAGGCAGAGGGAGAAGCAGTGTCCATGCAGGGAGCCTGACTTGGGACTCGATCCCAAGTCTCCAGGATCAGGCCCTGGACTGAAGGCGGTGCTAAACCGTTGAGCTACCCAGGCTGCCCCTGAAAATATCTTTAATCTTATACTTAAATATGGAAACTGCTCATTTCACTTGTAATTGCAGATTCAAAGACTAACTTAAACTCAACGGAAAGGAATTTAGAGGTTTAATCTACTGGTTTTCATAATGTCCCCTAATCAGCAGCATCTTACATCACATGGGAACTTATTAAAAATGCAAAATTTCAGGCACACTCCAGAGCTACCGAATCGGAAACTCTAGGGGTGGGGTAGAGCAATGTGTTGTAACAAGACTTTCCATATGATTTTTGATGCCACACTTTTAAAGTTGGAATTACTGTTCCCATAGTTTAGCTGAAATTCACAACAGAAATAAGACAAAGAACTTTGTCTTAAAAGATCCTAACTCAGATTGCTTAAAAGACATCTTTTATAGAACTCCACCTTGTTTCCCATTCCATGTATATTAGTTTTCTCTAGTTGCTGTAATAAACACTAACTTAGAACTTAACAAAAATGTGTTACCTTACGGTTCTACAAGGTCAGAGGTCCAGTATTTTGTCTCATTGAGCTAAAATCAAGGTGTTTGCTTTGCTTTCTGGAAGCTCTAAGGGAGAATCAGTTTCCTTGCCTTTTCTGGAAGCTGGCTTCCAGAGTCCACCCACATTCCTTGACTTCCGGCACCTTTTTTCCATTTTCGAAGCCAGTATGCATGTATTAAGTCAGAGACTATTTTTTAAAACTGCATTTTTGGAGTCTGTGCAAATGAGTCCAGTCACCCACATCTGCCTACCATCCACACGCCTCAGTATATTATACTGTCACTGACACAGACCCTATGTCATAGAGCATCCAACTAGATCATTCAATATACTCAACAAAGATAACCAAGTATAATAATATTACCTTCACTAAATCAGGAAAGATTATTCATTTTAGGATAAGATTTTTAAAGAAGTTTTAAAGGAAAAGGTTTTCTGCTTATGCCTTGTCTAGCAGGACAATTACACCAATTAGAACAATTCATTCCTCAAAGGGACTGCACAGTCATGGTTTTACCGCATCGTTTTAATAGCTGTTGAATTTTTCGTTTTTGAAAGAGGGATAGTGAGGGATTTGAAAAAAAATGTTTGCTTAGAGGACCCCACACCTGAAAAAAATGGGAGTTTTGGCGGTGGAACGATGCATAACTTCTTTCCTTTTCTGTGATTCTGGATTTTCACTAATGAATGTCTTATTGTTACAATTTCAAAAAGCCAAAGAAAAAAGGAAAAGAAAACCGATTGTGATATAATAACCTGCAATTAATTCTAAGGCCTGACTTGTAATTCTAAGGCCTGGTTTTTGAAGTCTCAGGTACTCATGACAGCATTTTTTTTCTTTTTTACTCTGTCATCCAAAATGTAGAGTATACAATCTTCCTTGTTAAATTATTTTGAAAACTTCTTTTAAAATGAATGAAGACCACAGATCATTTTCTACACACGACTACACTACCTTCACTGTACCTTCCCTCTTCAGTTGCCTATGGTTTAAATTCTAAGGCCTGGTCAGAGAGTGGAACTTTTAACATTTTTTTTTTTTTTAGGCAATCGTGGTGCCACAGGGCCCGATCTCATCACCAGCCTGGCTTCGAAGCGCTCACACACCGCGTCTGCTTACGGGGCCCTCGGCGGTCAAGATTTTTGGGCGAAACGTGTGTAAAGGCCGAGCCGGCGCTGCGCGGGGCCGGGCCTATTGACAGGCGCCCGGGCGGGAGCCGCAAGCCTGAGTTCCGTGCGGCGCTGCAGACCGCTCAGCCCTCCAGCCGAGCCCGGGCTCCTGAGGGGGAGCGGCGCTGGGGGCGCTGGGGGCGCTGGGGGCGGCGGCGGCGGCGGCGGCGGGGTGGGGGCGGGAGCCGGGCGGCAGCTCCAGCGCCCGTGGGGGAGGAGCGGCGGCGGCGGCGGCGGCGGCGGCTGGAGCTGCTGTGGCGACGGACGCGAGGCGGTGGCAGAGGAGACCCACCCCTGTCCACATGGACAGTCGCGAAGGCCTCCGCTGATGCATTCACGCCTGGGCGGGGTGGGCGGACGGCCGTAGCGGCGGCGGCGGCTGCAAAAGGGAGCGAAGGGCCTCGGGGCGCCTGACGGTCGCGGAGACCTCGCCGCCCCGGCGCGGCGGCTGCGGCCATCTTACGGCCGGGGGTAACGAAGGGAGGTGTGTTTGTGTGCTCGCCTTCAGCCTCTCTTCCTGGGGCCCACGGCTGAGGAGAGCGTCTCAGGCGGCCCGGGTAGGCGGTGGATGGGGAGTCGTGGGCCGAGAGGAACTGGGCCCGGGAAGCGTCGTCGCCGTCGTCGCCGCTCGCGTTGCCCCGGAGGGGCCTGAGGAGGAGCCCAGGCCGCGGGCCTCGCCACCCGCCAGCCCGCGGAGAGGCCCCGAGCGCCCGGCCGGCTTTTGTGTAGGCCCATCCGGACGTGGGAGCGCCGCCCCCCGCCCCCACCCCACCCCCACCCCCACCCCTGACGGCCGAGTTCTAGGCCCGCAACCCTGCGGCGGCTACCCTCGTGCGGCGCGGCCCCTCATCCCGGCGAGCGCGGCGGTGCTGTGGGCCATGGATTAAGAAGGAGGCGGCGTGGGAGGAGGAAGATGGCGGCTGGCAAGAGCGGCGGCAGCGCAGGGGAGATTACTTTTCTGGAAGGTAACATCTATTTCTGCCCTCGCAGGGGGTGGGGTGGGGAAATACAGGGAAGTGTGGGCCCCCTGGTCTCCGGATATTCAGTTATTCGCGTTGGGTGGGTTTGGGGTGGGGGTGGGTAGAGGCGCTTGAGGGGGGGGCGGGGGCTGCCGGGGCGATGGCGGGGAGGGGATGGATGTGCTGCGAGCACGCCGGGGTCGAGTCCGCCGATGCTGGGGGGCTCGGCGCGGGGTCGGGGTGCGGGGGGTCCGGATGCGAGCTGGAGTTGGTGGGTGCCCTCTGAGGGTGCACCGGTTATAAGTCTTGGTCGTTTTAAGATGTTTTTGATGGTGGCCTAAGGATGAGCAGCAGATCGCTTTCAGATCTGTTGGACGTTCGTGGAAAAGTTTCAGACGGCTGAGGTCGGGTGAAATTGGGGGGCAACCTAAGTAGGGAGGGGAGAGGTAGTTCCACTTGGGTATGTTTTTTCAGACGCCCTCTGCTCTGTTTCGCGGAGCTTCAGGCTTCCCTTTTGTAGCCGCTGTTCAGCTTAGCTACGTCTGAGAGTCTTTACGAAGCGTGTTTTACTGAAGATATTTTATGAACGAATTTATCTGAAAGTAGAGAATGGAGTTCACCATGTCAATTTGGGGACGGTCACCAAAGCTGATTAGACAAAGTTTGGGTGGTTCCATTTTTATTCACTTGTGAGTTAAACATTTGCTTGTAGGTGGATTGAGTCTTAAGAAAAGCTGAATGTTACTGTTGGGAATGGTGATAATGGGTAGCAATATTGGTTCTTTGCCCATATAAATAAGGATTCTCCTCTCCCCGCGCGCCCCCCCCCCCCCCCCAATACTGGTAAATTCATTGTGGTTGTGAACCAGGAACTTGAATGTTCACATTGCTTAATTTGACCCTGGGTGCAGTGTTGACACTGAATTAAATATAAATTGAGTTTATAAATATGTTTAGAAAAAAATGAGTCTACTGTACAGCGATTGTTTAAAAAAAAAAAAGGATTAACCACTCTGGATAATTTCACAAAGATGATTTCCACGTACAGTATAAGCAGTACCTTTAAAAAATAATTAGAAATATTTCTGAATTGAGAAAGTGTATTCTAACTGTGGTACAAGTGTTCTGTAAGAGTGTAGAGGGATAGGTATTGCCTTGTTTATGGTTTTATTAACAATATCTGGAGCAGTGCCTGGACCAGGGTAGGTCTCCAGTATTTCGCTAATGAACAAATTGGCCTAATAGAGGTGGGCAGGGAAAGAAAGCTTAATTTTCTTAATTCTTGAGTATAGCAAAGCAAAAAAAAAAAAAAAAAAACCAAAAACAAAACCAAAACAAAACAAAAAATCTTAAGGGTAATGAGAGTTTGATAGGAGATTCCTAGTAAGAAGATGGGGAAAATCTTCTAAGTTTATCTGGGTTCATTTCATATTATCTCTGCTCTATGTCCATTTCTTCTTTAGCCAGAATAGATACTTATCAGAGACTAAGAGTGGTGCAGCTTGTGTTACAGGTGGTGCTGTGCTGTTATTTTTTTGTTTTGCTATTGGAACCGCCAAAGATGGCTTGCTGATGCTTACTTTAGTGCATTCAGTATGCAGATGATTGATTATAGTTTTGTACTGCAGTTAAGTTTTGGATTTCTGTAGGATTCTGATTCAGTTTAATTTCTGACTAGATGAACATGGGGAAGATGGAAAGAGCATAAATAAAGCCAGCAAATACAGGACTGATTGTGAATTTCAAACTGTTGCTTTTAGTTGAATCTAACTTAAGGGTCTGTGACTGTACAGTTAAAATAAATTTGAGTTTCACCATGTCTCCTTCAGCATTCTCATAAAGAAGGCAAATGATAACTTGTTAGAATAGGAAAAGCAAGGATTTCAGTTTCTCATATCTGATTTTCATGTATTGTACTGAATCTTAATAAATGGAATGATGCCAGTATTTTTTCTTTCTTTTTACACATTTATTTATTTAAGTTTTTTATTTAAATTCCAGTTATTTAACATTAGTGTATTATTAATTTCAGGTGTACAATTTGGTGATTCAACACTTATATACAATTCCCACCATTCGTCACAAGTGTACTCCTTAATCCCCATCACTTATTTAGAAAACAGTTTAAGTATATTTAATTTTATTATTATTTTTTATTATAAATTTATTTTTTATTGGTGTTCAATTTGCCAACATATAGAATAACACCCAGTGCTCATCCCGTCAAGTGCCCACCTCAGTGCCCCCGTCACCCAGTCACCCCCACCCCCTGACCACCTTCGCCTTCCACCACCCCTAGTTCGTTTCCCAGAGTTAGGAGTCTTTATGTTCTGTCTCCCTTTCTGATATTTCCCACTCATTTTTTCTCCTTTCCCCTTTATTCTTTTTTTTTTTACACTTTTAATAATAAAATACTCCACTGTAACTTGCCATACATTTTACACTATCCTGTTTATATGTTTTCAAAATATTTCACCATAGGCCTTAGGATTTAATATTTAAACATCAATAGAGTATACTTGCTTACCCTCTGGTAGACTTCTTGAAAAACTAAAGTAGGTTTTCACTCATCAGGTATTTATAGCCACGTATTCTGTGCTAGGTACTGTACCAAGGAGAATACAGCAGTGCTTAAGATAATTAGGATCCCTGCCTTCATAGAATTTACATTATAGTGGGAGGGACCTTTAATAAATAAGTAGAAATCAATCCATTTAGAATAATTTTACCCCATGTTTTCACATAGTTCCCTTTTTCACTTTATCCAGGTCTGCTCAGTCTGGACAGACAACCTACTTAAAATGCCATGCTGCCACACACACAAACACAAGGTATTCCCTTATACTGTTTTATTTTTTCATAATAGCACTTATCACTTGATAAATTTATGTTTTTTGATCTAATATATGAGAACAGTGACTTTAATTTTCACCATCATATTTCTTGCACTTGGAACAATTTGTTGTTAATGAAATAAACAAGATGGTAACAGTATGCTAAAGACTAGAAAAAATACACAGAGCAGTAAAGGAGTGGAAAAGCCATTTTACATGGTATTAGAATCAGGAAAGGGCCACCTGAGGAGGTAACACCTGATTTAAGGTTAAGACCTTAAGTTCAGAATATGGCATAGAGGATGATACCTGTAAAGTTTCCAGATGAGGGATCCCTGGGTGGCGCAGCGGTTTGGCGCCTGCCTTTGGCCCAGGGCGCGATCGGGCTCCTGATGCATGGAGCCTGCTTCTCCCTCTGCCTATGTCTCTGCCTCTCTTTCTCTCTCTGTGACTATCATAAAAAAAAGTTTCCAGATGATACATGGTTCCATTTGTGAAACAAAAAAAGGTCATTATGGCTGAAATGTAGCAAGCAAAGGAGAGAATGATAGGAAAGGGAGCGGGTCTATCACGCAAGATGATGAGTTTTTATTTTATCCTAAGAAGTGGGAAGTCATTGAAGAATTTGTGGCCATGGAGTGCCATGATGTGATTTTATCTTTTTAAAAATCACTTTGCTCTGTGCACAAAGAATTAGTCAAGAGGAACAGTAAAAGCAGGGACATGAGTTAGAATATTGGAGTAGTCTGAAATAGAGGAGTTAGATAAATAGATAAAAAGTACTGAAAGGTTAAAACTTCCAGTTATAAAATAATTACAGAGCTGAAAATGACAACATAGGGAATATAATCAGTAATACTGTAATACTGTTGTATAGTAACAAATGGTGACTGCCCTTATAGTAGTGAGCATTGAGTAATGTATAGAATTGTTAAATCAATATATATTGTACGCTTGAAACTAATATAACATTGTATGTTAATTATACTTCAATAAAACCAGTAGACAGGATTGAATTAGAATAGTAGTGGAAATTGGGGAAGGGTGGATAGACTGAAGATACGTTTGGATGTAGATCTTACAGGACTTCTTGATGCATTGTATTTTGAGGATCAGAGTATGGAAGGAATCATAGATGACTCCTGGGATTTTGGTTGGAGATGTTGGGAGATAATTTTAATTCCATTTACTGAAATGGAGTAGACTGGTAGAGGAATGAGAAGTTTATAGCTCTGCTTTGGTCAGATTTTGAGATGCCTATTTGTCATCCATGCTCTAAATTATGTTTTATTTCCTTATAACTAACTAAAATGTTAATTGTTTCCTTTTCTGACTTCATTGGGGAAAAGGAGACCTACTTGCTACTGTTTACTTAATTTTTTTAGTATAGTATCACTAAAATTGTACAGATTTATTTAGTTAGGCTACAACTTACATTGAAATTTTTTTTTTCTCTTTCTCTTCTATTCACTTGAGTTTGTCTTATACCCCTTTTCTACATGTGATAGTAGCTTGGCAGGTTTTTCTTTTCCTTCATTCATTCAGCAGTTATTTACTGAGCAACTGCAGGGTTGCAGGTACTGTGAGAGGCAGAGTGATGAAGGGGAAAAAAAAAAGGTTTCTCCATGGAGTTTCCAGTTGAGTGAGGAGAGTCAGTGATCAAATAATCACACTTGTAAAATTAACAACTGTCAGGCACAAAAAAGGGAATTATTTATTATAACAACTTGATCTAATTAGGGCACTTTGAAGGGTAAGTAGGAGAAGGAAATGTAGAAAATCAGAGCTTTCCAGGCAGAGCAAATGAAATAGAGGGAGCATAGCATGTTTAGGGAACTAAAAGGAGGACAGTGTGGTGCTGGCAAAGAGAATGGTCTGAGATGAAACTGGAGGTAACATTATCAGATTTGTTCCCCAAAAGGTCATTGGCTTTCATGTGGGAAAGGATGCTTTAGAGAAGAGCAAAAGATAATCAACAAGATCAGTTAGGGCAAAGGTGATGGTAACTAGCTTGTTCTTGTAACTTTTTTTTTTTTTTTTTTTTAATAATCTTCCCCCTTTATTCTCCTCTGGGGAACATTTAAAAAATCCACTTCCTCTCTCGTTTGTTCTTCCTTTTTTTTAAATAATGCACTTACATCTAGTTTTCTTTCCTTTTGCCTTTTTTTCTACCAACTAATTGTCTCACCAATATTTTCTCCCATTTTTTTGGTCTCCTTTTGTGTGTATGTGTATGTATACATACACAGGTATACATATGTAAGTACTTTGTTTTCATTTTGGGTCCAGCTGCCTTTGTGGACTTTGACCACTAGCTTGAAAAGCCTGATGCCAAATTATTGTATTGTTGCCCTCTATACCAGCAAAATCTATTAAGTCTCTAAATAAAAAGTGTTTGTTATTTACTTTTAACCATACTGTTACATATAAGTGTAATTCAGAACCCAGTTTGTCAGTTTTACTGGGGACTGTAAATAATAGGATCTCTTGAACTAAAGCACAATTTCTTCTAAGTGATTGGCATTCCATGAATATGAACAATGTCTTTAGCTTCCACCTGCTAAGCGGAACACACCACAAAGTTCTCCATTTATCCCTGCTTCTCCTTTTGATAGCACTACTTTTTAGAAACTGCATTACAGTATCATTCCTTATTTACTCCTTAAGTATGTTTATTACCTGGTTTCATCCCAGTTGAATTGATTTCATGTGCTCATGTGGAATAGTAGAGTAGTAGAACATCATTTAGAATGGCATTTTCATTAGAAATGCAGTGAGAACATGAACTCAGAATCCAGAATGCCAGGATTCAACATTTAGCTCTACCACTTACTAGTTGTGTGATCTTGGATAGATTTCTTGGCCTCTTAGTGTTTGCATATCTGTGAACCAAGGATAGTAATTGTAATTACCTCATAAAATTGCAATGAACATTAAATGGGTTAATATATGTTTAATTCTTAGAACAACAATCCTAAGCACTATGTATTAGTTGATATTATTATATTGATTTTCTTAGTAGATGGAGAAGAGAAAAAGAACATCCTTTTCTTGCTTTCCTTCTCTTTCGTATTGCCTTCACTTTTATTTGAAATTGTTTTTGTTGTTCTCTCACTTACAACTTTCTTTTTCTAGGTATTAGCTGATCGTTGTGGGGTTTTTGCAGTTTTTTTTTTTTTTTTTTTATTATCTTTCAGGTAATCTCTACACCTAGCATGGGGCTTGAATTCACAGCAAGAATTGTGTGCTCTAGCAACTGAGCCAGCCAGGTGGCCCTTAGTTGATTGTTCTTGATACTGTAGGTTGACTGGTGTAGTCAGAGAGGCAAGAGGTAATGAAATTTTATAGTTCACATGTCTATACTTCCATAAATTGATTGTTTCTGTTGCCGTTATAAAACTATGTTGAATATTTGAGGAAATCAAGAGGTAGAGGGGTTATGTGACCTAGAACAAGTTAGCGGGACAATCAGACCTGGAGCTTGGGACCTGACATATAACCTTAACTTCCTTCAACATTTCCTTCCTTCTTTTCTCTTTCCTTCCCTTCTTGATCCCTTTACTTCCCCATTCTTCCTTTTACATACTTTACCTTTAAAAGAGGAGCCAGACAAGAGAAGGAAAAGTGATAGAGAATTATGGGGAATTACCAGTTATTGATGAAACAGCACTCGAAAAGGGCAAAAGCAGAAGCCACAAATCTTTTAAGGCCCAACTTCAGAAATTACCTGGTCACTTCTGCCATATCCCTTGGCAAAAAGGTTACAGAATCGGCCCAAATTCAAGGGGAGGGGAAGTAGACCAGTATTCAATGGCAAGAGAGTGGCAAAGAATTTGCAGTCCTCTTTAATCTACACAGCCCCCTTTCCTCTCTCATTTACCTGTTTGTTTTGTGTGTGTGTGTGTGTTTAATTCTTTCAACGAAGTCATAGTATTTCTTGAACTTGAAAATGACAGTTCTTAGAGGATCCAAAAGTTTCTAATATCTGGGCAGTTTGAGAAGCTACAGAAAAACAGAACAAAGTAGGCCACACAATTTGTAATTTGTTTCACAGCTATAAATAGCCACATAAACAGACATTGGTTTGACATTTCTTTGTTAAGGGACTGATTCAAGATTTCTGAATCCAGGTAAGTGTAAGTAAGAAGAAAAGAACGTTAGAAAATTTTCTCTCCTTTTTTTCTTTGGTTCAGTGGTGTCTGGGTCATGGGAGTTGTTATTGTAGTATTTCTCTTTCTTATTGCCTAAACTCTTAGAAATCATGGTCACACTATTTATGTTATTAAAAATTAAACTAACATTATCTCAATATAAAACACAAGAGTTAATACCCAAAGTCAAAGACACACTATTAATGATTACAGTTACAACACACCTGCTTTGTATACTTAAAGTCATATTATTACTTGGAATGATTCAGCATAGAGGTGATCTGTTATTGTGAACTACAAATTATGGTTGCCAACATCAGCTGAAAAAACAAAACAAAAACAAAGACAGCAAGTATAGAAGGTAGATAATCTATGCAGTATCCATTTGACACTAAAAATGTTGCTTCAGCCCCTATTTTTGGGGTTGTCTTAGATTTTGTACTTTACAGAATTTCCTCAATCACCAAAAATTAGGACCTCTTGTCTCCTGAGGATACAGACTTTCAGTGCTAAAATTGGGACAATCCTAGGCAAATGGGGACATTCAGATATTACCTTATTCTAAGTTAACAACAATTGCCTTGAGGCCATCTGAAGCTACAGGCTTGAGTAGCTTCAACAACAAACCGTATTCTGATCTTGCCTTTGTTTCTTTTTCTTTTTTTTTAAATTTTATTTATTTATTCATGAGAGACACACACACAGAGAGAGAGAGAGAGAGAGAGAGGCAGAGATGGGCAGAGGGAGAAGCAGGCTCCATGCAGGAAGCCTGATGTGGGACTCTATCCTGGGACCCCAGAATCACACTCTGGGCTGAAGGTGGCACCAAACCGTTGAGCCACCCAGGTTGCCCTGATCTTGCCTTTGGAGTGGTTTTTGTTTTTATTTTTGTCTTTTTAAAAGATTTTATCTATTTATTCATGAGAGACACACAGAGAGAGAGAGAGAGAATGGGACAGAGACATAGGCAGAGCGAGAAGTAGGCTCCATGCACGGAGCTCGATGTGGACGTGATCCCAGGGCTTCAGGATCATGCCCTAGGCTGAAGGCAGACGCTTAACTACTGAGCCACCCAGGCGTCCCTTGTTTTTTTATTTTTTCTATTTCAAATACATTTCATGCTTGGTTTTAATATGGTCCTCCCCCACCCTCCCACCCCCAATTAACTGCATTACAATCTTTGAAATAGAGCAGGGGGAAAAAAGCAGTACTTGTGTCCAGTAAATAGTAAAGTAACTTTTTCATTTTTTACAAAGATTGAAGCTATTTTTCAGGTCATAAAGCTAGAGACTTTTTGTAGACTATGTAGTAACCTTGTTGTCTTTCATCATTTAAAAATCCGCAAACTTTCTGCCCCACAACCTCATCTATATGAATCCACAATTAAATCTTGGAAACATGATGAAGATACTACCTTGACTCTGCCTCCATGGAAACAGATATCTATTCTCTGCCTCCATAACTCCTATGGCTACAGTTTGGATGAAGGGAGATTGCAAATTTTTGGCATTTAGTCGTCTTTCTTCACCCTAGGTTGGTCTCCATTCTCTATTATCATCATAGGACATTTATCAAAGAACAGTTTAGTTTTGTTACAATAGCAATTAAGTTTGAGAATCTTTATCCTCATTTCCTTCACAGTTTGAATACTAACTCTTGAGTCTCCCTTTTCTTCACCATTTATAAGCTTTACCTGTTTCTCAAGTTTACCTTCTAATTTAAATTTACTGTGAAACTTTCAATTTTTTCCTTGTTGAACTATGCATTTCATGTTCAGAATTAAAGTATCTTTGGTCCCCATCCCTGGATACTGTGTTTCTCTCTTACTCTGATGATCTTCTCAGTTTTCTTTGCAGTAGAAGGAACAATCTGACAGTCATTTCTGAGTTGTTCATTTCCTGGCTTGGGAACTTTGTGTACATCAGGCTTGAGATAACTGAATTTTTAGAAATTTTATGTATTCTGTGTAAACACAGAACCAACTGCATTACTTTGGGATAAGATGCCACCACTTGATATTTCTGTTCTGCAGAAGATCAAGTTTTCAGAAATATCAACAGCACCAAAAACCTTCCTGATAATGACCTTGGAAAAAACTACCTGTATGTTGGCATCCTGCCCAAAAGTGCATAGAAACCCACTAAATGGAAGGAAGAAGTGGGTGGATAAACCGAAAGAACACTAAATAGCGGCTGGATCCTGAGAAAAAAAAATATGTGGGCCAGGCCCCCACCCGGCGGAGGGGAGTCTGGGGGCCCCGGGAGCTCTCAGGGAATGTCACTGCTAAAAAATATATATATTAACCATTCACGAGATGGCTTCCAGAGAAGTCAAATGCCATATTACTCCCAAGAATATAATATATTCAGACTTCATCTTGAAATAGTATTGGGTAATCTATTGGTCTATCTTCTGCTCCAAAGTACAATGGTTTTATAGAGAAAATCACCTCAGCTGTGCGATTTTCCTGCTTTATGTAGCATCTGTGGGAGTTATTCAGTGGTAGTTAGGCTGGTTTGGAGGTTCCAGGATGGCTTCATTCAAATATCTGATTCTGGTAGGTATAGAAAGGTGAGCCTTGTCTCTCCATTTAGTGTCTCTTCAGATGGTCTCTCTCTCTCTCTCTCTCTCTCTTTTTTTTTTCAGGTGGTCTCTTCAGCAGAGTACTCAAAATTTGTAACATGGTGGCTCTGAGCTCCAAGAGACTGCCTTGTAGAATCCTGACAGGTTCTTGAGAAAGACTGGGGCTATAGTGCTATAGAGCCATGTGAAGTTGCTTTAATTGAGAGATTTTTCTGACATTTGCATTTAATTCCTCTTTATTGCTTTTATATTTCTAAGTTGCAGAAGTTAACTTCTGTCACAGTAATTCTTTATCTTGTTTTTCATTATTGTAAAACCTTATAGTGATAGTTTAAAAATTATTATAAAATAATTCCTAAGAATAGTATAGCAAAAACTCATGTTCTACTTACTAGCCTAAAGAAAACATTACCAGTACAGTTGAAGCTGGGGTGAACCTTATCTTTTTTGCATCCACCTATCTCCAGGGGTAACTACCATCCTTAATTTGGTAGTTATTATTCACATGCATTTCTTTGTACTTTACTCTTTTTTTTTTTAAAGATTTATTTATTTATTGTAGAGAGAGAGCTTGTGTGAGTGGAGGGAGAGGCTGAGGGACAGGGAGAGAGAATCTCAAGCAGACTCCGTGCTGAGTGTGGAGCCTGATGCAGGGCTCAATCCGGTGACCTGACATCATGACCTGAGCCCAAATCAGGGTGGATGCATAACCAACTGAGCCACCCGGGCACCCCATGTACTTGACTCTTAATGTGTGTATCTGCAAACTGTGTGAGTGTATAAATTATTTTGCATATTTTTTTATGAATCATGTTTTGTATTTTTCTGCAACTTGTAGAAATTTTTCTTTACAGCATTGAGAGATTAACTAATGTGGATGAGAATAGTCCTAGTACTTTCATTTTCATTGCCATTTAGTATTGTGTAGTATGACTATACTACAGTTTATTTATATATTACTCTGTGGAAATT
Source organism: Canis lupus baileyi (assembly GCF_048164855.1). Classification (NCBI taxonomy): domain Eukaryota; kingdom Metazoa; phylum Chordata; class Mammalia; order Carnivora; family Canidae; genus Canis; species Canis lupus. The sequence continues at coordinate 35,333,401 of NC_132844.1, read as the reverse complement.
TAGGTTGTATCCACCTTTTTACTATTACATACATTGCTACTATGAATACCTTTGTATGTTTCATATTGCTACTATGAAATTTTTTAAAAGTACTTTTCTTTGTGCCTGTGTATGTTTCTCAGGAGAGAGGTCAGCAAACTTTTCTGTAAAAGGCCAGATAGTAAATATTTTTACACTCTGCAGTCTGAACACTCCTTGTTGCAATTACTCAATGCTGTTATTTTAGCAAGAAGGCAGTCATAAATGAGACATAAGTAAATGAGAATGACTGTGTGCCAGTAAAACTTGATGGACACTGAAATTTGAATTTCATATAATTTTCATGTGTTAATGAAACATACAGTTTTCCCCCCAACCATTTAAAAGTGTTAAAGCCATTCTGAGCTTATGGGCCTCATAAAAACAAGCAGCAGGCCAGATTTGTCAGGGCCATATTTTGCTGACACCTGATCTAGTGTATCTCTTAGCAATGGAATTATTAGGTCATGTGTAATTTCAGCTTCATGTATATATTGTTAAATTGATCTCCAAAGTTGTTTGACTAACACTTTCTAAGTTTTCCAGTTTATAGATATCATCACCCATTGCATACTCTTTGATGTTTTATTTTATTTTCTTTTATTTTTTTTTAATATTTATTTATTCATGAGAGACACAGACAGGGAGAGAGAGAGAGGCAGAGACACAGGCAGAGGGAGAAGCAGGCTCCATGCAGGGAGCCTGATGTGGGACTCGATCCCAGGACCCCAGGATCATGCCCTGGGCTGAAGGCAGGCACTAAACCGCTGAGCCACCCAGGGATTCCCTCTTTGATGTTTTAGTTTTTGCTAGTCTGATGGGATTGTCAGATGGTGGTTTTAATTTATGATATTCTGATTTATAATAAGATTAAATATCTCTTGCTGCCTTTTAAAAAACCTATTCATTGTTCATTCAGTATTCAAAAAATATTGAATGCCAACCTACAGTTAATCCCTATTCTATGAGCTTGGGACACATAAGTAAACAATACCCTATAAGTTTGTTTTTGTGCTTTCAGTTTTTTTGATATGTATTTTTGTTCTTAATTGCACATTCATATTTTCTGCCTATTTTGTTTTTCTGTTGGAATGTTGGGGGTTATTATATACTCTGGACAGTAAATTGAATTATATGGATTAAACATTTTATGAAATTATTTTTTAATGAATGGAATAATTATATGAACAGAATTTTTTTTTTAAATAGCTAGGATTATCATGTTTATTTTATTTTTTTTTAATTTTTATTTATTTATGATAGTCACACAGAGAGAGAGAGAGAGAGAGAGAGGCGGAGACATAGGCAGAGGGAGAAGCAGGCTCCATGCACCAGGAGCCCGATATGGGATTCGATCCTGGGTCTCCAGGATCGTGCCCTGGGCCAAAGGCAGGCGCTAAACCGCTGCGCCACCCAGGGATCCCATGAACAGAATTTTTTAATGTACTGTAGTTTTTTGTTGTCCCCACCCCCGCCCCCCATTATTTGTGCTTTTTGTGATATAAGAAATACTTTGGTTTTATTGGCCCTTTGTAGTTTAACTCTTTTGTTTTATTAGTCACTGTTCTTTAGTTTTTATAATGGCAGGAGGGTACCAGTCAGGTATACAGGCTGGGTTAACAGAATTTGGAAATCTACTTGTAGTGTATATATTTCCTTTATTTTAAAAAATATTTTAAAAACTTTATTAAATATTTGCAAATTATAGATTAAAAGGGGTTAATATCCAAAATATACAAAAAACTCCTTTGACTCACTAGCAGAAACCTCCAAATAATCCAATTAAAAATGGAAAAAGGAGGGGCACCTGGGTAGCTCAGTTGGTTAATTGTCCAACTCTTGATCTCAGCTCAGGTCTTTATCTCAGGGTTGTGAGTTTAGTCAGCATTAAAAAAAAAGAAAAAAGAAAAAAAAGAAAAAAAATGTACACAGTACCTGAATAGACATTTCTCCAAAGAAGACATTCAGATGGCCAACAGGTACATGAAAAGGTGCTCACTATCACTTATCATTCCACTTCTGGGAATATACTGGAAGGAAACAATGTCAGGAGGGAAGTGAATGAACGTTAAATAGGTGATGGGGATTAAGGAGTACACTTGTGATGAGCACCAAGTATGGACTTGCGTGTGGAATCACTATATCGTATGCATGAAACTGATATTACACTGTATGTAAAGACTTAAAAAAGAAAAACACTATGTCAAAGAGATAGGTGCACCCACATGTTCACAGTAGCATTATGTATAAAAGCCAAGACATGGAAGAAGCCTAAGTGTCCATTGACAGATGAATGGATAAAGAAGTTGTAGTATACATATCTACAATGGAATATTCTTCAGCCATAAAAAGTAAGGAAATCTGCAATTTGTGACAACATGTGTAGACCTTGAGGGCATTATGTTAAGTGAGATAAGCCAGACAGAAAGACAAATAGTGTATGATCTCATATGTGGAATCTTAAAAGATCAGATTTGTGGTTATTTGTGGCAAGGAGTGAGGGTGAAGGGGGTAGGGGACTTGGAGAACATGGTCAGAAGGTACAAACATCTGTATTGGGGATTTAATGTACAAAATGATGACTATAGTTAAACTCTTCTGTGGTATTTTTAAGTTGTTGAGAGTAAATCATCATAGGAAAAAGTTATAATGAATTTTCATGTGATGAGTTGTCATCACAAGGAAAAGAACTTTTGATTTTGTATCTTCGTAGGAGGTGATGGATATTAACTGAATCCATTGTGGTAATCATTTCATAATATACACATATTGTATAAGTCAGGTCACTGTGCTGTACACCTTGAATTTATACAGTGGTGTATGCCAATTATATCTCAACGAAACTGGGAAAAACAGACTTTTTTCCCTAACCATGCAAAATATTTTTTAAAGTCATTTTTAAGGGCAGTTTAGGTTCACAGAAAAGTTGAGGAGAAGATATAAAGATTTCCCATGTACCTTCTACTTCCACACATGCATAGCCTCCTCTTGTATCAACATCTCCCAACAGAGTGGTGTGTTTGTTACAGTTGGTTAGCCTACATTGACATTGGGGCACCTGGCTGGCTCAAGTGGAAGAGTGTGGGACTCTTGATCTTGGGGTTGTGAGCTTGAGCCCCATGTTCAGTGTAGAGGTTACTTAAACCTACATTGACGCATCATAATCACCCAAAGTCCGTATTTACAATATGATTCACTCCTGCTGTTGTATAGTCTGTGGGTTGGGACAAATATGTAATGACTTGCATCCATCATTATAATGTATGTAGTATTTTCAGTGCCATAACATTCTGTGCTCCACCTATTCATCCTCCAAACTTGCCTCCTCTAACATAGTCTTGGCAACTACTGATCTTTTTACTGTCCTCATGGTTTTGCCCTTTCCAGAATGTCATATGGTTGAAAGCATATAGAATGTATTTCAGAATTGCACCCTTCAGTTAGTATTATGCATTTAAGTGTCCTCCAAGTCTTTTCATGGCTTGATAGCTAATTCCTTCTTAGGGAAATAATATCCCATTTTCTGGATGCACCATAATTATCCATTCACCTACTGACAGACATCTTGGTTACTTCCAAGTTTTGGTGGATATGATAAAACTCTTATAAACATTTGTGTGCAGATTTCAGTGTGGACATAAGTTTTTAATTCCTTAAATACCAAGGAGTGCAGTTGCTGTATGGTAACAGTATGTGTGGTTTTGTAAGAAACCACCAAACTGTAACATTTTGTATTCTCACCAACAATGAATGAGAATTCTTACTGCTCCACATATTCACAAGCAGTTTGTGTTGTCAGTGTTCCAGAGTTTAGCTAGATGTGTAGTGATATGTTACTGTTTTAATTTGCATATCCCAGATGACCTATGATGTGGAGCATCTTTTTTTATGCTTATTTGCCATCTTTATATCTTTGGTGAGGTGTCTGTTAAGGGATTTGGCCTCTACCTTTTTTAAAAATTGAAGGAATAATTGATGCAGGGTGATACATTAGTTTCAGCTGTACAACATAGTGGTTCCACAAGTCTATACACTATGCTCACCACAGTGTAGCTACTATCAGTCACCATACAATGCTACTACTATACTCTTGGCTATATACCCTATGCTGTGCCTTTTATTTTTAAAGATTTATTTATTTACTTGAGAGAGGTAGCAGGAGGGAATGGGGGAGAGGGGCATAGGAAGGGGGAGAAAGTCTTAAGTAGACTTCATTGGATCTCACCACCCTGAAATCTGGACTGAGCTGAAACCAAGAGTCAGACGCTTAACTGCTTCACCCAGGCGTTCCCATACAGTGCCTTTTATCCCTGTGACTTTTTCATTCTATAATAGGAATCCTATATCTCCTCTTCACTTTCACTCATTTTGCCTATCCTACAACCCTCCTCTCTTCTTTAGGCCCATTTTTAAATCAAGTTTGTTTTCTTATTACTGACTTTTAAGAGTTCTTTGCATATTTTGGATACAGTCTTTTACCAGATACATCTTCTGCAAATATATTCCCCCATTGTGTGGATTGTCTTAATTTTCTCGACATTATCTTTTCCAGAGCCGAAGTGTTTTTTTTTTTTAAGTTTAATTGATAGTGTGATTCTGCCTTTTTTTTTTTTTTTAATGTAAATTTTACTTAGTCAACATACAGTGTAATGCTGGTTTCTGGAGTAGAATTCATGATTTCTCCCTTACATACAATACCCAGTCCTCCTCACAAGTGTCCTCCTTAATACCCTCTACCCAACCTCCCTTCATCAATCCTCAGTTTTCTGTCTTTAAGAGTCTCTTCAGGTTTATTTCCCTTTCTCCCCCTGTGTATATTCATCTCTTTCTTTCTTAATTCCATGAGTGAGATCACATGGTAATTTGTTTTTTTCTGACTGACTTATTTCACTTAGCATAATACATTCTAGCTCTGTGTATATCATTGCAAATGCCAAGATTTCATTCTTTTTGATGGCTGAGTAATATTCCATTACACACACACACACACACACCCCATATCTTTATCCATTCATCAGTCAGTGGACATTAGGGCTCTCTCAATAGTTTGACTATTATTGATAATGCTGTTATAAGGTCGAGATGCATGTATGTCTATTTTTGTATCCTTTGGGTAATACCTGGTACTGCAATTGCTGGGACATAGGGTGGTTCTGTTTTTAATTTTTTGAGGAACCTCCGTACTGTTTGCAAGTGACTGCACCAGTTTACATTCCCACCAAAAGCATAAGAGGGTTCCCCCAGTTCTTAAATTTAATGAAGTCCGGTTTATAAATTCTTAAATTTTACATTTTTACATTTAGATGTATGATCCATTTTGAATTAATTTTTTTGAAGGATGTAAGGTTTGTGTCTAGAGTCATTTTTTTGCATGTGAATGTCTGCTTGTTCCACCACCATTTTTTGAAAAGACCACTTTTTGTTTAATTGTATTGCCTTTGCTCTTTTGTCAAAAATCAATTAGGGAAGCCCGGGTGGCTCAGCGGTTTAGCGCCACCTTCAGCCCAGAGTGTGATTCTGGAGTTCCAGGATGGAGTCCCACATCAGGCTTCCTGCATGGAGCCTGCTTCTCCCTCTGCCCATCTCTGCCCCCCTCTCTCTCTCTCTCTGTGTCTCTCATGAATAAATAAAATCTTAAAAAAAAAAAATCAATTGTATTATGTTCATGTGTCTGTATTCTGGACTCTCTATTTTTTCCCACTGATTTGTTCTTTCTTTTGCCAATACCATACTGATTTGATTATTATAGCTTTATAGTAAAACTCAAAGTCTAGTAGTGTCAGTCTTCCAGGTTTGTTTTTCATAAATACTGTGTTGGCCATTCTTGGACTTTGGTCTCTTTACATAAACTTTAGAATCAGTTTCTTAAAATCTACAAAATAACTTGCTGAGATTTTGATTGAATCTATAAATAAGGTTGGGAAGAATTGGTAACTTGGCAATACTGAGTTGTGCTATCCATGATATTAGTTCTACTTTGATTTCATTTATCAGAGTTTATAACTTTCCTCATATAGATCTTGTACATATTTTATTAGCTTTATAGCTAGGTGTTATGTTTTTGGGTGTGCTAATATAAGTGGTATTGTGTTTTTAATTTCAAATCCCACTTTTTCATTACTGGTGTATTGGAAAGCAGTTGATCTTTTTTATTAACCTTACATCCTGCAGACTTATTATAATTGCTTATTAGTTATAGAAGGTTTTTTTTGATTGACTATTTTGGATTTTCTATGTAAGTGGTCATATCATTTGTGAGCAAAGACAATTTTATTTCTTCCTTCCCAATCTATATCCCTCTTATCTCCTTCTCTTGTTTTATTGAATTAGCTAGAACTTCCAGTGCAGTGTTGAAAAGGAATAATGAGAGGATTATTTTCTCCTTGTACTCTGTCTTCATGGAAGAGCTCCGACTTCTCACCGTTATGTATGATATTAGCTGTAGGTTTTTGTAGATAATTCTTTATTAAGTTTAGGGAGCTCCCTAGTATTCCTAATTTACTGTTTTTTGTTTTTTGTTTTTTTATCATGAATAGGAGTTGAATTTTTTCTGCCTCTATTGATATGATCATGTGACTTTTGTTTTTTAGCCTATTCATCCACATAATGGATTCTGTTAATTAATTAATTAATTTATTTTTTTGTTAATTTATTTTTGAATGTTGAGTTAGTCTTGCAAAACTGGGCCAAATCTCATTTGGTCATGGTATATAATCCTCCTTACATATTTTTGGATTTAGGTCCTTAACATTTTGCATCTATGTTCATGGGGATATTGTTTGTAGTTTTCTTATAATGTCTCTGTCTGCTTCTATCTTCTGAAAGAGATTATAGAGAGTTGATAACAATTTCTTCCATAAATATTTTGTAGAATTCAGTGGTGAACCCATCTGGGCTTGGTGCTTTCTGTTTTGGAAAATAATTAGTTCTTGATTCAATTTCTTTAATAGATAGAGGCCTATTTAGATTGTTTCTTTTTGTGTGAGTTTAGGCAGTTTGTATTTTTCAAGGAAGTTGTCCATTTCATCTGGGTTATCTATTTGAACATGGATTTGTTAATAGTATTCCTTTACTCTTCTAGCATCCATGGGATCTGTAGTGATGTTCCTTTTTTTCATTTCTGATATTAGTAATTTGTGTCCTCTTTTTAGTTGACCTGGCTTGAAGCTTGTTGATTTTTATCAGTCTTCAGGGAACGTTTGGTTTTGTTGATTCCCCCCCCCCCCCCCATTCAGTTTCATTGATTTCTGTTCTAATTTGTATTATCTCTTTTCTTCGGCTTATTTGGGATTCGAATTGTTCATTTTCTGGTTTCCTAAGATGGAAGCCTAGATGATGTATTTTAGATTTTTTTTTTTTTTTTTTTTTTTAATGTGGGGCTTGGACTTATAACTCTTAGATCAGGAGCTGAGCTGAGATTGAGAGTTGAATGCTTAACTGACTGAGCCACCCAGGCACTCATAGATCTTTTATATGTGCTTTTGATGCTATAAATTTCCCCTTATGCACTGTTTTCACTGTTGCTTACAAATTTGGCAAGTTGTGCTTTTGTTTTCATTTAGTTCAAAATACTTTTAAACTTATTTTGAGATTTCTTCTTTGACTTATTTGTTGTTTAGAGGTATGTTATTTAATCTTCCATGTGTTTTGGGATTTTCCAAATCTTGATTTCTAGCTTAGCTTTTTGTTATAGATTTCTGGCTTAATCCTATTGTGATCTGAGAACAGACTTTGTGATTTCCGTTTCTATAAATTTGTTAGAGTGTTTTAGGGCCCAAAATGTAGTGTCAGTGATTGTTCTATGTGAGCTTGTGAAAAATAAAGTTTTTTTGTTTTTGGATGAAGTGGTCTGTAGATGTCAGTAATCTCCAGTTGACCAATGGTTTTATTGAGGTCAGCTGTGTTCTCAACTGGTTTTTCTGCTCCCTGGAACAGTCCATTTCTAATACAGGAATGTTATAGTTTCCAACTATGATGATGGGTTCATTTATTTCTTCCTGCAGTTCTAATCGTTTTTGCCTCACATAATTTGACACTGTTGTTAAGTATATACCTGTTAGGGATTGTTCGTCGTCTTTGAGAATTGACTGTTAACATTATGTAATACGCTTTTTATTTCTAATAACTTTCCTTAATTTGATATCTGCTTTGTCTGGAAATACGCTATTCCTGCCTTCTTTTGATTGTTGTTCGTATGGTATATCTTTCTCCATCCCTTTACTTTCAATGTATATGTATCTAGTGTCTAAGGCATGTTTCTTGGAGGTGTCATACGGTTGGATCTTGTCTGATACACTTGAGAACCTCTGTCTTTTGATGGGTGCATTTAAATCATTGATGTTCAGAGTGATTATTGATGTAGTTGGATTAATGTTTACAATATGTTAATTGTTTTCGGTTATTTGCAAAGTGTTTTTGTTTTGTGAATTACAGTTTTCAAATTTTTTTTTTTTAAGATGTTATTTATTCATGAGAGACACAGAGAGAGAGAGAGAGGCAGAGACACAGGCAGAGGGAGAAGCAGGCTCCATGCAGGGAGCGCGATGTGGGACTCCATCCTGGGACTCCAGGATCATGCCCCGGGCCGAAGACAGGCACTAAACTGCTGAGCCACCCAGGGATTCCCCGAATTTTCAAATGTTAACTCTTTTGGAATAGACTGTGCTTAATTATAATATACTATTCTTTACATATTACGGGAGTTGATTTGCTAATAGTTTATTTAGGGTTTTATGTCTATCTCCATGAGTGGTAATTTTCCTTCATTGAATGTCATTGTCAGGTTTGGAATTAGGTATTATCACTTTGCAAAATGAACTGTAGAATGTTTCTTTTTCTTTTGTATTTTGGGAAAATAAATTTATTGTTATTTCTTAGAAGCTTGAAAGAAGGGATGCCTGGGTGGCTCAGCGGTTGAGTGCCTGTCTTTGACTCAGGGTGTGATCCTGTGATCCCGGGATTGAGTCCCACATAGGGCTTCTTGCATGGAGCCTGCTTCTTCCTCTGCCTCTTTCTCTGTATCTCTCATGAATAAATAAATAAAATCTTAAAAAAAAAAAAAAAGAAGAAGCTTGAAAGAAATCACTGGAGGGGTGCCTGACTAGCTCAATTGTTAGTGCATGTGATTCTTGATCTTGGGGACATGAGTTTGAGTCCTATGTTGAGGGTAGAGTTTATATTTAAAAACAACAACAAAGAACTAAGTTACTTCCCATGAAATAAAAATAACCAATTTTTTTTTTTTTTTTAAGGAAGTTACTAAAGAAGCCTTTTGGGTCTGAATATTTCTTTATGGAAAGATTTGTAATAATTCAGTGTCTTTTATTGATGCAGCAGTATTCAAATCTTGTCGTGTCAGTTTGGTAATATTTGTGTAGGTATTTAGGTTCGCTTTCTTCAGTCAACTAAGTCAGTTTGTCCCATCCATCAAATTTTCATCTTTCACTGATTTAGTTACATATCTTATTTACTGTTATCTCCTTTCTGGTCTCCTTTTTGTTCTTAAGGGTTTCTATTTTCTCTCCCCTCCTTCCATCACTGTCATTTTAGTGAAGTGTATGAACAAAAATGCATGTATTTAATTTGGGTTAACTGGGATCTCTCTTTAACCTTTATCTCTTCTTGCACTCAATTTCGTAAGTGGAATATAATAGACATAATTTTCCACTCTCCTTATTACTAATGTCAACCATAGCAGGATATTGAGATGTGGTAATATTCTCAAAGACTTTCAAGGAATTGAGTTTTTTTTCCTACTCCAAGTTACTCTAAACTTAGGTTTTAAAATGTGTTTGCTTTTTATAATTTTTTTATTAATAATAATTTTCATGAGATTATTCTGTCATTTATTCATTTATAGGTTATAATCTGCTGTCAACTAGGAAATCATATCACTAGATTTATTAGAATTGTGAGTATAGAATTCCAGTTCCACTAGTGTGTAAATAATAAACACTTCTTGACTTTTTGCTGCCTGGTGACCTTTTTGATTAACTTGCTTGACTCATTTGATGGATACTAGTTGCTGGATTATGAGTCTTAGGCTAGTAATCATTATAGTTTATTACCCTTTCTGTCTTGGTAGTATAACTTTTCCTAACCATCTTTAAAAATTTGTTTTAAAGATTTTCTTTATTTGAGAGAGGGAGCAAGCCAGCATGAGAGAGTGTGTGAGCCTCACGAGTGGTGGTGGAGGGCAGGGGGAGGGAAAAGCAAAGGGAGAGGGAGAAACAGACTCCCCACTGAGCAGAGAGCCCAATGTGGGGCTTGATCCCAGGCCCCCAAGATCATGACATGAGCCAGAGGGAGATGCTTAACACAGTCACCCATGCATCCCTAACCATCTCTCTCTCTCTCTCTCTCTCTCTTTTTTTAAAGATTTTATTTATTCATGAGAGACACAGAGAGAGAGAGGCAGAGACACAGGCAGAGGGAGAAGCAGGCTCCATGCAGGGAGCCCAATGTGGGACTCCATCCTGGGTCTCCAGGATCACACCCTAGGCTGAAGGTGATGCTAAACCATTGAGCCACCCGGGCTGCCCCATCTCTTTTTTAAAACAGGTTCATTTTAAATTTTTTTTTTTTTAAATTTATGATAGTCACACAGAGAGAGAGAGAGAGAGAGAGGCAGAGACATAGGCAGAGGGAGAAGCAGGCTCCATGCACCGGGAGCCCGACGTGGGATTTGATCCCGGGTCTCCAGGATCGTGCCCTGGGCCAAAGGCAAGCGCCAAACCGCTGCGCCACCCAGGGTTCCCTTACATTTGATTTTTAAAAGTTCTTTTGAGGGTTTTAAATTCATAGAGAATTTTAAAAAATGTTTTATTTTCTCTATACCATTTATGTATCTTCCCATAATGTTGGCACCTTATATAATCATAGTATGTTTTTCAAAAACTTGGAGATTAGCTTTGGATATAAACTCTGATATAAACTACATAGTTTATTTGGATTTCCCTACTTATTTCACTGATGTTCTTTTTTAATTCCAGTGTCCAATCGAGGATACCACACTGCATTTGGTGTTACATCTCTTTAGTCTCATTTAATACATGACAATTTCTTAATCTTTCTTTGTTTTTCATAGTTTTGATGGTTTTAAAAGCATACTAGTCAGGTATTTTGTAGACTATATCTCAGTTTGAATTTATCTGTGTTTTCTTACTATTAAACTGACATTATGAGGTTTGGAAAGAAGACCACTGAACTGAAGTGGCATATTCATTACATCATATTAAACAGTATTTCCTACTTTTGATGTTAACCTTATGGCTGAAGTAATGATTGTCAGATTTCTCACTGTCAATTTATTGTTTTTTCCCCTTTCTGTAGTCAGTTCCTGGAAATGAGTTACCAAGTCCAGTGTATACTGAAGGGAAGGGGAACTAAGTTTCATATTTCACAGGAAATAATATAATTTGGAATTCTTTTTAAAGGAAGATATGTTTTTTTCTCCCCATTTGTTTACTTATTCAGTTATTTATGTCAGTATGGATTTGTGAACGTTTTACTTTGGGGGTTATAATCCAGTACTGTTGTTAGTTTGGCTAAAATTATTTCACCTTTGTTCAACTATTTAGAGGTTCAGTTTGGCTCCTGAGATCTTTTGACATTCCCTCATCTTTTTAAAAAAATGAACCTTCTTATTTCCTGGTGTAGAAAACAGGCCCCCAAGATCCAGACTAATCTTACATTTTTTCTGCTCCATCCCTATAATCAGTAATTTCTTTTAGAAAATAATAAATTCTTTTATTAGAGAATTTAGAAATCAAAATCTGGGGGCACCTGGGTGGCTCAGTTGGTTAAGTGGCAGCCTTCAGTTCAGGTCATGATCTCAGGGTCCTGGGATCAAGCCCTGCATTGGGTTCCCTGCTCAGTGGGGAGCTTGCTTCTCCCTCTCCTCTCTCTCTTTCAAATAAATAAATAAGATCTTTAAAAGCAAATAGAAATCAAGATCTGACTTTAAGTGTGCTTGTTGCCACTGGGGTGTCACTGTTTTCTAGATCTTCTCAGAGGATAAAGCTTTAGTTCTGTATACTACTAACCCATGGTACAAGACATACCTATATATATTACTTTTTTCTATCTGTATATGTATCAAAGAAAGATTGAGTTCATACTGATAACTCTTACTCTAGTATCATTAGAATGAATAGAGTTCATTGTAGTTTTCTTCTGTTGCTTATTTGTAACCTTTCTCTGACAGAAACCTTACTTCCATTATATACTGTTTATTATTTGTCCAATTCCAGTATGTATGTCAGACGTTTCAGATTTGCTCGTCGTGACTTGTTCCTTCCTATTTTATGATATTTTTGGTTGTGAGCTCTTATTCTTTGAAACTTTTTTTGAGGCTTGTATTGAAATTTTATATTTTTTTAGGGAGGATTTATATTTGATTCTGTCAGGTAGAGGCATTTTTTTTTTTTTGCCTTTAAAAAGAGCTTTTTATTATGGCAAAATTTGTTATGTCTAGTTTATTTAACTCATTGTAATGTTTTCAGAATTCATCCATGTTGTAGCATGTATCAATTTCATTCCCTTATGACTGCATAATATTCCTGTGTGTGTGTGTGTGTGTGTATACACAGGTACCTGTACACACCACATTTTACTTATTAATTCACCTTTGATGGACACTTAGGTTGTTTTCACCTTTGGCTATTATGATTAATGCTACTACACCTGTTGGTTTACAGGTGTAAACCTGTACATGCTTTCATTTATTTTGAGTATATACCTGGAAGTGAGACTTCTGGATCATAGGGTAATTCTCTGTAATTCTATGTTTAACTTTTTTTTTTTTTAAGATTTTATTTATTTATGAGAGACACACAGAGAAAGAAAGAGGCAGAAACACAGGCTGAGGGAGAAACAGGCTCCCTGCAAGGAGCCTGAAGTGGGGCTCAGTCCTGGATCCCGGGATCACACCCTAGACCAAAGGCAGAGACGCTCAACCGCTGAGCCACCCAGGAGTCCCTATGTTTAACTTTTTGAGGAACTGCCGTACTGCCATACATTTGCATCGTGGCTGCACTGTTTTACATTCCCACCAGCAATGCATAGAAGTTCAATTTTTCCACATCCTTATCAGTACTTACTATTTTAGTTTTTTTTTTTTTTTTAACTTTATTTACTTATTCATGAGAGACACAGAGGGAGAAGCAGGCTCCATGCAGGGAGCCCGACGTGTGGGACTTGATCATCCCAGGTCTCCAGGATCACACCCTGGGCCAAAGGCAGGCGCCAAACCGCCGAGCCACCCGGGGATCCCCTATTTTAGGTTTTAAAAAAATGTAATAGCCATTCTACAGTGGGTGTGAAGTAGTATCTAATTATAGTTTCGATTTGCATTTCCCTGACATCTAGTGATATTCAGCATCTTTTCTTGTGAGACTATTTTAATTATAGATTTTTCAGGGCCACATAGATATAGTTATGAAAATTCTGGTCCCAAACCTGAGTAATTGTGAGTTTATGGTTAGGATTCCTTAACCATGGGGTAAATACACTTTGTATGTCTTCAGTTCAACCCAGAAACCCAGAGCAAAGACAATACATCATAATTACTCTCGCTGTTTTCCAGTTTCTTTTTTCTCCTTGTTCACCTAATTGGAGGGCTGCCCTTCAGGTCTTCTACTGTTTAGTCTGTCCTCTCATCTTGCTGGCATCCCAAACTCGATCTTAAATCCCTAGTCCATCAGGTTTTTGTCACATGACTCCCAAGACAAATGCCAGCTTCAGAACCTCATTTATGTCTCTGAGTTCCCATTTTCTAGTTGTTTATGGCTTCAGGAAGTTTAAGCTATACACTTAATTCTTTTAAACTCATTGTGAGCATGTTTGGTGTTCTAACCTACAGAGTTTTCCTGTACATCAAGTTCACCATATTGTCAATGCAGAAAATTTTGATTTCTCTTCTATTAAAAGGTGGAGATAATTGACTGAAGTAAATAGGGCATACTAATTAATGGGTACTAATTTATAAGATTAGCAATTAAACATGGAGGTACAGGGTTGATTTTTATATATTTCATACATATTCATGTGCTTCCCCTCATTTTTATTATATTTTACTAATTTGTGTTTCTTCTTTGGTAATAAACTCATGCATATGAACAACTGTACATTAGCAAAAACAGATTTTAACGTGTTTTTTGTTTTAGAGGAAATAAGATGTTTATAAGAAATAGTCAAAAAGCAAGAAAATTAAGAGAATCTAGACTAACCAAAGAGCTTGGGAAATGCTCAATTTTATTTTAAATTTAATGGTTCTACTGAATACTTATCTCAGTTCTTTTTTTTATTTCAGCTTTGGCTAGATCAGAATCTAAGAGAGATGGAGGTTTTAAAAATAATTGGAGCTTTGATCATGGAGACGAAAGTGAAGGAGACACAGATAAAGAGTAAGAACCCCCCCCCCCGATATTTTATATGAATGACATTTCATTAAAAAATGACTTATATTCCATGGAAGTATTTTTAAGAGCATAATATTCTTTACTTATAAAACGTTTATTACAAAAATAAATAAATAAATAAAACGTTTATTACATAACATGAAGGAAAGAAAATGCAGGGGTTTTTTATTAAGTAATTTTGCTGTTACATTTTCAATTTTTTGAAATGTGTTAGTATGTGCATGTAATACATATAAGCATACAATTTAAAATTGACTATTGAAGATTTTCAGTTAAAGAAAATTTTTTTAAAGATGACATTCTGTTCAGGCACTGATTTGAAAACCTCTGAATTTTGCGTGGAAGTTTAAGTTCTATAGTATCTTTCTTAACAGTTGCCCTTCCATCTTAGATCACGTTACCACCAGAGAAAGCAGAAACAATATTAAATGATAAACACAGATGTTGACCCAAGCAGATGTTAAACGAATTACTTATTATACTTTGTGTGCTTGAAATGTCTGCATTGTAAAATTTAAATGATAGTTTTAATAGAGCCTTTTGCATATCATGAGATTTGTATTACCAATTCACCATTGCTATTAGGTGCCATGATCTATTAATCTGGTTTTCCACTGGCTAGCACATATTCAGAAATACACAAATATATATATATACATTATATATACACAGATATATACATTATTTATAAATACATATAGTTCTACCAAACCTATAAGAATTTTAAAAAATTATTACATAAGAAATCAGAGTATATTGGGTAAATATTGTGGGTGCTTCACTTCTGTCTGGGCAATAGCTCCGTTCCTTACCATTTTTATGTACCTTCACCTATCAGATTTTGAATTGAAGTGAACTTTTATTTGAAGGAGAGCTTTGAACTGTTTTCAGATAAAATTGGTGTTTTATGGTTGTCTTTCTCTTGTTTTTTTTATTTCTGACTTTTAAAATTTTAAATATTTTTTTTATTATAGACCCTTAGTATTTCTTTTTGAAAAATTGGAATTAAATCTGAAATTAAGTGGGAAGTAGGTCACCTTTTAAACATTTTGTAAAATGTTTGGAAGGAGAATTTTTAGTACTAAAACAGTTGGGGTATGTGTAGACAGTAATGGAACATTTTATATTTTTATTATAAATAGCTAGGATTTACTAAAATAGCAGAGTTGTCTTTAGAAGAATGTATTTTAGCTTTCTTTGTTAGATTTGTCATTATTATGTAAATTTGTATTTTAAGGTGTTACCTGTTCTGTATATTTCATTTATGAATTATACTCTTGCTCATTATAAGAGGATCCTTAGGAGCTTCAGCTTTTGTAATATCTTGAGGATAAATTGAACTATTAATAGATATATTAGTCTGATCTTTTAGAATCTCAAGTATTCTAAAGTGTTGATATTTCTAAGATTTGTGAAAGTAACTTTTACTGTGGTAACATCATTGGAATTACTTTTTTTTTTTTTTTTTACATTAGTTAAGGTTTTCTTACCATTTTTTCTCTATTTTGTTTCGCTGTTCTTTTCCTCTAATTTTAAATCCAAGACAGGAAAAGTGAGTGACTATATGTGAAATCTACTGTTAAGGGAACAAAAATTATGTTTTTAGCAGGGGTCAACAGACCATGGCCCACTGGCCTAGTCTGGCCCACCATTGGCTTTTGTTAATAGTTTTATTGGAATACAGCCATACATATGATCTGTGGCTACTTTCCTACTAAAATAGTAGAGTATTAGTAGAGAGACTGTATAGTCTACAGAGCCTAATTTAATCTCTGGCTTTTTATAGAAAAAGTTTGCAGATCCCTGAATTTGGTAAACAAAGACAATAAATATACTTCTGAATTTAATGTGTGAGTTGTAATTGTCACTTAAGATTTACCCCTCCTCCCTTATTTTCTCTGTAGCGAGGCAAATCTACTCAGTGTAGATGAAGATGAGGATTCCGAGACCTCAAAAGGAAAAAAGGCAAGTGTTGCTTTTCTGACTTTTTTTGGTAAATTTTTTAGGTTATATACTAAAAGCTAATATTGCAAATGAAGATTTTTCCATTTTTTTAATTGAAATTCCCAACCACCCACTTACCCACCCCAGAGGCTAGTGTGTTCCCAGTTTCCTGTTTATTTCATCAGAGATTTTATGCATTATGAAGAAAATATATATTTTTTGCCCTGCCCTCTTATATTAACACAGTTAGTAGCATACTGTACATGCTATTTAGTCTTTAAAAATTTTTTTAAAAAAAATTATTAGAGACCATGAGTCCATTAAAAACACCCTTGTTCTTTTCCCTGGGTGTATAGTATTCCATTGTATGATGTATTGTTCTTGTCCAATACCACCATATTGAAGGATATTTATGGTGTTGTCCCCCTTTTCTTTTCACCCTGAAATAGTTAAGTCACCTTCAGTATGGGTGATTTTGCATAAATACTAGCAAATCTGTAGGATGAATTCCTAACAATAGAGCTGCTGTATCAAGACATGTACATTTCTAATTTTGTTATACCTGATTTACGCTTTTACCAGCAATGTCTGAGTATGCCTGTTTTCCCACACAGTTGTCACAGTTATTGATCTTTTGAGCTTTGTCAGCAAAAAATTGTATATTGGTGTAGTCTTAATTTTCATTTCTTTTACTATAAATGAGGTTGAATGTTTTCATATGTGTAGTCCTTTATTTCCTTTTGGATAGTATTTAATATCCTTTGCCTATTTTTCTATTTAGTCTTTAGAATATTATGATTGATAGGAATTCTTTTTATGTTGAGCCCAGGCACACATTTTTGACAACTCTGAAATCTGTCTAGATGCATCTTATAATAATGGCATGACATGGTTTAATTAGAAAAATTTCTTTTGCACATTAGTATTTACAATGATTTGAATCTTACAATGGTTTCCTAGGTTTGAATAAATACAAAGTGTTGGAGAAATTGGCCCCTTGCTGTGATACTATCTGCTAATATTTTAAACGAGTTTTTTCCCACTAGTCTTTTGTCTTTGCTTTTGGCGATTATTGCTTTGGAGAACATATTTTCTTATGTTGTCAAATTTATCAAAATTGTTTTCCTTTTATGGGTTCTGGGTTTAGTTTCTTTGCTCCTAATGATGTTAACTTAGTTGCTTATTTGTTTTGTCCTAGTAGATAAATAGTTTCACAATACCAATACAAATATAATTGCTAATAAAGTAATTTAAATTTTTTTCCTTCTGTTTGCTTGTTAGTTTTTGGTGGCACCACCAGGTATATAGCCCACCAGGAATGTGTGTTTAAATTACTTGGGTTTTTTAAAATTTTTTTATTTTATTTTTTATTTTTAAGATTTTATTTATTCATGAGAGAGAGAGAGAGAGAGAGGCGCAAAGACACAGGGAGAGGGAGAAGCAGGCTCCATACAGGGAGCCTGATGTGGGACTCGATCCCGGGACTCCAGGATTACGCCCTGTGCTGAAGGCAGGCATTAAACCGCTGAGCCACCCAGGGATCCCCTGTGGTTTTATTTAAAGTGAATTTTTAAAATATTTTTTATTTATTTTAAGTGATCTTTCCACCCAACCTGGGGCTTGAATTTACACCCCAGGTTCATCTCCTCGGACTGAACCAGACAAGGCGCCTCTAAATTACTGTGTTTTTAAATCAATTGAAATGATTTAAGTTGTTTTATAATTACACAATAAGTTGTTTTATAATTACACAAGAAATACATGATTCCAAAGTCCTATTTACAAAAGAAGTTTTATTAGAGAAATCTAGGTTTTATTTTGATTCCCTCTATCCTTTTCTCTTTCACTAATGGGCAACTTAAAAAAAAAAATCACATGGATTTAGCCTTTCATTGTTCTTTTCTTTCATTTTTAATGGAATATACAACCCTTCTCAGAGAAACTATCCACACTGCTTATTACCTTGATTGTTTTACTTTAGCAGTTTGGTCTGTGGATCACTCCACTAGCAAAGTACTTAGAAATCTATATTATCTCTTTTGTTGTTACATAGTATTCCAGTGAGTAGAATGAACAGTAGATATTTAGTTGGCTCCCTAGTGATGAGCAGAGGTCTTTCCCAGTCTTTTGCTATTATAAATAGTGCTTTAATAATGCCTTATGCCTAAATAAATAAATAAAGCAAACAAGCAAGCCAGCCAGCCTCATGCTTATGTCTTTTCATGTCTTTATAGTATATTTTGGGATAGATTCCTAGAATTGCAGTTGCTATTACAGAGGGTAAATTTACATGTAATTTTTCTAGTTATTGCTAAATGCCTCATTCATGGAAATTACCATTTGCCATTCCCACTAATAATATATTTCTTTGTAACCTTGAGAAGTGTGTGGTCAAACTTGAATTTTTACCCATCTGACATAGCACCCTCTTCACATATTTCTTATGCTTACCGTTGAATAATATTTTAGTGACTTTTAAGTTTAATCTCCGCCAATCTCTGTTTTTTTTTTCTCCCATAACATCTCTACTTTGTTGTAATTAAAGAATTTATAGAATTTGAAGTTTTTCTCTTAGTACTCTAAAATTTTCATTTATAAAGTTACACTAAAAACCACAAGGTTTTTCACATTACATTTTTCTCTAGCTTTTATTTTAACATCTTGATTGCTTAGAGTGCTGCTGTTAGGTGTTCTTCAAGTTCTACAAAAATATAATGTAGTTTGCAGGGAAAATAAAGGATGTTTTCAGTTACTAACTTCTGTGACATTGGTTTTCAATTTATGTGTTTTTTTTTTTCCTTGAAGATGCCCTTAATTTTTTTTAAAATGCCTTATACGTTTTTAAGGATGTAAGTGGGGATATTTTAAAATAAAACTTAAATTATGTTTATGTGTATCCAGTTATCTCTAAAGGTAATTCTAATTTGATACTCAGCATCATCTATTTTAAAAATACATGTACCATCTCTTTTTTGAGAGATATGTATTTATTGAAATTTAACATTAAATAGATACATATTTATTGAAATTTAACATTAATTGTCACTACATGGTTCTAAGTATTTTTTTACTGGATGGAATTATCCTTATAATTTATTAAAGATTCAAAAATATATTACAGGTATTTGTAATCATTGAATCTATTATGTAAAATTATATTGGAGGGCAGCCCAAGTGGCTCAGCGGTTTGGTGCTGCCTTCAGCCCAGGGTGTGATCCTGGAGACCCGGGATCAAGTCCCATGTCGGGCTCCCTGCATGGAGCCTGCTTCTCCCTCTGCCTGTGTCTGTGTCTCCCCCCCCCCCCCCCCCGTGTCTCTCGTGAATAAATAAAATCTTTAAAAAAAAATTATATTGGAAATGTATTTCTTAAGATGAGTAGTGCTGATGTTTTTCTTCTTTATTCATTTGGTTCACATATCCATGAACAAGTATTACTTATTGCTAGAATAAAACTTTCAGTAGCAGTTTTCTTCTTTTTCTTTTTTAAGGTTTATTACAGAGAGAGAGTGCACATGCGCAATTGAGTGTGGAGTGGGGAGGAGCAGAGGGAGAGGGAGAGATAGAGAGATTCTTAAGCAGACTCCACTGGTAGCCTAGGGCTTGATCCCCAAACCTTGAGATCACAACCTGAGCCAAAACCTAGAGTCTGCTACTTAGCTAACTGTGCCTCTTAGGAGAAGAATAGAATTTTGTTATAGCATTATCCTTCAGTTCTTTTCTTTTGAATTAAATGCCAAAAATCACATAGCAACTTAATATTTAAAAGGTAAAAATAATTTGTGATCCAATCATTAGAGTTATTGCACTTCTGAATTTGGTATACTAAAAAGGCTTTATCAAATTTAACAAGTAGCCAATTATTATGCTTGCTACTTTTAGATTCCTTTTTTTAAAACTAGATACTTTCTTTTTTTTTAAAGATTTTATTTATTTATTCATGAGAGACACAGAGAGAGGCAGAGACACAAGCAGAGGGAGAAGCAGGCTCCGTGTAAGGAGCCCAATGTGTGGGACTCAATCCTGGATCCCAGGATCACACCCTGAGCCGAAGGCAGATGCTCAACCACTGAGGCACTCAGGCGTCTCTAAAACTAGATACTTGAGAAATAATTTTAAAAATTGAAATCTTGTTAACTTCAGGATATTGCCTTTGCCAATATCATATTTTTTTGTGAAATATTTTGTAATTTTTGTTTTGTGTATTTTTTTAATATGGAACTGCATATTTTGTTCATATACTCTGTGGAAAATACCTATTTATACTTTATTTGACAAGGCCAGTCCATATGGTCCTGCCAATCAATTAAATCAGATATACTATTTATCTGTAAATGTTTGTTTTCAGTTTTCACTTCAAGTATACATGTTAGTTTGTATCTTCATGATAGCCATTTCATTTCACTTCAGGTAGAAAATATGGCCTTGGTTTTGACCTGAGTTTGTTACTTGGTTGTAATAAGGCACAGCAGATTTCAGTCTCATTTTAAAAACTTATGCTTTCTTTGAGGTGTTCTCACTTGATTTTCTCCTTGGGTCAATGCTTTTCTTGATTATAATTGGAATAGAATATACAAAGCCAGTAAATGCAAATTTTTATCACTTTTGCTTTTCATTTTGCAGTGAAATTAAGGAAATATAACTTTGGTGTAGAATATCTAGTTTCTAACCTATGGTTAGAAGCATATTTAACAAAATATTTATAAAAGAGGGAAAGATATGAAGACCTACTATCATTTTTTGTGCCAAAAGAGATTCCAGTATTTCCAATTGTTCCTTTTTGGAGATTTTTAGATTCTAATGCAATAGGTGAGACTTATGTCTTTCTTTTGTAGAACAGATAAAGGTCTGTTGGGAAGGGAGATACTGTATGATGCCTTTTTTTACAGATGGGTTTTAAAGTAAATCAGTGTTAAGAAATTGTAAAAATGGAGATTGAGGGCTTAGGATTTAATTGCCTTAAAATTATCCATGCCTGTTTGCCATTTAGAAAGTCTTTGTATATCCTAAGGGGTTATGTATTTCTGGATTTTTAATGGCTTGTAGGTAATATATAGGTCCCTATGGATCATTGGTTTAAACTAATATAGCTCCTCTTCTCAAATGATAATGGAATTAGGAGAAAGCCTTTATTTTGATTAAAAATGTCTTAGTATTCTTCGCCTTTTCTTTCATAGAATAATCCTTTTGCCTTTGGCTTCTCTAGTTTCATTGTGCCTCTTTAGAGAAAGGATACATGTCTTTCATTAGTTGTGAAAATATTTTAGTCATTGTATCTGTGGATATTACCAAGATTTTACTTATTTATTCGTGAGAGACATAGGCAGAGGGAGAAGCAGGCTCCCTGCAGGGACTCAGTCGCAGGATCCTAGGATCACAACTGGAGCCACAGGCAGACGCTCAACCACTGACCCACTAAGCTACCCCTAACCTGTAGTTTATATAAAAAAGGATAAAAGATAAATGGCAAAGAACAAAATCATCCCTATACCGTATCTAGGTAATTTCCTTCACTCTGTCTTCTAATTCACTAAATTTTGTCTTTAGCTTTGTCTAATCTACTTATTTTTGTTGGGTTCATCTTTTTTCTTTTAAAAAATGTTTTTATTATTTAGTTATTTTTTTAAAGTAGGCTCCATACCCAGCATGGAGTCCATCCTGGGGCTTTAACTCATGATCCTGGGATTAAGACCTGAGTGGAGATCAAGAGTCAGATGCTTAACTGACTGAGTGACCCAGGTGCCCCTTAAGAAAAAAAAAAAAAAAGACATTTATCATTTGTAGAACTTCTGTTGGTTCTCTTTGAAAATTTTGTTTTTTCCATAGTGTCTAATTCTTTTTTGTTTCGATATACATTTTGTTTTTAAGAAAATGCCTTTAAAGTCTAATCATTTTAAGTGTCTAATCATTTAACACAGGGAGCCTGATGTGGGACTTGATATCAGATCCTGGGATCATGCCCTGGGTCCAAGGCAGATGCTCATTCACTGAGCCACCCAGGTTTCCCCACATGCAGCCTTTGAAATAGTCTAAATTTTGTAGTTGTATCATGGCATCAAAAGGCTATGAAATTTGATCAAAATGATTGGACTTTTGGTGAAATACTTTCATTCACTTGTATTTTGATGCTGTGCTATCTACTTTACAACACTCTGAGTAACAAGTGTTATATAAAATTTACTATTGTATTTCATTTTGAGAACATCATCAAATACACTTTCTGTTATGTTAGCTAGAATGCCTTCTTTATTAAGCTCTCTGAATAAGAAGTTCAAGTGTGGCAGTTGTTTGCCATTTGCCATGCATTACTTTATTGATCTTAATTTCTTATTTATTTTATATTTTAATTCTTATTTAAACTCACATTTGTTAACATATAGCATAGTATTGGTTTCAGGAGTAGAATTTAGTGATTCATTGCTTACCTGTAACACCCAGTGCTCATCCCAACAAATGCCCTCCTTAATGCCCATCACCCACTTAGTACATCCTCCCCCATTCTCTTCCCTTCCAGCAACCCTCAGTTTGTTCTCTGTAGTTACTAGTCTCTTATGGTTTACCTCTGTCTCTGTTTTTATCTTATTTTCTTTCCCTTCCCCTATGTTTAACTGTTTTATTTCTTAAAATCCACCTGTTAGTGAAATCATACAGTATTTGTCTTTCTCTGACTTATTTCACTAAGTGTAATATATTCTAGTTCCATCCACACTGTTGCAAATGGCAAGGGTTCATTCTTTTTCATGGCTCTATTCCATTTTATATATATACACCACATCTTAACCATTCATCTGTCTAACATTTGGGCCCTTTCCGTAATTTGGCTATTGTTGACAGTATTGCTATAAACATTGGGGTGCATGTGCCCCTTCAAATCAGCATTTTTGTATCCTTTGGATAGTAGTGCAATTGCTGGGTTGTAGGGTAGTTCTATTTTTAACTTTTTTTTTCAAAAAGATTTTATTTTTATTTGAGAGAGAAAGAGTGAGCATACGAGTGGGGTTAAGGGTAGAGGGAGAAGCAGATTCCCCACTGAAAAGGGAGCCTGATGTGGGGCTTGATCCCAGGACCCCGGGATCATGACCTGAGCCAAAGGCAGATGCTTAACTGACTGAGCCACCCAAGTGCCCTTATTTTTAACTTTTTGAGGAACCTCCAGATAGTTCTCCAGAGTGCTGCACCAGTTTTCTTTTCTTTTCTTTTCTTTTCTTTTCTTTTCTTTTCTTTTCTTTTCTTTTCTTTTCTTTTCTTTTCTTTTCTTTTCTTTTCTTTTCTCTTTTCTTTTCTTTTCTTTTCTTTTCTTTTCTTTTTTCTTTTTTCTTTTCTTTTCTTTTCTTTCTCTTTTTTGCACCAGTTTTCATTCCCAAAAATAGTGCAAAAAGGGTTCTCCTTTCTCTGCATCCTTGCCAACAGCTGTTGTTTCCTAAGTTAATTTTAGTCATTCTGACAGGTGTGAGGTGGTATCTCATTGTGGTTTTGATTTATATTTCCCTGGTGATGAGTGATACTGATCAATTTTCCATACTTCTGAGATTCTTAACAGGATATGTATCAAAGTTATCCGAAACAGCAGCTTTTCCATGTTAGTGTACATCAGAATCACCAATAAAAAGATTGCTGAAACCCATTTTGAAAGTTTCTAATTTAGATCTGGAGAGGGGCTTGCTAATTTGCATTTTAAAGTGTTCCAAAAGGATGCTGGTTGTGTTGGTCTAGCGAACCACACTTTGACAACCATTCGTTGATTTAGGGCATTTTTTTTTTTTTTTTTTCAAAATAACATGGGAGTGGGCCTAGGTCACAATAACTGGATAGGCCTAAGTTTTCTCAGCTAAATGCATCTTAATAACCAGTTTATGATAAAGTAATTTATGGATTTATGGAGCTTCTTTTTTCTTAATATATTAATTGCGGGGGGGGGGGAGTGGTAGAAGGAGGAACTCTCAAGCAGACTCCCCGCTGAGCATGGAGCCAGATACGGGGCTCAGTCTCACAACCCATGAGATCATGACCTGAGCCAAAATCTGGAGTCCAGTGCTTAACCAACTGAGCCACCCAGGTGCCCCAATTTATGAGCTTTCTAAGAGAAGATACATGTATTTCTAATTGAGTGAGAACTATTGGTTACTGAATCCTGACCTATCTGCTCATTCAACGGCTCAGCAATTTGTGTATATTTTGGTTAATGCATGAAATAATCTCATGATTACAAGGAAAGTTACCTAGCTAGAAAGACAAGTTTGTAGATTCTGAAATTGTTATCTTTCCATGGTAACGCTGTTATTTCCTGTGAAAAAGGGTCCCCAATGCAAAAGTGATTGTACTTTGTTTATAAATGGAAGAGAGTGATAATTCCAATATCTTTATCCCCAATGGTTTTTTTTTCCTGTTATCAGTTGTTTCTCTTGGTTTTGATCACATTGCCTAATTTCTTTGAGCTTGCTATTAATGGTAACTATTGCATATGAAAAGTCAAAGGGATAATTTGAGGCCTAGAAAATTACTTATTTCTGGAGTGGATATGTATTTACTTTTGTCTAGTACTAGGAGCCTTAATAATCTCAGTCTCAGATCACCTTAATTCAGTGGTTCTCCAGGTATGGTCTCTGATTGGCAATATCAGCATCACTGATACTCACTAGAAATGCACATTATTAGGCCCATCCCAGACCTAATAAGAATAAACTGTAAAGATTTGACACAACAATTTAACAAATCATTGAGGTAATTCTGATTTATACTAAATATTTGAGAACTGCCTTAATTGAACTGAGGGTCGAGTTGATTAGAAGCTGTGTTTCAATCTATATGAAGGCTGTTATTCATAGGATATAATTTTTTTTTCATAGGATATAATTCTGATCAATATTTTGAGGGGCTTACAAAGCCCTTCATAGATGGTGGATCTTCATCTCTACTTTTTGTCTTCCTAGCTCTCTGTTGAAAGTTCAGCTTAGCCTCTCAACTACATCTTCTGGAATCAATAGATGCCTCAGGGGAAAATATAAATCTGAGCTCAGATCCCTGAGTTCCTTGTTCCTAATCTTTTTTTTTTTTTTTTTAAAAAAGAAACTATTTTTTTTTTTAAGTTTTATTTATTTATGATAGTCACAGAGAGAGAGAGAGAGAGAGGCAGAGACATAGGCAGAGGGAGAAGCAGGCTCCATGCAACAGGAGCCTGACGTGGGATTTGATCCCGGGTCTCCAGGATCGCGCCCTGGGCCAAAGGCAGGCGCCAAACCGCTGCGCCACCCAGGGATCCCTCTTGTTCCTAATCTTAATTCCTAATTCTTCATTGCTTTCAGAGCCCTCAGATGTCTCAAACACATATATTTTTAATGTGTCTTTTGTCTAGCTTTTTTCCTAGTTTTCAGATAGTAGAAGGAAATTGATCTTCATTACCTAATCTGCCATTACCAGAAGTGGAGCAGTCTGAAGCCCATGGCTATAAAAGATTAGGAAGTAAAGAAATGTCTCAAGGAGGAGAAAATGATAAGCACTGTATCAAAATAGGTCTTTTTTTGGAATTTTATAATGTTGATATGCTTAAAATAAGAATGGTGTTGGCACAATGAACTCTGTACTCAGGAGATCTTTTTTGTGGGAGTTTTTTTTTTTTTTTTAGGGGAACTGTTAGGTTTCTGTAGAGATCATTTGGGGGGGGGGGGAGCCATGTTCCTGTCTTCTTGTGACTATATTTTATAAATGAATGAAAAATAAAATATTTGACTATTGCTTCAAAATAAAGCTTCGAAAATAATGATTTTTAAAGTGTCGTTTTGGGTAAATTATCACTAAGAACTGAAGACTTTTGTCTCAATGAGTCTGAAAGCTTTTATTGAATGTCTGGTGCAATGAATATTCCTACATATTTGTGTTATCCTTAGGAAAAAAAAAGTATTGCAGTTGAATTTTCCTTAAATTCATGCCAGTGTCATCCCTCTCTCCCATCTCCAATGGCTGGTACAGTTGTTACAGCTTTTTAAAAAAATAGGTTTTCAAATAATCGTATTATAGTGTTTATTGAGTCTTCAATGTTTATGGATCTTTTTACAGTTAAATCGTCAGTCTGAAATTGTTTCTACCAGTTCTGGTGATCCCTGGAAGACATGTGCAAGACGAAACAAGGCTGAAAATTTAAAACCTTTGAAAGGCAACCCCATTGGGCTTAACATGTTGAGCAACAATAAGAAATTGAGGTATAGGCACTTCACTACACATTTCTATAGAAAAGAAAAGGTTTGACATAAAAAATTAACTACTTTTGTGGGCAGTTGACCCAACCTATACCTTTTCTTTTCACTTTATTAGCCAAGAGGTAGAATTGCTTCAGGGTGTGGATTTTTTGCTTTGAATCTTGGGATTAAGGTTGATTGCATTCCAAAAAAAAAAAAAGGTTGATTGCAGTGATTTCTTGGTTCTGAATAAAAATATTTCAAGAAAAGTTTCAATAGAATAGGATTTCATAAGATAAGCTTGCTCTCATATAGTTAGTAAAATCTTGGTCATAGTATTAGGAATAGAAGGCACTGGAGGTAGACTGGTTCTGTCTCCTTTAGAGGATACATAATCAGAATTGTCTCATAAGGGATTTTTTTTTTTTTTTTTTTTTTTAAGATTTCTTATTCCTCTTCTCTTCTAAATACATCCCACCTTTCCTTAGTGGTAGTCATAGGGAGCTACTTTTACTGGTATGATTGGGCTTTACATCTCCCAAAAATAGGGTTGAAAATCCCTGTTTCATTTTAATTTTGTCAATATATAGATAGAAAACTGGGGTACATAAAGGCTAAGTAACTTTGAAGTCATATGCTGTTCTTCATTTTTTAAAAATGTCAACTTTGAAGAAGTAGAATTAGAGACTCCACTTTTTTTATAATTCGTACATTTGATTTTTATTTTGGCATTTAAGAAAATTTTGTAATATTATGGTTTAAAAGCTTTTTATATGGATAGTCCCTAATAGAGAAGAAGAAAATGCCAGAATTAATTTATAAGGTATTTTATAGTGCAAAACATTCATTTAGGATTCCTGATTTCTTTCTTTCTTTTTTTTTAAAGATTTTAATTTATTTACTCATGAGAAACACAGAGAGGGGGAGAGAGAGAGAGAGAGGCAGAGACACAGGCAGAGGGAGAAGCAGGCTCCATGTAGGGAGGCTGATGTGGGACTCGATCCCTGGTCTCCAGGATCACTCCCTGGGCTGAAGATGGCACTAAACTGCTGAGCTGCCAGGGTTGCCCCGGATTCCTAATTTCTATTCTAGTGTTCTTTTACTCTGTATCTTCTTTCATGAATTGTATTGGAAACATTCCAGAGACAAATTCAGAAAAGTGGAAAATTTCTAATGGACAATTTAATATGGTCAATTGAGTTGATATATAGTTTTTAGTGTGAAGATTTTTATGTGTATATATGTATGTTCAGATTTATTTTGCATATATGTATGTGATTCTCCTCTGTTCAGATTACTTTTTGTCTCTTGCATCTGCAGTGAAAACGCACAAAATGCATCAATATGTTCTGGAACTGTAGTTCATGGTAGACGTTTTCATCATGCTAATGCACAGATATCACTAGTAAAAACAGCAGCCCAAAGGTAAGGATTCAAATTGCCTTTGTTTAGTAATATATACCATCCTCTTTAATAGTTTTGCACTGTTTTTTTCTTTTCTTTAACCTTTTTTTTTTTTTTTTAACTTTATGGAACTTTACTGTGTTTCTCTTGTCTGTAATGAGATATTCCTGTCTCTGAAGTAATTCATGTCCTAGAATTTTATTATTTTATATCTGCTTTTGAATAAATCACATTCGGTAAATAGAAACTTAAATAAAAGCCTTCCTATTGCATTATATTCTAGTTAAATTAATCTGATTTTACAACGTTGACAAGAAATCTTCAGCTGGTAGTTTAGCTCTGATGAGTAAAAACTACAGTACTTTCTACTGTGCTACTTACTTTTTAAGATTTATTGGATTTCATAGTAATAAAATAAATCACATTATTAGTTTTAACTGAGAAAATTTTGTGTTTCAGTAGATTTGGATGTTCTCATTGATCTTCAAAGTAATACTTGAACCTTGAAATAATGAAAGTAATAGTGGGGAAAGCTTAGTGTTTGAAATATGATGTTACAAAATTTTAGTTGAATTTCACTTCTGAGTCAATTTTAATTGATTAAGAAATTCTTAGGCTCCAACAATAAAATAATTTTGCGGTATGAATAGTTGTGTAAAGTGTTTTTATAAGTAGTAAAGTTTAAAGATTTGGTATATATGCTAGATGCTGTTCTTCATTTTTTAAAATTGTCAATCTAGATTGTTGCTCATTCAGAAAATGTCGTGACTCTTAGAAACCCTTGCTATATTTACTATGTACATAGATTTGCTGTAGCATAGATTTTTAACTTAAAAACCTTAAATCTTTCTCATACTTTAGAATAAGATCTTTCTTTTGCATAAATATATTATTTTATCATAGATAAACATAAGATCATAATATTTGAGAAATGCAACTAAAAAGAGAACTTACGGCACATATCAAAAAATACCAAAAGATTGGCTTCTCTTATTGTAAAGTATATAAATCAAGCTCTCTGGCCAAACAAATGGAACAAACATGAAACTAAGTAATAAAAGGAGAGTAATTAATGGGAAGGCAAAAAGAGAAGACACAGTATTTTCACACACTGATCATGTTGCTAGAATCCACTGCTGACAAAGATTTGTCTTTTTGATATTCTGAAAATGTCCTTGTTGAAATACTCATTTATATTTTATAATCACATGATATATTCTACAACCAAAATTATTACTTCTTTTGAACTTATTTATTAGTTTGGAATTATTTGCAGTGCTACCTATTCTTTCCATCCCTGCTCTCATCTTTGGTAATGTTAAAAAACTGATTTCAGTCTGGAAATTGGTTTGTGCTTTGTTTTATTCTAGGTCTCGACACCTATTATACCTTGCATATATATTATTGCTGTCTGCATAAAAGATTAGATTCTGTGAAGAGGAAATGGCATTTAGTAGTAAAATATTATTTCTTTAAAAAAAAAAAAACCCAAAAAACCAAGCTGAATTAGTTTTTATTTAGAGAGACATCCTGAGTGAAAGTCCTTGACAAGAACAACTAGGGGCAGTAAGGAAAACTGAAAAATCATGTCAGGACAGATGCTATTTATCCTTGTCCCTTATTTATAGAATAAACATTTCTTATTCCTACTGTGTTAATGTCATTAAGAAGATTTTGACATTCAAAGACAATTCATTGAGAGTTTTTCGCATTTTCTTCATTCAAAATTATTGAGTGATTTTATGCTACGTGCCACACATAGATGAGGTATAGAGTAGTCAAAGGTGACTTTGACAAAATCCCTCCTTTCAAGCTCAATTTTGACTAGGGTAGAGGATAGAAAGACAAGTAAAAAAAATAATTACATGGTAAGCACAGTGTAGTAGACACAGTTTGCATAGTGCTATTTACAGAGAAGGGAGCTGTGAAGAATTCACAAAGCATGTATTAAAGAAGCTTTGGAGTGTACTAGCTAGAAGAGAACCCTCCATGTGGTAGGACTCACATCTTCAAAGGCATGAAGAAAGCCTTCACCTAAGGTGGTTATTACCAAACCTTTGTTGTTGTTGTTGTTGTTTTTCATTTGTTTAAAACTTTAGTTTTAATTACTATAGTGTTGGCGCAGTTGTCAGACTTCAGGTGAGGTGAGCACCCTGGTTTTCACTGGCTTTTACAGCTCAACTCTTAATTTGAAATGAAAGGAAATGCCACAAATTGGTAATTCATACAGTCCTCTTGGAGAGGGAGATATAATTTGTCTTTAAAAAGTAACTCCTGCATTTTGAATAATTTGTAGTTCTTTAGTAAGCTATGAAAACAAATACATGACACTTTTTTAATCTGAAGGGAATAAATGGAGATTAATATATCTGATTAGACTAGCTACTATTTGGGAGAACATTACATTTCAATCTATTTTCTTATTGCTACTACAAATGTTAGTATAAATCATATTTAGAAGATAGGTTGCTTATGTACTAGTAGTAAAGGTGGGGGGTAGTCTTAGTATAGAAAAATGAAATGCAGAAATTTAAAAATCTATATATCACTATACTATCTCCATCCCTAATTTCAGTGAGACTTGCTAAAAGAGCATATTTACTGGTTTATGTTTTATTTACGTTTTCACTTTTTTTTGTTTTTGTTTTTTATTAAGGATAGGTGAAAAGACTTGTAAGGACCGTAGGGGAAAATGAATGTCTACAAAAGCATATATAATCCATAAATGGGAAAATGGGCTCCTGGAATAAGCAAGATTTAATTATTAATGAAAAGCACACCTTGAAAGAATTTTTGAAGTCTTAAATCAGGTCATGGATACCAGAATCAATCAATCTCTCTTTTTTCCTTCCTTTTTTAAAACATTTAAGAACGCTAGTACAGCACTAGTACAAGAATGAAATAGTCCAACAAGAATGTAAGTTGACATTTTAAAAAGTCCTACATTACTAATAATGGCTTCCCTCTCCATTTTTCAAAAGCTTTTTTTTATTATTATTTTTTTAATATGTATGCTCCTCTAGGTCAGGACTTGATAATAAACACATACTAAGGAATCTTGTGGAAGCACAGCGACTTACAAATTAGATACCATATCATAATAAATGCATTTTCTTCAAGGATAAGAAAAATAAGCATGGGCATATATATATTTTGTTTTGTGTTTTTTGTTTTCTTCCTTAACTCCCTTGGTTTATTGGAAAGAACCAAACCTGTTTCTTCTACTGCTACTCTGTCTTCTACCTCTTTCCTTTACTCTATACAGGTGAGTTTAAAAAAACAAAAACAAGAGACTACTAAACTCTTCTCACTTCTTGGGCACAACAGTGTAAAGCTAGATGGCTGTATTAGGTATTAATATCTAACTTTTGGTTTTCTTTTTTTTTTTTTTTTTCTGGAAATAGAGGTCCAGTAGAAATAAATAGATAAGTTGGACTATACTTAAACTATATATTCGTTTTATTTATTTTAATAGGGGTATGGTAGTATTCCCTCACTGTTTTGTCATTTATCCAACATAAATTTATTTTATACAGGTTATCCTGTTTTGTTTTTTTGTTTTTTGTTTTTTTTTATGGTAAGGTAAAATTTCTACTGTGGTTTCATGTAAGCTTATAATTCTCTTTTTTTTTTACTATTGAAAACTTAAGAGTTTCTTTTCAGTGTTGTTTATGCAAAACCACATAACTTTTTTTTTATTTTAATTTGCCAGAATTGATATTTTACTTGTTTGTTCCATGCTATAGAAATATGAGAATAATATTTATATTCTCATATAATATTACTCAGGGAATTTGTAAAGAGTGTTTTACTTACAATTAGTTCTGAATATTTTGATCATTTTATAATGATGAATAATTCTAAGATATGAATCTTATTCTAGATTAAAAGTTTTTATAATTTTACTCGAATAATTGATAATGATAGTTTTTTAAATTTTCCATAAACTGTGGAGAAGGATGGACCTGCTATACATTGGATTTTTTATTAAAGGCTAGGATTTTAAATCTCAGGCCTTGCCTTGTATCCAAAACTATATACTGCTGTATTTAATTTATGGCTTTAATGCAAGTTTCAACCTTAAAAATTTTTTTTTTCTTACTCAGAAGCTAATTATCACACCTGGTAACAGAATTGGAACCACTAAAAATTTTATAACTTTCAGGAAATTGTTCTTTGAAGACTATTTACATAAATACTTTAAAATAACATATCTTCAAATGGTTGATGGTCAAATAAAGCTCTTTTCAAGAATCTTTCATCTCTTTGTACATCCTTTTTTCTTAAATACGTTTAGATATAAATTTTCTGTATTAACAAAAATTGAAAAAACAGTTTACATATCTGACAAGATTCTAAACTTAGTATATAACATATATATAATGTGTTTAAAATAAATTAATCACATTAGAGTTTTGCCTTATTGACTGCAGTACTAAAACTACAATGATATATCAAAAATGAGGTCTTGCCTCTTACATTGTTTTTCTTTTTCATGTTTTAAGCAGTCTGGACCAAAAGGAAAGGTAAGCTTAATATTGATGACATTAGAGCATGGATATAACAGTACGATGTCAGATTATTTTTGTGCTTTGAAAAATATCCATTGAATTAGAGTTCATCATTAAAGCTTATTGATTATTTTAATAAATGGAAACATTAATGGCAGAACATGCTATTTGACTTATGTGGGTAATGTTTTACCACAGTTCTTAGTATGGTTATGTATTTATGCTGACGTGACTGCTTTCCTTTTAAAAGTGGAATATTTTAATGCCTTAGTAGTAAAGTTGTTTTCAGTTAATAGCATTAAAATTTTTCTTATTAAATTTTATTGATAATACTTTTTACACTTTATGAGTTAGAGTTGAGGGGGAAAATGGAATTAGAATACCTTAAGCATGGTGTTAAAACTCTAAACATCAATATTTTCCTATTTTGACCTAAAACAGAATTTATGATCACTATTTGTTCCCTTTGTAATAAC
The DNA here is from genome assembly GCF_048164855.1 of Canis lupus baileyi. Classification (NCBI taxonomy): domain Eukaryota; kingdom Metazoa; phylum Chordata; class Mammalia; order Carnivora; family Canidae; genus Canis; species Canis lupus. Next base: position 35,300,458 of record NC_132844.1, on the reverse strand, counting down.
ATTGGTAGGCATATGTCCTTTAGCAGGAGTGTCGAATGACGTAAATAACACGGAAACAAATTTTTTAAGAATGCGCATTTCTGAATAGTGCACTGATTGCAATTGTTTTAAAGCAAATGTTTATAGGAATAGTTTCTCTCCTCAGTGTGTTATGTAGAATTTTTTGTGCATGTACATCTGTTTTCTTTTATGAGAATCTCATAGCCTCTTATGAACCTCCCCACAAAAAAAAAAAAGTTAATAGCCCTTGTATTAAACCAATACTTCATGTAATTGGTAAAGGTTAAAGAAAGAACATTCTATAATTTTGTTTACTTATATAATCTTAAATTTATAATTTTTTAAAGTTGTAGAGAAATTAAAGAGGACAACTTGCAGTATTTTTAAAAATGCAGTATTCCCCTTCCTTAATGAACACTAAGGTCTGAAATATAAGGATGATCCTGCCAGCAGAAAATTTAGGCATATTTTATAATTCTGAAATACTTCACAATTCTTACATGTTTTAGGTGAATGGGTTGTGCAGATATTTTACTGTCTGTCTCCTGGGAAAGAAAAACTATTTTTCCATTGTATCTATTTTTATCTTTGAGTAAAGCATTATTTCTTCCGATGTCGATGAGTCATTTTATCTTTAAAATTGTTAACTCATGACTACATATTTTTTGGAAAACCATTAATAAGATTTTGAAAATAAAATTGCTGAAGAATGTATATTAAATAACTCTTTATACAATCATACACAAAACAGCCTCTTGGTTTATATAAATACTTTTCCTGTGTTATGCCAGATAAAATGTAAGTACTCTAATATTCTCAGATTAATATAAAGGTCTTAGATTATTCTGTTTTTCACAATAGTCTTGGAGGGTTTATACTGACTTATTGCACTGTTTTGGTTTATGCATATTTCTGTAGTGGAAATTTATTCATTGATACATTCAGCAAATATTTCAATGACTTTATGTGCCAGGCACTATTCTAGGAGCAGACAGAAATCCCTAGCCTCTTGGAGCTTACATTCTTGTTGGAATAATACTAGAATAGGAATCAGAAGATATGGAATTGAGTAATCAGCAATACCATTAGACACATGCCTTACTGTAAAATGGGGATAATATTTGCCCATTTTAAAGGAGATTTGTGAGGAACAAGTGAGGTAATTATTTAAAACTGACTTACATATTGTAAAATTTGAAATTTCTGTAATAGTAATAGATCTTCAAATTCTTTCAGACTTTTGTGCTAAATGACTGGCAGAGACCAGATATGAAGCAGCAACTGTTTATAAAATACCTTATAATGAATATACCCGAGTGCTTTATTCAGCAGCAGTTATCTTTAAGTTGAACCTAGCCCATGAAACCCTTGGATTCTTATATAGAATTATGTTTATCTTTGTTGGAGATAAAGTGAGAGGAACTTTTGCATCAGTACATTTTGCTCTGTGAGATGAAATAATAGAAATCTATACAACAGACAGTAAAGAAGGATGAAAGGAAACCATCAAGTCTGTCAGCTGTGACAGTAATTGTGATCGGGTTGAATATATTTAATAAAAGACCAATTGTTTGGATTAAACCCAGTTATACTATGTTTATAAGAATCACACATAAAGTAAGATTCTGTAAGGTAAAAAGGCTGTTTAGAATCACAAAAGAAGCAAACAGAAAACATGAGTATAATTTTAATAAAAACAGAATTAAGGATTAGTACTAAATAGGATGAAGGAGCAAGTTTTGTAATGGGCATAGACTATAAAAGTATAACAACTTCATTTAAAATTTCCTTAAAATATTTAAAATGTATTAAGTTCCCAGTTAGAGGCCAGCTGTAGAAGATTTTAAATATATCTCTTGGAAAATTAGACTGATTTATGAGTTTAACATCAGTTTGGATTAATGAATTTTAACATTTGAATATGAATACATTGATTTTATAGAAATACATGTCTTTTGGATCAGGTAGAGCAATGGAAAGAATAAATTGAGCTATCATTAAAATCCAGCAGAAACCAAGACAACAAAAACCCCGCACCCAGATCCTGGCTTTTAATACCACTCTCTAATAAAAGTAATGTGGAGAAATGACTGATTCTAGGTTTGGGTTAGGGAAAACGCAAAATGAATGTGAAGTGTTTTAGTGTTAGAAACCAAGCAACTACTCAAAAAACAAAAGGGTCCTTGCCTCAACAGCACATGTACTAAAATTGTAACATTACAGAAAAGATTTTTATGGCCCTTATATAAGGATAATAAGTAGATTACAAAGCATTCTATATTTCTGTGAATTTTGTGTTTATATATATATATTTTGTACCAGAATAAAGAAAAAAATGATACCACATCAAGGGGACACAGGAGCCAACTGAAAGTGTGCCCAAAGACTAAAACTTCAACAATTGGATTATAACCTAAAGGATGTGATTGAGTAAATCGTTTATTTACTCGGCTATCCTAGGGTTTTACAAGCTACATAAAGTGAATTGAAGGAAATGGACAACTGTTTATTATAGAATTCTAAATAATTTGTGTAGATACTCCAGATTTCAGGAAATGGAGTTTACCCTCACCTCTTTTGTGTGCAGGACTGACTTGTTTATTTGCAGATAGAGTGTAGAAAGAGAAAAATAGTAACTCTAGAATGGAGAAACTTGAACACTACCTTAACCAAATAATGAAGGTTAACATCACCAGTGATAAATTTTATGATATTATTATATACTTCCTGATATGATGTGATGAGAAGAGCACTTCAAATTTGCAATATCCTTCCCCCAAATATATAGCCTTTGTCTAATTGTGAGAAAAACATTAAGAGTGACCCAGGTTGAAGGGCATTCTACAAAATAATTGATAATTCTCTTCCAGAATGCCAAGGTCATGAGAGATCATATAAGACTGGGTAACAGAGGAGGCTAGAAAGACAATACAACTAAAAGCAGTGAATCCTGGATTGGATTCTGGTTCAAAAAAAGGATATTAGTGGAATAGTTGGTGAAATTCAAATAAAGTTTAGCATATTTAGTTAATAGCATACTGGTGTTGGTTTCTTTTTTGACATATGTATAATGATGAAGGTGCTAACATTAGGAGAAACTGGGCGAGGGATATAATTCTGAATTGATTTTTTAACTTTTCTGCAAATCTAAAATTATTCCATAATTAAACTATTTTAAAAAACTTTCAGAGCTGAGGCCTAAGCTTTAACAAGCAGAGCATTTTGAGGTTATTTAAAGTATTCTGCACAGAAGAAAAAAAACTTTCCAATTGTTTTATGCAGCTTACAAAGTGTGGGTCCATGAAGTTTTTTTTTTTTTTTTAAACTTCTACACAAAACATAAACCCTCACAAGCAAAAACACAAAACAAAACAATAAAACCCCCAAAAACAAACCCTACCTTCTAGATAACATGACAGGGAGTTTCTATGCTTCTGCTTGATCTGAAGTGAGAAAGAAATATCCACTGAGGAAACCTAGGCTTCATACGTGTTTGGAGTTTGAAATTTTCCTATCTGTAGGGTGATGGAACCCACAAACCAAGAAATTAACATAAAATTTGATTTTTGATCATCTAACAAAATTTTTTAAAAGCTTAAGTTTATTTTTTTAATACAGAGTTTTTTACTTTTAATTTTTGTGGAATATAACTATTAATTGGGTATGAAATTTTAGAGTATTAAAAATTACCACACTCCCTATAAGAATCCCTGTTTGACCACAATATTTTACTTTTTAAAATACCTACTTCAGGGGCACCTGGCTGGCTCATGTAGTAGAGCATGTGACTCTTGATCTTGGGGTGGTGAGTTCGAGGCCACGACGGGTGTGGAGTCTTGAACTCTCACATCCCTGAGATCCTGTTCCTGGTTTTGTCTCTGTTCTAAGTCTTCATCATCAGGTCTTTTTCCTCTGGACATGAAATCCAGATCTCCGATTTTGAAACCAAATTTCTCTGGAATGCCAATTTCTTTAGCAAGTTGCTCTCTGCTATCAAGGGTTGTCCGTAAATGCCTCGATGAAGGTGTAAATTGTGAGGAAGTCTTCTCTACTTTGAATATCCTCTTCAGGGTGATCCTGGGCTTGGCTTGATTCTAAGTCCTCATCGGGTTCTGATTTTTTCTGGCACTGGTGTCTAGCTCTTCGATTCTGAAACCAAATCTGAATTCCAGACTCTTCAGTGTTGACTTTTAAAGCCAGTCTTCGTTTGGTAGGTAGCATAACCTGGGTAAGGATTTTGGTCAAATGCCTTGAAGAGGATTTTTAGTTGATCTGTGAATTTGGTACAGCATGTCTGTGACTGATGGCTGTGGTCTTGTTTGGAGAGTCTTCGGCCATGTTGGAAGAGAGTTCTGAAGTCTTAAGGATTCAAAAACTAAATTTTACAGAATATAAGATAGTTTGTGGCTGGGAAGTTTTCAAAAATTTTCTTGTCAAAGTAATACTACTTTCATCCTGAAATTCTTGTATTAAATTTTAAGGTATGCTTTTATTTCAATAATTTATTCATACATATTTTGGAAAGAAAAATTAGTTTTCCCTATTTATATAGATAGAGAAACACATAGAAAATACTAATATGGCCATAGGTCTGGAAATGTTGCCAAATATGAAGAATAATTTATTAACACTACATTATAAAACATGATAGTCATGGATTATATGATATGTGGTGTTTGTTCTTCATTAGCAAAATGTAGTTTAATGCACTGTGTCAAAATTGCAAAGAATACAGCGTGTTTAATGCAGCAGTTTCACCCGTCCCTTCACATGTATGATTGTTGTCTTAAATGACTTATGTCAGTTATTACTGAACAAACCTGAATATGTAGCATACCCCAGAATGAATAAGCAGGTTCAAAATAACAAAATCCAAAATATCTGTATTTTCAGATTTTGTGCCCATTCTCTGTCAAATAATTATTTTCTGTGTTGATAATCCTTAGTATTTAAGAATGTATACTATTTGTGTTATACACTATTTTAAAAATAATTTTTAGAGTTTACCATGATCGTATCATCATACTTTGCTTCATATTCATTGCCTCTGTTGCATTTTTAAAGTTTGTATCTTTATTTTTCCAAAGTGAAGAGTTATAAAAATTAGAGATTTAAAAAAACGGTTATTTGAGTTAAAGATAAGACTACATTATATCCTCTTTGGTATGAAAATGTATGGAATATAAAAACATGAGTTTTATTTTTTAAGTTTAGTGTAATTAGCTAAAAACCTACCTTCTTTATTAGTGCTAGTAGTACTATTATCTCTAAGGCAAATTCTCATCTTTACAACTCCTATCCTCATGAATTTTAAAAATTTTTTCATGGTTGAAATTGCCCAGTTGTACAAATACGCTGCTTGATAATCATGAAAATTCTATTACTTAACAGTATTGATGCAATTTGCTGGATTTCAGATTCTGACATTGCTATTTAATAGTTATGTGAGTATAGGCAAGTTAACTGACCTTATTGTGCCTCAGTCTCATCTGTAAAGTGCTAATAATAGTATATACTTCATAAGGTAATTGTGAGGATTGTTTAATAGTTATAAAGCTCTTAGAATAGTACCTGGCACATGATGCTCACTATTGCTAACTGCTATTGTAAAGACACTACTATCACTACTCTTAACTATTTTCTTGTTTCATTCCCATATTTTTTTTTGAGAGCTTTGATTTTTATAACTTAAGAATATGAAATTTCTTTTAGAAAAATTTATTTATGGTTTTTGTTTAATTGTATACTCATAGGTGTTGAATGCTAATGTGTATGAGTTTACAAATAATATAGCTTCTTCTATTTTTAATTCCTTGGCTAAGTAAGATGGGAATATTTTTAGAAGTTTTTAAAGTATTATTATATCTTCATAATATAGTCATAGTACAAGACTAAAATACTTCATAATTTCTGGTTTTGTACATAACATTTTTTGTGTTGACTTTGAAATGTCCTCAAGACCAGTATCTCAATAGCCATTTATTCCTTTAGTCATTGACTTGTTTTTGAATAACTAAAAACATTTACAGCAAAATTGGTCAAATTGGTTATTATTAAGCTGATTTTTTAAATTTAGAAAATGTGTGACAGTGAAGTAATACATGTTCCTTTTTTATGTGGTTTTTTGAATTGATTATGAAGATAATTCCAAAAGAAAACTAAAGTTTTGTGCACCATATAACTTTGGTGACTACTCTGAAGCGACAATGATTTGGATTCATTTATTATTAACTATGTATTTGAAAATCTGCTTGCTATGGGCTTTGATTAACAGTCTAAATAAAATATGGTCATTGTTCTTAGAGACCTTACAATGTAATAAGCTTTAGTATATCTTATAATACAGTTTTATTTTATAGTATCACTTTTTTTTATGTGGCAAAGAAGCTATTGTTTTCTTTTAATAAACATATTGTAAGTATTTCCTCAGCCTTTTCGTTTTGAAAATATTTTTTTCTGTTAGAATAAAGCTATATAAATTTCCTTTTTTAGGAAAGAATACCCACCTCATGTCCAAAAATTTGAAAATAATTCTGTAAGGTTGAGTCGGCCTCAAGGTGTTGGTAAGTGTGTACAGTTTTATTTGTTGATACCTGTGAAGGGTTTCAAATAGTTGTATGAAAGGTAGAAATAGAGATGGTTTTAGAATATTCCCAAGTATAATAGATATATGTAGAAAAGCATTTTGAAATCTTACTTAAAATTTTTTGTGACCTGAAATTATCAGGGTGGTTGCACAATCAGGAGATAACAGTGTGAAACCTTTTTTTTAAATTAGCATTTTCATTAAATTCAGGATCCACGTATGAACTGTAGATGGGTTATAGCTTCAAAATTGTGTTTTGTTGAACTGTATTATAATTATAATCTTTCATGATGTAATTTTCTTATTTTAAATGGTTATGAGCCTAAAATTTAGAATATATTAGGCAACCACTGAATTTAAGAGACCATTCCTAGGGCAGTTGGGTTAATAGTAGATGTTGGAAATAGTCGTGGGTAGAAATTTTTATTTTCATTGAAATAATCTTTTAATGTACTGATATTAGTGCAAAAATAAAGGCAAATAACATTTATGGAAAATGTTTCACTATCAAATTGATTTTTATTATCTAGTGATTCTTAATCTGTGTGTCTATCTTGTTTGTCCCAGGCCTTTTCTTGCTTAAACCAGGACTTCTGGTTTTATCCAAAATTAATTTAAACAGCTGTGTTTTCCTGGTAGCTAAGAGTTTGTTTTTTAAAGCACCCATATTCTTTGCTACTCTGAGTGGAAATCTTTTATTTGTATATTAAATGTATCCCTATTTTATGAAGAGAGTATTCCAGATTTATCTTCATCCTTTCTTAATAACTTGGCAGTTAGGTATGTGAATTATATTTGGCAGTACATGGACACTACATTAAATTTATTAATAATGACTACCCACTTCAACATTCATTCTGTTATACCTTAAATCTTTTTTGAACTCTTGTACTGGATACTGAGTCAAATGCTTTGTATTCATAATTTACTTCTATCCTAGCTCATTATCCAGGATCCTTTAAGCTAAATTTAACTTTACCTGCATTGTGTACAGAGGAAACTGAAACACAGAAGAGTTAGACAGTTTGCTCAGGGACATGGAGCTGATAATGCAAAAGCCTATACCACCATTGTGCTTTACTGTTTTCTTGCTAGATCAGAAAGAAAGTTATTTCTACTCCTCAGAGGAGAACTGCATAATAGGTATTATCATTCCTATTGCACAAGTGCATTTTGGTAAGTTAAGTGATATTATCTTCTAGTTTTAGATACGAGTCAGCCCCAGGTTTGTTACAAATAATTTTTAAAGTTTATTTGACAACATTCATTAAGTAGATAAAAATAATGTTTACATTTTTTTAAAATTTTGAATCATTTTTGACTTAGACAAAAGTTGTAAAATCAGTACAGCGTACCCATTTACCCTTTACCAGCTTCCCCTGTTGTAACATCTTACAGTCACAGAAGTACATTTATCAAAACTGAGAAATTGGCATCAGTATAACATTCTTAAGCTATTTCACCAGTTTTTCATTAATACTCATTTTCTCCTCTAAATTCTAGTTTGGCATTTCATACTACATTATTTGTCATGTCTTTAAGTTTGTCTGACAGTTTTGAAGAGTAATGGTCGGTTACTTCATAGAATGCCTCTCAATTTGAGTTTATGTGATGTCTTACGATTAGGTTGAAGCTATGCATTTTGGAAAGACACAAAAGTGATGTGTCTTTTTAAAACACATAACATCAAGAGTGATGTTGATGTCTTTCTATGTTAACTACTATCTCATGGAGTTAGATAGTTTCTGCTGGGTTTCTCCACTGGAAAAAATATTTTTTTCTTTGTATTTAATAAAGATCTTGAGAAGATACTCTGAGACTATGCAAATACCCCGTTTTTTCTTAAGCTTTCACCCACTCACTTTAGCATCCATTGGTGGATCTTGCTGGTAAGTAACTATTATTACATGGTGTTTATCTAATGATAAATTTCTATTTTCTTCTTCTTTTACATTTATTAATGGGAATTATTGTGTAGGGAAAAGCAGTACCTTCTCTCTTATTTATTTGATTATTTCTAGCTGTGGGCTCAGGTAAAATACACTTGGTATATTTAACTCATGAACTTTGTCACTTGTATTGGGTTAGGTACATGTGAACTTAAGTACAGGGTGAATAACAATGTTATAATATTGCATATATTGTTGCATGAAGATTGCATTTTATTTTAGGATTTCCTTTGGATATATTTTTTAAAACATTCAGAGTTAAAGACAACAACAACAAGAGAAAGCATTGAGAGTTCACACTCCAGGATTTGTAGTTGCTGGCATAGCACCTGGAATAATGTTCTAAAAAGAAATAACTCACTGTCTTTTTATAGTTCTTAACATCTAAGATGATTTTTCCCCTTTATTTTGCATTTAAAAGACTATAAATTTTGATAAGTTACAGTCATATATCAGCACTTAGTAGCATTGACAAGCAGTTTTCTGGGATTAAAATTAAAGCTTGTAAACTATTAAGTATAAATTTTGGTCAGGGGATCCCTGGGTGGCGCAGCGGTTTGGCGCCTGCCTTTGGCCCAGGGCGCGATCCTGGAGACCCGGGATCGAGTCCCGCATCGGGCTCCCGGTGCATGGAGCCTGCTTCTCCCTCTGCCTCTCTCTCTCTCTCTCTCTCTCTCTCTGTGTGACTATCATAAATAAATTTAAAAAAAAATTTAAATTTTGGTCAGATCACATAGTTTGTTGCTTCATTTGTTTGGTGTTGTTTTTGTATTTTTCTAAATATACAGAATAACAACAACTATAGAGCTATAAGTTAAGATCTCTTATTTCTTTTCTGTTTGTGTTCTTGTCAAAGAGAATTAATAGACATTGAACATTTAGTTATATTCTTAATTACATTATGATTACAACTTAAATATCTGATTTACACTATTTAACCCATGTGTAGGAGAAAATATACTGTCATTCTTAACCAGTCTGTGTGTGTCTTCCATTAGCATCTTAATATATAACTTCCCAAGTTTTTTCTGTGCTTATACATTTTATTAAAAAACATTTATGCTATATATAATATTCTATAACTTGCTTTTTGACTTTGTTGTGATATCAATCTGGTTTCTATACTCTCATTAAAAGATAATGGAATATCAGGGAAAAACCAGTCTGGGAAACACAATCGAAAGAAGCCCAAGAATCAAATGGATGTTTAGTTTTGGTGGACTTCTTTACAAACTAATATATCCAAATCTCTGTAATTACTTTTTAATGAGTAGTGACCAACCACTATATTTATGTATCGTGATTAGGTTGTTTTCAGTGGTTTGATACTATATATATTACAATTAAGAATCTAGCATATGCATCTTATATATTGAATCTATTATTTTTTTAGATTAAATCCCTAGAAATAAATTATAGGGACAAATGTTATACACGTTTTGAAGACTTTTGATATGTTACTGCCAAATGGCCTTCTTTAAAAGGGTGTGTCAGCTCCCAACAAACAGTATTTGAGTATTCCTGTGTTGTTGTTCTTTTTTTTTTTTTTTTCCACACTCCTCAGCAACATTAGCTATTATCATTCAGTTAGGCATTGGGAGTCTGATAGGGAAATAGTATTTGTTTTTCCACGTTTCCTTCATTATTGGTGAAGCATTACGAAGGCCGTTTGAATTTCTTTTATTAATGTCTATTTATTGTGGCCTTTGCCTGCTTATCACTTATTTAGCATAATCAAAAGTGATTTTTTTTAAGGAGATTGTAATGAGAATGTAATACATGACTTTAGTTTTACTTTATACTGAAAAATTAGTCAAGGTGGCAGCTACATGATGGAGAAAACCAGCTGTTATTCTGGCTTGTCTTTCTCTTTTGAAAGACTGTAAAAATAATTTAAAAGCAAATACCTGACCAGAATAAAGACAATTTGTATTCTGTCACTATCCTTAGAGTAAATATTTCCAAGATATTAGTAATATCATGGATAAATTCTCAAAAAAGTGAATCAGATCTGCTAGTAAATTAGTATCACTGTGCAGCAAAGTTAAGGCATTTTCAGTGATGACATAGTAATAGCATTTATTCCACTCTTGTAATTTCATCTTTTTAAAGTATGTCATATAGTTTTTATCTTTTGTAATGTGATTCATTAATCCAGTAAACGTTTTTCGAGCCCTCAGCTCGTGCTGTTTCTAGACACTGGGAGAACACATGCCTAAAACATAATTTCTGCTCTTTCAGAGCTGACATTTATTACAATGAGATGAAGAATCAGTACAAATCCTAACAGTGAAATAAAATGAGGTGCTAATAGAAGTACAGATAATATGCTGTGGAAGTTCTAGATATTGCTTATTCATGCTTAGTGTGAGGCAGATGCAGCTTCTTAACAAAGAATGGTTTGAATTTACTTAGATAAATAGGGAAAGCTTTATTAGTGTAGAGAACAGCAATATATATGAGAGAGTGAAAGGAAAAAAAACACTCTGGAAAAATGTATCTCTTTGAGGTGCAGCTCGTTTGGAAGCCTGAAACATCAACACAGACTTGCTTGTGAAAAGATGTGGTTCTGAATTTTTTCCTTAGATACTAGAATCATTGAAAGATTTTAAGCATTAGGATGATAGTCATATTATTTTTTGTTAGGTCACTTTGGCAGTAGGGGGGAGGCATTTAAACCAAGCTTATTTGGGGTGAGGAAAATCAATCTAGGCAAGACTTACACATCTGAAATGTAGTGGCAGTGTTGTTGGAATAAAAGAAATGAATTTAAGAGCTGTTAGTAGAATTCCTTGAATGTGAGGAAAGAGGTACAAGGAGAACTTAACTATTATTTATATTTCAGCTTTGATGTCCAGGAAAGTAAATGTGCTTGAACTGTCCAAAGGCTGAGAAGATAGAATTCACTTGATGCAATTCTGTGTGATTACAATAACAAGAATAATTATATAGGTTTCTTAACACAATATTGTATATCAAGTCAGAAATATTACATAACTTTATTTCTGTGTGCAGATAATCTACTTATTTAAAAAATTAAAAGATATGAGGATATTGAGGATAGGAATATGGAAATATTTAACAAACTTGAGATTATGCAGGTGGAACATTTTGATTTATAGATTCATTAACTTGTGTTTTGGAAACATATTTTGTCTTCTTGCATACTTAAATCTTTGCTGATAAAATCAGATTGTAATAAATGTTAAATTCTGTTTTTGATGTTCATTTAGTCACTTAAAATTCTAATTAAATCCTTAATGAAAATTATTAAATATATATTGAAAAATAATGAGGAAAGTCCTTTTGTATTTCTTGAACATAAAAAACCATTAGGCTGCATATTAGTTTAGTTGCCTTCATTTAAACAGTTGTAACCAATGTTTGAATTAAAATTTTTTCTCCTTACTAATCATTTTTTGTTTTAGTGGGGAGGGAGGGGCAGAGGTTCTCGAAGCCCATTGCAGGGCTCAATCCCATGACCCTGAGATCACGACCTGAGCCAAAACCAAGATTTCAACACTTAACCAACTGAGCCATTCAGGCACCTCTCTCATTACTAATCTAAGAAGAGTAACTAAGAAAAAGGAGTGCATTTGTGTGTGTGTGTGAGAGAGAGAGAGATTGATTCAGTTGATTGATGGATTCAGTGTGAAAAGTACTGAAATTCTGCTGCCTTAGTAACATAGAACAAGCTGAAGAGAATATTAGTACAGTTAACAAAAGTGGTCCACAGTTTGTGTGGAGATCCTGGTGAGTAATGAAAAGCAGACTAGAGCTATCAGGACATGACTACAGGTTACAACTTAAAGTTCTAGCCATTCTTTTAGTAATACTATTTTTTACTGAAGTATGGTTGACATAAAATACCACATTCAATGACTCTGTAAATTATGCTGTGCTCATCACAAGTGTAGCTACCATCTGTCACCATACAACACAATTACAGTATCATTGACTATATTTTCTATGCTGTGTCTTTTATCCTTGGGACTTACTCATTCCATAACTGGAAGCCTGTGTCCCCTACTCCTCTTTCCTCATTTTGGCTACCCTTCCTCCCTCTAGGCCACCATCAGTGTATTTTCTGTATTTATAGGTCTCTTTCTGCTTTTTGTTTGTTTTATTTTTAGATTCCACACATAAGTGAAATTATAAGGTCTTTCTGTTTCTTTTGCTTAGCATAATAAGTTCATGTTGTCACAAATGGCAAAATTTCATTTTTTATGGCTCAGTAATATTCCTGTGTGTGTGTGTGTGTGTGTGTGTGTGTGTGTGTGTGAACATAGGGATGGAAATATCATTTCAAGTTAGTTGTGTTTTTTTTTTTTTTTTTTTTTTACTTCTTTGGGTAAATATCCAGTAGTGGAATTACTGGATCCTGTGATATTTCTACTTATTAATTTTTTTGAGGAACTTCTATAGTTCCTCAAAACTATAGTTTTCCATAGAGGCTATACCAGTTTACATTCCCACATTCCCACTCACAGGGAGCAAGGATTCCCTTTTCTCCTCATCCTCATCAACACTTGTTATTTCTTATCTTTTTTAGCCACTGTGACTGGCATGTAGGATGATACCTCATTGTGGTTTTGATTTGCATTTCCCTGGTGATTAGTAATGTTGATCTATCTTCTCATGTGTCTGTCTTTGAAAAATGTCTATTTAGATTGTCTGCCCATTTTTTAATTGGATTGTTTTTGAGTTGTATAAATTCTTTATATATTTTGGATATTAATCCCCTATCAGATAATATCATTTGCAAATACCTTCTCCTATTTGGTCTGTTTTCTTTTAGTTTTGTTGATGGTTTTCTTTGCCGTGCAAAAGTTTTTATAGTCCCAATTATTTATTTTTGTTTTTATTTCCCTTGCCTGAGAAGACATACAGAAAAATACTGCTAAGGCTGATGTTCAGCTGAGTTTACTGTCTGTGTTTTATTTTAGGAGTTGTATGGTTTCAGGTCTTACATGTAGGTCTTGAATCCATTTTGAGTTTATTTTTGTGTATGGTGTTAGAAAGTGGTTCAGGGCAAATCAAACTCCAATTAAAAAATATACCCTCCCCCCCAAAGAAAGTGATTCAGTTTTGTTCTTTGCCATGTGACTGTTGTCCAATTTTTCTAGCACCATTTATTGAAGAGACTGTTTTTTCCCTCTTTTATATTCTTGCCTCCTTTTTGTAGATTAATTGACCATATTAAGTGTGGGTTTATTTCTGGGCTCTCCATTTTGTTCCATTGCTTTATATACCAGTTTTTGTGCCATTATTATACTGTTTTAATTACTATAGGTTTGTAGGATAGTTTGAAATCTGAGATTGTATATCTCCAACTTTCTTCTTTGTCAAGATTACTTTGGTTATTCAGAGTCTTTTGTGGTTCCATGCAAATCTTAGGGTTATTTGGCCTAGTTCTGTGAAAAATATTGTTGGTGTTTCAATTGGAAGTGCAATGAATCTGTAGATTGCTTTAGGTAGTATGATACATCTTTCCATTTATTTTTGTCATCTTCAGTTTCTCTCATCAGTGTGTTAGTTTTCACAGTACAAGTGTCTCACCTACTTCACTAAATTTATTTGTAGTTATATTACTCTTCTTGGTGTAATTGTAAATGGGATTATTAAAACATTTCTGCTTAGGTTATTTGTGTACAGAAAACCAATTCATTTTTGTATATTAATGTTTTATTCTACAACATTACTGAATTCATTTATTCTGATAGTTTTTTGGTGGACTCTTTAGGATTTTCTAAATGTAGTATCATGTCATCTGCAAATAATGACAGTTTTACTACCTTACTAATTTGGTTGCCTTACAGTTTTTTTCTTTTCAGATTGTTGTAGCTAGGGACTTCCAGTCCTATGTTAAATAAAAGTGGTGAGAGTGGACATCGTTGTTTTCAGAAAAAAGCTTTTAGCTTCTCACTATTGAGTATGATGTTGGCTGTGCGTTTGTCGTATGTGGCATTTATTATGTTGAGGTATGTTCCTTCTAAACTCACTTTTAGGAGTCTTCATTATGAATAAATACTGAATTTTGTCAAATGCTTTTTTACATCTACTGAGATGAACACGTGATTTTTATCCTTTACTTTGTTAATGTAGCACATTGATTTGTGGATATTGAACTGTCCTTTCATCCTTGGAATAAGCCCCACTTGATTGTAGTGAGTGATTCTTTAATGTATTGTTCAATTCAATTTGCTAATATTGAGGAATTTTCTATCTGTATTCATCAGGCATGTTGATATATAATTTTCTTTTTTTAATATTTTTGTTTGATTTTGGCAGGGTAATGCTGATTTTGTAGAATGAATTTGGAAACATTTCTTCCTCTTTTGTGTTTGTAGAAGAATTTGAAAAGGATAGATATTAATGTTTGGTAGAATTCACCTGTGAAGCTCTCTGGTCCTAGACTTTTGTTTGTTGGATGTTTTGATGAAAAATTTTATTTCATTAGTAGTAGTTGGTTTGTTCATATTTTCTGTTTCTTCCTGATTCAGTCTTGGAAAACTGTAGGTTTCTAGAAATTATCTATTTCTGCTAGTTTTCCAACTTATTGGCATATAATTTTTCATAGTTTCTTATAATTCTTTGTATTTCTGTGGTGTCAGTTGTAACTTCTCTTTTCTGATTTTATTTTTTACTTTTTTTTACTTCTGATTTTAAATGCTCTTTTTTGTAGTGAATCTGGCTAAAGGTTCAATTTTTTTTAACTTCGAAGAATTACTGTTGGTTTCATTTCTTTTTTATTGTTTCTTTAATCTCTTTCATTTGTTTCTACTCTACTTTTCATTATTTTCCTTTTTCTTTTTTTTTATAATTTTATTTATTTATTTATGATAGTCACACACACACACAGAGAGAGAGAGAGAGAGAGAGAGAGGGGCAGAGACATAGGCAGAGGGAGAAGCAGGCTCCATGCACCGGGAGCCCGACATGGGATTCGATCCCGGGTCTGCAGGATCGTGCCCTGGGCCAAAGGCAAGCGCTAAACCGCTGCGCCACCCAAGGATCCCTATTTTCCTTTTTCTATTAATTTTAGGCTTTGTTCTTCTTTTTCTAGTTCCTTGATGTGTAAAGGTACATTTGCTTATTTGAGATTTTTCTTATTTTTTTGAGGTAGGCATGTATCTCTTTAAACTTCCTTCTTAGAATTGCTTTGATCTATCCCAGAGTTGTTGTTGTTGTTTTTAAGATTTGTTTATTTGCGGGAGAGAGGGTGAGAAAACATTCACACACGTGTGAGCATGGGGGAGGGGCAGAGGAAGAGAGAATCCCAAGCCTACTCTGCTGAATGCAGAGCCCAACATGGGGCTTGATTCCACAACCCTGAGATCACAACCTGAGCCAAAACCAAGAGTGGGATGCTCGACCGACTTCACTACCCAGGTGCCCCTGTCCCAAAGTTTTTGAACCATTGTGTTTTCGGTTTTCATTTGTCTCCAAGTATTTTTTAAATTTCCTCTTTAATTTCTTCATTGACCCATTGATTGTTTAATAACATGTTGTTAGCTTTCATGTGTTTTGGGGATGGTGGTGGGGTTTTTTCTCTTCAGTTTTTCTCTTGTGATTGATTTCTAACTTCATACTGCTGTGGTCGGAAAAGATGCTTTTTAGATTTTTTGAGACTCATTTTGTGGCCTAACAATTGATCTCATTTGGAGAATGTTCCATGTTCACTTGAAAAAAATGTGTGTTCTTCTGTTTGGGGATGAAATGTTTGGTATTTATGTGTTAATTCCATCTAAATATGGTATTTAAGGCCACTGTTTCCTTATTGACTTTACATTTGGATGATCTATCTATTGATATGAGTGGGTTGTTAAAAGCCCCCTACTATTATTGTTTTACTGTCAATTTCTCCCTTTATGTCTGTTAATATTTGCTTTATGTATTTAGATACTCCTGCGTTGGGCGCACAGATACTTACAATTGGTATATCCTCTTCTTGAATTGATCTTTTATCATTATTTAACTCCCTTTGTTGTCTTTTGGTACAGTCTGTATTTTAAAGTGTATTATGCCTGATATAAGTATTGCTATATCCCAGCCTTTTTTTCAATTCCATTTGCATGGAATATCTTTTTCTCTCCTTCCACTTAACAGGCTGTATGTGGCTTCAGGTCTGAAGTGAGTCTCTTATAGGTAGCATATAGATGGGTCTAGTTTTTTTATCCACTTAGCCACCGTATGTCCTATTTTTTGGAATATTTAGTCCATTTATAGTAATTATTGATAGGTATGTACTTACTGTCATTACGTTCATTGTTTTTTGGTTTTGGTATAATTGTTCTCTGTTCTTTTCTCTTACTCTCTTCCCTGTGATTTGATGACTTTCTTTTGTGCTATGCTTGGATTCCTTTATAGTTTTTGTATATTTATTGTAGGTATTTGGTTGGTGGTTATAAGGTTTATGTATAATTTTTTTTAAATTTTTTATTTATTCATGGTAGACATAGAGAGAGAGAGGCAGAGACACAGGCAGAGGGGGAGAATCAGCCTGCTTCCATGCAGGGATCCCGACACGGGACTTGATCCCGGGACTCCAGGATCACACCTTGGGCCAAAGGCAGGCGCTAAACCTCTGAGCCACCCAGGGATCCCCTATGTGTAATATTCTATGTATTTAGCAGTCTATATTAAATTGATGGTTGCTTAAGTTCAAACACATCCTAAGCACACTACTGTTTTACTCCTTCCTCCCACATTTTATATAAGTGATGTTATTTTATGTCTTTTTATTTTGTGTATTCTTTAATTTTTGTAGAAATAGTTGATTTTACTACTTTTGCCTTTTAACCTCATACTAGTTTCATACATGATCTACTACCTTTACAGTATGTTTGCTTTAGTGGTAAGATTTCTTTCCATAGTTTTCTCTTTCTGCTTAAAGATGTCCCCTTGGGATGCCTGGGTGGCTCAGTGGTTAAGCATCTGCCTTGGGGTCAGGGCATTATCCTGGAGTACCAGGATCGAGTCCCACATCGGGCTCCCTGCAAGGAGCCTGCTTCTCCCTCTGCCTCTGTCACTGCCTCTTTCTCTGTCTCTCATGAATAAATAAATAAAATCTTAAAAAAAAAAAAGATGTCCCCCTACAGGGTATCTGCATGGCTCAGTCAGTTAAGCATCTGCTGTCTGCCTTTGGCTCAAGTTGTGATCCTGGGGTCCAGGGATCAAGTCCTGTGTCAGGCTCCCTGCTCAGTGGGGAGCCTGCTTTTGCCTTTCCCTTTGCCCCTTCCCCTGCTCATACTTTCTCTTATGTTTTCGTGCGCGCGCGCTCTCTCTCTCTCTCAGTAAATAATAAAATTAAAATCTAAAAAAAAAAAAAGATACCCCTTAACATTTCTTGTAAGGTAGTTCAGCAATGATGAACTTCTTTATCTTGTGTTTGTCTAGGAAGCTCTTTAGTTTTCCTTCAATTCTGAATGTGTATCTTGCCTGGTAGAGTATTCTTGGTTGTGGGTTTTTTCCTTTCAGCACTTTGAATATATGATACTACTCCCTTCTATGCTGCAAAGTCTCTGCTGAAAAATCAACTGATAGCCTTGTGTGGTTTCCCTCTCACATAACTGTTTGCTTTTCTCTTGCTGCTTTTAATAGTCTCACTTTATCTTTAATCTTTGACATTTTATTATATATTTTGTTGTGAACCTCCTTGGGCTTATCTTGTTTGGGGCTTTCTATGCTTCTGGACCTGGATGTCTGTTTCCTTCCCTAGGTTAGGGAAATTTTCAGTCATTATTTCTTTGATTAAATTATCTACCCCTTTTTCTCCTGGGACCCCTATAATGTGGATGTTCGCATTGCATACTTGATGTTGTCCCAGAGGTTCTTTTACCTGTCTTCTTCTTCTTTTTTTTTTTTTGAAATGATTTTCACTGTTAAGCTTGAGTACTTCGCATTAACATATCTTCCAGATTGTTCATCCATTCTTCTGCATTCTCTAATCTGCTGTTGATTCCTTCTAGTGTATTTTTAATTTCTGTTATTGTATTCTTCAACTCTTGATTGGCTCTTTTTAAAATTTATCACTATATCAAAGTTGTTATTTTGTTCATCTACTCTTTTTTCATGTCTGGTGAGCCTCATTATGACCATTACTTTGAATTCTTCATTGGGTAAATTGTGTATCTCCATTTTGTTTAGTTCTTTTTTTAATTTTTTTTTTATTTTTGTCTTATTCCTTTCATTTGGAATATATCTCACTGTGTCTTCATTTTTCTGACTGTTTCTATGTATTGGGTAGGTCAGTTATTTCTGATCTGAAAGCAGTAGTCTAATGTAGAAGGCATCCTATGAGGTCAGATAGCACACTCTTCCCTAGTCACTAGACAGATGCTCCAGAGGTATCTGCTGTGTAGGTTGTGTGTGCACCTGCCTGTTTTGACTAAACCATGACTTCTATAAGGTACAGTGGTCAGCGCGCCTGGCTGAAGCCTGGCTGTAGCTGTGGTGGTCTTGCTGATGGGTAGGCAGTTAGCTCTTGGCACACCTGGCTGAGAGGTCCAGCTGCAGCTGCTGTGAGTGTGCTTATAGGAGGGGCAGCATCCCTGAGGGGTTGCTCACTGGGTGTGGTGTTGTGGGAGTTGCTTTTGAGGCTCCCATGGAGTTTGGCTGCTTGAGGGAGGTGGGCTCACAGGTGAATGCTGGGAAGGGGTAAGCAGTGCTAGTAAGTTAGATAGGTTGTGTCAAAACTGGTACCTGTAAGTGTCTGGTCAGATAGGCTGAAGAAGGGCAAAAAATGGTGCTTCCCAGCATTTCTGTTCTTAGAGAAAGAAACCTCTTTGTTTACACATGCCTTAAACTAAGTCAGTGAATCTCTTTCATGTATAACTCAGGTACTTTTCAAAGTGCTGCTTCTGTTCTGGGTCTAGGACTAAGTGATATAATGCACTGGCCCTTTAATAGCAGAATATATATATATATTTTTAATAGCCCTCCAGCTTTCCCAGAGTTAAGGCCTACTGATTTTCAAAGCTCTTGGAGTTAATCCCTGCTGATTTTCAAAGCCAGGTGTTATGGTGGCTTGTCTTCTTGGTGTGATTCTCAGAGTCAGGGTGCCTAACTTGATCCCCCCACTAGGAGGACCTCCAGGCCTCTGATAGCCCTCCCACTTTTCGGTTGCCTGCAGGAGATTTGGTTCCTGACTGCATCTCTGTCCCTCAATGTGCCTTTTCCTTTATTTTTTTTAACTGCGGAAGATCTGTTTTGGTAATCTTCAGGTCATTTTCAGAGTGAATTGCATTATATGTAATTGTAGCCTCAGTGTCCAAGGGAGGAAGTGAGTTCAGGATCCTCTTACTCAGCCATCTTTCCCTGCTCCCAAGCTTTGGTTACTCTTTTTTTTTTTGGTTACTCTTTATTATATGTTGTGATGTTAATTTATTTTGACCAAAATAAAATAATTTGATAATATAAATTAGCGTTGTTTATAGCAAAGATCATGGGGAATTTATAAAATTTAATTGGGTACTTTTATTTTTTTTTCTCCTTCCTTTAGATCGTGTAATGAAGAAAACTGAGGAGTCTGAATCACACCTGGAGTCTGAAGTTAAAAGGAAAGTACCGCAGAAACGTCACAGTAGTACCTATCAGTCTCCACCTCCTCTGTCTCCTGCTTCAAAAAAATGTTTAACTGATTTAGAGGTGGGTGGAGAAATTATTCTTGGTTGCTAATGAGTTGGTATTTTTATCAATATTATCTTTAGTACTTACTAAATTCTAGGTGACCTTTTCTTACAGGACTAGAAAAGACGTAGAAAAGTTCTTTAAGCAAACTTTTCTGCCTTCATTATGTCATTTTTTTCACTGTTGAAAATGTAGAACACATATTTTCTGAAAAGAATTTAGCAGTGCCTGCCTGCAGCATACTCCAAATAATACCTCTCAAACCAGAAATATTTTGAAATAATTTAAAATTTACAAAAAAAATAAATCATAAAAGGACTATCCGTATACTCTTCTATTAGATTCCCCAGTTTTCCACATTTGATATATTGTTCTCCCTCCCTCTGTCTTCCTTCTACCTTCTGTGTGTGTGTGTGTGTGTGTGTGTGTGCACGTGCACGCATGCATTTCTGCACCATTTGAATATAAGTAACAGACATGATACCCATTTATCACTATACTTTAGTTCATGTTTCCTTAAAAGAGGTGGGGGTGGGGTGGAGAGGAGGCATTTTTATATATAACCAGAGTGCAACTGTCAAAATTTAAAAATTGACATGGATCCAAAATTACTGCCTAATCCACAAACTATTCAAATTTCACCTAATTAATGTCCTTTGTCAGAACAGGATCCAATTCAGGATTGTGTTATATTTGTTACGATCCTTAGTTGTCTTAAATCTGGAATAATTCCTTAGTCCTTCCATGTCTTTCATCACCTTGATACTTGATTCTCCCTACCTTGTGGGGAGTATGATGTTTCTTTATGATTTATGCATTTTTCCAGAATCCTCCAAAGTGATTCTATAATCTTACCATTGCATCATATCGGAATGCACATAACATTGATTTTCACATTAAAACTTTTATCTTAAGATGGACTTTCTAAGGGTACCTGGGTGGCTCAATCTGTTAAGCATCTGCCTTTGGCTCAGATCATGATTTCAGGGTCCTGGGATCAAGCCCTGCATGGCGTTCTCTGCTCAGCTGGGAGTCTGCTCTTCCCTTTCCCTCTGCTTCTCCTCTTGCTTGTACTCTTTCTCAAATAAGTAAATTAAAAAACAAAACAAAACTGTACTTTCCTAGATTTGTCCACTGTAAAGTAAGTTACTAGGTATTTCTTAATTACTAATAAGATGAGGTAATCTAAAGTACTTAATTACTAATAAGATGAGGTACTTACCTTAAGGTACTTACCTTACCTTAAGGTATAATGCCTTACAGTAAGTAGCTCATGAATGAAGTATGATCTACTATAAGGTAGAAGGTTTCTTTATATTTACTATATATTCCCTTATATCTATATATCAGATATATAGATTCTTTTTTAATTGAAATATAGATAACGTTAATAACATGGATTCTTACTCAAAAAAGTTGTATTCTGTGACTTAATATTTTGATGCTCAAATTGTCCCATCCTAGCCCCTGGGAAGTTTTTTAAGCTGGCTTCTCTTTCTTTTTGACGTATCCACATCATTCTTTTGAGTACTTCCCCTTAATTTTTTATGTAAACAGGTGTTCTAGACTTTTGTATTTTCTCCGCCTCGACTCTGGAGTCATGCATTTCTCCAAGGAGCCATTGTTCCTCTAAATGGGGGGACGATATTTGAGCATTAGTTATGCTCATTGCTACTTGGTATCATGTTTATATGTCCTCTTATTGAACAAAACTAGTTAATATATGTGTATTTATATGTTAGTATTTAGTACATGTTAAAAATCTATGAATTTGTCTGGAGCTGCCTTGAACTTGAGTTGAGGCCACCCCCCACCCCCAAAATAATAAAAGTCCATGAATTCACACTGATAATTCCAATTCTAGTGTATTACCCCAATGTTTATCCTAGCCTTTTCCACTTTGTGTGTTTGTAACTTCCTTCTCTGAGAAGCCTGACTCCCATCATGTCTGGTATATTTACTTATTGGCTGAGTTGTTTTTATCTGATTATTTTCCTGGCATGCCAGCCTAAGCTTGGCTTAGGCCATACTGGCATTTCCCCACTACCTTACCCACTGCTCAATGCAGGTAGAGAAGGATCAGAAGACACAAAAGCTCTTCCCCAAGACATACCATGCTTTCCTCCTGTAGGGATGCCAGCTGAAAACCTCAGAATTTGACATCCAAAATAAATCTTTCTTTTACTTTTTACTTCCATGCCAATTGTTCTTATTCTGTTCTTAGTGAACATAAAGAATAGCTTCTAGCTACCCTCTGTAATTTTTAATACACCTGTAGTCTGTGAAATGCTACGCTCTAGAGCATACTGCTTATAAGGAAACATGGTCTTTGATTTTTAATGAGATTATATATCTTACTAAAAAATGACATCTCAGCGAAATCTCATCAGACAGGTTCATTCCTATTAAGTATAATTGGTTATTATTTATAGAGTTTGGCAGATAGTATGTCATAGTGATTTGGATTTGTTTTATTTTGTAAAAGTCTACCTATCAAAAGGAGGAAATGAGACTTTAATTAGTCTTTGTTTTCTAAAAGAAATTATATCTAACAAATTGTTATAGAAATATACAACTTCGTATACACTTCACTAAAAGTAATTGAGCAGTATTGAGATTCTAATTTTGAGATTGCTGGGTTGATATAATTCTGAATCTCTAATTTTTAGCATGAAAAATTTAATACTATATTTGGTTCAGCTAATCAGCGTTTTTAATTGTTGCAAATAGTTCCATGGTATTTGTTTCTAATCTGATAAAAGGCATATGAGAATAGCTCACAATATATTTCATTCTGTATTTTAATATTAGAAATTTTAATAGTATATGCTTTTTTTCTGTTTAATGTCAATTTTATAAAGGGAAATATGTGGAAGTATCACCTTTTCATAGGGTTCTTTTTCATTGAAATATATCTTATTTATCTTTATTACAGACAATGAAAAATTGGACTCAGTAGCCAGCTTGATCATTATCATTGTGAAAATAGTGGGGTTTAGATTTTTCTTAGATTATTAGATATTTTATTGCAGGGTGATATATAGATGGGGACAACTAATTTATTTGTGAGTTTCCCTTTTAAAATTGCAGTGGGACATGGCCAAACATTTGCAGTTCATTAATGAATAATTGCATTATTTCATTTAAATACACAGTTGACCATTCAACCCAGGAGCTAGTAGTACTGATCCCTGAACAGTTGAAAATCTGCATATAACTTTCATATCCCCCAAAACTTTATTAATAGCCTAATGTTAACTAGAAGCCTTACCAACAACACAATTAACACATATTTTGCATGTTATATACTGCATTCTTACTATAAAGTAAGTTAGAGAAAATAACATGTTAAAATTATAAGAGAGAAAATATATTTATAGTACTGTACTGTATTTATGTTAAAAGATCATTATATAAATGGAACTGTACAGTTCAAACCTGTGTTAATTAAGGGTCAACTATACTATTATTTCTTTCCCTTAATGACAATAGGCGAAAATTTTGAGTTAGATAATCTGTACCATATTTGTGTTGTTGTTTGCATAGTTCACCTGTTAACTGTGCATCCTAAATACACAGGGCCATATCAAAAGTGCTGTGAGAAAAATAAATTCTTTATACACCTAGGTTCCACAAATAGTATAACTGAATTTTGCTATGTACTGGTAAAGAAAAAGACACTCTTTTTAAAAATTTTTTTTTAATCTGCCTTTGCTGAGATAGTAGGCTGATGCTCTACTAAGTTCACCTTTGCCTTGGTTGAAGCTTGGTTTCTCATTCTTTGTTGTTATCTGGGATAAATTCTTGAATGGGTAACATGTATAGTAGAGTGGCTTTGTTGTGGATCATGTAAATAGTTCTTGTCAGGTTTCCTATTTTTAAAACAAAGAAATATGACTAGAACAGTGGTTTTTATGTAGGCTTTTTAGACTTTTTCTATGTATTTTTGAGTTATAAATTTACATAGAATAAAATGTATAGAACTTAAGCATTTAGCTCAATGAATTTTGAAGTTTATGTTTACGCAAGTGATCATAACTACTACTTACTGGTTAGTCCTCCCATAACTGCTTGATGACTTCTGTCACCTAAAAGGCTTTTTTAAAACAACTATATTCTCTTATGTATTTTTAAGTTGACAGTCAACATTTTCTGTTTCAGGTTTAACTGATTACATAGGTTGCAATAGTTGACACAGTCAAAAGAGTAACATTTTAAAATAGAGTGCTCACTCTCCTTCCGTATGGATCTGGTAGCATAAAAAACTATAGCACTTGATAATTATGATCTTTTCCTATCATCTCACTGACAGAAGTATTTATCCACTTATTTCCCATGATATAGGGATCAAAGTGTTATAAAAAATTTCAGTTATTTTGGTTATTAACTGTAGACTATTGATTAAAACTGTTATAGTTTGATATGTAATTATTTGACATAAAAGTAAAATTGGAAATGCATGTTCTAAGTAGAGACATTGACTATTTTCTAATTACTTCCTATGTCCATGAATAAACATTATGTTGCATTCTGAGACAGGATTCAACATTTCTTCATGTTTTTCTTTATATGTTCTAAAGAACCTTTTTCACATAAATAAGTATATGAGTATGAAAGGAATCTTTAAACTCTAAAATTATATGCCCGAAATCACAGGAAGCTCTATCATCAAAAAATATTTTTAATCTCATGATTGTAACCTAGATTAGGCTTCCCCTGAAATATTTTGAAGCACTGTCTTAGAAATCAATTGTCTTGTAAAAGTTTTTGTTAACCAGTATTTAGAATTGAATTCTTTCTTCCAGCATTTAAAAGTATTCTTTGGTTTGGTTGGTGGTTTTTATACTCCAGGGCCGTATACCGTTTTAATATTTCAAATGGAAGTTGAGCTTTTCTTTTATCTTTTTCTTTTCTTTTCTTTTTTTTTGTAACATGAGAACAGTTCTGGCAAGAGATAACTTGCCATTAGAGGCATAATCAAGTCCGGTTTTGGAATGATATGTGGAAATTAGGATTTAGATATTTATTCCATTAAGATTATTTATGCTCTGTATGCCATAGAAAATTGTTATGTAGCCTTTGAGTAGTATACTGGTCCAGTGTGAAGACTGCTGGACTAGATGGTCCTAAAAATTGCTTCTAGCATCCTGATGCTAAATCCCAAGTAACATGATGTATTTAGTATTTAGCATTTTGTGGTAGCCTTGGTGATGATGGGGAGTGACAGACTTAATTTTGAGGTCTTTTTATTCCATGATGTTGAAATAAAATGCCAAAGTCTTTTTTGTTTTTTTTTTTTTATTCTTTTGGAACTTAAGGTTTCTAAACAGTGTGGATATTGTCCAAAATGTGGAAAAGAAAAGGAAAATCAGACCAAATGCCAAAGTTGTGGTATTCTTTTTCCTAAGGATTTGCAAAGAAATTGCAGACAAGCTATAACTTTGAGTGAATCTCCTGGACCATTATTAAGAACATCAATTCATCAGAATTCTGGAGGACAGAAGTCACAAAACACAGCATTACCATCCAAGAAGTTTTATGGCAACAGTGTGGGAAAGATTCCAGTTGATATTATTGTGAATTGTGATGATAGTAGACAGAATTATTTACAGACTAATGGGAAAGTCATTTTACCTAGGGCAAAAGTAGCCAAAATCACAAACCTGAAAGAAAGGAAAACAAGCCTGTCAGACCTAAATGATCCAAGTAAGTATTTTACTCCCTTTAGTATTATTTATATCAATCCAATATTTTTTACATATATTTTTATTGTGAGCATGAGCATATTTGAGAAGTGTAGTTTTAATAGGTATCTCTTGTGTCAGTTATGTTAACATGTTTTTGGGTAGATGATTAAAACTGTCCACGTAGTTGGAAAATAACTGACTTTGTTCTCATCCTGTCCATCTTAAATAGTTAAAAAAACAACACAGACCTTGTCCCCAGTCATAGGTAAAATGCCAGTTATGCCCAACTTTCAAACTTTGGCCCAGTTAATTTAATCTCTCTGATTTGTAAATGGATAATTTCAGCCTGACAGTGTTTTGAGGAAGTAAATAAAATAACATTTAAGCTTCCTCGTAAGTAAAATATTTGATACACAGGACTCAGTGAAAATAGTCTCTTGCCGCTTTTACTCTTCCCCTAAATCTTTTTCCTGCCTTTAGACATAGGTGCATATATATGTGTATGTGAAATGTAGTCCTGTTTGTAATACATAGCCAAAGACTGGAAGCAGTCACAAAGTAGTTGAATAACGTATAGCATACATAGGTATAAAAGGAGAGAAAGATCTCACTTAAAATTCTGCAGAGTGATTTCTAACATCTGTAATAGCATGAATAAAGTAAGGTACCAATAAGAGTAAATAATATGCTGCTCTTTTTTTATGAAGGGTGAGAGAATGAATATAGAGATTTTTTTTAAATGTAGAGATACACCCAAAACTAATTATAAAAAGTAATTGGTTAGAAGGGAGAAAAAAAATTGTAGGAATTAGGTATAGATGTTAGATATTTCCATGCATACTCTTTTTTTGTAGATTTGACTTTGGAACCATGTAAATATTTTTCATGATTATAAAACAATATTAAATTGGAAGTTAAAAATAATCAAAACCAAGATGAAACTAATGAACCTTTTTATGTATCTAGTTGGTGGATTCAACAAACAGAAGAATTATTTCAAATGATTTTAAATTAAAATAATATTGTGGCTATACATTATTAATGTGATGTATTTTAAGGTCAAACAGAACTGCACAGAAATCCTAAGTGTATTTAGTAATATTGTTAGTAATAAATTGGTATTGTTATTTTTTTGGTATTGTTATTTTTAAACACATATATTGCTAAGGCAAATAAGCAATTATTATTGTCTTCAGAAACTGAGATTTTCAGTGTTGGTGAAAAGGAGTTCAAAAGTCAGAGAAGTAAAAATCTCATTTTAAACTTGAGTTGGAGATAATAGTGTAAGATTGTTACATATATTCTCCTTAAATAGAAATGAACAATCCTAGTTCCCATATTTATGTTTTTAATACCATTTCTCAATAAAAATAACTAGAACTTCTCAGAGAAATAGCTGATTCCAAGTCCAGAGCAGGAGTGTATGAGATAGATCTAGATCATCCACTCATATCAGGAAGCCTGGAAGCAGTCAATAATGACTGGACATGTCAAAAGGACACAGGAGCTAAAAAGAAAGGTCTTCTACAGACCAGTAATAGGACTGATTAGGTCACAAAAGGTATCATAACTTAATTAGCTCTAAATGATATCCCCCCTTCAACCCCCCCAAAAGAAAAAAAGTTCTCCATTGGTTATCTTTGGAGGTTGCTTAGGTTCCAAGTCGTGACTTTGAAAACATAAATAAAAGGGGATAAAATTTATAAGAATTTTTTAACCTGGGAGATAGGTCGTTAAATTTTAATTCAATTCAATATGAAAACCTTAGCTCATACCAGTACATTAGCTTATTTTTCAAAAAGAACTCAGGGGTGCCTGGGTGGCTTAGTTGGTCAAGTGTCCCACTCTTGGTTTCAACTCAGGTCATGATCTCAGGATTGTGACATTAAGTCCCACATCAGGCTCCACACTCAGCTTGGAGTCTGCTTGAGATTCTCTCTTCCTCTCCCTCTCCTCCTCTGCCCCTGCACTCTCTCTAAAATATCTTTTAAAAAAATCTTATATCTTTAAAAAAAAAACTCAGTTTAAAAAATGATTACTGTGTGATGTGTCCAGCCAACATTCTGTTATGATATTATGGTGGAGTTGGTATTTGATGGTATATTTTAGTGTTAGATCAATACAGTATTAAATATTGTTAATATCATTTGAATCTTTCCTAATACTGAGGCTTTTACATTTTAATGGTTAGATATGAAGAGAACTCTCACTTATGAGGCAGTTACTGGGTACTATTAGCCAAATGTCATATAAGAAACTTACCATTCTGAGGAGGTTTCTCGGATGAGACAACTGGAAGTTTAATAAGGCAAAGGTGATGAGTGAAAAAACAAATTTATGTGATTTTTGAGGTGTCTTAAGTGATTTACTATTCACAGCCTAGGACAGTATCAACTATGAATTAAAAGCATTAATTTTGCACCCTCCCCTGCTCACAAAAAACAAAAACAAAAACAAAACAATTGAAGACTAAGCATTTCCCACTAAAGTACATAGAGAAATATGTTTTAAGAACATTTTATATTAGTAATAAAAATAACATTTATTGAATGCTTATGTGCCCTGCTTTGTGATAATTTTTAAAATCCTGATGTAGGCACAAATACATCTCATTTTATAAATGAGGCAAGCTAAGCTTGAGATTAACTTCTCAATATTATATACATAGGGATTGTTGGAGTTTAGATTAAAACAGATTTTTTCTTATTCTAAGTCTGTTTTCCTTATATACTTAATCATTCTTAAATTTATATTCCTATCAAAATAGTTTACTATCATGAAACATTATGTCCTGCATGGTCAAATAATAAAGTGTACAGTGTCTCAAGTAGTGGTGATAAATTCTATATAGAAAAGTGAAGCAAGATCCAAGGAATAGAGAGCGATAATTGTTAGGTGTTGAGATGAGGAAATGCTATTTTAGGTAGATGGTAAAATATAGGCACCTTTGATAAAGTAGCTTGAACAGAACCCAGAATGAAGTAAGAAGAAAGATGTGCTGATATCTATAGGAATAAGATAGAATATAAGTTCAAAGATCCTGTATTAGTGTGTTTGGGTTGCCATAACAGAATACCATAGACTGAGTAGCTTAAACAACAAAAATTTATTTTCTCACAGTTCTGGAGGCTTAGAAGTCCAAGATCAAGGTGCCATCACTTTGTAGACCACTACCTCCTCCCTGTATCCTTCCTTATATGGCCTTTCTTCTATGCTTGCACAGAGAGACATCTCTGCATTTCTTCTTCTAATGAGGACACCAATCCTTTTAGATTAAGGCCTCACTTTTCTGACCTTATTTAACCTTTATTACCTTATCGGATGTATCATAGTCACGGGGGGGTTAGAGCTTTAATGTATGAATTTTGAGGGGACACAATTTAGTCTATCCTAGACCCTGATGGAGAGAGAATCTTATGTGTTACCTAGAATGTATTCTATATACAGAATGAAAGCAGTTACTATAACAAGATTTTTAAGTATATGGTGTCTTTTCGTACTTCCCATTTGCTTTGCAATTATGGTGACATTGAGTAACCCTCATTTATTTTAAGTTAATAAAACAAGCTATATAGTATGATTCTATCTGTTGCAGCACTGGGGCTTTAAAATAAATATTTATGTAGTAGATATAGATGTTTTAATGTCTCTGAAGCACCATAAAAATAGTTACCAATAGAACAGTACACTTCCCCTTTAAAATATATAATCTATTCATATATAATACATATTTCTATAACATTTTTATAAATTATGCACTTCATGAACTTTTTTTAAAGCTTATATGTGTCACTCAACTAGACTTTTTATATATTAAATCTTGTTCTTGTGACAGTTCTTTGAAATACGTGCCATTTTCACCCTAATTTCACAGGAGAAACTGAGATAAATAGTAAATTACAAAACCCTAGCTTTCAAATATGTATAATTCTGCTTAGACCTGCTAATCTGGCCTGTTAGGTTTTCTGTTAATAACATACCACTTCCGAAAAAGATCCACTTTAGCATTTGCTTCTGAGACTAGACAGCACAATAAAAACGACAAGTGGAGTGATGCTGGGGATGATGCCTCTCTGGGGCATGTCTATTACTCAAAAAAATATTAACTAAACATTTATGTGTGGGCTTCTAAAAACGAAAATTGCTTCTGTAAGTTTATGTGTCCTTGAACGCATGATTTTTGAATTCTTTTTCTTTACCA
Organism: Canis lupus baileyi; assembly: GCF_048164855.1. NCBI lineage: Eukaryota > Metazoa > Chordata > Mammalia > Carnivora > Canidae > Canis > Canis lupus. The sequence continues at coordinate 35,270,404 of NC_132844.1, read as the reverse complement.
GGCAGTTTTTAGCCTCTGGGAATATAGCAGTGAACAAGGCAACGATCCTGCTCTCTCATAGTTTATATGTAGTGGGGAGAGAGCAAATAAACAGCTACAACAAAAACAACAGAAAATTTATATCTGTTGTGAATATGTCAAGTGCCTATGTGCTTACTGTAGATTGAATAAACAATTGAAAAGCTAATATTTGATGACAAAAATGTGAAGTGTTAGGGGAATTGCAATCCTGACAAAAATAAGCTGTGGTGTTTGAGGAACAGAATAAATGAGTGGTGTGCCTGGAGCAGAAAGAAGAAAAAATAGAGTAGTATAAGAAGGTTGAAGTAGGCAATGGCCAGATTATGTACACTTACAAACCATAGTAAGGAGTTAGGATTTGACTCCGGTGCATTGTGCGTGGCTCTGGGGAATTCTGATAAGATCCAGTAATGAGTAGAAGGTATAAGAGCAAATTCCCTTCATAATATCTTTCATGCCCACATTCATTTAGTCCACAGAATTTACTGAGCAATGAACAGTGGTCTGTGTTCTCCCAAAGACCAGTTTTATGATTTTAGTGATTGCCTATGTGAAATAAAATTATTTGCTCACATGGAGTTTCGCACACATTGACAATGCGTGCTATTTTGTGAACAATTTGTATGCAGATTATCTTCATTCTTGAGACTTTCTAGAACTCTGAAATAGATCTGTGATAAACCTTTAAATTTCCTGTAACTTGTGTACATTTCCTGTGTGGGTGATGGTAATGGACTATAGAATAATTTCATATTTGTATAATCTGTTTAAGAAGATGACAGTTCTTATGCTTTCGTCATTTTTAATTATCTCCAAATTTAACTTTTCATCAGATAGAATGGATTGTATCTTCATTCGTTTCTATTAGTCTTCTAATAATTAATTCGCTCTGGAAGAGAGCCAAAGCAAATCTGGTATATTTCCTGCTTTGGTAATATATTTTCATATATAACTGACAGAAATGAAATACCTGAAGTATTTAACATTTTCTTTATAGTAATTTTGTCCAGTGATGATGATGATGATGACAATGACAGGACTAACAGAAGAGAAAGCATATCTCCTCAACCTGCTGATTCAGCATGTTCTTCCCCAGCACCATCCACTGGAAAAGTAGAAGCAGCACTAAATGAAAATATCTGTAGAGTAGAGCATGAACTAAGAAGCATTCCAGCAGATTCAGAGTTAAATACAGTTACATTGCCAAGAAAAGCAAGAATGAAAGACCAGGTACTTTTCACATTTATTGACATTTACTCAGAGTAAATCTCCCCTTTGGGATGTAAATATTTTTTTAAAGGGAAATTTGGCAGTGTCTTTAGGAGAAAAAGATGAATTATTTGTTAAGCGGGGCTTAAAATTCCGATTGGAAGGTTATTTAAGAGAACATTAAAGAATACACAAAAATAAATTTCTATTAAGTTAAAAGCTCAAAGTGTAAAAAATTCAGCAAGAAGAAACATTAGCCTTGCAGTGAAATATAAGTATGAACAAGTATATTTATATGTATAATCTAGTGGACAGGGAGAAGTCATTTTAACTTGGGTGTATTATACTATAATACTATTGTTTTGGTATGTTTTAATATATAAAAATTTCAGAATGTTCATGTGGTAGAAGACAACAGAAATTATGTCAATAAATAGATCTAGAAAGGAATGTTTGTAATTAGCAATCTAAAGATAGAAATAGACAAAAGGAGCAGAAAATTCAGATGAACTTAACCTTTTCAAAATTAATACAAAGTCAATTAATATGAATTGCTGCTGGCTAGACTCCAAGGAAAAGGGTACTTTTCTAATTTGCAGGTGGAAAAGAAAAAGTTGTTATGGCCTTTTGGGAAAGCGATTCTAAAAACATTCATTAAAATTTTTGAATGTGTAGTGAATGACCAAATAATCCATTCCCTAGACTCAATCTCAAAAGAAACTTCTCCCTACAGAGAGGGAGTATCTACATATACTGTATGTATAAACATGATTATTGGCAAACAAAATCATTGTTTATTAGTATGGAAATGGTTGAAGAAATTATGGTATATCTATACTGTAGACTGTTATGCAGCCATTGACTGAGAATTAGAGCTATGAAATGACTTTTAGGATCCTTACATGGTATTGGCAGGAATACCACAATACAGAAATATATCCATATTTTCTTATTTTTATAAAAAGAACTTTTTTAAAAAGACTTGTATGTTAAAAAATTATGTATGTGTATACAAATATAAAAATGTAGAAACCTCTATCCTTAGTTGTTACAATGGAAAACATACGAAAGACAAAGTAACTATAATGATGATGGAAGACTATGGATTACTATTTTAATACAACCTTGTGAATGCCTTTTCAAGCATTTCAGCCCAATAAAAATAGTAAATGAAGGGATGAATATACTTTATTAAATGAAAAGTATAGAACAGTGTGTACCAAAACACTGTAAACTGAAGTTAATCAGTAAATGTGAGTGGGGAAGAAACCGTGAACTCTTGAGTTGGTCCTTTGTGTATTTTTTGTTTCTTAAAATCAAGAAATAGAAGCAAACCACAGAAAAATGAGTAAAGGAAATGAATAGAGTTTTAAAAAGATAATAAAGCACTAAAAATGAAATTAAAAACATTTTGTTAACTGTCCGGTTGTTGAAAAATTTTAAAGTATATAATAGTGTGTCATTTTGGTTAGTGTTTGGAGAAATGAAATTATGGAAATTGGTATAGCTGTGTTGGAGGGCAGTTTGGCAATAGTTACATACATAACTATGATTTAGCTACCAAAATGCTTGGAGGAGAATAGTGTGTCATGGGGGTAAGGTCAAAAAGAACTCATATGTCCAACCTAGGAGGGTTCAGTTAAATAAATAATGGATTTCCGTATGATGGAATTTGTGGATAAACAGTTTTCATACTTCACACTGAATAAGAAGGGTTCCTTAGTGTTCTTTTAGAGGTTTCTTGGAAAAATACGGACTATTCACTTCTAGACGCAAACTCTCCACTTTGGATTCAACTGGAACTCTTAAATTATGTATTTTATTATTGAGCTAAATGACATTTCATTTGAAGAAATAATTCTGAAACTAAAAAAAGCTTTTAAACCTCTTTAATAGTTTCTATTAATAATTTGGGAAAATATTTATGATTAATCTGTTAATAAGCCTGAAAAAGCAGTTTGCAGAACTGAGTGTGTGAGTGTGTGCATGTGTGTTTTGTGTTAATTCATATTTTTTTCCTATGCCATAGATCATAGAAATGTCTCTAGAGGGACAATGGGGAAAATAGTGCCTATCTCTCCACAGTGGGGTTTTTTTTCTTGCTTTCTATCAAGATCATGTTTTATTCTTGTGATAATAAGGCTTTTAACATAACTTTAGTTACCTTTAAATTATATACTCAAAGTAATATTTTATATTGTGATTAAATTGCATGTGGAAGTGAATGAAATATCAACAGATCAAGTACTTTAACATTTTAAAATATGCAAAGAAAAATCCTTTTGTAAATGACCATTCCCCTAAGTTACCTGTTTTCTAAAGAATTGCTGGTTTGGGGGGGTTGGTGCTTGAGTGGCTCAGTCAGTTAAATGTCTGCCTTCTGCTCAGGTCATGATCCCAGGGTCCTGGGATTGAGCCCTGAGTCAGGCTCCCTGCTCAGTAGGGAGTCTGCTGCTTTCCCTCCCTCTGCCCCTACCTCCCCCCCTCCACTTGTGGGGTCCTCTCCCTCTCTCTCTCTCTCAAATAAATAAAAGTTAAAAAAAAAAAATTGGTGATTCAATCCAAGCATTATGACCATTATTACTAGCTAAATTATCTAACATCTTACTCTGAAACACTGTGCTAAGCTGCTTGTATACACTAGTTCATTTGGACAGATACTCTTACTATTTTAAAGTTTAGTAAATCAAAACTTAAGGAGATATTGTTTTAAAAATTAGGTAATTGGGACACCTGAGGGGCTCAGTCAGGTAAGCATCTGCTTTTAGCTCATGTCATGATCCCGGGGTCCTGGGATTGAGCTCCGGGTCCTGGGATTAAGCCCGGCTTGGGACTCTGCTCAGCGGGAGTCTGCTTCTCCTCTGCTCTCCCTCTGCCTGCAGCTCTGCTTACTTGTGCTCTTGGGCTTACTCATGTGCTCTCTCTCGCTCTCTCTCTCTCTCTCTCTGTCAAATAAATAAAATCTTTTTTAAAGAATTAAATAACTAAACTGTGGTAGAGCTATGGTTTAAACCTAGGTAGTCTGATTCCCAGATTACCATTTCTCAATGCTGTGCTATTACTGGAATTTCATGGTATAGCTGGACAAAACAGGATTTCTGTTATATGAAATCAGTAAATATTTAATCTCCTGCTGAAGTAAAATCAGTCTTTTATGTTTTGATAATTACACTTTATGTTGAGTCTTTGCATATGTGTACAGCCTTGTTTGCAGCCTTGTGTTTTTAGTTTCTTATTAAGTGAAAAAAATTTCTTCTTTTTCAGTTTGGTAATTCTATTGTCAGCACACCTCTAAAACGTCGTAAAGTGACACCTCAAGAAACTTTAGTTGATCCTGTATCTTTAAGCTGCCAAAGTTCCTTTGACAGTGTCATTTTAAACTGTCGAAGTATACGAGTAGGAACACTCTTCCGGCTATTAATAGAGCCTGTAATTGTAAGTATATTTGTAAGCTTTTTACTGTACCAGTTATGAGATTCAAAATTCCATAGCTAAGGCTAATATATAATTTAAAATTTGTAAATTAAAATATTTAACTTAATAGAATATTAGAGATTATTTAAAGATTTCAAATTGCTTTAAGAGTATGTAGACAAGTATAAATAGCTCCTTACAATAAAAAAACAGTGGATTAAAATTTATGATATTTCAGGTAGTGACATATTCATCATAGATAATATTCTCACTGAGTTAGGAAACCATTATGTTACTGTTTTATTCTCATACCAGCTCAGTGCATGGAAAGAGTATTTTAAAGAATGGCAATGAGAGAAAGAAGAATCCAAAAGCTTTGGGGCTACAGAAAAATGTCTTGCAACATTAAGACTCCTAGAAATAGATTATTGGAATAAATTGCCACTCAGGAGGCATTGTGCTTTTGGACTAGTTTGGTGTCTGCAAAGCCCAAAGGACTTTCTATAATTCTTTTATTGTACTTGTCATACCTGTTAATTCTGCTGCCACCAGTCTAATTCAATGTGTATTTTCTATTTGAAATTTTAATATAATATCCTTAACCAGCCTTCTTAGTCATCATCTTTCTTCTTTCTAATGTATTATATGCATTATTCATAGATTAATCTTCCTATAGCACTGCACTTAGTTTGTAACCTTTTATTTTATAAAGACTTAACTTGGTGTCTGAAGCTATTTTCATTTATTCTTTCAAACCCAGTCTGCTAGTATTGTTCTTGATACATAAAGCATAAAAGTCTTTAAGAAAACACATTATATTATATCAGGAAAGTGAAAAAGTTTTATTAATATTATTTAAATTATGGTAAGTAGTAGCTATTTTTTTTCTAGGAGTAGTAGTTTCAGGATACAATATGATCAATAGGAGAAAAAAAAAGGCCCTATCAGTGTATGAGAAAGTGAATTATGGATCTGATTTCTTACTACAGCAAAGCTATAGGGGAAACCTGCAATTTTTTTAAATCATTAACTCCAGCTTCTCACCATTTAAAAACTAGTAATCCAGAGATTTAAAGCAAATTATACACAGACTACACTATCTAGTACCCAGTAACATTGTAACGTACATCAGGGTTGTGAGAGATTTATGAAATTTGTGTTTTATTACAAGCCTTCTTCGTATAGATTATCCTTTCCTGGTTTCTGTTAACAAAAAGTATCATTATAGGGGCAGCCCCCATGGCGCAGCGGTTTAGTGCCACCTGCAGCCCGGGGTGTGATCCTGGAGACCCTGGATCGAGTCCCACATCGGGCTCCCTGAGTGAAGCCTGCTTCTCCCTCTGCCTGTGTCTCTGCCTCTCTCTCTCTCTGTGTCTCTCATGAATAAATAAATCTTTAAAAAAAAAAAAAAAAGTATCATTATAAGTCAGAATACCTCAAAACTTCTCAGGGGTACCCTATAGGTTTTATGGCTTTTCCCCACATTAACATTGTTATTCAGAACTTTTCAACATGATAATTAAGGTTTTCCTAATAATTTAGACGTTTAGTTGAAAGTTGCATATTTGGTTGCAAGGTTAGCTAACAACTACATTAGGACACCTGGCTGGCTCAGTGAGTAGAACATGCGACACTTGATCTCAAGGTTGTGAGTTCCATTTTGGATGTAGAGGTTACTTTAGAAAAAAAAGAGTACTGCATTAAAATTTTGGATGTAGAGGTTACTTAGGAAAAAAAAAAGAGTACTGCATTAAAATTAAATTTTTTTTACATGAAAGTTACATGTTTGATTATATATGATATAGGTGGAAGAAACGAACTGCATGAATTTAAGAAATAAAAGGCAAAAAGTTTTTTCAATTTTAAAAAAGCAAAGTATTTGCAATATAAAATGTGTTCATACAGGTTTATTTTTTTAATGCTTAATATTTCAACCAAAAATAATTGTATTTTTATTGTGGAATTTTGTGATCTGTGGTATTAACTTTCCTTGTACCATGGGATTTTTCTAGAGAACATTCTTTGATAAAGGATAATTAATCTATAATTTTTTCAGATAATGTATTAAAAATAAAGATGATTTAGGGCACGTAGGTGGCTCAGCTTCTTAAGCATCAACTCTTGATTGTGGCTCCAGTCATGATCTCAGGGTCATGGGATCAAGCTCTGCATCAGGCTCCTGCTGGGTGTGGAGCCTACTTGGAATTCTCTCTCCTCACTGTGCCCCTCACTCTGGCCTCTCTTTCTCTTTCTCTCTCTCAAAAAAGAGAAAATAATAATAATAAAATGAAGATGATTTGACATTTTTTTCTTGAATATAACTTCATTATGTTTTTATAGTGAGATGATTTATCTGCCATGTCATCATTAATCTCAGAAACAGATTTTAAATGTTTTACTATTGGAGAGGCCCAGGTGGCTCAGCAGTTTAGCGCCGCCTTCAGCCCAGGGCCTGATCCTGGAGACCTGGGATCAAGTCCCATGTCAGGCTCCCTGCATGGAACCTGCTTCTCCCTCTGCCGTTGTCTCTGCCTCTCTCTCTTTGTGTCTCTCATGAATAAATAAATAAAATCTCTTTAAAAAAATAAATGTTTTACCATTTTAAATATTTTATCAAATCTCATTTATTATTGGTTAATTTAATTTTTTAAAATTCATTTATTGCAAGTAGCGGTACTATCTAGAAGTGCCGATTTTAAATCCTTTTTTTTTTTTTTTAAAGATTTTATTTATTCCTTTGAATAAATAAAGGGGAGGCAGAGAGAGAGGGAGAAGCAGGCTCCCTGCTCAGCCCCGATGCAGGGCTTGATCCCAGGACCCTGTGATCATGATCTGAACTGAAGACAGAGGCTTAACTGACTAAGCCACCCAGGGCCCTGCCAATTTTAAATCATTTTATTTTGTTCTTAAATAAGCTCTCTATGCCCATTGTGGACTGAACTCATGACTTTGAGATCAAGAGTCACATATTCTACTAAGTGAGCCAGCCATTTTTATTTAAAAGTAGTGTCAATTTGGGCAGCCCTGGTGGCTCAGCGGTTTAGCACCGCCTTCAGCCCAGGGCGTGATCCTGAGACCCGGAATCGAGTCCCATGTTGGGCTCCCTGCATGGAGCCTGCTTCTCCCTCTGCTTGTGTCTCTGCCCTCTCCCCCTCTCTCTCTGTGTCTCAAATAAATAAAAATTAAAAAAAAATCTTAAAAAAAAAGTAGTGTCAATTTTATTTAAAAGTAAATACTTTTATTTTACAGGAAATGGCTTACATTATTAGGAGTACTATATATACCCCCAATATAATACAATTCCTCATTTTTCCAGTGAGAAAATTGAGAAGATACAAAATCAAGGTTTTTAGCCAACATAAATTTAGAAGCTCTTGGAGATTATGGTGAAATGTCTACTTGTAATTTACTTACAAATTTTTAAAGGACAGATACTTAAAATCTACTTCTATTTTTACATCTCAAGTGACAGTGTTATTTAAATGCTTCCATATTAGTATTTATGTAATCCTTATTGCTCTTTTTTGAGTCATCTAACATACTTTTTAAAGCATGTAACTTTAGCTTCTATGTATGTAGGAATGTTTCCCAAGCTATCAGTAAGCATTTTTGGTGTCCCCAAAAACACTGTCCTCAAACAGTGTGTCCTCAAACACAGTCTTTAGAAGGGTATAGTTTGTATTACATTTTAGACTTTGCAGTTGTAATAATTACTAAATGTATAGTTCTTTGTTTCCTTTTTCTACATTGTAGAAGTTTTCAAACAGAAAAGTTGAAATAGGTGGCTCAGTCGGTTAAGTGTCTGCTTTTGACTCAGGTTATGATCCTAGGGTCCTGAGATCAAGCCCTGAATTGGGCTCTCTGCTCAGCAGGGAGCATGCTTCTCCCCCTCTCTCTGACTTCCCCCTAATTGTGCACGCGCTCGCTCTCTCTCTGTCAAATAAATAAATAAAATCTTGGGATCCCTGGGTGGCGCAGCGGTTTGGCGCCTGCCTTTGGCCCAGGGCGCGATCCTGGAGACCCGGGATCGAATCCCACGTCGGGCTCCCGGTGCATGGAGCCTGCTTCTCCCTCTGCCTGTGTCTCTGCCTCTCTCTCTCTCTCTATCTCTGTGACTATCATAAATAAATAAAAATTAAAAAAAATAAATAAAATCTTTAAAAAAATTTTTTATTAAAATTAAAAAATTTTAAAGATTTCTTTTATTTATTCATGAGAGACACACAGAGAGAGGTAGAGACACACAGGCAGAGTGAGAAGTAGGCTCTATGCAGGGAGCCTGATGTGGGAGTCGATCCTGGGACTTCAGGATCACTCCTTGGGCCGAATGCAGATGCTTAACTGGTTGCTGAGCCACCCACGCATCCCTAAAATATTTTTTTTTAAAAGAGTTGAAATAATTTTACAGTGAACACTCCAAAAAGTCCCATTTAGATCCTGCCATTAGCATTTTACTAAACTTAAACTTGCTTTTTGTATATCTATTCATCCTTCTATATATCAGTCCAAATCACTTATTTTTTTTTTCATTTGTTTTTATTGAAGTTCGATTTGCCAACATATAGCAACACTTATTTTTAAGTAGGCTCCATACCCAGTATGGATCTTGAACTCTCACAATTCTGAGATCAAGAGTTGCATGCTCTACCGAGTGAGCCAGGCACCCTCCAATTAACTAATTAATTATTAAAATTTTAGTTAGTGAACATATAGTGCAATACTGGTTTCTGGAATAAAATTCAGTGATTCATAATTTATGTACAACACCCGGTACTCATCACAGGTGCCGTCCTTAATGCCCTTCATCCATCTAGCCCATCTCCCGCTTCTCTCCTTAATTTGTTCTCTATTGGAAAGAGTCTTTTGTGGTTAGGGGGCACCTGTTGGCTCAGGGGTTATCCGTCTAACTTCGGATTTCATCTTAGGTCATGATCCTAGGGTTTCAAGATCAAGCCCCCATGTCAGGCTCCAAGCTGGGTGTGGAGCCTGCTTAAGATTCTTAAGATTCTTTCTCCCCTTTTCCTCTACCCCTTTTCGCCCTCTCTTTCTCAAAAAAAAAAAAAAAAAAGTCTCTTATGGTTGTTTCCCTCTCCTTTTTTTCTTTTCCCCCTTCCCATATGTTTTCCTGTTTTCTTAAATTCCATATGAGTGAGTCATATGGTATTTATCTTACTCTGACTTATTTCACGTAGCATAATACATCTAGCTCCATCCACATCATTGCAAATGGCCTCTATTTTCAAATGCATTTTGGAATTCTTGTTTACTTTTTTCATTCTCTCAACACAACATTATAAAGTGAGTAATAATTCAGGATATAGTGAGCTTAATATTTCTTTCTATGTCAAAATAATTCAGTTAGAAAATCACCTTTTATAACTACCAATAATAACTGATTGAGGCAAGATCTTCAGTGGATGGTAAAGCCATTTGCAGATAGGTTATTAGGGAACAGGATATAAACCAGCTTTCAGGTATCTCTCCACAGATTACTATTTAATTACTAAGGGAAAAATACATCTTTACATTGCTTTTGCCAAGTGATTAAGCTTGTATCTGTAATGGGACAGCCTAACATGTGCCTTCCAGTATGATAATAATAGGAGGTGCAAAATATCACCTGTGTGCTGTATTTGCTGGAAATGTATGACCTAAATTTTAAAATGTAGCAACACAAGTTCAAGATGTATATATTTTGCAGATCTTAGCCTGGATTCTTCAAAGGCTATGTCATAAAGAACAGAAAGGGGCATATTTCTGGTCTAGACTAGGGTAGACAAAAGAGGCAAATATAACCTTGACAGAACATGGATTGGAGAAGTTAAAACACAATAAAGAACAATTTTGAATAATTGGGAAAATTTGAGTAATAAGTATGTTGGATGGAGTTAATCTTGATTTTTTTTAGATGTGGTAATGCTGTTTTGGTTGTGTAGGAGAATGTCCTTGTTCTTGGGAGATGCATCCTGAAAGATTTAGAGATGGAATATCATGATGCCTTCTGCTTGCCATTTTATGTTGATTTAGCAAAAGGGAGGTGTGTATGTACATAGAAAGAGTGATGGGGATTAGGCGAGGCAAAATTTTAATAGTTGGACTCTAGATAAAGAATATTCAGGTATTGATTGTAAAATTTGGTCAATGTCTCTTTGGAGTTATAAGAAATAAACTGATAATATAAGACATGTTCTAAGTGCTTGAATTAAAAGGTGAAGCTTGCCTTTCTGAAGATAATTTGGAATGAGGGGATAGCTCATATTTAAGTACATGGTAGATGGTTTTGTTTTTCTGCCTTCTATAGTCTAAGTCTCAATGTGTCATTTACAGTATTTGTAGCAAAATCTTCATTAAGTCTGTGGTACTAATTTCTTACTTTTTAGTTTTGTTTAGATTTTATCAAGATACAGCTAGAAGGTAAGCTATTTTATGTCTTTTTAGTCACTAAAGCTTTCTTTACAATAAAACACTTTACAGGAATAAAATATTAAATGATATTCATGGAATTCATGAAGATGATTACTTATGTATTCTTAACAGAAGGCATGTATCTTAATAGTATAATTTTATTCTGTAACATAAAACCTATGTTTAATTTTATAAGTATACTTCATTAGAATCTTCATTTGAAAAAATATAGAAGCTTCTTTAATATAGTTATAAAAATTTTTCATATCCCACTACAGTTAATATACATAGATGTAGCAAATATGTGGTTAACTTTAAACTTGTATTTCCTCACCGTTTCCTCCATTCATGATTTTAAGAATTGATTCCTTTTCTAATTCCATTTATTTTCCTCCAGAACCAGAAAATGATCCTGTAGGGATTACTTTAAATACCTCTGATCTAACTAAATGTGAATGGTGTAATGTCCGAAAATTACCAGTCGTGTTTCTTCAGACAATACCAGCAGTTTATCAAAAGCTGAGCATGCAACTGCAAATGAATATGGAGGATAAAGTTTGGAATGATTCTAAAGGAATAAATAAATTAACAAGTAAGTTTTTAGGACACATTATAATACATACAGTGCATTGCATAACAGTGTGAGTGTGCTTTAGCAAACAGATGTCTTAGATGTTATTTTTATCCACAATCTTCATAGTGATCTTGTAAGATCTATAATTATATATGTGTACATATATATGTATATATAATATAATTATATATAATTTTATATATAATCATATATATATATAAAGCCCACAGAAAGTGGAATTTGTAAAGATAAAACTCTCCACCATGCCTCCCTCCCCCAATAAACCCTCCCTCACACCTTCAAAAAAAACCATGCTCCCCACTAAAGATGAAACTCAGGTTTATCTACTTCGAAAGTTTTCAGGGGCATCTGGGTGGCTCAGTAGTTGAGTGTCTGCCTTTGGCTCAGGGCATGATCCCGGGGTCCTGAGATCAAGTTCTGCATCAGGCTCCCCACAGGGGAACTACGTCTCCCTCTGCCTATGTTTCTGCCTCTCTCTCTCTCTCTGTCTCTCATGAATAAATAAATAAAATCTTAAAATTTTTTTTTTTCAAAATGAGTTAAAACTCAAAAGAGATCTGCACTCCTATTTTAACACTATAATTTGAGTAAGATGAAAATTTTTTAATGCACTGGTAGGAGTGCTAAATATAGATCAACCATATAATTCTGGAATATTTGAAACAGCCTGAGTAGGAACTTTGCTGGCTCATAGATAGGTCTTTATCCTCTACAATAATAGAAGTAGTTCTCCAGTTTGTTTCCCTTCACCTCTAACATTTAGCATGATTAATTGTAAAGTAAATACTTTTCATCAGTTAATTGTTGCTTTATCTTAATGATGAATAAAGAATAACTACTATTAAAGTTGCAAGAATTGGCACATTAGTGAGTAGGAGTTTTTGCAGTTAAATTCTCTAGAGATACTGATAGTTCACCTGGCAGTTTTTTATTTGTGTTTGACAAAAATGTTAATTGAAATATATTTAAAACTCTATATATGTGTATCCTATTAAATGAATTAGTTACATCCATATATAGATTTGTTCTTGAGCTTGCAGCTTGCTGCTAGGGTAATGTATTCTGGTTCCTGTGTCTTAATAACTTTTAGGTAACATTGCTAGGTGACACTGTCATTGTCTTTATTCCAGTATTGTGTATCTGTTGTATATCAAACAGTATTTTGAACACTGACACCAGGATTTCTGATGATATCCTTGGAAATAACTAGTTGTTACTCTTTTCCCGTATCTGTTTATCTGTTTTTGTTTTTCCTCTTAAAGTTATTATTTTTTTTTTCAGATTTGGAAGAACAATACATAATTTTAATTTTTCAAAATGGCCTAGATCCTCAGGCAAATATGGTATTTGAAAGTATCATTACTGACATTGGTATAAAGAACAATGTGTCCAATTTTTTTGCAAAAATTCCATTTGAAGAAGCCAATAGCAGACTTGTTGCCTGTACAAGAACCTATGAAGAGAGCATCAAAGGAAGTTGTGTGCAAAAAGAAAACAAAATTAAAAATGTAATTATGTTTTTTAGTTTTTTAAATATTTAGTAGCTTTAAAGGGAAATATGTTTCATTATTCTACTGCTCATTTTGGACTTAGATATTTTTAATTCCATTTCAGAATTATTTGCTTTTATATGTTATTTGTAAACTATCTTGTGTCAAAACATTAATGGTGGGTAGGTGACTTGTGACAAAAATAGTAGTTGGTACAGGTCTCAGAAACAGTTCCTTTCCACATTCTTACTCTTATCTCTTTATCTTTTCTTTTTTCTTTCATCTTGTTTTCTTTTCCCTCCACTCTGAACATGCATGCTCATATACTGCTACATTGAAATTGTTACTCTTAAATTTGCTAGTGGTTCCCACTGATGCCATTGGCCTCAACAGATAAAGGAATTTTGGTCCTTGATGTACATTTATATGTAACATGTGCATACATGTTTAAAAATTTAGGAAACAAAGAATATCTGCCTTTTGATTGTCACTGTCAATATATGTACCCAATCCTAGAATAACTATATAGTGAATAACTTCGAAGCCACCTGAACCAAAGGCTGTGTATTCTTTTAACATATGGTATAATGTTATATGACACAGATTTGTGGCCTAACCCTGCAACTGAATTTTCCCGACTTAATTTATTAGAAATACTTTAAATCTTTCAACCTGCCTACAGATTGGAAATAGGGCTATCCAAGGCACAATCTTAGTGAAGTTGAGCGAGGTCTCCCCAGAGAAGAGCTATTTACACGGTTAGTGGTTTGATGAAAAGAACAGAAGGAAGGGGAATCATTCCCCTTCTTTTACAGAACTTGCTACAAGGGTATTAAGAAGGAAGAAAAGAGCATCAGGAGCCATAAGGCAGCTGTGATAGAAAAAAATATGAGTGTAATGCTCTTTCTTTAAGGACTTCTTCATTCTGGGGAACTGAAGCTCATTGGACTGTGTTTCCTGAGCCTCTACTCCCATATCCCATGGATTGCCTAGTAATTGAACTTAGGTAGGCCTCCACTCCCAGAATCAAAAACCACTACATCTGTTCTTTGGATTTACAAACATAATCTAATTTAATAAGGATGATAGAAGTGATAGACAAGATACCAAAAAACCATTGTTAAAAAAATTGGAAGAGTATCACTGCTCTAGAAACTATACATACAAAGAATGTGGGTCCTGGTTTTTCCTGTTTCTTATTTTTGTTAAAAATCATGTATACTTTTTAAATTCATATTTTAAAATTTCTTAAATTCTAAAGTATTTCATGCCTTGTGCTTTGCTTTTTTTTATTGAAAAATTTCCCAGTTGATTTTGTAAACTAACTGATAATTTAATTTCCTTTACCAGGTGTCCCTTGAATCTAAAATACAACTTAAAAACAAACAAGAATTCCAGTTTTTTGATGATGATGAAGAAACTGGAGAGAATCATACCATCTTCATGGGCCCTGTAGAAAAGTGAGAGTATTAATTTACATTTGCAATGCTTTTAACTTCCTTTTCTACTTTATTACGTATCAATTACACCCACACGTACACGTATATTTTTTCATTTGCTTGGGTTTCTTTTTTAAGTTGGTTATATGTTTTATTTTGTTACAGATTGATAGTATATCCACCACCTCCAGCTAAGGGAGGCATCTCTGTTACTAATGAGGACCTGCACTGTCTAAGTGAAGGAGAATTTTTAAATGACGTTATTATAGACTTTTATTTGAAGTAAGTTCATCTT